>NW_023458557.1:24269569-24331559 GCF_013731165.1 Rhagoletis pomonella | reverse complement strand
TTTTTTTTGTTGTTTTCCACGCATAAAGAAGTGGCAAGGGCATGATTTCGTTTTTCAGCCACTACATTAATATCGTCGTGGTCAACATCTTCAGTTGTTTCTACTTCCTCGTAGTGGTGCACATCAGATTCCTTTATTTCGAAGTTTGCGGTGTGTTCCAAATGCTGGACTGGTCGAACATACGGCAAAACAAACTCCAATATGTCGTGCAAATAGTAGGGCTTCTTAGCTTTTTCCGAAGAACCACTGGGAGACGGTTTTAAACTTCGGACAAATCCATTCCGTATATTCTTCCATTTCTCCTTACATTCTGCCCCTAAAAATAAATTAAAATAAAATTGTTTATAGTCTCGTCGTGGTTTGTGGATCAAATTAGAAGTTCAAATGGTAAACATATTTTTCTTTTGTTTCAGTGCTTAAATGTAAGCGCCGATAAATATTGTATATTTCAACCACTTTTCTATGCATATGTACATACCTGACCATTTCATCACTTCAGCAATCACTGACCAAGCTTTTTCCGTTAAATCCTTTCAAGAGTATTCCTTCAGCGTGTTATTATAAATGAGGGGATATTTTTCTATTAATTGCACGAATTTTATCGTTTCGTCCGTCATTTTTACAACGTTTTCATAAAATGCTTGCAAAATTCTAAACAAACTTCTTCTTCTTTTCTAAGCGTACGTACGCCTAGCTACCAACACTGCTGTACGCCAAGCGATTTGCAGCTAGCTCGTTTTGACGAATTCGTGGAGCTGACGACTCGTGTGCAGCTCTCCAATTAAATACATGTGTTCGGCATCAAAGCGTACAACTTTCGTATGTAGCATCTAATACGCGTCTAAAGCCATACGCCTCGTGTGCAGACTACCTTAATGTGGCGACCAACATGCCTACAGAGTGGGCAGGTCCACGGACACTGCACTATACGCCCTGTCCACGGAAATACAAGGTGCTCTTGAGTGTGGGGAGACAGTACTCTGTGCCTTCATCGACATTGTGGGGGCGTTTGACAACACCTATCAAGGTAGTGTAGACCGGCCGCTTGAAAAACGTAATGTGCAGGAAACCATCCGCAGGTGGATAGTCAGGTTACTCAACACAAGGATAGCTGAAACCGACAATCGGGGACGGTGTGTTACAGCTACAAACTACAAGAGGTTGCCCACAGGGAGGAGTTTTATCCCCTCTTCTGTGGAGCTTAGTTGTGGACGAACTTCTACGGACTTTCACTGACAATGGCATCCGCTGTCAAGGCTATGCAGATGACATTGTAATTATTGCCAGAGGGAAGTTCGTGAGCACTCTATGCGATATAGTTCAAAGGGGACTAAACCTTGCAAGAGGCTGGTGCTTGAGTATGGGCCTGAGCATCAACCCCTCCAAAACCGTTATCGTCCCCTTTTCTAGAAGAAGAACACTCCCAGGTATGAGGAACATCACTTTGAATGGGGTCACCGTCAACGTCGGCACCGAAGTCAAGTACCTAGGATTAATACTAGATTCCAGACTTCTGTGGAGGGCGCTAATGGTATGCAAACGTCTGGCCGGGAAGTCTTGGGGATGTAGTCCCAAGATCCTGAGATGGATGTATACCATGATAGTTAGACCAATAGTTACTTATGGGGCAGTGGCGTGGGTCTAGAGAACCACCCTTGCAACGGTGAGACAATCCCTCACTAAGCTTCAACGTCTGGCGTGTGTATGCATCACGGGGGCAATGCGCACATGCCCGACGGCGGCGCTAGAGGTGATTCTCGAGCTCGAGCCACTGCACCTTACCAAAGAACAGGCAGCAAAGCGAACTCTATTGAACTTCGCAAGAGATAGCTTTGGTAGAGGAAAAATCCTACCATCGAGGAACAGAGATAAGCTAGGCTCCCATCCGTTAGCTCTGCTCCCCAGAGACGACAGGCCCAAACTAGTTAACTTTCACAGGAAATTCAAAATAGCGCTTTGCACCAAGTCGACTTGGGGCACCTCTTTTATGGAGAGGAAGATACAAGCGAGCTCAATGCAATGGTATATAGACGGCTCTAAAACTCCCGACGGTATTGGGGCAGGCGTTCACGGGCCAAGGCTACAGCTTTCGGTACCCATGGGCGTATACCCAAGCATCTTTCAAGCGGAAGTCTATGCCATAAGTCTGCGTGCAGAGATTAACCTGCGTAGGAACTATCGTAATGAAAGTATTTTGATCACGAGCGACAGCCAGGCAGCACTCAAGGCCCTCTTATCATTTGAGGTCAAATCCTCTCTGGTTCTTGAGTGTATTGATAAGCTCAACGCCCTGGCGGAGTACAACGACATCCAATTAACTTGGGTGCCAGGTCACGTAGGAGTTGTTGGCAATGAGGAAGCGGACCGACTAGCTGGGAAGGCAGCCGCCTCGTCGCCTATAGGGCTTGAGCCCTTCATAGCGATTGGACCTAGTACAATCAAGGAAAAGATCAGAAAGGAGAGGAACACAGTAAGGAATCAGCACTGGCGTAACACGGTAGGCCCACGCCAGTCTAAAAGCCTACTGGGAGGTTACAACCCTACAAGATATAAAGCAATAATAAACCTCCCCAAAGAGAGGGTAAGGATATTGACAGGCTTTCTGACGGGTCACTGCACAGGTTGGGGATCTGGTCAAACGACCTATGTCGGTTCTGCGATGTGACTGAGGAGACCCCCCTGCATCTGCTTCGCGAATGCGAGGCAGTTGCGAGAAGACGGGAGAGACACCTAGGCCAACTCTGGCCAAGTGAGGAAGTCATACAATCGCTAACCCCCGGAGATCTCCTTAAATTTCCGGGTTCCCTGGGATTAGATGAGGTACTCTAAACAGTCAAGGGCACAATAGATCCTTTGGTCGCAGTGCATACCTCTACTTAATCTATCTATCTATTCAACTCGGAACCCGCTGGTGGTAGCAGAGGAAGACGGAGGCCCCCACTGCGATGGAAATACCAGGTGGAGAAGGACTTGGCTTCGCTTGACATTTCCAATTGGCGTCAGTTGGCACAGAAGAGAAACGACTGGAGTGCTTTGTTGAACTCGGCCAAAATCGCTTAGGCGGTTACAACGCCAAATAAGAAGAAGATTCAAAAGTAAATGAAATTGCGTACAAATGTAAACAAGGACCCAAACAGCTGTCAATTCAGTTAATCATTCACAATGGAGCAAATTTTTGTCGATCAAGTTTCGCAATACAAAAATTAATTATAATCGACTCAATCGACTGAGATCTATTATACTGCCAGTCGACACTCGCAATAGGGGTGTTTATGTCCATCAAAATAAAAATACGATGTTTAGCTTCCGAAAACTTTAAATTTCTTACGGAAATTAATACTAAAATGCAATCAAAGCTATTGCAAAGGCTTGAAAAATATTTAGCTTTCGCTGTCTCTTGGGATGCAGTTATTACAGCGATTCTCATTCCCGATATCAATTTAAAATTTTGCAAGATCCTGCTGGAAAGTGCTGATTCATACACTCTAGAACAGACATGGCCACATTTGCCCGTAGTGGCTTTTTTGCCCATATGGGCAAGCGAGGCCATTTCGCGGGCTAGTGTAATGTTTGGTTATAATTTTTTAATGGTTTGAGTATTATTCTGAGCCCTCCGGCTGCTTTGCTCAAGCGTATAGTATAACACCTGTTTATGATTCAAATACGTCAATTGGAGTTGAGTGAAAGAATGTTTATTCCTTGGCTCATCGCCGATATATATACTACAACATGCTTACAATCTATTACAATAGTTTAGTTATAAAATTACTTATTTACTATGATCGCATTGCTTGGTTACTCCCTAAGCTATTTTCCCTTATTTACGTTCATTCTTTATTTACTTTGGGCACTAATGTTGTATGCGCTGACCCATATCACTCGTCACCCGATCTTGCGTTTGTAATAGCAAGCGTTAAGTGTGCCTCATGTAGCGCTAAACGTTAAGCCACAGTGCAAGTCATTACGAGTGTTCTGCATGTGTCATCAATCCACACTCGATCGTCACAACAAATACGTCGACTCAGCAATATGAGCCACAAGTGTTTGATGTAGGTCAGGCACACTACATCCTACCCCTCCATAAAAATCTAAATTAGTTGTAATTTCTTAAAATTCAAAGTAATTTATACGAGTCGATACGTTTTTTTTTTTTTTTTTTTCCTATTTTTTTATGTTTTTTTTCGTAGGAGGGGGAAATGCGTTATGCACTGGCCGGGGGCGCTAGTCTCTATACTACCTTTCCCGAGTGTGGGACTCCCACCGAGGCGTGTTGGACTACCCACTAAAACCCAAACTCCCACCGCCCGCGCAAGAATCCCGCATCTGGCACCGTAATTCTGCATGTCTTCAGATGCAGGAGCGCGCTGTTAGAGCCTTGGGGCTGCTCTTTTGTAGGGGCGTTTCATTCGGGTGTCCTCAGTAGACAACCGTCCTCTCGTTTGCAGCGGAGTACGAATTTCACGTATCTCGCAACTGCTTCCCACTTTTTTGCGCTGGAGATCATTACCCCAACTATGTTGTTCGGAGTTATGTCTCCGTGTCTTTCTTCCAACATTCTGCACGAAATCAAGAATTGTTCGCAGCTGAAGAATGTGTGGTACACGTTATCTTCGACGTTTCCACAGTAGTGACAGAACGGTGAGTCCACCCTTCCCATTCTATGAAGATATTCTCGGAAGTAACCATGACCGGTGAGGAATTGCGTCAGGTAGAAATCGACTTCCCCATGTGGTCTGTTCAGCCATGTTTGAAGGTCGGCTATCAGGGAGTGTGTCCATCGACCTTTTGTGCTCGCGTTCCAGTTTTGTTGCCACTGCTGGATCAGTTGCTCGCGCGCCCTTGCCGCGGCAGCTGCTCGACCTATCTCGGCACTGAGATTGTAAATCTCTTTTCGCTCGTAAGCAAGTAGCCCAATTGGCATGACGCTAGAAATAACTAGAACCGCGTCCGCGAACACTGTACGGTATGCAGAAGCAATGCGTAGTGCCCCTCTGCGCTGGACCGAAGACATTTGAATCCGGTATTTTTTGACTTTCAATGCGTCAGCCCATATTTCTGCCCCGTACAGGAGCACCGATTGGACCGCTGTCATCAGAAGCTTCCTGCGGCATGGCTTCGCGCCGCCCACGTTCGCCATCAGCCGGCTTAGAGCCGCCGTGCTCTGCGCAGCTGTTTCACATACTCCATGGATGTGTTCCCAGAATGTGAGTTTGCTGTCAAGCTTCACCCCTAGGTATTTTGTAGACCTAGAAGTCGTCACGAGTTGAGGTCCGACCATCATATTTATAATTGTTGGGATCCGTTTCCTGGTGAGGAGTACGATCTCCGTTTTGGCTGTAGCCAATTGCAGACCGTGATCGCTCATCCATCCACTGACGTTGCGCATGACCTGGTTTAGCTTGAGCTGTGCTAGCTGGACATTTCTTGCTGTTATGACGGCGGCCACGTCGCCCGCGAAGGCGACAAGGAAGGCGCTCTCCGGCATTTCCGTGCGCAACAGACTGTCATACGTGGCGTTCCAGAGGTTATACGTCTCTTTCTCTGACCTTGTGTTGTGTCGTACAAAAGCCAACGGTCTCTAAGGTAGTCCCGGATCATATCTAGCAAGTTCCGTTCCAAGGCCTCCAGCATGTCGTCCCATCTTGCCGAGTTGAAGGCGTTCTTGACGTCCAGTGTGACTAGCAGCACTATTGGCCGCGCCTGGTGGCAAGCTTCTTCGGCCTTATGTACCGCCTCGACTACTTCGCCAATTGCTCCTATAGTTGAGTGTCCCTTCCTGAAGCCATGCTGTCGGGGTGAAAGGCCTCCCTCACTTTCTATGGCTGACGTCAAGAGTATTTTGAGCAGACTCCCCATCATTTTGCCTGCTGTGCCTAGCATGCAGAGTGGCCGGAAGGATGAAGGAAAGTTTGGGTCCCCTTTGCCCTTGGGTATAAGCACCAGTCTCGCCTTCTTCCATTGGCTTGGGAAGATCCGGGCCCTAAGGCAGCTGTTGTACATGTTAAGCAGAAGATCAGGGCTCGTTTCCGCTGCTAACCTGATTGCCTCCGCTGGTATGCCATCTGGGCCTGGAGCCTTGCCGGCTTTCATGCTTCGCAGGGCTAGCTTCAGCTCGTCTGTCGAAAACAGTGGTGCCTCGGCTTGCTCCTCGACGAACACTGTATCGGCTCTTGGTGGGTGTTTGCGAAATAGCGCATCCACTATAGTCTTAACTCGGGCCTCATCCATCGCTTGCGATGATGTATGGAACTTTTTCATCACTATTTTGTATCCCTGGCCCCAGGGATCGCGATCCACTTCGTCACATAGCGCTTTCCAGCAGTTCCGTTTACTCTTCTGTATCTCGGCCCCAAGTGCTTTCTTAGCGCTTTTGTAAGCTGCTGCTCTGGTCAGCGCCTCAGGTCTACCACGAGCGCGCGTTGCGAGTCTCCGCATTCTATGGCAGGCCCTTCGCAGCTCAGCAATTCGGTCATTCCACCAGTATACCTGCTTTTTACCTGACCATGCTCTCCTCTGTGGTATTGAGGCTTTGCATGCCCGGTGAATGCAGCGCATAGTTTCTTCGACCAGCTTAGTACAAGACTCCCTGTTGTGGATCTCTCCCGTTGTGGGTGAAATACCTTGGGAATCTGCTAGGAGTGACGTATCGAACTTGCGAACATCGACCCTAGACGGGTTCCATCCTGGTTTCCTGCGAGGGATACTACGTGTTTGCCCTCGCGTTATGTCAGTGACTTGGAAGGTGGTGTAGTTGTGGTCTCTGCCACTCAGGTCTTCCATCACTCTCCATCCGTCAGCCCTTCGAAGAAGGCTTTCTGAGACCAGGGTTATGTCAGGGATAGAGTATCCAAAACCCGGCCTTCGATATGTAGGGGTCGTTCCGGTGTTGAGGATGGTCAGGCCAATGCGGGCTGCCATTTCAAGGACCAGTCTTCCCCTGGTGTTTGTTTGGGGCATACCCCATTCCACGCCTCTTGCGTTGAAATCTCCAGCAACAATTATATGGCCGGCTATATCGCGCAATTCGTCTTCAAGGTCTTCGAGCTTTTCCCTGAAGACAGGGACTGTGTCGTTTGGAGACAGGTAGCAGCTCACCAGAGTGATTTGCGCCATTTTAACCCAGACGTAGCAGCGTCCGACCCCGCTGCTCTCTGCGCGATGGTTGGGGTTAGCAATCCATATCGCGGCCGATCCTGATTGGTCAACATGCCAGGTTTCCTTTGTTCTATAGGGTTCACTGATGATGACAGCGTCTGCTCTTTGTTCAAGAACCAATTGGTCCAGCAGGTCATCAGCTACCCTACTCCTGTTCATATTGCCTTGTATAAATTTAATCATATTCTCCCAAGCTTTGTCTTAGCCTCAGCAAGGGCATCCCTGAAGGCCTTGCACGCTCCCCACCCGGGCAGGTGATTGACATTTTTCTGTCTATCTCCTGCCGAGCACAGGTAGCAGCTTGGGCTTTCTTTACATGCAGAGGCTATGTGGCCCTGCTGACCAAATTTCCAGCATGAACTGCTTCTGTCTGGGCCTTTGCATGCCGCCTTTTTGTGGCCATACCCCAGACAGCGGAAACACCTTTGGGCATCCGCGCGCTCTCGGACGCGGCAGATAATACAACCTACTCGCAGCTTCCCCTTTTCAATAAGAGTCCGGCCTGGCAGTTCGTCGATTTCCACCACAGCCATTCTTTGTTCTCGCGAGTTTACAGCGAGGAGAGAGACGCGAAGTTGGCCATTCATCTTGTCTCCTAACTCCCCGCGTATAGCGTTCTCCACTTCTGGGGCCGTGGTTAGGCAGTCCATGCCCAGAACTTCTAGACGTAAACGTCTAGTGAGAATACGGGCGTCTCCAAGCTGGCCAATGGCAGTGCACACATTTTCTTTAAATGCTGAGTGGTCGCCACAGCGCTCCATTTCGATGAGCACGCCGCCATCGCGGGTTTTCCGAACAGGTTGGAGTTTACCACGTATCGTTCCCAGGACCTCTGCATAGATTTTGCCTTCAGCTGGCTTAATGATTAGTTTGGCGAGACTCTTCTTTTTTCTCACCCTCTTCTTTTTTTTGCGGCTGGTCGCCTCGCCCTTATTGACCAAGGGTTCACCTGGCGCTGGCCCTGGCTTGGGCTTTCTGCTTTTTCCAACCGTTTTCTATTGATTAGCTGGTACGCTTTTCTGTGAATTATTATTATTATTACCATTATTGTTATTAGGATTTTTAATAATAATATTTTTACTACTATTATTATTATTATTAGTAGTATTTTTTTTCTTTTCCGGCTCGCCTGTTGGGGAGTCGGATCGAGTTCGCGCTCTCTTTTGCGAGCCAGGGCCAGTTTTCTGCAGCTCGGAAAGGGTAGACCCCTTCCGGCGCTGCTCTCGGAGGTAGCTTAGTATATTTAGGCTCTCCTCGATTTGGGCCATACCCGTTTTTATGTCCATGGACACATTTTTCTGCTTGGAGACAGCACTCTGCATCTTCTTCAAGACGAGCCGAATCTGGGCCAATTGCTCATATTCATTGCCTTCGCACGTTCCCAAGCTTGCGGTGGCATGCTTGTCTCTGTTTGTAGAAGCTGGCGTTTGATGACCCCCATCCCGGGTGCCGGGAGTTGTCGTTTGCAAAGGTGTACCCTTCTGCACCACGTCGACGGCTTTCACCGTGCTCGTGGTGCCGGCTTTTGCCTGCAGAGGAGTTTGTGGCGGGGAGCGCACAACTCTACTGCTCTTTCTAAATGCGCTGACACAGGAGATTCATCAAGCATTTCTGATCTTTTAAATCAGGCCCTCGGCTCCTGCCGCTCTTGGTCTGGGACTGCTTATTGGTTATTCGCAGTTAACCCACCGAAGTAGGCCGTTCACGATCCGCCCTGTGTGACCTCGGTAAGGCCCTGAGCTTAGCCCTTACCTTTACATTTTAATTGCTGTGTCTACATTTGACTAAATTATTATTATGTAATTCTACTTTTTTTCTATCAGTAATGTACTATTTGGCCCTTTTTGATCTGTAATCTTGAATGGACCTTTAAATGGTTTTTCCAACTTTCTCTTGTTTCCTACTTTTACATATGGCTCACCTCACGGTGACGGGCGTGACATTTCAACACACATTTGAAGGTTTAATTCTTAAACTGTAATATAAAACTCTTTAAAACGAGTATTTCTTAATAGGTTTCCGAGGTATACACAATGCCAAGAAAATAAATATCAAAAACAATTTAATCCAAACGAGTTATAAGAACTTTAGTCACTGTGATGGGTGTGACAAGTACGCAAACTAAATTAGCTACTACTTACTACTTGTATCAGAGTTTTTCTGCTAATTATGTCTTCTGCTTATGGTTTTAAATAGTTCGTTGTATAGTTAAATAAACATTTTCAACATTTACGCCGAATTTTACCTTACCTCTATTGGAAATTATAGATTATATTCTCCAAATTCCACTGTGACGGGTGTGACTTGACTTTGTGACGGGTGTGACAAGTTGAGTATGAATACAAAAATACACATTATTAGACAACTAAACTAACTTTATTTCTCAAAAAACCGGATTTTACGAACACATAAAATATTCTGCCACCTTAAGACGAGATAATCCCTGATCAGACTCTTCATCTCCACTGTCTGTCTTAGCATTGTAAAGTACCTTATTTTTTTATAGTACCACACTTTTGATGAGGCTGTTACCTGTCAAACCTTATGAGATACGGTTTTTGCCCTGACAAGTGAAGTAATGGTTTCTTTTTATCCGTGACAGCATAGCTTAAGTTTTCCCATCACTCGAGCAACATATCTTTATGATTAGCTTTATCATCGGTGATCCCAAACAGATATATGATACATTTCAGAGTAGCAGATAAGTAACGGTAGTAGTCCCTGGCCGTATTTATTAAAATTTTTAATTGTGACGGGTGTGACATGTGACGGGCGTGACCAACATAATCGGTTTTTTTTCGAACATGAAAGCATATAAATACTTAAAATCTATTCGCACATATTCGTCTGTGTCATAGTTACTTTCGTCAGCTTCCTTCCTTCAAGAAAATAACTATTTTGTGTATTTTATGACGGAAATGACATTAAAATATGCTTTGATTCAATATATAATGAAATATTTAGTACTTGCCCGAAAACACTGTTACAATGCTGACAAATTGTTCTCTCCATTGACCATTTAAACAGTGGAAAAAAGACAATAGACTACGAAAACCAGTCTTGTCAATTTTGAAGAAAATTAACCTCTGATATGAGTTTGTAGACTGTACGACCTTAAGTAAAAAAATATCTCATTTTGAGATAAATTTCGAAATTTTGGCATTTAGTCTTGAAAGTTAGATTTATTTACTCTTACTTACTAGAAACAATTCACTTAAATCCTTAAGTTTATTTTCGTCTCATTCGGTATCGATTATAGTGGAATAAGCCTTATACAAATTCTCCTACTTGGAAATTTGCCTCTTTTACATTGCTCTGCTTATTTCTATTCACAATTTTTGATTGTAATAAATTCTCTTTTGCTTTAGTGCGCGCGTATCTCAGTTTCAGTTTCAATTCTGATACATAAGCATCAATATGTACAATGTCTCTCTATTCTTCTTTATCTCACATGCTTTATGCTCTTAATTTGCCATAGACTAACTCAAAGGGAGTATATGTTAGTTGTGTGTGGAGTTGAATTATAACTATAGGGAACGTACCCATACTACGTGACCCACTTTTTGCAATTTCAATGTTAAATTTGTCGGTGTTATGTGATTTATGCAACAATTGCTAAAATATCATTGTGGTCTTATTTTTTAGGTATGATCTTTTTAATGAATATTCATTTTTGGGATTTTAGTAAACTAGGACTGAGTATTTCATGTTAAAGTAAAACGATGTTAACTTAGATTTATTTTTAGCAATTTATTAATTTCATTAGACCCGCAAACTCGTTATCCGCCACTATTCGATAAAGTTTGTATCTCAGTTTATTTACCACTCCTCTTAGACTTTAAGCAACACAATTTTAGCTGCTGGAAAGTGCAGGTTTTGATGAAATTTTCGTTTTTCTGGCCTACTGGGAATTTCATTTTCTTCGAGTAACTCATTTGCATTTTATCTCGACCGAGACAAATTCTTGTATTTTTGCTTTGAATAGAGAAAGCCTGATTCATTACATTTCCCATGGTATCCCATTTTTGTAAATAGAGCAAGAAATATTGAACTTATAACGGAATTTTGTTGACCCAACTTGACTTTTTTATCGATATTTTCCACGCCCATAATTAAAACAAAAAAAATTTATTTTTAAGTCCATTTCTGTCAGTTTATAATTCCTTGTTATAGGGAAATTCTAAATATAAATTCTGGGCATTTTAGCCTTTGAAGTTAGTTAAATATTTCAGTTTTTGCATTTTTAAAAATTGCAGTTATATAATAGGGTGGCGTGACAGTAACTATAAATTACCAACTTTTTGTAAAAAGCTTCGCCTATCTTATAACGTACCTTGTGCAAAATTTCATTAATCTATCTTCAATAGTTTTCGAATTACAGGATTAAAAGCAGCTAGATGGGTCAAATCTTAGACTGTGCGCTCCCCCGTAAGTTAAAAAAATTTATTTGGATTATAGTATGAATTTGTCTTTATTAATACTGCGCTTGCTGCGTTAAAACACGCTAGATTTCCTTCGAGGATGTTGACTACGTGATAAAAACCTAAACCCCACGCCCCTCACTGTGACCAAGCGTGGTCTCAGCGGTCCTACTGTGTCTATTGTGATTACCTCAAAAGATGATGTGAAACCTTTATTTTCTGTATTTCGTTATCTTGACCTTAGCACAAATTTTACAGTTATTAACTATTTCCTTAACCATTTTGCTCATGTTTTTCCACACATACCTTTGCTTCAACTTGCCCACGCATTTTCTTATTCCGCAATACCCTCCTTGCAATGATTCATGATACTCGCGTATTAGTCTTTTCATCTCCTGTCTGTTCTTTATTTCTTTCGGTGGCTTATAAGCAGAGCTGGGTCGTAATGATTCCTTTAGGAATTAAATTACTCCCAATTACAGATTACAAGGAATTGTAATTAGGAATCAATTCCTTCAGTCCACAGCAAAGGAATCGATTACTTTTTCAATTCCTTGAAGTAATTTCAAATGTAATTGGTTTTTTCTTTAATTCCATTACAAGGAATTTCATATTAAGGGTATTCATCAAACCTTATAAATGCATTGTAAACCGTACAAACTTATAATTGTGTAAACCTTATAAATGAACTGTCAAAATTTGTATGGCGACTCGTTTACACGTTTCTGATAAATTTCTCCAGCGATTTCACTTAATAAACTGAAGCCAATGCAACTCTGTCGCAACTCTAGCTATGTTTTCTTGGGCAATAATCGGGATCCACAAACAAATTTTGCACGCAAATTCAACATCAACGATATGATCCTGATAGAGATCTGGTTCAATTGTTATCCGTTCTGTTTGTTTTGTTTCACCGATAATTTGCCGGCAAAGTTTGGTAGACGTAACAAATGAATTCATACACAAACAAACATTCTGCCATTGTTTCTTCTAACTTCCTTCAAATAAATAGCCTTTATGTTATATGTATATTTATTTAAACAGATTCTATCTCCTCTTTATCCTCGTGCTAGTAGAATAAAGTTAGTGATACTGAACTCTATAACCAAAGAAAACACAACTATTGTCGCATGTGTAAACGAAAAGACAGTGTGGGTCGTTCATGTAACAGAGTGCGTAAACTTATAAGATTATCTGCTTGGTAAAGTTATCGGTTTAGATGAATACCACTATTGTTATTGGAATAAATTACGTGCTAGTAATGAATTTTTTTCCAATTACTTTGAAAGGAATTGAAAATGTAATTGATATTTTTTTTTCAATTCCATTACCTGGAATTGCAAGAGTACTTTAGTTTTTCCAATTACTCAAAGGAATTGTAAAAGTAATCGAGAAACTGAAAGTTCATTCACGAATGTACAATGTGGAATTTTTGTTGGGGTCAAAGATTAAAATCGAAAGCACACATTGGACATCTTCTATGTATATCTATATATATAAAAATGTTGTGTTCGTATGTCACGGTCATCAAAACCCGAGAACGGCTGAACCGATTTGAATCATTTTTTTTTATTATTCGGTATAATACCAGAACCAATGATATCGCAAAAATTTGGAGGGTTGCCACCTATTTAAAAATTTTTAAACACAATTATATTGATAAAATTAATGAATTATTGCAATATGGCTATCAAGTTAAAGAGGTGTAAGAAAGATAACTGCTGCAAGTATTTTTGACGAGGGTTGCCACCTATTTGAAAATTTAAACTCAGTCAAATTGTAAAAAAATGAAATATTGCCATGTGGGTATCAAACTAAAGAGTTTTAAGAAGGCTTACTGTCGAAAATATGATTGCGGAGGGTTGCCATCTGTTTGAAAATTTAACTTAATTACATTGATAAAATAAATAAAATATTACAATATGGGTATCAAATTAAAGAGGTTTCAGAGAGATAACTGTTGGAAATATTTTTGAGTTGGCCTGCCACCTATTTGGAAATTGTAACTCAGTTAAATTGATAAAGTAAATGAAATGTTGGCATGTGGGTGTCAAACTAAAGAGTTTTAAAAAGGCTTACAGTCTACCATGAACACTTCCAGAAATATGCAATATGAAAAGTTGGGTTTATATGGGAGGTGCCACGCCCCATTCTCCAACAATGCAAATTTTTCTCCATGAGTATGGAATTGGTCTTATATATGTATATATCACCATACCCAGTTCTAGTCCTCTACCACAAATATATGCAGTTTGAAAAATTCGGTTTGTATGGGAGGTGCCACGCCCCCTTTCTATATCAAATCTTTTTTTTAGCCTATAACCATCCTTGGAAAGTCTGCAGTAGATTCCGAAATTGCAAAAAAATCGGTACGGCCTTTCTCGAGCTTTGCGAACAAAAAAAAACGCCTTTCAAAATATATATTAGTATAGACTAGCCAATATCTGCTTGTTTTGCGGCTTAAAACACTACTATCGATGAAAATCGATGGATAAATAAACAAGTTTGCAAGGGTTAAGTGAAAGTGCAATAATTTTTTGTATGAAATACTAGCAGGAAATAATGTTACCCATACACCATATCGTACATGACCGTATGACCATGTTAAAGTTTGAATTTTTTTCATTCGCAATGAAAACTTAAAATGAAAATAACTTGACTAAATGACCTTATCTAAAAAAAAAGGGTATACAGATCCGTAACATACTACTTAAAATTAATTTTACGTCTCTCGACGTTTTTTGTGTAATTTTAGCGTCGTTACAGTGTTATCATCAAAATTTAGCCATAGCAATGAAATTTGTTTATAAAACTCTTAGGAGGTAGGACCTCCATTCCCACAGGGCTCGTAATTCAAGCGGACTCTATCCTCATTTGTAACGCAGGATACCAGTAAGAGTACTCCAACGGCCCCATAAGGCACGCCATTTTGGGTAGTATTAAGGGTACCATAATATACACAATTAACTCAGTGCATTTTTATAGATACGCAGGGACTAGTCCAAGAGAACAACAGTGCCCAAGGCAGCAACATTTATGGGTCTTATCTGCCGCGAAGCGCGTTCGCGGTAGGATCTGGAAAATTTAACCGTTACCCTATAAACTGAACAGCTACAGTTTAAGCTATTCAATAAGCTAATAATAAAAGCTACAGTTTAAGCTATTCAGTTTTCTTAAAGTCCAATTAGTAATACTACTTAGGTATAAGTTGTTTATTCAAGGTAGTTAGCAACCAAGAAATTTAACAAAGCTATTGCAATTCAACAGTAACACATTTTTTTTCTAAATTTTTCGATTACTTTTTAAATTACTTTGAGGAATGGCATTGAAAAAAAAATCAATTACATTTTCAATTCCTTTCAAAGGAATTGGAAAAAAATTACATTTTCAATTTCTTTCAAAGGAATTGGAATAAAAGAAATTACATTACTAGCACGTAATTTATTCCAATTACAATATGAAATTCCTTGTAATGGAATTAAAGAAAAAAACAATTCCATTTGAAATTACTTCAAGGAATTGAAAAAGTAATCGATTCCTTTGCTGTGAACTAAAGGAATTGAACCCAATTACAATTACTGGGGAATGTATTTGTAATTGTAATGTAATTGCATTTACCCAGCTCTGCTTATAAATTAATATGTATAGACATTTTTCACATTTCAATTCTTCTTGCAGCTCATTATATACTTTCTTCAATTCATGCGTTATTATTTTTCCGAAAATCTCATTATTTCCAGCTAACGCTAGCTTAGTAATTGCTTGCTTATTCGCTTCGGATGACAACTTCCTCAAAATCAATTTTAACTCTGATAGTGATTTTTCCCTATATTCTACAATTATGCCACCTTTCGCTGCAAAAATGTTTATATCTTCGGCCCTTTTTTCATTTTTATTCTTGTAATTTCTTTCCGGATTCTTCACTTTATCTTCAATCTTCCCTAACTTCCTGAACTCAAGTTTCTTAACGTACCTTACATCCGAAATCGATGTAGCGTTCCAAATGTGGAGGTGATTAATCTCCTCACCTGAAATCGAGGTACCTAAGTACAAGGTCACGCACTTCTACCTTGTCTGTTCCTTCTTTGCCCTTCTCTAATTTTACTTTCATCTTTCTAGTTTATACATTAACACTACATGTAGGAATCATTTCTGCTAACTTCTTAGAATCAAAAAAATTGTGGTTTTGCGCTACTGCAGTTCAGACGTGTTTTTTTTGCTCCGCGCTTATCTGGCTTTTTAAGCGTTCTTTGTGAATTTTAATTCGCTTTGTTAGTACGAAGCTCATAATATACTGAGATAGTGACTCTTAATAATGTGAATTTCACTGACTCAATATTTATTAAATGTAAAAATATTCATACAATGCCTTGTCTTTGTGGTCAAAAGGTTGATCGTACTTAATCTAAAGTGCAGTGTGCCGGGTGTAAAAACTTATTTCACCTCAAATGTGTTGGTATATTCCAAGCCGATCTGGACTTCTTACTCTCATCTAATAAGCCGTTTCTTTGCAAAAACTATACGGATGACCGTCGTTCATCTCTCCGCTGCCCTTCCACACCCGTTGGTTCGGGTGGGAGCACTAGTGCTAAAGAAGCTCTTAATACAGACTCTCTAAGAGATAACTCAAGTGAAATCGCTACTGAGCATGACTTTCAACTAAAATCTACACTGCTAACTGTGGTTAAAGAACTTTCTGCTCTCAGGGCAGAAAATGCTCGTATCTTCTGTTTGCTAGGTGCTTTGCATGAAGACAAAATGCCGCTAATAAAGAAAAGTAATGATTTGCATGTAGAAGTTCGTGTTTTGCAAACTAAGCTAAACGACAAAGATGCCGACGTATCCTCGTTGACTGCGGAGATAAAAAGCCTTCGCAGCATTGTTGACAACTTCACTAGCCTCAATGGAAACCGCGCTATTGCTGTTAACAAATGTAAGGAGATGATTGACAATGAAAATCAATCTCTTTTACGCTCTTCTCCATCATACCCAGCCGCCGGCTTTCTGCATGGGACTAACGTTACTGCTGCTCATGCTGAACAGTGTTTACCTACACCAACAGAAACTCCCCCATCTGCTCTGTCTACTAAGTGCACGGAATCGAATGCTGCTCTGCCCCCCAATGGGTCTAATAAGCGCATGGCGCTCAATACGAATAGCTATGCTGCTGCTGCCGGTACTAACTCAATTAAAGCTAATGTTAACAGCTCTGTTATCACTGCTACTGGCGCTGTTGTTGATGCCGACGTGGATGTTAATTCTTTGAATGCTGATATTGATGTTGTGCCTGATGCTGGTTCAGAGCCTGCGGTTTTTTCTGGCTCGAATGGTTGGAAAACTGTGCCTCATAAGACGAAAACTCCGAAACGTAAACAGGTTGTGGTTGGTCGAAATAAAAACGCTGAACTCGACATTATCGTAAAAATGAAGTGGGTACATGTATCCGCTTTTAAGCCGTCCGTTTCTACTGATAAAATCATCGAGTATTTATCTAAACAGTCCGGTATCGACATTTAACATTTTGCATGCCACAAGCTTATTAAGAAAGACGAACCTTTAGACAAGCTTCGAAGCATAAATTGCAAATTTGGAGTTTCGTATGCATATTATGAAGATATTTTGAAGGCTTCTGTTTGGCCTTCTGGTATAAATGTCCGACCATTCCGCTTTTTTCAAAGGGAAGCCCCATCGGAAGCGCACAAATAGCTTGAATTCTGGCAACTGTAGCTCAGCTCCTAATACCATGTCCCCACCGAAAAGCTAACCATCTCAAATCGAACTTAACCACATAACTAACTATTGCTGTCCACACTGCGGTTTGAGGTTTATAAAACAGTTCAAATGTAGAGAACAGTGTTCGGAGCAAAGCAAATTTTCCCTACTAGATTTAATTTTTTATTTTCGTTTCAGACATTAATTGTTTGACTTAAATATTTTCTATTCATTCAAAAATAAGAACGCGAGCAAAGTAAGGATAATATGTTACATATTTAGGTAATTCTTAGCATTTTCTATAAAGTAGAACGTATCTAACACTTAATTTTTTAAAGAGCAAAAGGATCTAAACCTTTTCTACTATATAAAAATTTCATTCTACATATATTTTTTAAAAACTTAAGTAAAGTTCTGCATCCGCCAATTTCTACAGCCATACATCTAAAAATAACGTAGTTACTTTATTGACGCATTGCTATGAAAGAGTTACTTTTTAACAGTGAGATTTGGCTAACTTTAAATTTTTTTACTGAAACCGGTGGTGAACACTCAAAAAACAGCATTCCCACGACAGCCGGTTCTACGTACCGGAATGACTCGGGTTTCACCCGACCAAGGGCTGTTGTTTCGGCGATCTAACCCCGTCTAGATCGGCGATACCCATTAATCATTATCCGTCCATGGAGCAATACCTTGCAGCCGGATTGCTCCGCATCCTTCTACTCCGGGCGGGCGTAGAGCCCAACCCCGGACCTGAAATTTACTTCTGCTGTGTTTGCCAGAATCGACTTCACCCGAACTCCACTTCGGTTAGGTGCAACTCCTGCAACGGGTGGAGTCACCTAAGAACCTGCTCTGGCCTTAGGTCTCACCGGGAGTGGACCACAAACTTTGTGGCTCCCTGTTGCTCAAGCCAAATGGCACAATCAGCCTCCACGGCTACCCACTCGCGTAATGCACGGGTGCGACCTAGCACCCGAAGAGCCTGCACGGCCCCTAGAAGCTCCCCTGAGCAACAGCAAACCTCCCAACACACCCCTCCCACACAACCTACCGACCGGTCCCACTCGCGAGCGCGAGCCAACCAGCAGCTACTGGTTGCCCACACCATCTGCTCCGTGTGCCAGAACAGAATATACCGGAATGTGACATCAGTCAAATGCAACACATGCCTTGGCTGGTGCCACTTCCGGCTATGTTCTGGTCTACGCACCACTCGCGAATGGACTACAAACTACAGCGCCCCTTGCTGTAGTGCACCGCCGGCGCAGACAACAACGCCCATATCGCAGCCACCTACCATCAGGCTGCAACAGCAACTGCGTCAGGCGCAACAGGCCCAAGCTAGGCCCCACACTTCTCTCACCCCCCGTATCGCGACCAGCCTCCCAAGGCACATGAACGTACTCCAACTCAACTGCAACGGACTCCAGAGCAAGATTGAGGAGATAGCAGTCTTCATGGGTCGACACGGCATATTGATAGCTGCGGTCCAAGAAACGAAGTTGCACAACAACTCAACTCTGTTGGGTTGCGCCGCCTACAATGTGCTCCGTAAAGATCGCGAGCGAGATAATGGTGGAGGACTAGCGTTCATTCTACACCACACAGTGCAGTATCGGCTAATCGAAGAAGACATCGACCCAAGGGACACTACCCTAGAATGTCAGGGCATAGCTGTCCGGTCAGGCGATGTCGAGCTCGAAATATTTAACGTGTACATACCCCCTGTCACCTGCTGCCCGGCTGGATATCTCCCTGACATAGGTGCGCTACTCAGAGGCGAAAACCGATTGGTAGTAGGTGACTTCAATGCGCACCACGATCTTTGGCACTCAAGCCTGGCCAATGATCGGAGGGGAAACAGTTTGGCTGAGCAGATAGACGATTCGACATTCTGCACCATGAACGACGACGCCCCCACCAGGATTGTGGGCAGCTGCTGCAGCTCGCCAGACCTAACAATTGCTAGCGCTGGTCTGATAAATAGCATATCATGGCGACCTATGCTAACGTTAGCATCAGACCATCTGCCCATAATCATCTCGATCAATAAGCCCACCGACTTTGCTCCCGCGGATCACCGAACCTACACCAACTTCAACAAAGCTGATTGGAACGGCTTCGCGGAAGTTACCGAGAGCAGCTTCGCCGCCCTCCCCACACCCACAGACGTACATGCTGGCGAACGCCAGTTCCGCAAGGTAGTCACAGCCGCAGCAGCTCGCTTCATACCGTCCGGACGCATCGCGGAAGTCCGCCCAAATTTCCCGGCTGAAGCAGCTGTACTAGCTTGAGGGAACTTAATTTGGAGATTCGGCAACTGGTAAATCAACACAAGCGGACAAAGTGGGAAGAGCACTTGAAGGCCTGTAACTTCACCTCTGGTGTGAGTAAGCTCTGGTCAACCGTGAGGTCCTTGTCCAACCCGACGAAGCGTGATGACAGAGTGGAAATTTCATTCGAAGGTCACGCCTCATCGGACCCGAAGAAATGCGCGAACTATTTCAGTCGGCAATTCACACTGCATCCTTCGGTAGACAAGGCCAAACGTCGAGTGACCAGGAGGCTGCACAAACTGCCCAAAAACGATGCACCACTTGTTTTCACCAGCGGTGAAGTGAAGGGGGCCATCGGGAAGGCGAAAGCCTCCAAAGCCATTGGACCCGACGGAATCTGTATGCTGATGTTGAAACATTTGGGGCCTGCGGGGGTAGCATACCTCACGGAGGTCCTCAATTTGTCTATGACCACTCTCATCATTCCTGATGTGTGGAAATCAGAAAGAGTGGACCCACTGCTGAAACCGGGGAAGCCCGCCAACAGAGGAGACTCTTATCGCCCGATAACGCTCCTTTCCCCGGTCGCGAAGACACTTGAGGCCCTGCTGCTCCCATACTTCACCTGCCACCTAACCCCAGCGAAACATCAGCATGGCTTCCGTAAAGTGCACAGCACAACAACAGCACTTAACGCCATAAACACCCAGATAACTCGTGGCCTAAATCGAAACCGCCCCTGTGAGAGAACTGTCCTAGTAGCGCTGGACTTGTCAAATGCGTTTGACACCGTCTGCCATTCCACGCTGCTAGAAGACATTGAGGCCTCCTCTCTCCCACAGGGACTGAAGCGATGGTCGGCGAATTATATGAGTGGTCGGCAATCATCAGTAATCTTCAGAGATCAAACCTCGAAACCAAGAAGAATAAAACAAGGGGTTCCACAAGGTGGTGTTCTCTCCCCCTTACTTTTTAACTTCTATATCTCGAAACTCCCCCAGCCACCTGAAGGAGTTTCCCTGATCTCGTACGCTGATGACTGTTCGATTTTGGCGTCTGGGAATGGAATTGATGACCTCTGCTCAAAAGTAAACGGCTATCTCTCCAGCCTTTCTCGCTTCTTCACTACAAGGAGCCTAACCCTCTCCCCAACGAAATCAACGGCGACCCTCTTCACCACCTGGACGAAGGAGGTCAGGCTTGAATTAGGCATTCACGTCGACGGCACACCCATACCGACGGTGAACAACCCGAAAATTTTAGGGGTTACCTTTGATAGCCTGCTCTCTTTCTCCGCGCACACAACAGCAGTTGTCAACAAAGTACAGAGCCGCAACAAGGTCCTCAAGTCGCTCGCCGGCAGCACTTGGGGCAAAGACAAAGAAACGTTGCTGGCAACATACAAGGCAATTGGCCGGCCGGTTCTAAATTATGCTGCGCCAGTTTGGACGCCGGGGACTAGTTGGACGCAGTGGACGAAGCTACAGACTTGTCAGAACGCCGCACTCCGGACAGCGACTGGGTGCCTTCTGATGACGCCTGAGCATCACCTACACAGTGAGGCCCAAGTGCTCCCCTTAAGGGAACACAACAAGATGCTCTGTAAGCAGTTTCTTGTGGGGTGTCACAGAAGTGAACACCCCAACAGACCACTGCTGGAGGAGGAGCCTCCGCCCAGGCACGTCAGGGGGCACCTATTCATGTACAAGGACGCAGTCCAGACCTACACAGACCAACCACTGGACCCAATGACGTACAGACGAGCGATTAACGACATTCATAGGGGGTCTGTCTCCACCTACCTCGACTCCCGGCCTAGGAATGTCGTTATCGGAGCCCAATCACCACCTGTGGAAGAGACGGAGCTTCAGTTACCTAGAGAGACCCGCGTTACCCTGGCTCAGTTACGGTCTGGATATTGTAGTCGCCTAAACAGCTACCTGTCCAGACTCGACCCAAACATCCCAAATGAGTGCCCGGCATGTGGAGACTCCCCCACGACACCAACCACCTCTCCACATGCCAGCTCAATCCGACTCAACTAACACCCCTCTCCCTTTGGTCCGACCCTATCGAAACAGCTCGTTTCCTGGGCCTACCGTTAGTTGAGCTTGACGATAATGATTAAAAGTTGACCCGAAACAGGCGGGGCTTAGTAGTGCCGCTACAACAACAACAACAACAACAACAACTCAAAAAACAGCCCCAAGAGGGGCATAACATGAATGAAAAAAACGGAATAGATTGGAAGTCAAGCGGAGTAGAGGAGTAGATTTCAAATTTTTTCAAAAACCGGAGTAAATCTAATCTGATCTTAGTTGAGTCCAAACACTAGTAGGGAACGAATTCTTTACATTTTAACGCTAATGACCCACAGATGGCGGGAAAACACAGGGTTGTATCAGACTTTCGACGTGGTTTCGAGTTGGTTAGCTTCTAACCATCTCAGTGAAATGGTTAAGTGCTGTCATTTTTATATGGCGAAACTACGCTAAATCAAGTGGGTTATCGGGATAACCAACTCAATAGCCATAACTACGTGGTTAGCTCCGGTGGGGACATGATATAAGGGTCTTCAAATTTATTTTCAAAATATGTCTGGAATGCGGACTAAAGCCAAAGAGATATTTTTATCAACGTCCCGCGTTGACTTTGATGTCTATGTTTTTGTGGAAACATGGCTGAATGCTGACTTTCATGACGAAGAGTATTTTAATCCAACTTTATTTAATGTATTCAGGAAGGATAGAGATCCGGTGAAGACTGGTCACTCCAAAGGTGGTGGTGTCCTAATCGCCTTAAAGCGCTGTATCCGCTCGTCGTTACATCAATTAGGGAATCTAGATACTCTCATAGATCAAATTTCTGTTTGTGTCTATGGTTCGCTTCGAAAATTATTCATTTGCACATCCTATATCCCGCCAAATAGTACGGACTATCTATACAGCTGTCATGTTGACAATATCGTCGATCTTTGTGAGCAGAATCCTGACTCTTCGTTTTGCATTCTTGGCGATTTCAATCTTGCAGCTATAGTCTGGTCTGACCTACAAAGAAATGGTTTCCTGACTCCAACACACGTAAACAGGACGTACGAGATACATTTTCTGGATAGTCTGCTTAGTTTAAACTTAATTCATAATCTAATAAGTTGTCTAAAATTCTTGACCTTGTCTTTGTTGATGAAAATTCAATATTTAACTTAGAGGAATGCAGTTTTCCGGTTAGTAGAACTGATATGCATCATGTGCCCATAATTATTTATTTGGAAATGTTTGATAATTTCACTGCAAGGAATATAACGTCTGGTTTCTTTAACTTCCGCGATGCTAACTTTCAGGCTTGCGATATTGCCTTGTCTGAAATCAACTGGCACTCTGTTTTTATTTCTCAGATCGTCTCAGAGTGTTTTGATTCTTTTGTGTGCACACTGAATAATCTTTTTTCTAAATATCTTCCGCTGCTGCCGCCTAGGATTCATAGGTACGCAAGTAGACTCAAGAATCTTAAAAACAAAAGAAACAAGTATTATAAACTACATAAAAGTCAGCTTCATAATGTTAATCTCAAGGCTAAATATATCTCGTTCATGAGACAATTTAACATCTTGGATAAATTTCTTTATATTAAGTTTATTAGTAAATTTGAGTCTGATTTGAAGGAAAATCCCAAAGCCTTCTGGAGCTTCATCCGTTCCAAATCGGGCTCCTCAAATATACCTCCCTGTAAGTACTATAATGGTAAGTGTTCTGAGTCGATTAGTGATACTGTCGAATTTTTCGCTGAGTTTTTTAAATCAAATTTTGTCGTTGATGACAACTCTCCCAGGTTTCCAGTTAACTCTTGTCCTCCACAAGGTTTAGACTTTGGATCGATGTCTTTGACAGAATCTGACATAATCAGAGGCATATTCTCTCTTAAAAAGTCTTTTAATTGTGATTCCGACGGTATTTGTCCCTTTTTCCTTAAGCAATGTCATTCCTCCGTTTGTGTTCCACTGTGTATGATCTTCAATCTCTCTCTTGTTCAGGTGTTTTCATCGAGCGCTGGAAAGTAGCGTCCATCACTCCCATCTTCAAGTCAGGTCGTAGGAATGATGTTTCTAATTACAGACCTATCTCTAAATTAACTGTTTGCTCCAAGCTTTTTGAGAAGGTGGTAATGGAGAAACTATCACTTGTTGTTCGTCCTGTTTATTAACGATATCGGGTCTTGTTTCAATAACTCTGATTACCTGCTGTATGCCGATGATCTGAAACTGTTTCGTAAAATCAATTGTGTCTCCGATTCGCGGTTACTTCAAGAAGATCTGTTTAATCTCGAAGTATGGTACCAAAAAAATATGTTATCCCTCAATATAAAGAAATGCTTCCATATGACCATCGCTAAAACATCTAAAATTTTTCTAACTAACTATTATATTTCAAATGTACAACTCGCTTCTGTTAATGACTTTGTTGATCTTGGTGTCGTTTTTGACTCTGGGTTCACCTTTGTTAATCACATATGCCATATTCTTCCGAAGCCTTACACGAACCTAGCTTTTCTGCGAAGGCATGCGAAGGATTTTAAGGATCCCTATACAAGGAAAACTCTCTTTAACTCTCTTGTTCGTTCAAAGCTTGAATATGCCTCGGTTATCTGGAGCCCTATATATATTTGCCATGCACTTCGTATCGAACGTGTCCAGAGAAAATTTATTCGGTTTGCCCTCTCTTAACTCTCTTGAGTGTAGAAGACATGTCCATTCCCTTATGTTTGTTTACGACCTGATTTCTGGCGTCATTGATTGTCCGGAATTACTTGTGCATATCGGTTTCAATGTCCCGAGCAGAATATTGCGGTGTGTCCCGCCGTTTTATATTATCCCTGCTAAAGCTAATTATTGGGCTCAATCCCCGATTTGGAGGGCTGTTAATGAACATAATGCAATTTCAAAAAAGTTAAGTATTGAATTTTCTATTAGTAGGCAGTCTTTCAGAAGTTTAATGGAATCTGTGTACTCCTAGTGTAGTTCTTAATTTTTTACCTATTAATTTTATTCTAGTCTGTAAGATTCTTTGTAATCATAGACTCAATGAACACTGAATTGAATTGAATTGAATTGAATCTAGCTCTATCCTGGAGAGAGCATCTGCATTTGTGTTCATCTTTCCCTGCTTAAAAATTATATCAAAATCAAAATCCATTAAGGCTATTCGAATTGCCTCAATGAATTGCGAGTAGTTATTTTTCAATCACTGGCTTATTAAATTCATGTTTGTTTAATCAGCCCTATTCTGCATTTAGACTCGAATCGAAATTTTCTCCGTTTGGCAACTTTGGTATTCTGCGTTCCGTTTCCTTTCGATCAATCTTCGAAATTAACGATTATACCTATTCTACATTTCGATCGTAGTTCCGTTTTTCTAAGTTGCAAATTTGTTGACGGAGAACGTTTCAATTGTTATTTTGTGGGTTTAAATAATAAAATTTTATAAAAAATTTAAGTAAAATATACTGTGAATGATTGTAAAAGTCATCATAAATGAATTTTCTCGATTTCTGTATTTTCGAGAGCGGTAATACGGGCAATACGAAAAATTTGCTCAAATAATGGCAACCAAAAGGGATATTGCGCGACGTTTTCAAAGTGGAAGTCCAGGCGTTTTTGTTTACATTATCTATAAATAAGACTGTGAAATGCACTGAATAAAATTTATTCTTTTTATATAAAATTAATAGATGTATGCACATAGATACTTACATACATAAAATGTGAAGTTACATAAAAAAGATGCATTTATTATTGCACTCGTTTTTACTAACTTTTTAAAAAGAGGTGCGTATGTTGTCTCGAATTCGATTTGCTATGGAAAGATAAGCTTTGTTCTTCCCCTCCTCCTGACGGGATTTCATTCTTATAATTATGTATCCACTTAAATTTTATTTTTAAATTACAGTGATGCTAGGTATATTTAGTTGTTTTAAAATATTTACAAACTTTAACTTCATATGCTGATATAGTTTGGTGGCAAATATTTCTTTGGTTTGTTTCGATTTCACACATTCCTAGGCAAACAGCTGATTTCGAAAGATGTTTTCTCTCTTCCTCTTTTTCTTTCATTTCGATCGTAACGCAGAATACCTAAGTTCGATTCCAGCGGAGAGGAATGTGGGAACGTAATCGAAATGCAGAATAGGGCTGAACGATTTACTTGCAAAAGCTTATGGTCTATCTTTTCCATCTCCCCTTGCGACAAGACCGCACCTGGCGAATAATTGGAAGCATCAGTCGTTAGGATAAACGGCTTGGTAAAATCTGGGTATCTGAGTACTGGTGGAGAAATAAGATTCTTCTTCAAAGTGGTAAAAGCTTTCTGATGTTCTTCTGTCCAACTGAAAATCTGTTTTTTCTTTAACAAGTTATTCGATGGTCTGGCTATGTCAGCAAACTCTTCGATGAATCTCCTATAGTAATTACAAAAAGCTACAAATCTCCTCCCCTCGTCAGCATTCATTGGTATTGGATAATTCTTTATTACTTCGAATTTACTTGGATCAGTGCTTACGCCGTCTGCTGTTATTAAATGGCCAAGGTAGACTACTTCTGGTTTTAGAAAATTGCATTTCTCAGGATTGAGTTTCAGATGTATTTTTGCAGTCTCCTCGGTACTTCAATCAAGCTCTCATTATGATCTTTCAGATTAGAACCAAATACTATGATATCATCTACATAAAAAAGCCTTGTCTTGTAGACCACTTGGTGCTAAAGATAGCATTCTTTGAAAACTATTTGTAGAAATTTTTAGTCCAAACGGCAACCTTTTGAATTGGAAATGCCCTTTGTCAGTGGAGAATGCCTTTAGTGGTCTAGATTTAGTATTCAGTAGAATCTGATGAAATGAACTAGTCATGTTTAAAGTCGAGAAGTATTTTGCTTTTCCTAACTTGTCTAATATGTCATCTAGCCTGGTCAGTGGGAACTTGTCACTTACCACGTTTTTATTTAACTTCCTACAATCTACGACTAATCTTAATTTTTCGTCTTCATTGTTGCTCTTTTTAGGCACTACTAAAAGTGGCGAATTATAAGGACTCACTGATGGTTCTATGATGTCAGTTGCCATGAGCTCTGATACCTGCTTATCAATTTATTTTGATTGAACATTTGGTATTCCATAGTTCTTTATATCAACTGGAGCCTTATCTGTAGTTGAAATATGCTACTCATAAAAATTATTAACCGTTAAAGCTTCGC
Organism: Rhagoletis pomonella; assembly: GCF_013731165.1. Classification (NCBI taxonomy): domain Eukaryota; kingdom Metazoa; phylum Arthropoda; class Insecta; order Diptera; family Tephritidae; genus Rhagoletis; species Rhagoletis pomonella. The sequence continues at coordinate 24,304,749 of NW_023458557.1, read as the reverse complement.
CTTCTAGATGGAATATGTCTTGAAACCTCTCACAAATTTCTACTATCGACCTTTCTGCATTCTCATCTAAGTTATCTACCTGTAAAAACTTACTTATTGCATTAAATCTATTTGGGCGCCTACGCATGTTTGTATTGTATAGAACATTATATCTGTTTAATGGTTTTACACCTATGTTTGCTTTCTTGATCACTACATCCGTGTCCCTGGTGTTTAAAAGTCGAATATGCTTTATGCCCTTCGCTGGCACGATTGAATTGGCTATAAATACACCTTTCATTACTTCTTTCCGGTGCACCATACTACCTTCTTCTAAGTATAATTTCACTGCTTTGACAATCTCACTTTTTGCTGGTATTGTAATGTTAGCGATAGATTTTAAGTTCATATTCATAGGCAATACTGTTTCTTCTTCTTCTATGACGATGATTAACGTCCAGGTTTCCTAGTCAGTCTTTCCTACTGTCATGTTTTATTAAAAAACTACCGAGTATCCCATCGGAGGTTAGATTTATTTTACTCTGAACCACACTAAATTGATGCACTATCTTCTTATCGTCTATAAGCAATTTAACTTTAGCTGTGCCTCTAGTTGTTAACGTCTCACTTGTAATACCATTTATTTGGCAACTCTCTCTATGCTCTATGGCCCCTATTATGAGTTGCGTTCGATTTTCGACTGTGGTCGAAAGTGCTGAGCCAACGAATTTTCATTTGGTATTACGGCGTTCATTCGATGAAGAATAGCGCTATTGTGAATTTCGCTCGTTTAGGTTGTTCACAATAGTATATTTTTCATCGCTGAGAAGCTTTGTTTACAAATCGAGCAAACTAAATAGTGTGCTTATACATATTTATGTAAATTTGTTCTAATTAAAATGAAGTGAAAAAGGAAGCAAGTTCATAAAAACGTGGTAAAATGAGTACAACGAATTCTGGTTCAACGATTCGTCAGAGGATGAGAGCTTAGTAAACTGGCCAGGAGTAGCAAATGTTTAAGAGAGTTTAAGTTTATTAGCCTTTCGAATATATTTTGATATAAAATATATTTAAGAAATTTGTCTACGGATTCATTAAAAAGTTCCGACCATCTAAAGAGGCGTTTGTGAGCCAAATCTATTTAAAATATTTTAAAACTATCAACAGCGCTACGATTTTGTTCTCAGAGATCGTGCCAACAGAGTATTGGGATTTTCTTTCACAAGTAAAACCAGCCTTTCGAGCTTGTGTTTAGTATTCACGATGTTAGAACTGCATGAAATTAATAAAAATTGTTTAAAATTAGTGTCTAGCCGCCAAAATGTAAGAAAACATATACAAAATCATACATTTTTCACAATTTTCTAAGACACCCCAGTGCAAAGCCTATTTTTGATAAACTTTTTCGTTATGTCAATAAAAGCTAACCATGCAATTATATGATCTTGTACCTTTGAAAAATTCAATAAGACATTTCATTTTAAATTTATTTTATCTAAATATTTCCAGCGTAATATATGCAAAAAAAGCTTAAGCTGTGTGTTTTAAAAGCAACATTTCAATTGGGGTGCAATTTACCCCAGTGTGTCGTTCACGTCAAATAAAAAAGGTGTGTCCTCCGAAGGTTAAATATCGAGATGCCAGCTCCTGTGTCTACTAATAAACTTATTGCTCTAGGGCTACCTTCAATTCCTAGTTGTATGTAATTACATAATTATAATTATAATTATAATTAGTGGAGCTGTCTACTTGGGTAATATGAACTAATTTCTTCTTGTTGTGTACCCCGGATTTCGCTGGCCGGGGACGTACCCATTTCCCTGATCGGGTCGTCTTCCTCCTCTGAAATTCTCATTTCCTCCTTTAGAGTGTTTGGCCCTATTGTCATCAGAGCCTCTCTTATTAAAAATTGTGTTTTCATTCTTATTGAATTTCCTATTGAAACTATTGCCGCTTCTGTTTGCGTACAGAACTTGGGTGGACCTTACTGGACTGACTTCTTTGGCCACCTGTATTGCTTGTGCCAACTTGACTGGCCTAGCTGCTGCTACCACTGCCTTGTAAGGCTCAGACAAGCCTTTTTTAAAAGCTGATAGACCTATTTGATCACTGAGCTTCACAATGATCTCCCTGTGTTCAGTACCTTGCTCTGCCAACTGTAGTTCACTTAACGCAGCTAATAAACTCTCCATGCGTGTCGCATAAGCTTCGACTGATTGCGTGCCTTGATAGCACCTGGCAATATCTGAATGTAATTTCGTTGTTGTGTTGTTGGGCTTATATGCTGCTTTTAAAACTCTCTTTAGGGTTGGTAGGTCAGTCGGGGTCTGTTCTGCTATTAATTTGTTTTTTACTTTTTCAGCTAGCTTGGTCATTAATATGAATTTTACTAGCATTTGCCTTTGAGCATCATCTCTTAAAGTTTCGCTATAAAATTCTATGTAACCTAAAAAGTTATTTAAATCTTTTTGTTCCCCGCGGAACTGCGGTATTATCTTTGCCCTTCTACTAAATTAATTTCTGCCATGATACAATATTCTTCTTCTTCATAGGTCTCTTCTTTGATTACCAAAAACTTTCCTATCTCTTTGGATAATCTGTCATATATTTCTTTTAACCCTTCGACATCATCACTAGGCGCATCTTCAAGTATTCTTAACCATGCATCAGATACGCATCCCTTTGGTTTTTCTACGAACATCCTTCTGTACTTTCTTGAAGGTGCCTTTTTTGTTTCGCTAAATGTTCATTTAAATTATTAAACTCCATAACCCTTTACAAATTCTGCTTAATAATTTACTCATGTATGTAATGTTTTTAAGATCCTAGACCTTAGTTCTATCATATATATTTGTTGTATTTAGTATGTAACCAATCACATTGCTTGGTTACTCCCTAAGTTATTTCCCCTTATTTATATTCATTCTTTATTTACTTTGGGTACTCATGTTGTATGCGCTGACCCACATCGATCGTCACCCGATCTTGCATTTGTAATAGCAAGCGTTAAGTGTGCTTCATGTGGCGCCACACGTTAAGCCACAGTGCAAGCCATTACGAGTGTTCTGCATATGTCATCAACACGGTTGCCACATTTGGTCACTTGCGACCAAAATAGGTAACTTTTTGAGTGCTTGGTAACTTGGCAATTTGTTTTTTTTATTTTGGTAACTTTTGGTAAGTTTTCCGTGTATAAATTCAGACTAAAAAAGTTGGATTAATTTGATAAATTAAACCGTGGTTGTGTGTAGCGGTGACAACACTAGAAACAATTGTGTTGATCAGGCAACACTGCGCTCAGCGAAAATAACTAACCAAATATCGAAGAAAATTATCGCTGGGCAGGCTACTCGTTAATTTATCAGTGTGGGGTGCCTGTAACACGTTCAATATTTATTGTGATATTTGGATCGTGATCCATATTGATGGATTTCAAATTAGTGATGTGATTCAATATTTATCGCGACAGTATTTACATGGTTTTGTGTCGAGAAGTTTAAAGTCCAATAGATGAAGCCTTGAATAATATATGTATGGCGATACCACTATCTAATTTGTTCGAATTCCAATGCGAAATGCCGAGCCGTGAACTGATAGCACAAAATATTCCACACGTTCAATACTTATTGACAGATCTTTGATCCATATATAGAGGGAATGAAAAAAGGAGATTCGAACAGCAGTTTGTGCGGTGTAATTGGGCTTTTTAGCGCTTCAGTATATGCACTTAAGTAGATTTTTTAAATAAAATTTTTTTGTTCTGAGGCTAAGATCCAGTTCAAAAGACAATAGCGTAAAGCGCGTTTTCATGAAAAGTATATTTTTAAACGCGTGCGTTGCAAAAATATTTATGAGTTGTTTTTTGTTTCACAAATTTTTGTTATATTCTTTTTTATACACGTACGTATACAGAGATTGAATAAAAATGTATTTATATACGTATGTGAATGTATCTAGTTATTACATGAGGCCTAGAGCGCTGTGGTGTAGTGGTAAGCAGTGCGCGCTTCCACTCCGCAACGCCTGGGTTCAAACCCTTGTCAAAGCAACATCGCAAAAAATTTAGAAAAAAAAAAAAAAGATTTTTCTTAACAGCGGTCGTCCCTCGGCAGGCAATGGCAAACCTCCGAGTGTATTTCTGCCATGAAAAACAGCTTCTCATAAAAAATGCAATCGCCGTTCGGAGTCGCTGTAAAACTGTAGGTCCCTCCGCTTTGTGTGACAACATCAAGGCGCACGCCACAAATCGGAGGAGAAGCTCGGCCAAACACTAACATATGTGTAAGCGCCAATCTATTATTATTATTATTAGAGCGCCAGAGTAGCTTAACTGACATTTCAAAAAAAGTTGAGGTGCACCCTAAAATGCATTACTAGAATCGAAACGGTCATATCCCGAAACACGCTTTTTTAGTTTTCTCTAACTATAATATTTAGCATCACGAAGGCGCAATGAATTTTTTTAGTAAAAGACCGCATTTATTTTTTTAGATCCTTCTTTCTCATATTACTAAACATTTTTTGTAAATAGGCTCCTCCTCTGGCCCTCATGGCCTCATATGTAAAACGAATTTGTTTAGTTTTCTTTCAATAAAACTATTTATTGTACCGATGTCTTATTTATGGAAAATAAACGAGGTTTGTTTTTATAGCTAATTGTATAGTGAAACGTTGTCTTTTTACTTCGTAACTTTTAGGTAACTTTTTTTTGTAAATTCTGGTCATAGAATTTTTTGTCGTGTGGCAACTGTGGTCATCAATCCACACTCGATCGTCACAACAAATACGCCGACTCAGCAATATGAGCCACAAGTGTTTGATGTAGGGAGTGTTGCCAGGTCTTCGGCATGAGAAAACGTCCCTCTTGGTCTGAAAAAACGTCATTTCCTACCCAAAAACGTCTTTTTTTTTTAAATAAATGTACAAAAATTGTTCTTATTAAACTTTTATTGCATACAAAGGTACATATGTACGTAAGGTATATTAAAATGTCATATCGACAGAGCACATTTAAAATTCCTTGTAAACTGGTTTCAGATCATTAATATATGCACATACACTTGTGATCAGCTGATTAAGTCATCAACATTTTGATCGATTTTGGCTGTTTCTCTTTTGTTTATTTAATGTTTATTATTTTTTCATAAAAGCCAAGGTTATTATATGACAAACAAAATATAAATCCACATTTCAAACTTTGTGCAAAAATTATAAAAAATCTGCAAATTTTCAGCTAGATTTTAAACTTTTTATTCAGATTTTTTTTAGTATGCAATTTGATAGCCCATTAAATTTCAGGGCAATAATGTGCAAGTTTAAAGGGGCTAAATAATCGAGTTGATTTTTAATAATTTTTTTTTTCTTGTAGACATTTGGTTAGGGGCTCGGTTGTCGAAAATGGTAAATTACGCTCTGCTAAGAAGGAGCATAGCAATACTTCAGCCTTTTTTGCGTTCATTACGTTTTCAATAAAGTCCTAAAAAAGCTGCCTACTTTTTTCTGACGTTTTATGCTGCACAGCTTTTTTGATGCTTTTGTGAGCATGCGTGTTGCCATAGATCGGCTCTTCCTGATTTGGCTTTTAATGTGCAATTGCAAACATTACAACAAGCCTCATAACCTCAAGTGTTTACACAACCAGCCTTAGAACACGGGGTCCTTAGTCCAAGCATCCAAAAAATGCGCGTAGGCTTGGTTTGCATCATATTTAAGTCATATGTGTCCAAAAAATAAATATATTTTGAAGTAGCTGGAGCAAAACACAAAGATTGTAAAGATTTATTAAGAAAATATTTCAAAATCAGTTCTACTTACAAGATTTAGTAACAAAGAAAAATTACTGGGAAGTTAAAAAACGTCATATTTTACACAAAAAACGTCCAAACGTCAACAGGATACAAAAAACGTCCAAATGACGTTAAAAACGTCAACCTGGCAACGCTAGATGTAGGTCAGGCATACTACACTAGATCAGGGGGAAATCACGGGCAAACATGAAGAGGACAACGAATTTTACTAATATATGTATTCCAATGAGAGCCACTGCACACGCATACTGAGGTAAAAATGCCCACTCTGCCAAACGTACGCCACGTACACTCCTCGTCATTTGAATAGCTCACCCTTTTAGTTCTTAGTATTTACAGTTTTCCTTTTGTTTATTTAATATTCAGTATTACCGCAGCCGTTCTGCGATGAACATGATAAATAATTTCTTCGTAACTTCATATCCTTCCTCCCGTAAACTGTTTTGTTTTTCCCTTTCTCTAGCCCTCGCTTGCACTTTGACTGCTCCGCGGGCCAAAAAAAGTGCCCATCTCTTCTCTAGAAGATGTTCGAGATAAAGTTAAAGAATATGCTCTTGAGTTCAAAAGACAACCGGTAGGGGAAGAAAATAATTTACAGCTAATACATAATTTCTCAAATGCGAAGAGGGGTTCACAGGTATTTGATTAAAAGAAACCAACCTGCGAAAGTTTTGTGAATAATTTGCTTTTTAGGTTCCCATGGCGGAACTATAGCAACTGAAGTAAATTGGTACATGAATGACGAGGGTAGGAGCATTGATGGTTTGCATCGCTTTCCTATTTAAAAAAAATAATGTTTTTAAAATACAACACACCAGGGCGGCAAACTATACTTAGCTATGAAGTGCCATATTGAGGATAAAAAAGTGCCAAATTGTGCCAAATAGAAAAATTAAATTGTCAAAAAAGGTGCCATTCTTTTTAATTCTTCCCATTTACCGTTAAAATTATTAGCACGTTCCTAAAACAAAAGTCCAATGCCAACCAGTTGTATACACTATGGAAATTAGAAAATTTTAGTTGAGAAAAATAAGTCCACGCAAAGGATTTTACAAAATTTTTTTTGAAGTATTACTATTTTTCAAAAGTGCCATGTTGGCACTTTGTGCCAAATTGAAAAATTAAGTGCCATTTGAAGTAAAATAGGGCCAAAAATGGCACGGTCTGAGCCAAGTTGGCAGCCCTGAATACACATCTTCCTTCATCTGCGCCAGTGGGAATACTATTTCCGTCTGCTGGGATCAGTGTTGCCAACTCCAAGGTCCGAAAATCCCATTCTCCTCTGAAAAAGCCTTGTTTATCCCACCTTAAAGTTCGAAAATCCCATTTGTGAATATTAAATCTTAAAAGTCTTTAATAACACTATATATAAGGAGTATATTCGGTGACTCAAACAAATGACCACGTGTTGATTTTTTTAAATATTCGTAAAGATTTTCGAGTTAAACTTTTTTTGGTCTCTTTCTATAAAAACTTCTGTGACTGCTTTTGCGGTTTTTTTTATATAACAGCTACACTATACAAAAACCGGCGATGATTTTTTGAAATTTTGTTGCTAACGGTCTCCCGCATTTAATTTAATATGAAATTCATGTTATAGCAAAAATGTGCCAAAACTTGAAACTTGAAACACTAAATTTGTTGGGGCTATAAAACTGCATACCCAAAAATGTTCTAAAGATTCAGATTAAAAAGTTGAAATTTTTACATTTTTTGAATTTTCCTAAATCTATACTATATATAAAACTCAAACCCAAAAGAGCGTGTGAGCAAAACAGCCGATATACTGGGTCGATTTCTATGATTCAAGTTTTAAAATTACATATTTCTACCACAGTCGGAAATAGCAGTATTTAAAAAATGAAATTTTTATAATAAGTATGTTTAATTAAAGTATTAAGTTGATCAACAATACCAAGCATTGCTGAACCGTTTGCCTTTCGCGCGTTTGTGTTTAGAGAGCATCAACAAACCCCATACATATTTCTCTCTATTCTCTTCTCTTTTTATATTCAGCTAGCACAGCGCAAAAATAAAAAAAAAGAACCTTTGCCAGCTTCAGGCATGCGCAAAGCGTAACTTATGTACAAGCAGCGCTGCGCCCAAAGCGAAATTCATGTATGTATGTACAAGCAGCGCTGCGTTCATAACAAACAAGCACTGTACATCATGCATTTCGTTTGACAACTGTTTTGGTTTTTCTTTTACTTCAAAATGCCGCTTGCTGCGATATCGGCACATGCTCACTGTAAGCTTCTTGGTGTGGCATACATACATACATTGATCTTCAGATTGAAGATGAAGTTAGCGTTTGCATTGCTGTAGATGCAGAATAAATAATAGCAAAGAAATGTCTGTTTCGCTTCCTGCAAATTCTGCACAAAACAAAACTCAACAATGTTAGTTCAACAAATCAACATTCAATCAATCCAATTAGATTTATGGGAATCCTGCCTCTGTATAGCCGAATTCCAATTTTCCAATGATGTACATATGTATGTCTATTTGTTGGGCTTCATAGGAATGCGGCACATTGTTTTTGCGAACTTGATACATTAGCAAGTGCGTTAAGGCTGAGCGCTGCGCGTAAAGCGAAATGTGTAGTGTTGCCAAGTTTTGAATTTGAAAAAGCACTAAAATCCAAGAAAAGTCGCGTTTTTTCTGGACAAAATCACCAAATTTTTTATTGGATGATTTAATGGACTTAGTATGCATACAAAATTTTATTGTAGGTATGCCGATTCACATTAATAAAAATTAATGCTTCTTGCTCGGCGGTCAAAGATTCGTTATTCATTTTACTGCTAGAAGATACTGGTGCTTTTTTAATATTCGTAAAAAGTATAAGAAATTCAGCCCAAATTAAAGGTCTAAAGCTCGATTCATGGTCTCAGAAACATGGACGTTTTTGCAGGCAATGGCAAATTATCTTATTTAATTCTGGCATGATTGAAAGTGCTGCCACTTATTTTTTTGACAAACATATGCTCTTTCGCTTATGATTGTCATTGTACCATGATTTTGTTTCCATTTTTGTAAAGTTCCTTACGAAAATTCCAATTGCTCTAAATTTAACTTCCATTTTTGTTTCAGACAGTTTTGGTGTCTTCAAAGCAAAACAAAAACTCAAAAATTTTCGCGTTTTGAATTAAGAAAAGCACTATGTTGGCAACAAGGGAAATTTGTGTACAAGCAGCGCTGCGTTCAAAACAAAGAAACACTTTACATCGTGTATTTCGTTTGACAACTGTTTTTTTTTACTTCAAAATGCTGCTTGCTGCGATATCGGCACATGCTCACTGTAAGCTTCTTGGTGTGGCATACATACATACATTGATCTTCAGCTCTTCCTTTATTTCATAAAGATGAAGTTCGTTAAAAAAGCAGTTGCCGCTGCGCAGCAGGAACCTTAATTTACGTCGCTGTAGTAGCATACAGAATAAATAACAGCAAAGAAATGTCTGTTTCGCTTCATGCAAATTCTGCAAAAAACAAAACTCAACAATGTCAGTTCAACAGATTAACATTCGATCAATCGAATTAGATTTTTATACATGCATACATATGTACATGTTCATGTTTTTTATGGGAATCCTGCCTCTGTCTAGCCGAATTCCATTTTTCCACAAACAAACAACAGCAAATCAATGATGTACATATGTATGTATGTCTATTTTTTGGGCTTCATGGGAATTCGGCACATTGTTTTCGCGAAGTTGTTAAGTTAGCAAGTGCGTTAGAGGCTGAGTTTTTTGACTTATAAAAAGTGCAATTTCGTTACTAAATATAAAAAAAAAATCTTTAAAATAACAGAATAGTGGGACGTGGTTAAAAATGCCTAAAGCTAAAACAAATTTGTCAAGACAATCGAGAGCCGCAAGGGCGATGGCCCGTAATCGGAGATTAGTAGCGGCTGCGCGAGTAGAAACGATGCCTGCAATCGGAATTAGATCCGCGTTTATTTATCGACCTCAAATCAATTATATAGGTGATTTTTACAAAAAAAAGCCTATCTACACATATCAGTGCCGTACCTATCAGTGTCAGTGAAAAATATAATATCGTTGCCCCAGTCCCAAATAGAGTTGTTCAGACCGTCCGGCACAGTGCCGTTTTTTACCGTCAGTGCAGTTTTATACACTCTAAAAACTGCATGTAAAAGTGCTACTGATAAGTGTTTATTTTCAAACAAAATCTGTGTAAGTATACGCATAAGATGTTCAAGAATACACATGAAATGTTTAAAATTGCAAATGCTTTTAACGCAAAAATACATTCCCTACTAAAAATAAAAATTTAGAACATTTTATGTGTAATTTTGTTTTACGCATGAAATTTGGTATGTAAAAGTAAACAGGCAGTGTTTAATTTTATTAACACGGTGTCTAAATTTGCACACATTAGAGGAGAGGAAACTGGTATCCTTTCTTAGTATGCGTTAATTTAAAAAAAAAAACTTTTAAAGCAAATTTTAAACATTTCATGTGCAACCGTGTAATTGCGAACCTTAAGAAAATTCTATAGAAATTTTTGTAGTTACGTTTAACTTATGATTTAACTATACTTTAAAATAGGTAAATTAACTGCTCTAAGGGCCAAATTCACAGTGCTGTACTGAAAATCTGTAGTTAACTGCCGATTCTGAGTTAACTACGCACAGTGAATTTGGCCTTAAGTGTTTATAATTCAACAAACAAATTTCAAATTTGTTCTACGCCACACATATCGCACACCGTCTTCAAAAGAGTCACAACTCAAAATAATACGTTTGTCAGAAAATGCGAAAAACTATTTCTTAGCACGTGATAATAATATGGGCAAGGCGGCTTTACCATAGGTTTTTTTAACAAATTATAACAAAAAATTGCTCCAGCTTTTGCTGAAAGGTAAATAAAAGCTCTGTATACATTTTTAGCGTATGATCTCAAAAATTCCAAATTTTGAGTTGTGACTCTTTTGAAGACGGTGTGCGATATGGTAAGTAAAAGTTAAAAAGCAGTATTTAAATTGATTAACATGGTGTGCAAATTTGCATACATTAAGAGAGGAAACTGGTTACTTTTTTTAATATGCTTAAATTTAAACAAAAATTTTTTAGAGTGTAGTTAACTCGGCAATGGTTTGTTTGTGTATTTCACTGACGAGCTGACGGTATTCTATTGCAAGTGTTGTTGTTTTTGTTGGAGGGAAAATTAATCGAGTGGGTACGGAATTATCCAGAATTATATAATTTGCCAATTGATCATTAGTAAAATAAGCCATCTTGGTGTCAATGAACTTCATTTTACTGAAAGTACCGGACGACATACTACGGATGTGTGTGAATTGGTATCACTGATCGATGCTGATTGGCAATAATACTGAACTGATACGGCACTGATTTGTGAAGATAGATCTTTACTTTTATTATTATAACCAATGGATTACAACACATTATAAGTACATACATATGTATATGTAGGTGATCCGCTTCTATCAATTGGGGAAATGACACACATATGTTTGCAATGCAATGCGAAAAAATGGCGAAAGGAAACGAAGGGAATGTGTTGCAGTAGTGGCCGGGTTCGACTTCATGATATGTCTGAACCTCCAGACATACTCACAGCTTTGTTAAGCCGAACGGATGAAATGTCAAGCCATTTTCTAAAAAATATAAGGAAATACAACGGCTGTTTTGCAATGACATCGTTTGGTGGTAAAGAAGTTAGAGAAGGGAATTATATGCCTACTTACAAAGTTCATGGTCAGGTTTACCACCTTATTGGTAGCTTGCTACCAGCAGCGCAAACGACGCCACAATTTCTGAAAATATATTTTACTACCGAAGATGAACAGCTTTCTTTGCGGCAAACTGCCGCACCCGCTCTTAGAAGAGATATTTTAGAATCTTTGCAGCGAATTCTTCACGAAAATAATGCTTACTTGCGAAGTTTGAAGACGGCAATGGAATGTATATCTACTAGCGATGAAAATTACAGGATTGTGATCCATGCTGAAAAACGTCCTGCCAATGAACATCGCGGTCGATATAATGCCCCTACTACAAACGAGGTTGCGGTATTAATAGTTGACGGAAGTACTGGTCCCCGTGATATTGTGTTACGATCGCGCGATAATAGTCTTCAGCGGATATCGGAACTTCATCGGTCTTATGATCCCTTACAATATCCAATAATGTTTTTAAATGGCGAAGATGGTTACAGCATTGACATTCCTCAAGTTTCGCCAATAACTGGGGAGGTTGTTCCATCACAATTAGTGTCCTGTATGCAATATTATTCATATAGGCTTATGACAAGAGAAAACAACTTTAACAGCTTACACAGGTATGGGCAACTCTTCAATCAGTATTGTGTAGATATGGCTGCAAAAATGATCACTGAGCGCTTAAATTTTATACGGGCTTATCAAAGGACGTTACGTGTCGATAATTACGTGCACTTAAGAGATGCTGTAAACGAAGACGCTAACCCGGAAAATGTAGGCCAATTAGTTATTTTACCCTCCACTTTTACGGGGTCGCCCAGATACCTCCATGAGCGCACACAAGATGCCCTGTTGTATGTACGACATTATGGAAGACCCGATTTATTTGTAACCTTTACATGTAACCCGGACTGGAGTGAAATAACACAGCAATTGTTTTCTGGTCAACGCGGAAGCGAGCGCCATGATATTGTAGCAAGAGTCTTTCATTTGAAATTACATCAGCTAATGGATATAATAACCAAACAGAACATATTTGGGTCAGTGAAGTGCCACATATTTTCAGTGGAATGGCAAAAGCGGGGACTACCACATGCCCACATCTTGATTTGGCTGGCCGTTAAAATACGACCCGATGAGATAGACAGTATAATTTCAGCGGAAATCCCTAACAATCACGAAGATCCTTTGTTGTATGAAATAGTATGCAAAAATATGATCCATGGCCCCTGTGGCTCGCGAAATCTCACCTCACCATGCATGGTAAATGGCCAATGTTCTAAAAGATTTCCACGTGAATTCCTTCAGCACACACAAACAGGCGATGACGGGTATCCTAGATATAGACGGAGATCTCCAGCCGATGGGGGATTCACTCATATGTTAGCTTCTAATGGTTGCACAGTCGATAATACGTGGATAGTTCCTTATTGCCCCATGCTCTCGAGATGTTTCGCAGCGCACATTAACGTAGAATATTGCCATTCCGTGCAAGCAATTAAATATATATGCAAATACGGGCAGCGACGCAGCTACATTTTCTGTTCAGGATAGACATGATGAAATAAAAAATTTCTTAAATGGGAGATATCTAAGCACTTCTGAAGGAATTTGGAGAATACTAGGATTTTCGATCCACGAACGTTATCCAACAGTCACACATCTGGCTGTGCATTTGGAGAATGGGCAAAGGGTTTATTTTACTCCAAATACTTTGAACCATGTTATTCAGAATCCACCGGAAACAACTCTTACTTCGTTTTTTCAAACTATGTACGACTGATAGCTTCGCGAAAACTTTGCTTTATAACGAAGTTCCAGCATATTACATTTGGACGAATAAAAAGTGGAAACGAAGGAAACGTGGACAAGATGTACCTAATTACCCAGGGATCAAGCAAGACACCGCTTTGGGAAGAGTTTATACAATACATCCTAATTATTCGGAATGTTTCTATCTCAGACTCTTATTACATTCTGTTCGAGGTCCCAAATCTTTTATGGATTTAAAGAAAATCGATGGAGAGGTTTTACCGACTTATCGTGCAGCATGTCAAGCACGAAATTTGCTTCAGGCCGATACACACTGGAAAGATGCTTTATCAGACGCAACAATTTCGGCAAGCGCAAACAAATTGAGAGAACTATTTGCAATAATCCTAATTTTTTGTGAAGTTTCGGATCCAATTGGATTGTGGAACATATTTCGGAAAAATTTATGCGATGACATTTTGCATAATACGAGGAGGCAAAGTAATAACCCTAATATTAACTTCAATGATGATATATTAAACGAAGGGCTTATTCTTATCGAAAATATACTTTTTTCACTGGGTGAAAAACGGCTTAGAGACTTTGGATTGCCAAGTCCCAATCGAGAAAGTTCATACTTAGCCAACCTCTATTACATACGAGAAACATCCTACAACACTACTGACCTGAATAGATTTGTTCAAGAGAACGAACAAAAACTTACTTCAGAACAGCGATTAATATATAATGAAGTCATAGCTAACGTAAACCAAAACATAGGAAATGTTTACTTCATAGATGCACCTGGGGGAACGGGTAAAACCTTTGTTACTTCATTGCTTCTAGCTAAAGTTCGTAGCGAAAATAAAATTGCAATCGCAGTGGCGTCCTCGGGAATTGCTGCCACGCTTTTGAGTGGAGGAAGAACTGCTCATTCCACTTTCAAACTACCACTCAGCATTTTACCGGAACAAAGCTGCACATGTTCGATAAAAAAAAATAGTGCCGCTGCTAAGATTCTTCAGCAGGCATCACTGATTATATGGGACGAGTGTACGATGTCCCATAAGTCTCATATTAATGCCGTCAATACAACTCTTAAGGACTTGAGATCATCTGATGCGGTAATGGGCGGAATTAGTTTTGTGTTCACAGGCGATTTTAGGCAAACACTACCTGTGGTTCCGAGAGGCACACGAGCTGATATCGTTAATGCTTGCTTAAAAGCTTCGGAAGTTTGGCCATATATAAAAAAATTGCATTTATCAGTTAACATGCGCGCGTACCTCAGTGTAAATAGCTGCTCTGAAGTATTTGCTCAGTACCTTCTACAAATAGGCAACGGTTCAGCAACTATAACACGCAATGGGTATGTTACCATGTCGGATATCGTAGGAACCTGCGTAAGAAGTATTGATGAGCTTATTGATAATGTTTATCCAAACATTGCAAACATACAAATTATTAATTCCAATTGGCTTTGCGAACGTGCAATTGTCACTTCGAAAAATTCGGCAGCAGAAGATATCAATGAAGCAGAATTGAGCAGAATTTCAACAGAATACAAACTCTATAAGTCTGTAAATTCAGTAACTGACCCCAACGATGTGGTTCATTACCCTGTGGAGTTTCTTAACTCCTTAAACCCCGCAGGTATGCCTCCACATGAGCTAAAACTTAAAGCTGGAACACCCGTAATTCTTTTACACAATCTTAAGCCACCCGAGTTGTGTAATGGTACGCGTCTTCAAATCATACGTTTTTTCCCCAATCTTATAAAGGCAAAAATTTTGACCGGTCCGGCAACGGGAGAAATAACGATGATTCCAAGGGTACCAATGATCCCAACGGATTTGCCATTTACGTTTAAACGTGTCCAGTTTCCAGTAAAGACATGTTTTGCCATTACCATTAATAAGTCCCAAGGGCAGACCTTTAACGTTGTCGGCATTGATCTCCGTAACGAAGTGTTTACGCATGGCCAATTATATGTGGCACTTTCACGTATCGGTTCATCACAAAATCAAACTTTTCTTATTCCCGGAAATGGAAATGAAACGCAAAACGTTGTTTTTACTGAAGTGTACAACAACTGAAATGTAAATACCTCTATTTTATAATCATTACTACTTCATTCTTCTAATTTATGCTGTACACTTCTTATATGAAAAAAGTATAAAATACATCCATAAACACATATCTATATTTTAAAGCCTTTTATTATTAAAATTTTTTAGGACGTTTGTAAATGTATTTAAAAGATCAAAGGTCCGTGGCGAAACCTAGGGTTACAATGGCCGTCCAGATGAATTACGGATACTAATAAGGGCAAAATTCTTCCTCTGAAGAGGTTTGAGTTTCAATACGGTTTCTCCTTAACTTTGCCGCAAAATTACTCACGAGGCGTCGCGAAGCACGCCGGGTATTTGCTAGTTATGTATAAAGTTTGAACCTGTGACTTATATGTTTTTGCTTAAAGCTTGGACGGTGTTTTTATAGAAAAATAACAAAAAAAAAATAGCTCGAAAAACATTACGAATATTTAAAAAAAATCAGCACGTGGTCATTTGTTTGAGTCACTAATAGAAGCAAGCTCCAGTTTCGCAGTTCACTTTTCATGCGTTGCACGTGGCCTTATGGTTGTCTCTACGGCTATAAACACAGCCGTAATGCGACTATCTCTGTTAATTGAAGGTGACAAAGCAAAAAATAATTATCCAAAAAGAAGGAAAAAATCCATGGACTTTAAAACAGTGGTTAGTTATTACAAAACTACATTTATGGAAAAGTTGTCAGCTTGAACGCTTATGCTTATTGGACGACCTACCCGTCACAGCAAAATATGTTTTTTTTTAACATATTTAACTTGCAAATACGTTACCCATTGTTTAAATCAGGTCTTTTTTAATAAATATTTATATAAAATCAGTACTGTTCACGAACTATGTGTCCTCAATAGTGACTCGTCCCTGTCGTCACAAAATACTGTCCCGCCCGCCACAAGCTAAAGTGTTTTTCAAATATAATAATGCCATCAAAGCATAAAATGGACCTTAACATTCTATTAACTACATTCAAGAAATATTTTCATATACTAGCACATAGTTTTTCTAAAATTGAGAAACGAATAAATCCACTCACGAGGGGTGGGTGTCGTTGTCTCACCCGTCACTCTTGGGAAAATGAAAATTTTCTGTGTAAATTATATAATTAAGTTTTCTCCTTTTTTAGTTTCGTGTTAAGCTGATATTTGAATTCAGATGTTAACAATTTGAACCTTTCCAAATTAAGGGTTAAAGAGAAATTACCTAAAAGATGGAGAAAAAACGAGTTTAAATGTCCCACTCGTCACGTTGGAATTCTCCATATATGTTTGAATAAAGAGAAGTAGCAATGACTGAACAAATAAAAAATAAACGCCCTTTATGGGCGAAATCCCACGAGTTGGCAACACTGGTTGGGATTGTAAATCGATCTACAAGGAAATAAAAAATTAATTATGTTTTCATTTTTTTGATGCGACATAATTAGAAGTCTCTACTCAAGAATATGGTTTATGTCATAACAATTAAACTTCTTTACAGCGAAAAGCAGTGTTATTTTAATGAAAAATGTTGATTATCTATAAAGATTTTCACTATCACTAAATATTAAGTGCTAGTGCAATTTTTTTTACTGTCATCAAGGGTTTAGTGGCAGTGCAATTTGGTTTTCACAATGTCCTGAATGACTCCTAAGAACGTGCTTTTAGTTTGGATGGGATCTCAGCTTCTTCGATAATTATTTGATTTTTAAAACAATTAATAGGCTTTTCAACTGCCTCTATGGTATAAGTTAATGATCTCTCGCTGTGAATAGTAGCTGAATCTGAGTTCATCGATAAATGATTTCAAACGTTTAATTTTTGCGTTTGCATTTATGTCGGAAACCGCAAACGTTGATGGTCAGTAAAACTATTTAAATGTCGTACACCATAAAGATAGTTGCTAAGGTTTTTCAGGGTCCTTACTATGACCAAAAGTTCCTTTTCGTTAGTTTCAAAATGAAGTTCTTTGTCTTTAAGAGTTATGGAAATCATAGTTAAGGGCCTGCCTTCTTGAGAAAGAACGGCACCCAGGCCATAATTTGACGCATCTGTTGTCAAATGAAACGGTTTTTCAAAATCAGGGTAAGCGAGCATTACGTCTTCTAATACCAAAATGTGTTTTAATGTCTCAAATGCTTGGTGTTGTTTTGAATTTAGCATATAGTAGCTTGCCAATCCTAAAAAAGGACCTGACACCGTACAATGCTTTGGAAGGTGGCAAGTTTAGCATTGTGTTTACTTTGTCAGGGCACGTTTTAATGCCACCTCTTGATACAATAAATCCGAGATACTCGGTTTCGGTTTTGAAAAATTTCGATTTTTCAACTGCTGCCCTCATGTTAGCGTCATATAAACTCTTCATACCCAGTCTATCAGCCCTATTCTGCATTTCGATTACGTTCCCGCATTCCGCTCCGCTGGAATCGAACTTTGGTATTCTGCGTTACGATCGAAACGAAAAAAGAAGAGGAAGACAGAAAACATCTTTCAAAATTAGCTGTTTGCCTAGGAATGTGTGAAATCGAAACAAAACAAAGAAATATTTGCCCCCAAACTATAGCAGCACATGAAGTTAAAGTTTGTAAATATTTTAAAATAACTAAATATACCTAGCATCACTGTAATTTAAAAATAAAATTTAAGTGGATACATAATTATAAGAATGAAATCCATAGCCGCGGCGTTATTGCTGGAAGAGAAGAACGAGTCCCAGATTGCTGATGCGGAAGTTGAAAGGCGGAGATTTAGGGACATGTTTGATCTTTTTTAGATGAGTGAAGAGTCATTAGGAATTCATCTTGAACTGTATTACTCATCGTTTAAAGTCAGTGAAATTATAAACGTTGTTTGAGCAGTCCACAACATTTGCATTTACTACAGAGTGGAAGATTTGAACGCAAATGAATCCCATTTTAAAAGCCGTCAGGAGGAGGAGAAGAACAAAGCTTATCTTTCCATAGCAAATCGAATTCGAGACAACATACGCACCTCTTTTTAAAAAGTTAGTAAAAACGAGTGCAATAATAAAAGCATCTTTTTTATGTAACTTCACATGTTATGTATGTAAGTATCTATGTGCATACATCGATTAATTTTATATAAAAAGAATAAATTGTATTCAGTGCATTTCACAGTCTTATTTATAGATAATGTAAACAAAAACGCCTTGACTTCCACTTTGAAAATGTCGCGCAAAATACCTTTTGGTTGCCATTATTTGAGCCAATTTTTCGTATTGCCCGTATTACCGCTCTCGAAAACACAGAAATCGAGAAAATTCATTTATGATGACTTTTACAATCATTCACAGTATATTTTACTTAAATTTTTTATAAAATTATATTATTTAAACCCACGAAAATAACAATTGAAACTTTCTCCGTCCACAAATTTGCAACTTAGAAAAACGGAACTACGATCGAAATGTAGAATAAGAATAATCGTAAATTTCGAAGATTGATCGAAAGGAAACGGAACGCAGAATACCAAAATTGCCAAACGGAGAAAATTTCGATTCGAGTCGAAATGCAGAATAGGGCTGTATGTCTTTGACATGTTGTTCTTTTGTTTGAGAATAATTTATAACGTCACCCACGTAAACGTAACAGCTTTTTTCCTATTTGTTCCCTAAGGACGTCGTCTATAGCTGTTTGACACATACTGGGAGCGTTTTTTAAACCGAATGGTAGCCTACAAAGTTCATACTTTCCGTTGCTTACGGAAAGGGCTGTTTTCTCCCTGTCTCGCTCAGCGAGCTCGATCTGGTGAAACCCTGACTTCAAATCGAGGGTAGTAAAGTATTGTGCCAGTCCCATGTTTTATAAAATCGACATGACATTTGGTATCGGGTATTTATCGTCATTGGTATTTCAACTTGCGAAAATCTACTACCAGACTTTTTTTATTGCCAAACTCATCAATATCCTTCTTGTCTATGACCCAAATTGGATTATTGTAGGAAGACCTAGATGGTCTAACCTAACCATTTCGTAAAAATTATTTTAGTTCGTTAATAATAAAATCGACTACCCCTATTGGATATGGGTACAACTTAGAATAAATCGGTTCTTTGTTTTATACGAATCGTAGCAACTACAGTGTTATTATACAGCAGAGATTCGTTGTGATCGGCGAAAGCCTGTGATTTTTTTTCTATCATATTTAAAAATTTCCCTTTTATTGCAAAGGGTACGCTTTCCTGTTGAATTTTTACAGCATTAACGCTCTCACTTTTTAAGTTCTGAACACATTGAAAACGACGAGCTACCGACCACAGCTTCCAATTTGTCATCTTTATTATCTAAGCGCTTTGTCGATGGCGACATGATTTCTTTGAACGCGGCAGCGACATCAAGAATTTGTATGAGTTTGACATAAAAGAAGAGGAAGAACTTTATCTGTCGCCAGAAAAATAGAAATAGATCTAATCTGGCCACAACCACAGCCGTCGCGTAGCCCGGTCGTCGCCAAAATAATTATCTACATAAGAGTACGTGTTAAAATAATTTGACAGCTGTGGTTTGTAGCTCGTCGTTTTCATTGTGTTCGGGCTATAAGAAATAAAGTTTTCACTTTTAAGTAATAACTTTTCAGGTCCGAAATCATGTATTATTATTTTTCTTTTTGAAGGTCCACGACTGCATTGACTTGCGTTAACAAGTCAAGCCCAACTATCGCGTCAAAGGTTATCAAATTTGGTAATATAAAAAAATCAGAAGTTATACCAAACAAATTAACTTTACATTTCTCCCTTACTTCGCTTTTGCCATGAACTGACTTAACTACGAATGGTTTAGTTAACGATCCGCCCTGCCATATGTACGGATTTTTCCGTACAGTACGGATTTGCAGGGGTGAAAATGGTTGTACGGATTCAACGTACGGATTTTTAGCTTTGCGTCAAGATGTACGGATTTTCATACGGATTTTTGGAGTGTTTTTTCATATTGTAAAAATTCGCCTGTTTTAGATATATTCGTAGGCTTCTTTTAGTTTCTGAACCCTCCATTTTTTTATTAAATATATATAATATATATGATATAATGCCATTTGGCTCAGTAAAGGGCCATGCTCTCTACCCAACAACAAGAAACTATCGGAACTGGGATTGAAAAGCAGAAAGGTAATGTCTCTGATAAAATGCAAACTGTGTTTAGTGAAATCGCTGCTTAAAGAGCTGATCATCAAAAGCTCTCTCGTTAATCAATGCTCTTCATGAGCACGATGGAGAGAATACAGAAGGTATTTACACGAAAAATTAACCTTTGTAAAAAATTATTTTCTAGGCTAACTATGGGTCCCTGAACATGAAAACAAAACCCACTTTTTGTTCAAAGAAGCGTTTTCGAGATTTTTCCGAAAAACGTGTTTTTTGGTACTTTTCGCAGTTATTCGTAAATATCTCTTGAAAAGATCATAAAATCGACGCAATCAACCTACCGTTCGAAAGGTAGTGATGTGCCCTTTACTAAAAGATATAACTTGTGCAGATTTTTATAAAAATTATTTGTGTTACTAGCAACCAAAGTCGAAAAAAGTGTAATTTTCAATCAATTTTTAAAATTACACATTTTTAGTTTCTTATTTTCGATTAAAAAAATTGTTTTTTAATTTTTGGTTTTTACATTACGTTTTTACATTACGTTTTTGGTCATTACAGCAAATGTTGAGTCTAAGGTCTTCCAAATCGGATAAGAAATGTAGATGTTATGGAGCCCTGAGTAAAAATTTTAACTTTGCATTTTTCACACAATCACGCTTTTGGTCGAAAATAAGCTTTTCCCCTTAAAATTTTTCGTTTGTGTTGGGTAGAGTCTTCTCGAATTTGCATCCAGCAGTAGTCACCCATCATGCCTTCGCCCCAAAAGCCTTCATATCGTTTTTCGAATGCTGCGATGTCCTGATGGAATCTTTCGCCTTGCTCATCGCTCTCTGCCCCCAAATTCAAAGGAAAAGCATTTTCAGTGACATGCGGGCTCCTGGAAAAGAAATAATTTTTAACTTCTAAAGAACATGTATAAAACGAATCTACGATATAGATTATACCAATAGCCTGAAATGTTTGCAATATTCTATCTATCAATTGACGCGCTTTAGAACTTCGGTTGTTACCCAGGAAACTATTTATGTACAACGTCACGAAAAGCCGTCCATGCTCCTGCTTCAGCAAAAATTGTTTGTCTGCAAACAATTGCTTGATCTGTGGGCCAACAAATATTCGCGATTGAACACTTTAGGCCCTTGGTTTTTTATATTGCCGGTAGCTTACCACTTAGTAACACTGGTTCCACTCTATGCAAAAGAAAACACAGAATTTTTCACTTTAAATTTACAAATAGTGTAGGAGGTTTTATTGAAAAATCGAGGGGTCTGCTCGGAAACGTCCGCACGTATGAAAATCTTAACGATTGTGACTTTAATAAACCGAGTTTTAAGTTGACGTTTGTTTATCTGTATACATGTGTGTGTGTGGATGTGTGTATTACATGTGTATGTGTGGGTGTGTGTATTACATGTGTAGTGTGTGCTAATGGTGACATTTGGGGGCGGTAGCTACGCGAGCGGAAGTGGCAGCCTTGCCATCGCGAAAGGACCCATTTAGCCATACCGGCCCCCCTAGGCGTATACTTAGCCTAGTAGGCGCTGTAGCTGTTGCAACGTCTCCACAAAGTTGCCAAGTCCGGTTGGGCGGCGGTGGTGCGACCTGTAGTGCGTTTCTGTATCTAATGCGATATTATATCGCAAATTTTGTCAGAACGCGGTATCGCAAAGTTCATGTCGCAAACGATAAACGAAGTGTTTCTGTAACTCAAAAAACTCACCTTGCGATAAATTGGTGGTGAGTATTGTAAAAATTACACGAATTGTCAGAATGAAGAACATATGTTCTTGTATAGTTGTAAGAAATTGAAGTAAAAGTAATAGTTTTTATATATTTTGATTATTTAAATCATTTAACCGATTAATGTAAGTACCAAAACTAAATGAATATGCATTTTTCGTTGATTCAATCGTTTTTTTTTTCACTATTAAAATATAGAATGATGGTTGCACATCTACTTGCATTGTCTGATGATCAAAGGAACATGCTGCGCGTTCATAGGCGCTTTTTAAGGGATAATACTGATCCATTTTATTTGCCAGAAGCGCGTTTCATTGAGTTATTTAGATTGAATAAGGAGTCTGCGCTGGAACTTCTTGGTGAAATAAGTCCGTATATAAAGGATGGTATACGAATAACTTTTGTACCAAAGGCTATAAGGATGGTATCGGCATTGCATTATTATGCTACTGGATCCTTTTTAAGAGATTTTGGGAAAGATTTTGTGTGCCCAATAAGTAAAACTACGATTTGCAGATCTATTAATGAAGTGACTCTTATTATTCAAAATAAGATAATGATGAAATACATTAAATTTCCAACTAGTTTGGAAATGAAAAATATAATTCGACAAAGGTAATGATACATATCGTTACCTTAATTCACAAAAGCGCTAACCAAAACTTTTTTTCGAAACTGCGTTTTTCACAGATTTTGGCAGTATATATTAAAATATACCTTTAATAAAAATTTTAAAGTGTTAGCCCCAAAAACAATGGAGTTAAATGCCACTTTTTCAAAAGCTCTTTTATGTTGTTTTTGCATCTCCTGTAAAATAAAAAAAATTGTTGGTTCCGGCCTTTGTGAATTAAGGTAATGATATATGTATGTACATTAGAGTGGTCCAAAAAAATAAAGTCTGAATTTGATTGCCGGCACCCCTAGGATTGCTCTACATCGAAAAAAATTTACCCCTAAGCCTGAAGATAAGCAGTGTTTTTCGATCGAAAAATATTGATTTTCAAGAATTCTACACTATTTCTACGAAAAGTTGTTTTTCCCCATATAAAATACATGAAAAACTTTGAGCGCTTTGAGCACTCCCTAATTTTTTTTATTTCAAAATAAACAAGTAAGAAAGTCTAAGTTCGGGCGGGGCCGAACATTAAATACCCGGCGCAAGTATTACATATATGCCTTTTCACCTTTCCGGAAGCTACAGCTACATGGTAAGCCGGGGTGTATCAATTTTGAATAAATTAGCGTCCGTAAATTTCGAAATATTGACGTTTCGAGCATTTCTAAAATTTACCGTTATATGAAAAGCCGTAATTTTAGTCCGATTTCAATAATTTTGAACGTTTTGCTTTTATGTGGCAAGCACAATAACCATACCGAGTTTGGTACAAATTGGTAGAACGGTTACCGAGATACATATATGTGATCATAAGTGGGCGGTGCCACGCCCATTTTCCAAAATTTTATGATAAGCGTATTTCCTGATAAAGAATTGTTGCAGGCATCAATTTTGAATAAATTAGCTTCAATATTTACGGATTTATCGAAGATTTCGTATTTCTCCAAATTACCGTTATATGGGATGTGGGCGTGGTTATTGTCTCATTTTTAAAATTTTCGGCCATTTGGTATCCTGTACCAAGGCCAATAACTGTGCCAAGTTTGGAAGAAATCGGTGCAGCGGTTGCCAAGATATACACATGTAACACTAAGTGGGCGTGGCTACGCCCATTTTTCAAAAATTTATAATATTCTTATTTTTCGTCCTAAAAGTTATTGCAAATATCAATTTTGAGTGAATAATCTTCAGTAGTTACTAAAATATCGCAGTTTTCGTATTTCTGAAAAGTACCGTTATATGGGAGGTAGGCGTGGTTGTTGTCCGATTTTGCCCATTTTCAATACCGTCCGTCCTACGCCCGAAAGAAGTAAACGTGCCAAGTTTCGTTAAGATATCTTAATTTTTACTCGAGTTATCGTGTGCACAGACGGACGGACGGACGGACAGACAGTCACCGCTTAATCGATTTCTCTTTTCATCCTGATCATTTATGTACTCATTTGTCTATATCTATCTCGATTCGTTTTGCCTGTTACAAACAACCGTTATGTGAACAAAGTTATAATACCCTTGTGCACAAGTGCGCTCGGGTATAAAAATAGGGGCATACTTTTTTCGGTATATAACAATCCTAGGGGGTGGCGGCATTAAAAATCCGACCTTATTTTTTTATAAACATTTTTGGACCCCTTTAATGTACATACATAAGTTTTCAGAGTATTTTTATTCATAACAAACAAACATATTTTAGGTTTTTCAATGCTACTGGTTTTCCGGGCGTGATAGGTGCAATAGATTGCACACATGTTAAAATAAAAAACCATCTGCGGAGGATGAGTATTGCTATATTAATCGCAAAGGCTTCTTTTCAAAAGGTGCAGCTGATTTGTGACTACGATTTAAATATTTTAGCTGGGTATGCACGTTTCGGGGGAAGTACACACGATGCATTTATTTGGGAAAATTGTAAAGTTAGGCAATTAATGCAGCAACAATATGAGCAGAACATATACACGTGCTGGCTTATTGGCGATTCCGGATACCCCTTCAGCCTTGGTTAATGACACCTTACCGAAATCCTGAAACTAGGGGCGAAGAAAATTTCAATAATCACCACATACAAGCTCGTAACTGCATTGAGCGATTGAATGGTGTATTAAAAAAAGTATTCGCGTGTTTGTCAAGTGATCGCGGCATTCTTTTCAACCCAGTTTATTCTGGCGCTATCATCAACGCTTGGCTTACGCTGCATAATTTCAGAAACTTGCACAATATGCCTATGCCCGAAATAAATTATACCCATGATACCAATATAGATATAGGTGAGCATAAGACCATGGAATCTAATGCTACAATCTTGCAGGATGCACGAAGGGTTCGCGAAAACCTTGTTAGAAACAATTTTAATTAAATTTATTTATATAGCATATACACGCAGTTTTCAACCGGCACTATTATAAAAATATACTTTTGACGCAGCTGTATGTTTATAAGCGAATCCAAACTCGTCAAGTTCTCCTGGCGTTATATGGTGACCAACAAACTTACAATATTTGATTTTATTAAGTAATAATTTAAATAAATTTTACTTATTTAACATGTGGCAACCCTTAAATCTGTTTGTCCACGTTATATTACTACATATATAAAAATATATGTATTATATTATATTATATAAATACAGTTCATACCATTACAACTCAAATTCAAAACCATATAAACCGAAGTTTAAAACTTTATAGAAAACTTAAGAGGTTCAAAACATCTTCATTTAAATTTCAAACTTTCTTCTCAGAAGTTTTAACATTTTTTTGAGTATACCTACAGTTTTTCATTGATTCTTGTTTCATTTGGCTAAAAATTACCGTAATAGGGGCGGCTAATATTTCGAGAACTAAAGAAACCGATTTTCAAAATGTGGAAAGTTAGTTGAAAGACCTTTCCTTTAATATGTATATATTTTTCGAGAGAAGATAAAAAAAAAAATATGGCATTTTTTAATAAAGATGTGTGTTTGCGGCTCTCTTTTTCTTTTTTATATGAAACGATATTTTAATATACATTTAGTGAAATATCATGTGCCGAAGAATTTTTGTTACAAATCATACATACAGTAGCGGCAGAAATAATAGACTCGCCTTACTTTGAAGAGTTTTGGCTATTATTCCATGGTTTACTTTATGTTTAATATTTTTTTATAAACGCCTGGCTAGCTATACAACAAGCACCATATAAATCCCCTTTTCAAGCTTTATACAAAAATTAAAAAAATTTGACTAATTTTCACCAAATTTTCAAACTCTTTATTCAGAATTTTAGAAAAATGTTTGGTTTGCAGTTTTGTAGCCCATCCAATTTTAGTATAATAGAGTGCAAATTTCAAGTCACTAGAAAATACCGTTAATTTTGTTTGTTGACGATGCAAGGCATTCTCTTCCATATAAAAAAAATTGTCGAGTACACTTTGTATGGGAAAAAATGTGTGACACCGTCAGCAAAAAAAATTCTTAAAAATCAACGGTATTTTTTAGCTAATTGCATACCAAAAATTTTTCTAAAATTCTGAATAAAGAGTTTGAAAATTTGGTGAAAATTAGTCAAAATTTTTTAATTTTTGTTCAAAGTTTGAAAAGCGCATTTATATGATGTTTGTTGCATAACTACCTAGGCTTTTATAAAAAAATATTAAACATAAAATAAACTAAATAAATATAGTCAAAATTCTTAAAAGTACGACGAATCAGTTATTTCTGCCGCCAGAGTATATCAAATTAAATGTATTTTTGTGCCCTTTCTGATAAATGTATCTTTTAATATAATAAATTGTGTGTTAAAAATGTTGCCATGATTTCGTTGTTTTTCTCGAAAAATATATGTACTATATATACATACAGATACACATATCAAATGAAAGGTACTTCAATATTTTTCCAACGATATCCCTATTTTGAAAATCGGTTAAATAATTTTCGAAGTATAAGGATTTGAAAATATTGAAAATTCAGCTTCGATCCAAGCGACGCTTATGCATATTTGTAATATACTTTGCTTTATTTCTTAAATATAATGAAGTCTAAGAAAACTACCCACTTTATTGTATTTTATTTATTAATGTTAAAATATTTGAATTCATTTCCTTGAGTATATTAATAATATCATCTAATTTTCTCATATGAACTTCGTTCTGAGCTGACAGTTCTTTTTTGACTTCTTGCAGCGATAAATGAAATGACGATTTGGATGCGCAGATATTGAACGTCTTCTCAGCAGAAGCGGCCTTAGACTTACTTGGCATTTCGTCTTCGATGAGATATTCAGCCAAGTACTCGTCTTCGAGTGCCTCATCCACGTTCTCCTTAAATACAAAAAATGTAAAGTATTTCAAATATATTTATGCATGCACAAATTAAAAAAAAAAAATAGTATACCTCATGGACTCCGGCTTCAATTGTTTTACCATCTCCATCAAGACTGCTGCTGGAAATAACTCCAATACCTCCGCATCCAAAACTTCACATGGTTTCGGTCATTCACTGGGAGGACGGTTGCCGGTCAAATTTTTGAATCTGTTGTAGGCACTTTGTTGCTTCTTCACTGCAACCTTCCAGTCCGACCAACACTTCACCATTTATAATTAAAAAATATACTTTGGCATTAAACCAATAAATATTTTGCAGTTCATACCTTCTTCCACTGTTCAGTGGTCTTGCATGCACCTCCGCATGCATTTAGCTCCTCCCTCAAACCGTTTGGATTTTTGTTGTTTTGTTATTTTTCCCGTCCGTACTTTTTTCTGTAAAAAAAAAAAATTTTTTTGCTTGAAATTAATAAAAAAAATCAGTTAAAATCATACAGACCTCGCTCATATTGGAAGCTTTTCGCTTCGAAAACCACACTTCACTTGACTTACAGCCAGTGACATATTTATCGCATCATTTATCGCAATATTTTTTTCAGCACAGTTACAGAAACTCTCGCTTGCGATAAAAGTGAAAAAGCGTTATATTTTACGATATTGGGTGTATCGCAAGGTTACAGAAACGCACTACTGGACTGCTGTCGGCCGCGGTGGGATGATGGGGGGCTGTAGTGAGCCGTTGGTAGTCTCCGAATTTGGACATTCTGCTGCTGGCCATGATGCCGGCGTCGATTACCTGGAGCTGGAGCTAGTTGCTGTCTTCGTGCGAGTTTGCGCCGTGGACCCGATGGGAATTGGTGAAACACGGTGTGATGGCGCCTTTGACATACGTGGCACCGGCTGCGTGAGGTACATTCCCATGTCATGTGGGACAGCGCGAGGCAGTTCAAACAGTGCCCGTGCGCCCGTGCCACTTGCTGCTGCTGGGCCGGTTGCAGGGCCCGAAATATGGAACAGGCGCTCAATGCGTGGCGCCGGTGACAGAGGCCACAAAGAAGGACGCCTTGATCCAGCTCCTCCGTTAATGGCAGTTCGAATGCTGCGGGTGCAGCGGATGCTGAGGGTGCGCCTTGTGGCGCTGCGGTTGCTGATGTTGCCGCTCGCCGAACGCCTGGGCGAGGGGATGGCACTGGAGCTGCTCCGGCGAATGATGTGGCAGACCGTGGTGCCGCAATCGGTGGCGCTGATGCCCGCGGTGCTACTGCTGCGTTGGTCCGGACTGCCGGCGTAGGGTTGGAAGAGGGGGTAGCCATGTCAACGTCCATTTCTATGAAACGAAAGGCGACTTTAGTGTTTTGCGGGGGAGAAAGCATGCATGCTAACGCTCAATTATTTGGTTATTCAGGTGTACATTATTGAAGGATCTGTTTATGTACGTTAATTGAGTTGCGTGGTTTCCGGTTTATTTGCGGTTTTAGGTATGACGGAGTCGCGATTTTGGTTTTTCATTGATTGTTGGCGTTTTCGGTCGGTAGAAGGTAAAGTTTTACGAGCGGTCGAGTGAGTATACCGCTTTGTGTGCGCAAATCTACGACTCGTTTGTGACCATCAGAGCCACGATGTACTTTTTCGATTCTTGCGAGGCGCCACTCGGTGGGGGGAAGACACTCATCGTGGATGAGAACACATTCTCCGATTTTAGGCTCCTCTTGAGTGTTCTTCCATCTATATCTTTTATGGAGGTCTTTTAAATAATCTTCCTTCCATCTACGACTGAATTCATGATGGAGAATTTTCAGTCGTTCCCATCGATTCATTAAAGATAAGGATTGCTCGTCTGGTTCGGGTATGGCCAGAAGTGGAGCTCCTCTAAGAAAATGCCCAGGGGTTAGGGCAGTGAAATCGGAGGGATCTTGCGAGAGCGCAGAGAGGGGCCGTGAATTAAGAACGGCTTCTATTCGGGTTAATAATGTAGTAAATTCTTCAAAGTTAAATTTGTGTGTGCCAGCGGTTTTTTAAAATGCAAAAAAAAGCTTTTTACAGCTGATTCCCATAGACCACCCATATGTGGGGCACTTGGTGGGATAAATTGCCAATCAATGCCTTGGGGTGCGTATTTTTTAACGATTTCAGGCGAGACTTCCTCTATAAATTTTACAAATTGTTTTTCAGTGGCTATTTTGGCTCCGACAAAGGTTTTTCCAGTGTCGCTCATTATTTTGGATGGAAATCCTCGCCGTCCGACGAAGCGAGCAAATGCCGCGAGAAAAGCCGCAGTTGTCAGATCAGAACATAGCTCGAGGTGTACTGCCTTTGTCGTAAAGCATACAAAGACAGCCACGTAACCCTTTGTGAAGGTTGAAGTCCTTAACATGGAAGCCTTTATCTGGAAAGGGCCAGCAAAGTAAACACCAGTGGTAGTGAAGGGCAGAGCGAAAGTGCAGCGTTCAGGTAGAAGAGCTGCCATGATCTGCGTGCGCATCTTCTGCTTATGTATAGTGCTGACCTTGCACATAAACATGCATTTTTTGATCTGTGGCTTTAGTCATGGAATATAAAATCCTTGTCGGACCATTTGTTGCATGAGGCAATGTTCGGCATGTAGCATTAATAAGTGGAGAAATCTGAGGTATAGTGTTGCAAAGGGGGATTTTTCTGGTATTATTATGGGGTGGCGTTCGTTATATGTGAGGCTGGAGTTCGCTAACCGTCCATTAGCACGAAGCAAACCTTTCGTGTCTAAAAATGGATTGAGTACTAAGATTTGACTCTTTTTGTCAATTGGTTTTGATTCTCTTAGCATTAACATTTCGCGGCTGAAATAGTGCGTTTGAGTGTATGCAAGAAGAGAAACCTTTGCTTTTTGTAGGTCTTGATGCGTTAACATGTTATCTGGGGAATTCGGTGTTTTCTTCACCTTATTTTGGAGGCGCTCTACGAATTTGAACATATAGGCGACTACCCTTAGGGCTCGGGGGAACGAGAAAAATCGTTCTAGGATGTCAGTGTCATCCAATATTGTGTGAAAGGTTTCAACTTTTCGACTTTTTGGGGCAATTATGTTGCGTATGGGGGATTGTGGCCAGAGTTGTCGTGATTCTATTAGCCAGCTGGGGCCGTTCCACCAGAGTGTGGTGGTGGCGAGGTGCAGGGGTTTGCAACCTCTTGTGCCAAGATCGGTGGGGTTATCAGCACTGGCTACATGTCGCCATGTTGTTGGCCCAACTAAATCAAGTATTTGGGCTGTGCGATTGGAAACATATGTTTTCCATGAGTGGGGTGGTTTTTCTAACCAAGCTAATACGATCTCTGAATCTGACCATAGATATAATTTTTGATTGATCATGTTTAAATGCGTTTGCACAGTTGAGGCTAATTTTGCGAGTAGTAGCGCGCCACAGAGTTCAAGTCGTGGTAAACTTAGCGTTTTGAGAGGTGCCACCTTGGCCTTTGCTACTAATAAATGGCTTGAAATTGTGCTGTTAATTTGGGTGCGCACATATATAGTTGCGCAATATGCCTTTTCAGAGGCGTCATAGAAGCCATGCAGTTCTACTTGGTATTCGAGTGAGTAATTTACCCATCTAGGGATTTGTATCTCTGCAATAGCGTGCAAGTTGTTAGCAAATTGGGACCATTTTACCAAGCGAAGTGGTTAGTTGCTCGTCCCATTCGGTACCGTCTAGCCATAATTCTTGTATCAGGATTTTCGCTTGTATCATAATTGGCGAAAGCCATCCTGCGGGGTCTAAAAGTTTCGCTACAGCCGACAGAATTTGTCTTTTAGTTATTGCGGATTGAGCAGATATCGACTCAAGAGTATATGAGAATTTATCTGAGATCGCATTCCATTGTATGCCCAGGGTTTTTGTTGTACTTTCCTTTTCGAATATTAGGAAGCTTGAATCTAATAAATTTTCTTTATTTACATCTTTTAGGATTTTGGGGTGATTGGCGGTTATCTTTTTTAGGGGGAACCCTGCTGAGTTGAGGGCTTGTATCACTTGTGATAGTGCTTCGTACGCTTGGGGTAACCTGTGGCTTTTAACACCGGGGTTGTTAGGGGTAATTTTTCTTTTGTATCGTTTGCCAATTCGTAAAGTGTTCGAATGGTAAGAAAGGGGCGCAATTTACGCCAAATGTCACCGTTTTGAGTTTATAGTCACATATTGGACTATTTGGTGAATTTCGAAATATAATGCGCTGAAAGTCTTGATCGTCTTTATGTACGAGTATTTGTCGGTACATTTTTTCGACGTCTCCGTTAAATACGTATTTGAACATACGCCACTTTAAAATCAGAAGCATTAAATCGGGTTGTAATGTCGGCCCTGTGTGCAAAATGTCATTCAAAGAATTGCCCGAACTTGTAGATTTCGAGGCGTTGAAGACTACTCTTACCTTGGTTGTTTTTTGTCTGGTTTTACAACCGCATGATGGGTAGGTAAAATGAGGTGTATTTACCTTTAGTTATCTTTTCATATGGATTTACTTTTTCCATATGATCTAAGCCGAGATATTCTTCCAGGACACCATCGTATGCTGATTTAAGCTCGCCTTTTTTAAGTAGGTTTTTTTCATACTTAAAAACTGCTGAAGCGCAGAGGTTCGGGAGCGACCTAGGGCGAGTGAATCTGGGAACTCGGGCTTAAATGGAAGTCGTACTACATATCGACCAGTTTGTGCACGCGTTGTTGTGGCCTTGTAGTAATCCGCGCAAATTTTATCTTCTGGGGTAGTAACTTGTATGGGGGGAGTTCTTCTAACTCCCAAAATCTTTTTAATTCATCTTCAACTTGAGTTGTGAATACCGGTATTTTTTCTTTGACTTGGCCGCTTAGAATCCATCCGAAGATGGTATTTTGGGCTAATAGGGTATTCGAGATTTTTTCAATGCCTTCTAGCATTATTTGGGGTATTAGGTCACTGCCTAATAGGATATCAACTTGCGCGGGGGAGTGGCAATTGGGATCCGCTAATTTGAGGTGGGCGAATTCTTGACGATCTTTGCCGTTTATTTTATAGCATGGAAGCATATTTGTTAGTCGCGGCAGAACTATAACTTGTGCTTCTATTCTTACATCCGCATTGGGGGAAATCAGGGTTAATGAGCACATTTTATTACGAGTTTTGTATTACTCTTTCACCCATTCCAGAAATTTCAAAGTTTGAGGTTGTTGTAGGGAGTTTTAATCGGTTTTGTGCTTTTGATGAGATAAACGATCTTTGTGAGCCTTGATCGATTAGAGCTCTAAGTAATTCTCCTCGATGTTCAATCGAGACAATAGCGGTTGGCATAAAATTTTGCTTTCATTTTCAGAATGAAGCGCTTGTATATTAGCTGTTTTCGAACAGCATGGTTTTTCGGTTTCAACTTCGGGGTTTTCGGGCCTAGTTTTTGCAACTAGCCCTGTGGCTCTTTAAGAGTCAGAGCTATTTTGCCTCTTTTGGCAGTATACACAATTAAATTTACTCTCACAGTCTTTTTGCGTGTGAGAGTGTGAGAAGCAATTTGTGCAAAGCCTGTTGTTTCTGGCGACATTATATCTTTCGGTCGTCGTAAGTTTTTTAAACCTCTCGCAAGATCTTAAGGGGTGACCTCCTTCACAAAATTCGCATGACGTATGTTTATTGTCGTTCATAAATGATTGCGATCTACTAAAGCTTCTATTATGTGAATTGTGATTACTGGCTTGGGGTTTTATGAAGCTTCTATGTAGATCATTTTGTGTATTTTTAGCTTTTGTAATTTTTGTATCTTCCCTCTCTGCGATTTCGTACTGGGTAGGTACAAAATCTTTCATTTGTTGCCCCGTCGGGCATTTTTTATGGGATAAGAGCGATTGCTCCCATAAAAGTAACGATTTTTCTGGTAAAGTTGCGGCGCAAATATTTACCAGAACAGGGTCCCAGTTATCTGTGGGAATATTTTGCGTGGATAAAACTGATAGACAGTTTGAGACAGTATATGTGGACTGTAATTTAATAAACTCTTCACTCGTTTCTTTTTGAATTCTCGGTAGATTCATTAAAATCGTTACTTGTTTATCAACCAGTACTCTTTCATTTTCGTATCTTTCTTTAATGCTTCCCAAGCCAGATTGAAATTATCGTCATTTAATGCGAATTGTTTCACTATACTGCCTGCTTGACCTTTACACCCCTACTCTGGAACCCGAATTTTCGTAATTCGAAATTCGTAGCTACGTTACGATAAACGAAAAATCGACATGCTGCAACACTTGCGGAAACCTGTCCAGCATTGCCAGCTATCAGTTGTTTTTCGAAGACAGCTGTATGAAGGAAAACAAAGTGGAAAGGAACTAACAAAAGATTCGTCAAGTGCTTATTTATTGTAAAATTTTTTTATTTTACATATTTTGAAGGAAACGATGGATTCTATTCCATTTGCAATTATATCAGCAGAGTAAGAGCGCGCTATGGAAGTGAATTCACAAAGCTTTGCGGAGCTGTCGGGCATACTAACCATGGACGCATCTATGTCAGCTTCTGGTTTTATTGTTCAACCACAACCTCCTATGCCTGAAGAATTGGTTCTCAATCCAGTTAGTGCAATAAGGCCTGTATGCAGCTCTCAAAAAAAGCAAAAACTCCATATAAAATGGCGTACAAGAAATGGCTCAGAAATTTTCTTGAGTCAAATTTCCTTAAGGCAGTACGCAGTTCTTAAGGAATTTGCTACGCTTTCTACTACGGTTTTCAAAAGTTTTTTTTTTTTTGAAAAAAGAGCACAAGGCAACCCATGTTTGCAACAGAAATATATGCCCGTTCCATTATTTCTTGAGGAAAGTGTGAGGCAACAGGCTGTGAAGTATCAAAAATGTCAAAATTCCTTGGACACACAAACGAAATAATGGCAAATTTTTCTTGACCGTTTTCTTGAGAGCTGCATACAGGGCAACAACAGCTTCTTCCAAGCCATTAAAAACATGCACTTTGTTGGGTCCACCACCTGTTGCGCTGGCTTCTGCCTTCGGCCGCGCTTAGGGATTATAACCCTTACTAAGTAGAATTCACCTTTCTGTGTTGCGGGGAAGAGGGGCTTCCGCATGTCAAAGGTATACACTTCTTGTGCATATCACTCCGGCTACGCCGTCCACATTATTTTTGCGCAGAACCCACGTCGAAATTTGCAAAAAAGTGCATAGTGCAAACCGAGTTTAATAACAAGCTAGTGGTAGGAAATTCGAAACATTTATCTTAAATAAAATGAGAATCCTTTGATCACACGTGTATGTTAAAGTTTTTGGATTCGGGTTATGCGTTTGGACACAACAACCGAAAATCGTTGTACATTAACTAAACCGGTACCAAGTTTCTCGATAAGAGGCAACAAATATTCTTTTTTGCTCGTTTATATAAAGCAGTGAATAAAAATATACGTATAAATATGCGAATGGCAAATTTATCTGTTTAAATGAAAACAACCAATATTTCTTGCAAACACACATCGATTTACATCTTTTATTTCGCCTTCGACACAGAATTGTTTTCGTGCAAAATTACGCAAAAAAGCTTACTCGTTCGTTTTTAGGCATGCCATTGTTACGAATTTCGAAAGTTCAAAAATACGATTCGGATTGCAGCATACTATTTCTACGTTTCGTAGCAAAATCCGAATTCGAAAGAGTTGCAGAATAGGGGTGCTCGGCACACCGTACCTAAACCGGACCTAAGTTTCTCGATAAGCGCAACAAAGATTCTTTTTTGCTCATTTATATAAAGCAGTGGATAAAATATACGTACATATATACGAAAGCCAAATTTATCTGTTTAAATTAACGATTTACATCTTTTATCCCGCCCCCGAGACAGAATTGTTTTCGTACAAAATTACGCAAAAAAGCTTACTCGTTCGTTTTTAGGCATGCCATTGTTACAAATTTCGAAAGTTCAAAAATACGATTCGGATTGCAGCATACTAAAGGGTGAACACACCAAAACTGCGACACTTAGAAATTATTACCAGAGACAAACTAGCAGGCTTTGAAATTATTTTTTTTTTGTACCTATTATATAACTTGGAAGTTTAGATGTTATTAAAATGTTAAAATATTAGTTATTATTTG
>NW_023458557.1:24263240-24269469 GCF_013731165.1 Rhagoletis pomonella | reverse complement strand
TTTGGGTGGTCCTACCTTTCCCTGTCAGTTCGTCAGCTTTGCAATTACCATCAATTTACCGGTGTACCCGCAAACCATATATATGAGTTGAATTCTACGTAAATATGCATGTTCTCGTTCAAAAAGTTACGGCATTCAGCGGGAGACTTCACTCTGTCTATGAGTGAGTCGAAAGCTTTCATTCAAGTGTTGAAGTTTTGATATATTTTCTTGTCACTTGTCTACATACAGTGGTCGAAAAAATTATAGCCGCACCATATTTTGATAAGTTTT
Source organism: Rhagoletis pomonella (assembly GCF_013731165.1). NCBI lineage: Eukaryota > Metazoa > Arthropoda > Insecta > Diptera > Tephritidae > Rhagoletis > Rhagoletis pomonella. Next base: position 24,269,196 of record NW_023458557.1, on the reverse strand, counting down.
AACATATTACAAAAAATTACCAAACTTATTTTATGTGCAGAACAAACATACATATAGAGCCCTAACTGCCAAAATAACGAAAAGGGACATTTTTTTCAAATTTTATTTTATTTTTTTGCAGAAAGGCATCTAGAATATTTCTGTTATTTTGGCGGTTAGGGCTTGATGTGTATGTTTGTACAGTTCTGCACATAAAATAAGTTTGGTAATTTTTTGTTGAATTTGGTAACTTTTTTCGCTGATTTTGGTAAAAAATAAAAACATTGTGTGGCAACACTGGTTAGGATCTAAATAGCGTTTGATAAATTGTTTACATTCACGTATGTACGCATGTATATTTCTTCGTTCCACAGAACCTGGGAGGCCAGAAGTAAAATAGGTAATCGTTCGATGTTATATCTGGGTATTTTTGATATTTGTGATTTATGGGTATAAGATGATGTAATATAATATATTTACATACATAAATATGCAGTATTTAAGTAAGAATATTTTTCGCGCTTAATTTTTTATTTGGTTGGTATTGTTCTGACTTTTGTTTTCTGCTGCTTATTTTATATGCAATCCTGCTTTTGCTTGATATGAGTACAAGCAGAAGGGGTATTGCCAGGCAATTATTGCAAGTTTTTATGTTTTGGGCTTTGGTGTGTTACTAAACACGAAAATTACGCTAAAGCAGAAATTTAAAGTTATTTTTTCATGCGTATATATGTATGTATGTACAAACGAATGTTTTATTTTTTGTTCAAACCGTTTTTTGGAACCGTAAAGTTTTTACCGATATGTATATTTATGTATGTAAATATGTATTTATATATATATATATATATATATTTCCAAATTCTAGCAAAATATCGATTTTTTTTATATATATATATATATGTAATATCTCAATTTAATGGTTCGATACAACTCACTTTGGCGGTAGGGGGTATATGGATTTTATGGGTCTAATAATGTGGGTGCATTTGATATCCGGATGGATGCTTGTTCCCTTTTTAAATTATTTCGCGGCCGATTTTGTACAAATGTTTAATGTGGAATTGTTATTGTTTTTAGTGAGTATAAGTGTTACGCGACGCGCCCGGAGTAAAATATTAAAGTTTATAAATGCATGTATGTAATATCTTCTTCACTTTTTATTCAAGTATGTGGTAGCTATGGACCTTTTTGAAATGTTAAATTAGTACAACTATTCTTTCGCGCTCAGTTTTCGCTTGGTTAATATTCCTGTTTATTTTTTAATTGTAAAACTTTGTTTGTTGTTTTTATTTGGGGACTGTAAAATTAGCTTTTTATATTTCTATTTGCTTGTTTTTTTTTCTATAGGTCCCGTCCTGTAAGGCGATGGAGGACCATGAACACTTTAGGCCCTTGGTCTTTTATATTGCCGGTAGCTTACCACTTGTATCACTCTATGCAAAAGAAAACCCAGAATTTTTGACTTTAAATTTACAAATAGTGTAGGGGGTTTTATTGAAAAATCGGGTCTGCTCGGACACGTCCGCACGTATGAAAATCTTAACGATTGTGACTTTACAAAACCGAGTTTTAAGTTGACGTTTGTTTATCTGTATGCATGTGTGTGTGTGTGGGGGTGGGTATTACATGTGTATGTGTGGGTGCGTGTATTATATGTGTAGTGTGTGCTGATGGTGACATCTGTGGGCGGTAGCTACGCGAGCGGAAGTGGCAGCCTTGCCATCGCGAAAGGACCCATTTAGCCACCGATTTAATTTTTTTCCGGTGTAAATTTAGGGAACTTCTTCATCAAATATTTTAGCCCTTTGTTCTCTGGATCTTTGGCCAACGCTCTGACAAAATCCTTCATTAGTCCAAGTTCCTCACGTAACGGTGGCATGATGACATTTTCTTTATCAACAAAAGCTCTTTCAACCACGTTATTCTTTCCTCTGACACACGTCTCGGCCAGTCAGGTTGGGTGTAGTGTTTTTTATTCGCTCTACTATCCCAAAGATATAAGCAGCTGTATTTTGTATAACCTCCTTGTAAACCAGTGGCCTTCAAGTCACAACAAATCTTCCACATATATGAGTTATAGTATATGAGTCCAAAAAGTTTCTTCATCGTCTGATAGGTTTCATTCACACTCGTTGAATGCTCGGCTGGAATTGATGGTTTTGTGTTAAATTTATGAAGTACAACAGCCTTTACACTATACTTGCTTCCATCGATAAACAGGCGCCATTCGTTCAAGGGGAAAAGCTTATTTTCGACCAAAAGTGTGAGTGAGTGAAAAATACAATGTTAGTATTTTTACTCAGTGCACCATCACATCTACATTTCTTATCCGCTTTGGATGATCTTAGATCCAAATTTACTGCAATGATTTATCTTTTACACAAATTTGAAAAAAAAATTAAACAAAATTTTTGTAATAAAAAATAAGCATCTAAAAATGTGTCATTTTCAAAAATGATAAAAAATTTCACTTTTTTCGATTTTGGTCGCTAGTAACAATAATAATTTTTATTGAAATCTGCACAAGTTATATATTTTTGCAAAGGGCACATCAATACCTTTCGAACGCTTTCGCTTGCGTCGATTAGATGATTTTTTCAAAAGTTACTGACAATTACTGCGAAAGGTACCAAAAAACAGGTTTTTCGATCCTTCGGTTCTTTGAATAAAAGGGCATTGTTTTCGTGTTCAGCGACCCAAAATTAGCTTGAAAAATATATTTTTTCTTAGGTTAACGCGATTACGTAAAAATTTGTCGACTAGTGTAATCGGCTCTCAGTGAATTTGACAGAATCAGCTGTTTTTCTGACGTCACAGTCGAGATGACAGCAGTAGTGACGTGCTGAGTCAATACTTTTAAGTATTGATCAATATTCGGTACCGATTTAAAAAGTATCCAATACTCTCGATACTCGGTACCGAAACATTTAGGTTTCCAATAAAAGCGCATATATTCCAAAAATATGGAAAAAAAAGGTTCAGGGGAGACTCGCCTATCAAAACCCGAATGTAGGAGCCAATGGAGCTTTTAACACTGATTCAAATGAAAGTTGTATATAAGTCGGTTCGAAGCCATAATGCAGAGAAACTCTTACTTGTTTGAAGCATTTTTGTTCCAGCTGAATCGAACGATATAATTTTTGTAGGTCTGGGGCAGATTCTGTAGCCACTAAGCGACAATTTTCGAATCGGTATCGGTTTTGTTGACGATGATATGAAATATTTTTACATCAAGAAGTGTGATATCGATCCGAAACTTGTTGCTATATCGACAAAGAAAAAACGGCTAAAATGTTTCAACTAAAATTCACATGTTTTATTTAAAGAAATCGCAAGTAGAAAGACTAGTAGAATCATTGAATTTTTTTAGTTAATAAAGGTTATACGTAGCTAAATAAATCACAAAAACAAAGACTGGTAAATTGATTACAAATTATTTTTGTTTAACAAAAGAAACTGTCGTTATACGTACATCAAAATTCATGCCTGTATTACTTAAATATAAAAAATGACCAACGTATGGCGTTTTCTTTTTTATTGAAAAAGTTTGCCTTACCTTGTAACATTTGCACTAGGTTCCTTTTCGTCCTGAAAATGGCTATATTAGTAGAAAGTATTTTGCTCAGTCGGAGGGCAATATTTTGAGAAATGAATACGTGAAGCTGTGAAAGGGCCGAAGAAAACACCCCGACATTATTTCGAGAAAAAAACGCCATTAATTTATATCGAACAAGCCGGTCGCTTTTTAAGTTTTTAACAATTAAACTATTTAATTGTATTTTAATGTCCATATACTCGAAACTCCTGTTTTTAATGTCCTACCCACTCTCTCACATGCCTTCCTGAGAGCAACAATAAGCAACAATAAAGTATGTTGGCACCATGATACAATTATTCACAGGTTTTGTCTTCTCATAGAGTTTTGCTTCACATCGATATTCGTGCTCTTTTATTCTCATTCGTTTTCTAAGTGTTGCGAATAAAACTTCGTACTTAAATTTAAGCCATTCATAACAAAATTTGTAAAAAGAAAGTCATGCTACGTCCTTCCTTGATTTTTTTTAGTTTATTTAATGTTTATTAATTTTTTATGACAATATAGCTGATTAATCAACAAACACCATATAAGTCGCAATTTCAGACTTTGCCAAAAAATTATGAAAATTCTACAAAATTTCACCAAAATTTTTAACTTTTTAATCAGCATCTTTACAAAATGGTATGTACATATCTATGCCGTTTTGTAGTCGATTAAAATTTAGTAAAATATGGTGAAAATTTTAAGTAGCTAGGACATAGGTACCGTTGGTTTTTGTATTTTTTATAACGGTGTAACGAATTTTTTAAATACAAAGTATGTTCTAAAACTTTTTTATATGGAAAAAAATGCGGAACACCGTCAACAAAAAATTGTCAAAAATCAACGATAAGTGCCACCTACCTTTTACTCTACTAAAATTTTAAATAAAAAAACGCAAAATTTTCATAATTTTTGCATAGAAATTAAATTTGGATTTAAATTGCGTTTGCAAGTAATCATCTATACTCTCATAAAAAAATAATAAGCTAAAATGTCGCGTCCCAGCTCATATTTGGGTCACTATATATTCACATAAAATAAAAATCATTGAAATCGGCCCAGTATTTTAAGACTTTTGGATTAGAGAAAATTCTTTAAATTTTATATATTTAACAGGCCGACATGAAAATTTGCTCCGAGATAAGGCTAGCTGTTTCTAATAGATTTTGGGTCGCCAAGCTTGTAAAAACGGAAACTTATATGTACATACATGTACATGTATATTTGAATTTTAATAAAATACGGCAAATAGCAAAATCGGCTAAAAACGGCTAACTTGTTTTTGCAAAAAAGTCGAATTATGTTCGGCTGTTTGCTATCGCAACCAGCTAAATCTAGCCGGAAAACGGCTCAACTGGCAACACTGAAGAGGGCAACGAATTTTACTAAACATGCATACCCAAAAGTGCACCACATACACTCCTCGTCATTTGAATAGCTCACCCTTTTAATTCTTAGTATTTGCAGTTTTCCTTTTGTTTATTTAATAAATGTGAACAAAGGGGTGTGCTATCCTAATTACCTGCAGTGAATAAGTTAATAATATTTTTACAAAATTTCGGATATGTAGTTCGTAGCCCATTATATTTTGGTACAATAAAGTGCAAATTTCAAGTATCTGTAAAATAGCGTTGATTTTTGACGATGTTTTTTTTGATTATGGCGCTACGCATTTTCTTCCATACAAAGAATGCTCGACAAAATTTTTATATGGAATAAAATGCGCACCATTGTCAATAAAAAAATTTCAAGGATCAGTGCTATTTTACAGCCACTTGAGACTTGCACTTTATTATCATATAATTGAAGGTTCTACAAAACTGCATGTCCAAATTCATATTCTAAATTGGTAGTAGATATTAGTATGTATTAAGTTATTCAGTGCGGGTCTTTAGAATGGCACACTCCTTTGTCGGCATTTTTTAAGAGTTGTTTCCAACTCTCAAGAAAGAAGAAAAATTTATATAAAATGCTGTCCAGGAAATGGAAAATAAATTTTTTTTCGGGCCAGTTTTCAATTTTACTTTTAAGCTTTCATTTGTAAAAAATTTTAAAATTGCATTTACACGTAGAATATGCTATCTTCTTCTTCTTATTTGGCACTGTAACCGCCTAAGCGAGTCCAAAACAGCACGCCAGTCATTTCTCTTCTGTGCTAACTGACGCCAATTGAAAATGCCAAGTGAAGCCAAGTCCTTCTCCACCTGGTCTTTCCAACGCAGAGGAGGCCTTCCTCTTCCTCTGTTACCAGCATCGCGGCCCGCGTTGAATATTTTCAGAGCAGGAGCGTTTCTGTCCATCCGAACGACATGGCCAAGCCAGCGGAGCCGCTGAATTTTAATTCGCTGCACTATGTCTATATCGTTGTAAAGCTCATACAGCTCATCGTTAAAT
>NW_023458557.1:24257218-24263140 GCF_013731165.1 Rhagoletis pomonella | reverse complement strand
AGATTTACGGACCTTTACGCGTTGGTGATGGCGAATATCGCAGACGATTTAACGATGAGCTGTATGAGCTTTACAACGATATAGACATAGTGCGGCGAATTAAAATTCAGCGGCTCCGCTGGCTTGGCCATGTCGTTCGAATGGACAGAAACGCTCCTGCTCTGAAAATATTCAACGCGGGCCGCGATGCTGGTAACAGAGGAAGAGGAAGGCCTCCTCCGCGTTGGAAAGACCAGATGGAGAAGGACTTGGCTTCACTTGGCAATTGCAATTGGCGTCAGTTAGCACAGAAAAGAAATGACTGATGAGCTGTTTTGGACTCGGACAAAATCGCTTAGGCGGGTACAGCGCCAATAAAGAAGACAGCGTTGCATACACCTGTAAAATGCTTCAAAGAAATGTGCTCTAGAAGTGTGTAAAAACCCCGATTTAGTACTTTTAATAATGCTCATTCTTGTAGTCAGAATATTTCGAGCGTGGTATCAAATCAAATTTTTTTCGACAAAGGTTCTGATAGTTGCTCTTACTTAATTGGAGCCTTCTCAATTCAATGGCGTCTCCAGTTTTGCCCGAATGTCTCCACTTTTTGAGATAGCGGTACTTGAAACTTTGCTTAAATTTGAACTATTTTATAAAAAAAAACCTCAGTTTTGAAGATATTTTACTAAAGTTTTGCACACGCTTGTGTTTTAATATTTCCTTCACTATCGCATAAAATCATTGAATTTGGTTCACTCTAAAATCTAGCTCCCATACAACTGATTGTACAGCGACGTTGTTATGCGTTATAACTCCTCCAATTAAGCAGGTAAAAATTTAGTATAGGTTCACTTTAACATAAAGCACGCATACAATTTATTATTCAGATATGAAATTAGAGTTATAGCGCAAAAATACATATCTGAGTAATCAGTTGTAGTGGAGCTATACGTTAAAGTGCGCCCATTTAGATAATTTTAAGGAATAATTAAGGTAATATTAAAAACCGTTATGTGCAAAATTTTAGTAAAATAACTTCAAAACTGAGTGAGTTATTTATAAAATAGTTAAAATTTAATCAGTTTTTTAAATACCGTAATTTCGTAAACCGGGGCCAATCTGGTAAAACGGGGGATGCCATTGAATTTAGAACATCCCAATTAAGTGAGTTTAACGTGCAAAATCTGTGCCCAAGATTTACAACTTGAACAACGTAATTTATACCCAGCTTATTCTTTTGTTTTCTATTTCATGTTTGTTCCTCGTCTAAATTTTGAAGCACTTGATGAAAATGAATTACATTTATATTAGTCGATTCATTAAGAGAGTACGAATAAAATGATATATAAAACATAGGTGTGCTCACAAATTTAAAAATTAAATTTTTTTTTTGGAGAGTGTAAATTTTTTTTAGATTTGCCCATATAGATAACTCCACAACGATGAACGACTGAAGCAGCAAGCGTCAACTGATCTAATTCGCAGCCAAATTTTAAAATTTTGCTTAAACAATTGCTTTCCACTGCGAGAATAACGCAGCAGAGAAGGAAACAACCACACAAATGCGAATACACCAAGCTGCAAGTGAGGTAGGAACAGCAAATTTTTTAAACTGTATGCTTCGGCTGACTGTCTAAGCAAAAATAAATTGCGGTGTAAGCAAAAGGGAGTGATTTCATGTCTCCTTTCGCATTTGCTGTTTGCTGTAGCTGATTTATTTTCTTAAGTCGCAGCTAAGCAATTTCAAATGCATTGAAAATAGTCAAGCAATTTGAAACCCTGGTGCCAATTACGTGCCTAAATGTAGACCAATGTGCCAATAAATTAAAAATCGTCGATAGGTACCATTTCCTTTATAAAATATATCTACATATATTAGAAACACAGAAGTTCACGGAAGCCCTTTCTTATATGCATTCTTTCTTTTATGAAGAATACGCGCAATAGAAAGATCCTTTTTTATATACCTACCCTTTAATTTAATTAATTTAATTTATTAATTTCAGTAGTACATAGTAAGACTTATGTCTTTTAATAGTAAGTAATAGTTGTAGTTTTAAGTAAACATTTTTTTTTTTTGATTATAGCATTTTTAAAATTTTTTATTTATACATAAAAACATTGTCTATAATGTCAACTTTAAGTACCCAAATGGGCGTAATGGGCTACTTATGCGTATGGAATCTAGATCGTCTAACGCTCGAGCAATATGATAAATAGACATCGAAATTTTATGAAATTGTATTTTTTTGAAAGAGGAAAGGTGTGTAAAAGACAAAAACAATATGAATAAATGATATTAACTTTACTAAAAGTCTGAAATCATGAAAATCCCTTCAAGGAAATGGCAGAATTGGACTTTGTTGCGAGTTCACATGGGAAATCTGCTTACGACCTGATTGAAGGAAATTTTAAGAGACTAGCAGCTAGAGCAAGTCTTCAACTCCTGATGTTACAACGAATTCGTACTCCCGAAGTGCTCTACCAATGGGGTGCTGTATGTTTCCAATGGGATGCCTGTAAAAAATAACTGCAACTAACTTTTCGGTGTACTTTATTTCGACTATGACTACGTGCCAATTACTTTAATCCTATTTTAAGCTAGTTTGAAAGGTTAAATAACATCAAGTTAGGGAACTTCATATCCTTATTTAACGAATCTTTAAATCAATAAATATTTTTTTTCTTTTTAGTCCTTATTGTAATAAAAGCGTGTTGTTGGTTTTTTTTTAACTATAATTTTATTACTCATTAGGTTTATTTTTTACACACCTTTCCTTTTTTTGTTTTAATAAAATGACTTAACCGTGGCGCTGGGCTTGGGACCCGCCACGTAAAAACCACTTCCAGTGAAAAAGCAAGGCAATGCCTCGGATGAGACCCTCCCTTATGATTACGACCACGGCAAACGCTTAAAGGACTACGATTTGAGGGCATGCACCTGGAATGTCCGGACCCTTAATGGGGAAGGTGCCTCTGCCCGGCTGGTTGATGTCCTCGGGAAGACAAAGGCTGACATCACCGCCATCCAAGAAATGCGACGGACGGGGCAAAGTAAGCGTGAAGCCTTGCGACGTCTACTACAGTTGCCAAGTAAAGGAGCGCAAATTCGGAGTTGGACTCGTGGTAGGAGAGAGACTCCGTCGCCGAGTACTGGCGTTCACCCCGGTGGACGAACGTCTAGCCACAATCCGCATCAAAGCTAGATTCTTCAACATCTCGCTCATCTGCGCCCATGCCCCGACGGAAGAGAAGGATGAGGCGTCCAAGGATCTCTTCTATGAGCGCTTGCAACGTACATATGAGCGCTGCCCCCGACACAATGTCAAAATCGTGCTTGGCAATTTTAATGCCAAGGTGGGCAAGGAAGGGATCTTTGGCGCCACTGTCGGAAAATTCAGCCTCCACGACGAAACGTCCGATAACGGACTGAGGCTGATCGACTTCGCCGGGGCCCGAAATATGGTAATATGTAGTACTAGGTTCCAGCATAAGAACATCCACCAAGCTACATGGCTGTCTCCAGATCGAAAAACGAGAAACCAAATCGATCATGTTGTGATAGACGGAAGGCATGCTTCAAGCGTTTTGGACGTACGTACACTCCGAGGGCCAAACATCGACTCGGACCACTATCTTGTTGGAGCCAAGATACGCACCCGCCTCTGTGCAGCAAAAAATGTGCGCCCAACAATGCAAGGAAAGCTTAACGTCGAAAAGCTGCAATCACAACAGACGGCTAATTTATTCGCCACTCGACTCACACACCTGCTCTCTGAGAGCACTCTTCAACAATCCGACGTACGCGAGCAGTGGAACCACATTTCCCGATCATTAAGTACCGCCGCCGAAGAAGTAGTTGGATTTCAGCGAGCCCGAAAGAACAACTGGTACGATTAGGAATGTCAAGAAGCCGCAGAGAAAAAAGATGCCGCCTACAGGGCCACGCTGCGATCGGGCGCAACGCGAGCCATGTGGGACCGTTATAGGGAACTGAAGAAGGAAGCGAGACGTATTTGCCGCAATAAGAAGAGAGAGGCCGAAATACGTGAGTGCGAAGAGCTTGAGATGCTGGCCGACAGGAAGAACGCCCGAAAATTCTACCAGAGGGTTAGGGGACTTACGGAAGGTTTCAAGACCGGGGCGAACTCCTGTAAGAACAAAAATGGCGACCTAGTGACCGATGTCCAGAATATACTTAAATTGTGAAGGGAACACTTTTATAACCTTCTGAATGGTAGCAGCGCTGAAAGTAGTGAGGAAGACGAACCCGAGTCCCCAGTCGATGATGATGGAGTAGCTGTCCCACCGCCTGACTATGACGAGGTACGAATAGCGATTACGCGGCTGAAGAACAACAAAGCTGCTGGAGCTGACGGCCTGCCAGCCGAGCTATTCAAGTACGGTGGCGAGGAGCTGATGAGGTGCATGCATCAGCTCGTATGCAGAATATGGTCAGATGAACGCATGCCCGACGACTGGAATTTAAGTGTGCTCTGCCCAATCCACAAGAAAGGCGACCCCGCCATACGCGCCAACTACCGCGGAATTAGCTTTCTAAGCATAGGTTACAAGGTCTTATCGAGCGTATTGTGCGAAAGACTGAAGCCCACCGTCAACGAGCTGATTGGACCTTATCAGTGTGGCTTTAGGCCTGGAAAATCCACCATAGATCAGGTATTCACAATACGCCAAATCTTGGAAAAGACCCGCGAGAATAGGATCGACACACACCATCTATTTGTCGATTTCAAAGCCGCTTTCGACAGCACGAAGAGAAGTTGCCTTTATGCCGCGATGTCTGAATTTGGTATCCCCGCGAAACTAATAAGGCTGTGTAAAATGACGTTGAGCAATACCACCAGCTCCGTCAGAATTGGGAAGGACCTCTCCGAGCCGTTTGATACCAAACGAGGTTTCAGACAAGGGGACTCCCTTTCGTGTGATTTCTTTAATCTTATGTTGGAGAAGATAATAAGAGCCGCAGAACTGAACCGCTCAGGCACAATACTTTATAAGAGCGTACAATTGCTGGCGTATGCCGACGACATCGATATTATCGGTAAAAACAAGGGCTACGTCTGTTCTGCCTTCTCGGGATTGGATAGAGAAGCAAAGCTAATGGGTCTGGTGGTGAACGAGGACAAAACGAAGTATCTCCTGTCAGCACACAAACAGTCAGAGCATACGCGTCTTGGCACCCACGTCACTGTTGACAGTTACAAGTTTGAAAAAGTAGACGACTTCGTTTATTTGGGAACCAGCATTAACACCAATAATAATGTCAGCCTTGAAATCCAACGGAGAATCACTCTTGCCAACAAGTGCTACTTTGGGCTGAGTAGGCAATTGAGAAGTAAAGTCCTCTCTCGTCGTACAAAGATCACACTCTATAAGTCACTCATCATGCCTGTGCTGGTGTATGGCGCGGAAGCATGGACAATGAAAGCATCTGATGAGGCGGCTCTTGGAGTTTTCGAGAGAAAGATTCTGCGAAAGATTTACGGACCTTTACGCGTTGGTGATGGCGAATATCGCAGACGATTTAACGATGAGCTGTATGAGCTTTACAACGATATAGACATAGTGCGGCGAATTAAAATTCAGCGGCTCCGCTGGCTTGGCCATGTCGTTCGAATGGACAGAAACGCTCCTGCTCTGAAAATATTCAACGCGGGCCGCGATGCTGGTAACAGAGGAAGAGGAAGGCCTCCTCCGCGTTGGAAAGACCAGATGGAGAAGGACTTGGCTTCACTTGGCAATTGCAATTGGCGTCAGTTAGCACAGAAAAGAAATGACTGATGAGCTGTTTTGGACTCGGACAAAATCGCTTAGGCGGGTACAGCGCCAATAAAGAAGACAGCGTTGCATACACCTGTAAAATGCTTCAAAGAAATGTGCTCTAGAAGTGTGTAAAAACCCCGATTTAGTACTTTTAATAAT
>NW_023458557.1:24232816-24257118 GCF_013731165.1 Rhagoletis pomonella | reverse complement strand
AAAAAAAAAAAATATTGTAAGCTGCATGCAATAATTTGAATTCATTAAATTTGAAAACTCACAACTGCCTCCACCCCGATTTGAACTCGCAACTAACGATAGTTGAGTCAGAGGTCTTCTCGCTGGGCTAATTTCGTATTGTACGAGTAGTGAGCATTTGCAAATTTATACCGCAAGTTTCAACTGTCCCGCTCTGCATTCCTTTTGAATTAGTTCAGAGATAGTTCTGAGATATGTAGTTCGGAACTAGCGCTTTGCCAGACTGTCTCTAAATTTTACTGCAGGGCTCTTATGCATTCATAAGGTATAGGCTTTCGATGCTTTCTCCTGGTACGAAAAAACGCATGCTTGTTTCGTTGGTGCGTGGTAAACATAGATCCCTTATGGATTGACAGGCAGCTAAAATTTAAAAGATTGCATCTTTTTCCTAAATTTATTATAATAAGTAATTAAAAATGTTTGTAAACCATCCAACGTGTGTCAAGTAATTGCTTTGGGCATTTGGACGATCAATAGCTATCACACCATGTTGTCATGTGTCAATTCTGTCGACAATGGTGCATGGTGTCAAGTTAGCACTACATACCAAATTTTGTTCGAAAAAGGTTCAACTCGATTTTTTCCAGAAAAACGAAAGCTACAAATTTTTTCTTTTCACAACAAATTTTAAAGTTAAAAGCTACAATTAATGGCATAGTAACATATTGGATATCTCAATTCTATCGACTAGGTGTATGGTGTCAAGTTAGCACTACATACCATTTTTTCTTAAAAAACGAGAGCTACAAATTTTTTCTTTCCACAACAAATTTACAACAAAAACACTACAATTAATGCCGAAGTTAACTTTTCCAATTTCGAAAAGTGTAGTGCTAACTTGACACACGTTCCAAAAAGCTATAGCAGCATAGTCAGAAAAAAGTAGGCGACTTTTTTAAGACTTCATTGAAAATGTAATGAACGCAAAAAAGGCTGAAATATTGCTATGCTCCTTCTTAACAGAACATAATTTAGCATTTTCGACAGCCGACCCCCTTACCAAATGTCTACAAGAAGAAAAAAATTGCACATTACTGCCCTGAAATTTAATGGGCTATCAAACTGCATACTCAAAAAAATTCTAAAAAATCTAAATAAAAAGTTGAAAATCTAGGTGAAGCTTGGCAGATTTTTTATAATTTTTGCACAAAGTTTAAAATGTGGATTTATATTTTGTTTGTTATATAATGAGGTTTTATGGAAGAATAATAAACATTAAATAAACAAAAGAGAAACAGCCAAAATCGATCAAAATGATGATGACTTAATCAGCTGTATGTATAAAATGATTTTTATATTAACGATCTCAAACCAGTTTACAATGAATTTTAAATGTGCAATGATATTTTAATATACCTTACGTACACATGTACCTTTGTATACAATAAAAGTTTAATAAGAACAATTTTTTGTACATTCATTTGAATAAGACGTTTTTGGGTAGGAAATGACGTTTTTTCAGACCAAGAGCGACGTTTTCTCATGCCGAAGACCTGGCAACACTGCACCCAACTGAAGTTCGGTTGCCATATGCCTAAGTCGGCTCAGCTCGATGTTCTGGTCACATACATAAGTACACATTTTCATGAGTCTATCTCTTCTTATTCTGGTACTTACAAATATCGGACCAAAGTTATAATACCATTTCATGCTCATGAAAGGTATAGTTTTCAGATTTAAAATCGGTGAAGTAGGTAACAAAATATAAATTTAAATATTTTCTTAACTTCTTCCCAGCGTATCTATTAAAATGTCATTTTCAAAAATTTCATGCATTGCTGTGACATGTCATTCCATCTCAAACATACTGTTATAGCATGTCATTGCTTCTTAGCTCAGCTGTTCTTTGCTATTGTGTTTCTGCAGCATATTTTCAATACTGTTTAAACTTGCCTTGTATGAAAATGTATATAGCAGGGCTGGGCAAGGCCGAGGCCGAAAAGAGCCACATCTAAGTTCTAAATGCTACAAAGAGCCACCAAAAAAGAACAAGAAAAACAAAAATTTTATTTTTAAATAAAATTATTATTAGAAATGAAAAATATTAATTTTATTACTATTCTATTGTACGAAAGATAGATATAAAATAAAATTCAAAAGATCCCTTGGCGAGATTTTCAAAATCTGGTTTTAGGTCAGTTAAAGCCGTTCGTAACAATTCTGTTAAATGTTGGATAGTCAATTGGTAAGTTCGTTTAAAATCTCCAGTAAAAAATGTCCAACAGCGTAATTCCGGCGAAATGTCATCTGTTATCTCACAAGAGAAAAATATCCAAAATAGTACGCGAACGGAAAATTTGAAGAAACTTGAATATTAGACGAACAGCTGATAAAAACATTCAACATTCAAAAAAATTTAAAACGTAAAAAAAAACAAATTTCGAAGTCTTATCCTGACACAGTTCACTGACTAAACGAATAACTACTTACTTCTTATAGGTTTAATTAGTCGCATTTTACTATTTTAACTTCCAAACCATCAACTTCAATTTAGGGATTTGCGTAAATTCCAACCAGCAGTTTTTGATCAGCTGTTTTATTGTTGGCAAATTGCTGTTGGCGAAAAATTTTTCCAGCAGAAACTAGCAGATTTTCCTCAAATGAAATGTGATTTTGCTCTCTCAATTTCCCTACTTTGCAAGTTTTTTGCGTACGCGAACACAACAAGCTGATAATTTTTATAACTTTCAATAATTAACAGATACGCGAAAGCAACTAAATGTGAACGGTATTTTTACTTTACGAATTTCTTTGTAGAGTACAAAGACGCACCGTTATACGTTGTACCGAAAATTTAAAATATACGGCACGCAATTGTTTTCAACAGCGGATATTTTAAATCTGGTACTTGTTGCCGGAATTCAAGCAATGGCAAAGCTTCATGTTGCATTTCCAGTGCCTTATCTTCTTTTTACTCTTTCGACGTAGTTTAGCTTCAAAACTTAAAATAATTTGCGACAAATCATAAGCAGTTTTATTCCCCCTTGTAGAGACAAATTAAAGTTTTGCAAATGTTCCATCATATCGGTAAAGAACATTAAGTCAGAAAGCCAATTTCCATTCTTCAATTGCGGGTAATGTTCCGATCTCAATTTGTATGTGTATATAAAAAGAATAAAACAAAAAAACAACACAATGGAAAAAAGGCCATCAAAGAAATATGTATTTTAAAAAGTAAAAAGAGCAAAAATGTTCTAAGCAAGGAGAAAGTAAAACGAGCCGCACTTTGCTAAGCAAAGAGCCGCATTTGGCTCAAAGAGCCACCTTTGCCCACCGTTGGTATATAGATCTTTAATTAGATAATTGTTTAATAAATTTTACTATAGTAGAAGCTTGCAAAATTCGGAAAATCTCTTCCCGTATATACAATGTAAATAATTATGCTGTTGCATGTGTTGCGTTTGTTGACATGCATAAATTTGATGCATGATTTGATTTGAATTTATTCGGCTATTACTACGTTTATACGCACGTATTATTTGCAAATAACAATTTGCAAAATGGTAAACTTTGCCGTATCAACGCTGAGTTAATTTTGTATTTGCAAATAACTAAATCACGTAAATAAGTATTGATTAGTGGTACTATTTGCAAATAAGCGCAAGACGCTGCCATTCTTAGGTTAATTTTCTTTTTCGATGGTCATCTTATTATTCTTCTTCTTCTTTTTTGGCGCTGTAACCGCCTAAGCGATTTTGGCCGAGTTCAGCAAAGCACGCCAGTCGTTTCTCCTCTGTGCCAACTGACGCCAATTGGAAACGCCAAGTGAAGCCAAGTCCTTCTCCACCTGATCTTGCCATCGCAGTGGGGGCCTCCCTCCAGCGGGTTCCGAGTTGAATACTTTCAGAGCTGGAGCGTCGGTGTCCATTCGAACGACATGGCCGAGCCAGCGGAGCCGCTGTATTTTAATTCGCTGCACTATGTCCATGTCGTTGTAAAGCTCATACAGCTCATCGTTCCATCGTCTGCGGTACTCGCTGTCGCCAACGCGTAAAGGCCCGTAAATCTTCCGCAAAATCTTTCTCTCACACACTCCAAGAGCCTCCTCATCGGATGTTGTAATTGTCCATGCTTCTGCGCCATATACCAGCATGGGCATGATGAGTGATTTATAGAGCGTGGTTTTCGTACATCGAGATAGGACTTTACTCCTGACTTGCCTACTCAGACCAAAGTAGCACTTGTTGGCAAGAGTGATTCTGCGTTGGATTTCAATGCTGACATTATTATCGGTGTTAATGCTGGTTCCCAAGTAAACGAAATTCTCTACTTTCTCGAAATTGTAACTGTCAACAGTGACGTGGGTGCCAAGGGGCGAATATGCTGACTGTTTGTTTGATGACAGGAGATACTTCATCTTGTCCTCGTTTACCACCAGACCCATTCGCTTTGCTTCCCTATCCAACTTGGAAAAGGCAGAACAGACTTCGCGGTGTCATCGGCATAAGCCAGCAATTGCACGCCCTTGTAGTAAATTGTTCCTGAGCGGTTCAGTTCTGCAGCTCTTATTATCTTCTCCAACATCAGATTAAAAAAATCACATGAAAGGGAGTCGCCCTGTCTGAAACCCCGTTTTGTGGCGAACGGCTTGGAGAGGTCTTTCCCAATTCTGACGGAGCTGGTGGTATTGCTCAACGTCATTTTACACAGCCGTATGAGTTTTGAGGGGATGCCAAATTCAGACATAGCGGCGTACAGGCAACTCCTTTTAGTGCTGTCAAAAGCGGCGTTAAAGTCGGCAAATAGGTGGTGAGTGTCGATCCTTTTCTCGCGGGTCTTTTCCAAGATTTGGCGTATTGTGAATACCTGGTCTATGTTGGATTTGCCAGGTCTAAAGCCACACTGATAAGGCCCAATCAGTTCATTGACGGTGGGCTTCAGGCTTTCACACAATACGCTCGATAAGACCTTGTAACCTATGCTTAGAAGGCTGATCCCGCAATAGTTGACGGGAATGGCGGGGTCACCTTTCTTGTGGATTGGGCAGAGCACACTTAAATTTCAGTCGTCGGGCATGCGTTCATCTGACCATATTCTGACCAAGAGTTGATGCATGCACCTTATCAACTCCTCGCCGCGGTACTTGAATAGCTCAGCTGGCAGGCTGTCACCTCCAGCAGCTGTGTTGTTTTTCAGCTGCGCTATTGCTATACGTACCTCGTCATAGTCAGGCGGTGGAACATCGACTCCGTCATCAACTTTCCGTGCTGCTACCAGTTAGTAGGGCGGAAAAGAGTTCCCTCCATAACTTAAGTACGCTCTGTAAATCGGTTACTAGGTCGCCATTATTGTTCCTACAGAAGTACGCCCCGGTCTTGAAACCTTCCGTAAGTCGCCTAACTCTCCGGTAAAATTTTCGGGCATTCCTCCTGTCGGCCAGCATTTCAAGCTCTTCGCACTCACGTATTTCGGCCTCTCTCTTCTTATTGCGGCAAATACGTCTCGCTTCCCTCTTCAGATCCCTATAGCGGTCCCACATAGCGCGCGTTGCGCCCGATCGCAGCGTGGCCCTGTAGGCGGCATCTTTTTTCTCTGCAGCTTCCTGACACTCCTCATCGTACCAGTTGTTCTTTCGGGCTCGCTGAAATCCGACTACTTCTTCGGCGGCGGTACTTAATGAGCGGGAAATGTGGTTCCACTGCTCACATATGTCGGTTTGTTGAAGAGTCATCTTATTGCCTTTTAATAACCAAGACGTTGCCATTTTTAACTTTATTTTCCTTTTCGATGGTCATGTTATTGCCTTTTTATAATCAGGCAATATTAAAAAAGAATTTTTCACCATCGAATAAACAGTGAGTTAGGTATTTGCAAATTATTTTTATTTGCAAATAGCTTACGTATAAACGTAGTAAATGTCTTCATATATCACTTTCAAACATGTATAAGCGACATGATATAAATTCGCACTTGCATGATGTGTTACATCTCGCTATGTTTTGTAGTTCAGGCCTTTAGTATCTATATATATAATTGCTCGGTCATACGACTTAGTTAGGCCGATCTGTAGCAGCCACAGAATTGAGCTATATATCAAACTAAAGTGCAAGCTGCAGTTGCAGTTGACCGTGTTTGTCAAAAATCGATAGTGAGTAATATAGTATATTGAAAAATATTAACCATATTTCCGTGGTATTGAGATTCGGAAAAGTTATGAGGTATTATTCATAGTTTTGAAATATATTTCACGAAAGCAAAAAATAAAAATAGCTGAGATCCCTTTCTTTTTAAACACCTAGGATATCACTGACCATTAAGAGGACCCAGAATGACCGTAAACCTCAAAGCTTTACACATTTTTGTATGTGATTTTTTAAATGAACGATTCAAAACTAGCCGGTATACATATTTAAAATTTTTTAGAACCAGTGGTTGAATTTTTGTACTGAAAGGGTTAACCCTAAAAGTATAATCTACGTCTGCGAGGCGAATACAGAATGGGTCTTTTTTAATTGTAACACAAAATTTACTTTTTATTTTGTTGTTTTAAATAAATGCGGTTATAGGTTTTATTAATAAAATGATGTTTTATTATTAGTCAAACTCACAACTTCAATATTCTTTAAAAAAATAAGGCAGGACTAAGTATATTTTAGCTCACAGGTTATCTTTTAAGTACATAAGCCTCTACAGCGTATGTAAAGGCTTTACGTTACTCCCAAATAGATTAGGCTTCTAGGGTAAAGAAAGCTTTAGTGATATTAAATCGTGACTAGACACGTATAAAGGCTCGAGCTCAAAAGTTGACCGCGAAAAAAGGCGCATAAAAAAAACTTCAGAGAAGAAAGACTCTTAACATAGTTGACGGCGAAGAAAGACGCGTTAAAATATTTGACGGCCAAGAAGGACGCGTAAACTTATTTTCGCGGTCAACTATGTTTGCGGTTGTAATAGTATGTACATTCCGTTAATAGTTTTTGTGGAATAGTGCTGAAGTGACAGTCCTTCGCCAAGTATAAATCAACTAGGTTAGGCGTCTTTCCTCGCCGAAGTTTTTCTTAAGCACCTTTTTTTCGTAAAATTTTTGTATGCGTCTTTTTTCGCCGTCAAAACACTAGCGCGCCTTTATTCGTGTATAATGACGAAATGCTTTTCACCATAAACAGCGCCAACTTTCAATGATTATTGCGTTTCAGATTAAGACTAATACCAGTGTTCGCGCCTCTCACGTATATTCGCAATACACATCCACTCTCTCAGCTTTGTCATTTTAGTTAAGGTGTCTATGAGTTCAGTAATAAATGAACCAGCAAACATTAAGCACGCGTCGTTTTATTTTACTCCGCTACTGCCGCAACAGATGGTCCTTCAGACCGGATCTCGGTTATTAACGCAAATAAAAAAATCGCTTAACAACATAAAACTAATTGAATCGCAAATACTAAAGTGAATACGCAATTAACTAAATAAAGACTACAAAAACAATAAAACTAGAAGTGCACCTGCATTCGCTGCCGTGAAAGTGTGTGAATAAACTACTTACATTGAAACCTACAGCCAGTAAGGCAAAAGAGCACGTCAGGGAAACGGTCATTTTAAGGTCATATTCATTTCTTTGGTATACCGTTTTTGAAGTGAATTGAAATGTCTGTGAACAAAAGAGACTCAGCACGAAATGCAATTAAACGCTCTCTTGAACTCAGTAAAGCTGAAAGCGGAAAATACTCCAAACAGCAGCTGGAAGTATACATAGAGCTTTTACGTGAACAATGGGGCCGGTTTAATATTGCTCAAGAAATTGTGGAAGAGTCATGCGGAGCGAACGCCATAGAAGCAGAACAGTACGAAAGAGAACAGGGCGAACAATGGTATGCATCCGCAATGTCAAATTTCAAAGCAATGCTCGAAGCACAATCTTCTCTTAACACAACAACTGTAGGCGAAGTTTCACGCAGCACTTCTGTCATTCCAAACATCAAGCTTCCAGCATTTAATTTACCTCATTTTGAAGGAGATCCGACAACATGGCTCACATTTTTCGACAGTTTCAGTGCCATCGTACTAAAACACGAAACGCTGACTGGAAGTCAAAAATTGCACTATTTACGCTGCTGCTTGTCTAAAGAGCCGCTGCAACTAATCTCAAATTTCAAACTTCAAGATGCAAATTTCAGCGAAGCCTGGAATTTATTAACAACACGGTACAATATTCCGCGTGTTATTAAAGATCATCATTTCCGTGCTATTTTTTCGGTGCAAAAGGCAAACAGCGACACTCCTACTGCAATCAAAGGTGTACTAGACCCCATCATGCAAAATGTTCGTGCATTGAAAGCTTTGGCGCTGCCGGTTCAACATTGGGATGAATGGCTTATACACGTAATTGTGCATACGCTAGCAAACGAAACAAGACGACAATGGGAACTTTCACTTGGAGAACAACAAGAGGTAGATCTTAATATTTTGCAGGAATTTCTCGAAACTCGATGTCGCTCGCTAGAGGCAGCGTTGACGCATACTGGGCTTACGAAACAGACTGCAGCAAAACCCAAAAACAAAATCAATGCATATCACGCCACGCAAGGGGGTCAGACGGATTCCAAACGGTGTTTGTATTGTTCTGGTGAGCATAGAATTTATCAATGCCCTCAATTTCGTGAAATCCCGGTAACCACGCGAAAGGGCGTAATCCGAAATAAAAACGCTTGTACAAACTGTTTGAGCGAGATGCATAAAAGAGACAAGTGCCGAAGCGCATCAACGTGCAGAATATGCAGACATCGCCACCATACGCTACTTCATTATTCCGAAACCGGCACTACTTCGATGGATACTGCGAATTCACAATCATCCAAAAATAGTGACAATGCAAACATCACCTTACTTGCAAGGCATTCGTCGTACTCTGCCACTGCCGCACTAAGCGCACCAGAAGCAACCGCTTCGGACACACATTCTGACGCGACCTTTGGGCAAGCGGTTCTTCTCGCTACTGCCCAATTACGAGCATGTGACATCAACGGAAAGCAGCATGTTTTGCGCGCGCTTTTTGATTCAGGCTCAGACTCTTCATTTATAACTGAAGCATGTGTTCAAAGATTACAATTAGCTAAAAGGCGAAGTGAAGTCATTGTGTCCGGAATCGGATGCTCAAAGGGTAAGGTAAAGGGCGAAACATCATTGTTGTTGACGCCAATGGAGGGCACCGAAACATTCCCTCTATCTGCTCTCGTGTTGACAAAGCTTACAGAATCTTTGCCCGCGGCGAAAATACACTCCTCCAAATGGCCGCACATTGAAGGCTTAAAATTAGCTGATCCGCAGTATTACCTGCCAGCTCGCATAGACTTAGTTATAGGGTCTGATGAAATGTATTCGCTATTGGAAACAGAGGTTATAAAGGGCCCGCCTAATACTCCGATCGCGCAGAAGACAGTTTTTGGCTGGGTGCTGTTCGGCAAGCTAACTACCTTAGATAAATCGAACAATACATCTCCTTGCTTATATTCAGATAGCGACTTAACAAAGGCAGTGATAAAGGCGTGGACACTTGATGAATTACCGGAGACTCGTTACTTTACGACAGAAGAGACAAGATGTGAAAATCTATTCGAAACAACTCACCGACGAAACACGCAAGGGCGCTTTATCGTGCATTTCCCATTTAGGGAAAATATTAAATTAGGTGACTCACGGGCTATAGCGGTACAATGCTGGTTAAGAATGGAAAGAAGGCTTGAGCTAAATAACGAGCATCGAGAACAATATCATGCATTCTTGCAAGATATGTTGGATCAGGGTCATATGGAGCCGGTAAGTAACGTGCCTTCATCAAATTACTATATGCCACATCACAGCGTTATCAAAGAGTCGAGCTGCACAACGAAAACGCGTATCGTTTTCAACGCTTCGCAAAAAACTACAAACGGCCTGTCGCTTAATGATAATTTGATGATCGGGCCGCAACTTCAGGAAGACTTAGTTTCTATTTTAAACCGCTTTCAAATTCACAAGTACGCCTTAACCGCTGACATCAGCGGTATGTATCGTCAGGTAATGGTCGCTGAAGAACACGTCGATTATCAACGAGTCATATGGCGCAGAAGCAAACATGAGCCCTTACAAGATTTTCGTATATTAAGGGTTACTTATGGTATTGCCTCTAGCTCTCATCTCGCAATCAAAGCGCTGCAGCAGACAGCCAAAGAAGCCGCTACATGCTACCCCCTCGCATCTTCCGTCATCCTCCGAGATTTTTATATGGACGACTTGTTAACCGGTAGCTCATCCGAAACAAGCCTCAATAGTCTGCGCAAGGAAATATCCCGAATACTTGGAAATGGTTGCTTTGAACTGCGGAAGTGGGCATCAAACTCGCCATTCGTCATCCGCAATATTCCTCTCGATGCAAGAGAGCACAATATATCTCATTTGCTTGCTGACGACGATACAGTACGCGCTTTAGGACTAATGTGGAATTCCACGGATGACTACTTATACTTCGACATCAAATTGGGGTCCCCACCGAAAAATCTCACCAAGAGATCGCTTTTGTCAGATTCCTGTCGATTATTCGATCCTACAGGGAAGCTGGCTCCAATCACCTTGGTCCCCAAAACGTTATTCCAACGACTCTGGCAACTTGGCTTAGACTGGGATGATGCAGTACCAGAAGACATCGCCGCTTGCTGGCTGAATCATCGCGAGAATTTAAAATTACTTTCTGGACTCAAAATCCAAAGATGGCTTGGAACCGGAATGGAAGGTTCAAAGACAGATCTGCACTGCTTCGCAGACGCTTCAGAGCAGGCTTACGCTGGTGTAGTATACGCTCGGACACGACATGCTGACGGCTCAATAACTGTAGCTATGGTAAGTGCAAAAACAAAGGTCTCGCCTCTCCGTTCTATTTCCATAGCTAAGCTCGAGTTGTGCGCCGCCGTTCTGGTCTCAAAACTCGCACATCACGTTCAACAATCGTTAGCTGGACTGGTATCCAAGATATATGGATGGACGGATTCTATGAACGCATTGGCCTGGTTACAAAGCCACCCCAGCCGCTGGTCTGTATTTGTAGCGAACCGAGTCGCAACAGCACAATCGAATATAGCATCGGAAGATTGGTCCCATGTGTGTACAACCGATAATCCAGCTGATTGCGCATCAAGAGGTATGCAACCTGCGCAATTTATCCAGCATAAATTATGGTGGAATGGGCCTCCCTGGTTGTCGCAGGATGATAAATACTGGCCTAACTCACCATCAATACCACCGACAGAGTTGGAACTGCGTCCAAAGCGAACCCTGACTCACACCGCTTCTATTGGCGCTGCTAGCTTCATAGCGCGAGATATGCTCGCTAGGTTTTCGTCGTTTTTACGTTTGAAACGCATTACAGCTTATTGGTTGCGATATATACGCAATTTGCGAGAAAAGCAAAGGCAAGGAGGTCCGTTAACATACGCAGAGTTACGTGCCGCCGAAGAATACTGGATACGTCAGGTGCAAAGGGAAGCATTCAACGAAGAAATCTGGTGTTGCCAACACTCTAAACCTATCTCGCTTCGCAGCTCACTAATTCGGCTCAACGTATTCCTCGACAACAACAACATATTAAGGGCGGGTAGTAGGATTCGTCGCTCCGCTGTATCGCCAGACATCAAGTTTCCTATCGTCTTACCGTCAAGGTCCAGCATCGTTATCATGATAATTAATGACCTTCACAAAAGCCTCTTGCACGGTGGACCACAACTTATGCAGACCGTACTACAACGTCGGTTTTGGGTAATGGGCGCACGAGGATTGGTTCGAAAAATCTTTCATAATTGTACTACGTGTCGACGTCAAGGTGCTATTCGACAGCAACAGATGATGGCCGACCTACCAAGCTTTAGGGTTAACTACGCAGGCCGACCATTCTCTGTCACCGGCGTAGATATGGCTGGCCCATTTAGCGTAAAATTCTCCAAAGGACGCGGGTCAAAGTCTACCAAGGGCTATATAGCTGTTTTTATTTGCATGGCGACTGGCGCTATGCATCTGGAATTAGCGAGTAACTTATCCTCAGAGACCTTCATCAGTGTTATTAAAAGATTTGCCTCACGTCGAGGTTATTGCCGTACATACGTATCTGACAACGGAACTAATTTTGTGGGTGCTGAGAAAGATCTACGGACAGTATTTCAACAGGCGATGAACGATCCGAACCTCCAGCATTTTTTTTGCGAACTCTAGCATAGATTGGCAGTTTAATCCCCCAAGCGGTCCTCATATGGGCGGTTTTTGGGAGTCTGCTGTTAAGCGTGTAAAGTTCCACCTTCGGCGAGCTCTCAAATCGACCTTGTTGACGTACGAAGAGTTTTATACCCTGATCACCGAAGTAGAGGCTTGCGTCAACTCACGCCCTTTGTGCCCGCTCTCGAGTTCTTCGTCCGACCTGGAAACATTGACTCCTGATCACTTTTTGATTGGCGAGCCCCTCAAAGCATTACCCGAACCTACAATGCTCGATTTTAAGGGTAATATAAATCAACGATGGCAGCTTATATCCGCCGTACGTAACCATTTTTGGCGTCGCTGGCAGCTAGAATACCTTTCAACACTGCAAACTAGAGCTAAATGGGTGCGTCCGAAGAAAAACATACGAGAAGGGGACTTGGTCGTGGTGAGGGACGAACGTATTCCTCCTGCGAATTGGAAGCTAGCTCGTGTCGTCAAATGCCATCCTGGACAAGATGGTTATACAAGAGTAGTAGATATCAAAACTGCCGAAGGCCTGTTGACTAGGCCCATCGTAAAGCTTGTACCTATTTTATCAGATGATGAAAAGTCTCAGTAGTATATACTCATATTTTATGCATCACATAAGTTGTACACTTTATTTTATTTTTCTTTTTCACAATTTTGTAATTTAATAATGTACAAATTATTGAACTACTCATTTAAGGATGAATAGTCCAAGGAGGCCGGTATGTTCGCGCCTCTCACGTATATTCGCAATACACATCCACTCTCTCAGCTTTGTCATTTTAGTTAAGGTGTCTATGAGTTCAGTAATAAATGAACCAGCAAACATTAAGCACGCGTCGTTTTATTTTACTCCGCTACTGCCGCAACAACCAGATATTGTGAAAGGTTGGACTATATCTTAAAGATGACGGTTTTCTCATGGCCCACTGCACGAAGCTTAGAGTAGAGTAATGTATTTTAAGAACTTTAAAATTATCCTGGGTTATTAGGTGTCTGACAATACAAGATTAATTTTTGTCTTTCACGAAGTTCTTTAAATAAATTTTGAGCTAAGTACTCACCCGTCTTTCGAGGTTACTACTAGTTTTAATAAATTGTTAGTTTAATTTCCTATAAAATTTACCTTTAGGTTTATGCATTTTAAGAATACATCGAAAATTTGTCTTAGAGAATCAATGTGAAATAATTGCAGAAAAGATTAACCGGTTTGCTGAGCAACCGATACGTCTGCTTTTTAAATAATTTTTGTAAAACAAATTGGCAAATACATATCGAACCCCGCATGCCAGAAACATGAATGCGTAAAGATAAAAATTTTGTGATTTTTTTTATATGTCTATTCTAAGGGGAAAACTCGGAAAAATCCGGAAGAACGCGAAAAATTTGGATCTTTTTTCGACGAAAGCTTAGAAAATTTCAGATAATTGTGAAATTCATTGGGAGCATGAATCAATTGGGAACAATTTTCTCCTATGTTTCATAACCGATTCGAATGGGTGCTGCTTTTTTGGAAAGGTGTTTAGAAGGAGTGCACAAAGTTTTAATTTATCCGATAAGTGGCGCAGGGGTCGAGATATGCTAAAAAAAAATGCATTTCGTTTGTTGGTAGCCTTTTGCCTAGATAAACTTATAGGATCCAGTTTTTCCGTTAAGTGGGCCAGGGACCGATATATTCGAAAAAGTCTTATTTATGGTTCGATTTACTTGAAATCTGGCACGTAGGTTGCTTATTGGCCGAGGTAACATATAGGATATTTTTTCTGATAGGTGGATTAGATATGGTCCGATTTGCCTGAAATTCGATACCCGTAGAATATGCATAGAATAGAATCGAGTCATTGGTTTACAGTTCGAAAGGTGTTTGACGGCGGCGCAAACCTGCTGGTATTGGCTGTTTAACAAAACTTATTACACAGGCCAGCAAAAATGGGGAAAAATTTTATGCAGCAAATGCTAACGCTATTTCTGCCGAATTTTTGTGTGCTGATTACGAATCCGTAAGCATAAAGTTTCCATCAGCTCCAGATTTTAAGAAAAACGAGGTCAAAGTGTCAAAAAATCGCGTCTTTTTCAATATTTTAGAAGTTCTAGCAAAGAGGCAAAGGGTGGTTCCACTTTGGCTTTAATTAAAGCTGAAAATTTCGAATATTATCCTTGCAAATTCCTGTTGCCCTGTGTTACCTACACTAATTATATAAAGAGAAGCTCCTTCTTTTTATAAGAGGTGATCTCGCGAACGGCTGTACCGATTTTTTGAAATTTTGGACACCTCCTGTAGACTTTCGTAATATTAAGGAATCGTGGCATCACCCATACATATCGAATTTTTCATACTGTATATCTCTGGAAGTGTTTGTGGTAGTGTCCTGGAAATTAGTATAGAGATTTTGGTGCTACTGGAAAAGGGTGCGTGGTGCTTTCCAAACATATTGAAACTTTTACCTATCGGTAAATATATACACCCAGAATACAGTGTTTTTTTCTTTTTCATAATATATTTTTTTGTTAATTTTTTATAGAAATATAGTTCAATGTGCATCAAATGGCACCAAATTTTGAGTATGCAGTTTTGTAACTCACTCAATTTCAGTATTACAAAGTGCAAGTTTTGAATGGCTATAAGTTACCGTTGATTTTTGAGAATTTTGTCATTATTATGTTGCGAATTTTCTCCGTATAACGAATGCGTAATAGTTTTTTTGTATGGGAAAAAATGCCGAAGAGTTTCAGTATGTAAAAGACCTAATGATAATTTTAGTGGCGCCGGAGCTAAGTTATTGCTAAAAATCGTCGATTCGGAGGCACCGGGGACCAAAGTCAGCTACTTTGGACTGAGTAGGAAATTTAGGAGTAAAGTCCTCTCCCGACGTACGAAAACCTCACTCTATAAGTCACTCATCATGACCGTGCTGGTATGGCGCAGAAGTATGGACAACGACAACATCCGATGAGGCGGCTATTGGAGTATTCGAGAGAAAGATTTTGCGGAAGATTTACGGGCAATTACACGTTGGCGACGGCGAGTACCGCAGACGATGGAACGATGAGCTGTATGAGATTTACAACGACATGGACATAGTGCAGCGAATTAAAATACAGCGGCTCCCCTGGCTTGGCCATGTCATTCGAATGGACACCGACGCTCCAGCTCCGAAAGGATTCAACTCGGAACCCGCTGGTGGGAGCAAGGAAGAGGGAGGCCCCCACAGAGATGGAAATACCAGGTGGAGAAGGACTTGGTGTCACTTGGCATTTCCAATTGGCGTCAGTTGGCACAGAAAAGAAATGAATGGCGTGCTTTGTTGAACTCGGTCAAAATCGCTTAGGCGGTTATAGCGCCAAATAAGAAGAAGAAGAAGCTTTAAGGGGGGAGGGGAGCTTTGTTTGCACTAATGGTGTATGCAGGCTTAATAGATTGAGCGTATACATATACATAATACAAATGTATGTATGTTAGTGTCCGACCGAAGGTTCGGCCTAGCTTCGGTATTCGGCTTATTGGGCTGATATTTATCTTCGGCCTCGGCTTCCGAACAATTAGGCAATTCACAAGGTGTTGTATTTGTCGTGAAGTTACATTTCACGACAGTAGTTAAAATTTTGTTGTTGTTTCGCATCTCTAGAATTGCTATAGAAATGTAAAATAGTGGGCCATTTTCATAGAAGTGAATCAGCCAGCAGATATTTGAAATCCTATTAGTAATTATTACATTTAGCTACACATAAATTAATACAAGATCTTCCACCTAAATAGATGGAATAGTTCCTTTACCATTTTGGAAAGGCTCTTAGAGCAAAAATCATCGATAAATATGTTTTCGGTTGAGAGTTGTTCTAGAAATACACTGACTGCGGATGAGTGGGCGTACATAACTAAAGTTTTACCTATTTTGAAATTATTTTCTGACGCGACACTAAGGCTGGCATAATACTGAACCCATCGACCAGGACACTTATTCCCTATAAATACCGTTTCTTTGGTTCTGGCTTTGCATTATTTTGAAGTTGTTTCTGATATTATAAGCAATGTTGTTTTGTGGCACAATCCGTAGAGCTGAATGATTGATGATGATGAAACGCTGAAGCTCTGATTTTTTTAAATCATAAAAGAACCAATATCTCTTGACAGTGACGTAACTTGGAAAAATGTTTGGCGCTTTTAACGTGGTCTTGAATGTTTTCCTTACCACCATTAACAAATTTCCACACATGTACAATACACAATGCACCTCATGCTCATTTTTGCCATTTTGTATGTATATGGGCAAATCTAAAAAATAGGTACACACTCCAAAAAAATAATAATTTTTAAATTTGTGAGCACACCTATGTTTTATATATCATTTTATTCGTAATCTCTTAATAAATCTATTAATATAAGTGTACTTCATTTTCATCAAGTGCTTCAAAAGTTAGACGAGGAATAAACATGAAATAGAAAACAAAAGTATAACCTGGGTTCAAATTACGTTGTTCAAGTTGTAAATTTTGAGCAAAGATTTTGAAAGTTGAACTCACTTAATGGGGACGTTCTAAATTCAATGGCATCACCCGTTTTACCAGATTGGCTCCGGTTTACGAGGTAACGGTACTTGAAAATTTGATAAAATTTTAACTATTTTATAAATAACTCCCTCTGTTTTGAAGTTATTTTACTAAAATTTTGCGCATAACCGTTTTTTAATATTACCTTAATTATTCCTTAAAATAATCGAAATGGGTGCACTTTAACATATAACTCCAATACAACTGACTACTCAGATATGTGTTTTTGCGCTATAACTCTAACTTCATATCTGAATAATAAATAGTATGCGTGCTATATGTTAAAGTGGACCTATACTAAGTTTTTACCTGCTTAATTGGAGGAGTTATAACGCAAAACAACGTCTCTGGACAATCAGTTGTATGGGAGCTAGATTTTATAGTGCACCGATTGCGATGATTTTATGAGATAGTGAAGGAAATATTAAAATACAAGCGTGTGCAAAATTTTAGTAAAATATCTTCAAAACTGAGGGAGTTTTTCTTATACAATAGTTCAAATTTAAGCAAAGTTTCAAGTACCGCTATCTCCAAAAGTGGAGACAATCGGACAAAACTGGGCGCCATTGAATTTAGAAGGTTCCAATTAAGTAAGAGCAACTATCAGAACCTTTGTCGAAAAAAATTTGGTTTGATACCACCCTCGAAATATTCTGACTACAAGAAGGAGCATAATTAAAAGTACTAAACCAGGGTTTTTACACACTTCTAGAGACAATTTTTTTGAAGCATTTTACAGGTATATGCAACGTTATAAGGACTAGAGTTATAAAAATATTTAGATCGTTTCGACGTATTTTCCAAATGTGCCTTCAATTAAGATGTTTTTGGAATAAAAATTGCGCTCAAGATCGCAGAATATTTTATATTTAAAAGTTGGTTTATTCTGAAAGCACACCTCTTGCTAAGGTATCAAAGTATTCGTAATTGTTTGTAGAATACAATACATGCTTAAAAAGTTCTTAAAATTAAATGCTTCAAAAACTATAAACCGAAAATTTTGAAAATTGTGAAATGTGGAGTTACAGACTTTGAGTTACTTGCCATTTCGTTATTTTTTACAGGTATATTCTGCACGTTACCAAAGATTTTGTAACCGGAAAATTTTATTACCAAAAAATGTTACCAGTTCTTGTCACCGCGATTCTAATTACGTTGGTAATGCAGTTAAAATATTCAGCAATTCAGCTATGAAGAATTGTGGAGATTCTGGCATTGCATATTTCACGGGGCAATACTTTGTTACCAGCTTATGAGATTACAAGATTACAAGAGTACACAGAATTTGAAAAGGGTTTAAAATTTGACAGGAACTTAATTTACCGGTTACAAAACTTTTATTACCAGCGCAGAATAGACCTGTTAATGCACACTTTTCTTACCGACTACATATGAAGTGTACACATAAGTGCTAAATGCCCATTAAATTTCAAATCAGGATATGGTGTGCGTCAAAAGTTATGACATTATTAATTTTGCCCCTCTTAAAAGTTACATGAAAAATTCACTTGTTTTCATTATTTTTTTTCTTTAATTTAAAAACCTTTAATTCAAAAGTTATGCATCAAAATGATCTAAATTTTTTTTGGGCTTCAAGTATACGTCAATGAATTATATACAAAAGCAACCACCTTGATATATGTAGTTTCCAACAGTGAAAATAAAGCTAAATAACACCAAGGTTTCCTGTTTTTTAGATTTGTCCATATGCATAAACTAAACATAATTTAGGTAGGCTGTCTGAAGTGAGGCCATTCTAAAAGACTTACCCACTAAGGACTGAAAAAAGTGCTTCCCGGCATGCTTCCTAGAAAGGGGTTTATATTATTTAGCATTACAAATAGGATTCAATAAGCATTTTATGTCTCAATAAAACAAATTTGATCTGAATATTGAATATTTAAATTCCTTAAAGAAGTATGATTTTTATGAACTAAAAACAGCTTTAAAAGAACTTCTTCAAAAGGCCTTCAGAAGCACGTCCTGCTAAAACCCTTCTGGAAGCAAACATGCATATATTTGTATGAAAGTACTCGCGAGAATAACAAGCAAGGAATATAAGCAAAAGCAAGACGAACAGCCAATTTCACGAAGCAATTTAAGTGAAAAATTATTTTAATTTTTTGAATTTAATATGCAAATTGACAGAAAATAAAGAAATCATTTTCCATTTAAATTGCTGGAGAAACCTGCTGTAAAACTACCCCGAACTTACTGCTTGCAGCAACAGCAAATTTTTCTAAACTGGTTTGCTTCAGCTGACTGTGTAAGCAAAAACAAATAGCGCTGTCAGCAGAAGCAAATGATTTCATTTATCTTTTTCGGTTTTGCTGTCTGCTTTCGTTCATCTATTTTTCTTAGTTGTAGCTAAGCAATTGTAAGTTCATCGAAAATTATCAAGAGCTGCTTGCTTCAAAAAACAAAAAAGTATTGCTTATGCTATTTTGCAGTGAGCAATTCAAACACTGATTGGCACGCTACCACAATCCCTGCCAGCCAGAGCTCACCACTTTCCCCAGAAATTCAAATGATTTACCAACACATACCCAACTTTTTTTGTCATCTCACCCACACACTCAAAAGTTGTCGAAAACAATTTCCCTAAGTAAGAGCAGCGTAGCTAATAAGAATTCGCAATCTTAATAAGAACTATATGCGTTAGGGCGAGCAAGTGAAAATAAGGCGAAATTTGACAGCGAATTTCAAATTTGATTCTAGTAGACTGAGAAGAAAATATCAATTCCGCGCGAAATTTTGGAGGTAAGAAGAATTTGTTAACAATTTCATTTGATCATTTGTAATTTTTCTTTTATAAAATATATATTTTATATATCCATAGCTTGCCCAACATCAGGAGCAGATTTAATGCCATCAAAACCTTGAAGGTAAAAAAGCCTTTAAAGTTTCCCAATGTAACACCGTTTGGCTGAGTTCCAGGTTGGTATATTGCAAAGCATTAGCCTTTTTTATTTCTAAATTAAATATAACTGATGGAAATGTCCAATATGCGCAACCATGATCAAATGCCGAATTGGAACCTATTTGCGCAAATTGGTCATTTCCATCAGTTATAGTTTAGAAATAAAAGAGGCTGGTGCTTTGCAATATACCAACTTGTTTAATTTGATTATAATGTAATTATTTCTTTTAGATTGCCAAACATCAGCAAAGACACCCACAGCACATTCAACACCATTGGTCGCCAACAGCTCTCAACCCTACATCATTCCAGCTACATTGTTCGGTGAGTTTTATTGTTCAAATCAGTTATGCCCAGCGCAGGGCACTTGCATATGGAATTCTGCCAGCGCAGGGCACTTACTTATGGAGTTCTGCCGACGTTGGGCATGACTGGTTTAAATATTAAGAAACGCGGTTGCTCCAGACGCAACTAAATACATCTGCATGTACTTGTGTTTATATCGCCGGTGATACTGCAAATCTTTCTGCAGGAATTATTACCTCTGACACTGATGTGTTACCCTCACCGGAGTACATCTGCCAAAAGTTATAATCTATTAAAATGTATTCGTTTTTCTGTAAGGTATGGGTGAGGGATAATTTAATTAAAGTTTGCAGTTTCGCTGCCGACACGTACATACATATGTAAACAGAAAGTGCAGGTAAAAGTGCAACAGAATGCCAGCTTTGGCTACAACTACCTATATGTGAACACATGTATGTATATAAACTAAAAATAAAGTATTATTAGAATATTTAAAGAGTGCTGCAACTACCTAAATGTAGTTATGGAGGTAAAAAGACGGAAGTGCAATGCAAACATGTATGTACTTTTGTATGTTAAAAGTGCAACTAGGTACATATGTAAACAGCAAATAGTGTGGTGCAGTAAATGTGAAAAGTGCAGTGGAATGTCTGTTTTCCTAAGCGCAACAATAGGTGCAATCCCGTATTCCTCGGACTCGGACTAGTAAAACTGTCATAAAATAAAAATTCGCTCAGAGCGAGAGAGTAACACTGAAAAGTACGGGATCGCTTTCTAGTAAAAAATGGTAACTTCTGTCAACTTCAACATAACCTCCAAATTTTGGTTGTACATTTTTGCTTATTTTGTATGTAAACCACATCCAGCTCACACATGTAAATAACCAAAAATACTTTCGAATTCATTAGAATGCACTTAAACAAGTAATTAAATACTTTTCAACATGAATTAGCAGAGTGCACTTTTCTTTTATTTACAATTTGGTTGTCAAACACACTACAGCTGATCGTTTGACACATTTACCAGAATTTACCAGAAAAAAATTCTCGAACTAAAACTGGTAACTTCTGACAGAGAGAGAACCGTATTTACTCTCTTTTTTGTACTCTCAATAGTCAGAGAACCGAGTACGGGATCGATTTCCAGTAAAATCTGACTGATTCTGACTATTTCTGACTAGTCCGGACTCGTACGGGATCGCAACTAATATAAAAATCAGTTTATTTTAATGAGTTTAATGTAAATTGTGTAAATTATCATTTCGCGGTTGTTCACTCAAGAATTGATGCGTTTTTAAAAACAGTAATTTTCAGTCATGAACAATATTTGCATCCGCTGTGTTTAAACGATTTATGCATTTCCCGCATAAACCAAGTGCAGCGAACACACACGCACTTGTATTGCACTCCCGCCCAAAACCAAGTGCCAAGTTTAAAAGTAATTCGCTCGTTCTTAATTGGGTAGGCATTTTTTATGCAATTATCAAATATCTCTTCGCTGAACTTAGTGAACTGATAAGTCGCTGGCATTTTCAGCTATGGTCAATGCTAAACCAGCTTGGCTATCACACAATGCTTTAAGCATCACTCTCACTCCACTACCGGAGTATTTTTGGTATGATAGTAAGCTACGGCTTACAAGCCACACTGGGGATCTGCATAAATGCATCCTTGAATAAATCCCAGCTCATTGCACACCAGCCTATGGCAGCTAGGCATGACTCCTCCAATGGAGTCCCCCAATTAATACATGGTAAAAGGGTCACATCTTGCGCTACCGCTTCATCAGCCTGCCCGCATATCTCACTCTCTCTCTCGCATAGCAGACATTTGGAGTGCGTGGTTGGCTTGATGTGCACCTATACACCATACGGGTCATTGAGCTCGATACATAACCACTCGTAAAGGTAATCCCTACCTCCTCTACTACTCTAACTCGACCACAACTCTAGACCAGCTAAACACGCTGCACGCAGTTGTTGTAGTTGCATCGACCGAATGCTGGTTGGGTACCTACATTGTATGCATACATATGTGTGGAAATATATGCAACTGCATAAGTGTGTAGATATGGATGCAGTTAAACAAAAGAAAGTGCAGTGCGAGTACATTTGTACAAAGCGCAGCTGCAACGACATACATGTGTACATACATACGTAGGTAAAAAGAGGAAAGTGCAGCGGAAATATGTATAGTTATACATATCGTCGTTTAAAGTGCAAAACCGCGTATCAACAAAATGCAAAACCGCGTATCAGCAAAATGCAAAACCGTGTATGTGAAGTTGTAGAAATTATTTTCTAGAGCGTAAAAACACTCATATTTCAAAATTGTTCTCTTTTTTATAAAGCAATCGCATTTCTGGCTAGTATATTTCAGGACGAATGGATGAGGATTGAGCCAAGAGCTTGTGTGAGCAAATCCTATTTTTGGCAGCCAATGTCAGTTACGCGGTTTTGCAGAATGACGATACGCGTTTTTGTACTTTAAACGACGATATGTACATACGTGCAACATACAATTAGCATGTCATGGGGGTGCCATTTTGGACTTAACGCGTTTTGGAAATCAGTTTTCTTTTCATTTAGGTACGATATTTGAAACATATGTACAATGGGCATGCATACGTTACAATATGTAGAGCTACATACATATCGCCGTTTAAAGTAC
Source organism: Rhagoletis pomonella (assembly GCF_013731165.1). Taxonomy (NCBI): domain Eukaryota; kingdom Metazoa; phylum Arthropoda; class Insecta; order Diptera; family Tephritidae; genus Rhagoletis; species Rhagoletis pomonella. The sequence goes on along the minus strand of NW_023458557.1, from coordinate 24,234,450 downwards.
AAAACCGCGTAACTGACATTTTTTGCCAAAAATTGGATTAGCTAACAATACTTTAAACGACGATATGTGGATTCACTTGCTTATGGCCATAATACTATAATAATGGATAAACGTTTCAATGAAAAGTGTCTATGTTTTTTTGGTTATGTTGCTAATGCACTTCAATTTTGCATACTTATAATTGTTTGACTGGTTTGCAGTCGTCATAGGAGCAGTAAATGGTGTTCGGTGATTCTGCCAATTTAATATGAAGTGTCCGACAAACGCCAGCAGTTACTTGAAATCAACTTTTGAAAAGATCTATATATAAGTCGAAAAAACGCAATCAAATTTTGCAAAGCTGTAATAAAACTGAATTTTTGTGAACTAGTACAAATGATTTGCAACTGTTAATATATATTAAAATAAAGGTAAACCGATTACCTTTCTTTTGATTATAATATTGTTGAAATCGATTAACTATGTTATAGAAATTTTGCAACTTTTGAAAACATCTATATGTAAGAAGTGAAAAAGTCGTCAAATTTTGCAAAGTTGTAACAAAACTGTATTTTTGTGAACCAGTATAAATGATATGCAACTATTAAAATATATCAAAAGAAAGGTAAATCGATTACCTTTCTTTTGATTATAATACTGTTAAAATCGCTTAACTTTTTTATAGAAATTTTGCAACTTTTGAAAACAGCTATATGCAAAGGAGTAGTAGTAATAAGAAGCAATTAAGCAACCACATATGTATGTAAAAATATCTTTATTATTAATGTTAATTATAATTTTTATTCATAATGTTGATTACGAACTATGTATATTAGGTTAACAATGCATTTTGAAAAATAAATTTTGCAAAATAAAAATCGAAAAAAAATTTTAGATTTTTTATTTAAGGTTATTTTGAATTCGCTATAAAGAGAATGCAACCCTGCGCCGGCTGAAGTGGGCAATGCTAGACGAGTGCAGCTATATGCTTTCCTTACGAAGTATCTGAATGAGTGCGACAGTGATGCAAGGCTCACACGTACAGGGGTAAACTAATACAAAATTAACCAGACTTTTCACCGGTTTCACCAGATTTTTCACTACTTTTGGCTGGCAGGGATCACACTTTCTGCTCGCGTTTACTTGTAGTAGTGATCACCTCTGCTCATATACACTCCTCGTCATTTGAATTGCGCACCCTTTCAATCCTTAGTATTTAGTTTTCCTTTTGTTTATTTAATATAAATTTTTTGTAAAAATATAGCATATTCTACATCTAAATGCAATTTTAAAATTTTTTTCAAATGAAAGCTTAAAAATAAAATTTATTTTCCATTTCCTGGACAGCATTTTATATCAATTTTTCGTTTTCCTTCAGAGCTGGTTTGGTTAAAGGTGTTTCACGTTTTTTCTATACAAAGTATGTCGACAATTTTCTTTTATATGGAGGACACTGCCAGCAAAAAAATTGCCAAAAATCAACGCAATTTTTTAGCCGCTTGAAACTTGCACTTCTTCAGACTAGAATTGAATGTGCTACAAAACTGCATACCAGAATTTTTTCTAAAGATTCTGATTAAAAAGTTTGAAATTTGGGTGAAAAATTGCAAAATTTTTATAATTTTTATACAAAGTTTAAAATCTGAATTTATATG
>NW_023458557.1:24221060-24232716 GCF_013731165.1 Rhagoletis pomonella | reverse complement strand
AAACTGGTCAAAATATCGCACTCCTATTATTTTGTGGACAACTGTATTAGTAAAATTCGTTGCCCTCTTCAGTGTTGCCAGTTGAGCCGTTTTCCGGCTAGGTTTAGCCGGTTGCGATAGCAAACAGCCGGACAAAATTCGATTTAGCCAGCAACCGATTTATTAGCCGTTTTGCAAAAAAAAAGTTAGCCGTTTTAGCCGATTTCGCTATTTGCCGTATTTTATTAAAATTCAAAAATACATGTACACGTATGTACTAGGAATATTAATCCCGGGGACCCGGACTTTTAAGGTCTCGAAATCCCGGGATTCTTGGCAAGTAACCCGCGCTTCTCGGGACTTGTAATTTGCACTGATGGCAATAATAGAAACTCCTTTTCTTGACCAGTGTCGGCTATATTTCTTTTTTTATTCAAAAATTAATATTTTTTTAAAATGTCTAGCTCATATACATATAACATCGCGCGATAGTAAATTTTAAACACAAATATCAATATATTCGCGAAACCATGGGCCAAATATAGTAAACCGCGCTTTAGTTTTTCACTCTGACGTCAGTAATTTAAAAATGATTTAAAAAATTCAGAGAAATGTGCTTAGAGACGAAGTATGTGTATTAGGCTGGGTCGATTTTGTATGGGGAAAAATAAAAGTCATTTGACCGCATTGTAAAAGTAATATTATGATGTCTTAGGTCTAAGCCAATTGTTATTGGCCAAGAAAGATTAATTTAAAACTGATCTTTAGCCCGCGCAATTGAATCAAAGTGTATGAATTTTGAAAATGAAACTTTGGCTTGTAATATCTATGAAATGCTTTATTGTTATAAACAGGACGATATATTAAATTAAGGGTTATTAAATTTAGTACCTCACGTTCATTTATGATTTTTCAATAAGTCTTAAAGTTTTTAGGATATAAAGATAAAACTTACAAAAACTATAATTATCCCTTATGAATTTTCAATTGTTCATTACTTAAGCAACCAAATGAACAATACAAAAAGGTGAGACGAGATTTATTTGCAAACGTTTCAATGTTTTCGGATGTTTATATAATATTAAAAGGACCATGGACTTGGTCACGCCGAGTTGGCCAGTTTTCAAGATCATGGTGAATGAAATCAAACATGTATTGTCAAAGATTATGATTCGTTTCATATGTTAATACCAGTTTCAAGCATATAAGTATTTATATACATTAACATAATACAATTAGGGTGAGAAACGTCCATTTTAAGTCCATTTATGCAGTCTTGAAAATTGGTGCGGAATGGTTTCATTAGTCACCGAAGAAGCACATTTTTCGCGGTTTCTAAATTTGCCGTTATATGAAAGTAGGAGACGTGCAATAAGTATTTAGATATACATAGATATTTTAGTTAATTGCATTATGTTAAAAAGGATTTAACGTATCCTGGGAAATACTTTTGAGGACTCTCCAATTGGACGATAGTGCTTTGCATTCAGCTTGACCGAAAAAAGTCACTCCCTGGCACACTTTTATGTAATCCGACTCTTTTATCTAAAAGTTTTTTTTACAATTGAAGATACATAAAAAAAACTGGAGATTCACTTAAGGTTTTCGATATAACTTTGGTAAATGTTACTCGATCGGTACGTAGTAATTACGAAATTGAAGGCGAGACTTACTGTTACTGATTTATGATAATAATAGGATGAAAATCGTTCAGATTATAAACAAATTACACTATGCGACAGTCAAAATCGGGATGGGATGAAACCAACGGAAAATGTTATATCGGTCAAAAACAAGTTATACGTGGCCCGGCGTTTCGCTGGGTCACGTCTAGGAATCGAGATTTATCGATTTGAAGTTAGTAACTATCATATAGGGGAAATTGTCACCTTTGGTGGTCTTTTTTTTGACATAACTCGAGAACCAGTAGTCCGATTTTGCTCAAACAAATTTAAAAAAATTAAAAATTACAATTCCTTTAATCTGTTCATATAACGTTTTTCTATATAATCAACAGTTTTGCGGGTAAAAATAAATGTATGAAGAAAAAAAATATTTTTTGCCTAAAATATTAAATTTCATGATGTATGTCTCATTTTGTTCATAGATTATGTGACTTTACGTGACACTTTTTTCCGTTTTGGATTTTTTATGAATTAAAAAAAAAAATTTAATTTTTAGTCAAAAATAATTTTTTTTTCTTGAATCCAAAAATTCTAATTTTTTAAAATCTAAAGTCCTATTGCATTTGTTACCCATATTTTTATTCTACATTGCATAGAATTTTTTTACAATTTTTGGAATTAATCATATCTTTGAAATTACAATGTCCTTCAAAATAAATCCCGCGGCCAGAGAGAAAAAATAAAAACGCCACTTTAAATAAAAAAGTAGGTTTCAAACCCATTTATTATTATTTATTCCATGGTACGAGAGTTTCTCAAATAATATAGAAGCAATTTTTTCGATTCAAGTTGTTGAAAAGTAATGAATATCTAAATCCCGGGAATCCGGGATTATGACCACGCCATCCCGAAAACCCGGGATCGGAAAAACCCGAAAAATGAACATCCCTAGTATGTACATTAGACTGTATCACCAAAAAAAAATGCGGTTTTTCCGCCGGGATTACAAAATGTATTATATTTTAAGACGTCCACCAAAATATTTCGGAAAAATATTAAGATTTAAGCGAGCTGGACCGATTTGAAAATACCTCCAAAAACGGAGTTTATTATGAATAAAAATAGTTTCTTAAAGAACTTTGTGAAAAAGTCCCCTTAGATGACAAAACAGATTAGGCTTAAAATATCTACATAAATGAAGTTCGTGGGATTTTCTCTTTCATCCTTTCAATAAGTTTATTAGCAAATAAATAAAAAGGGTGAGACATTTCCAGGGATACCTCACAAGTGTAAATCGGAAGAGTAATAGGTTCATTTATTCAAGTTTTTCTTATACCAATCTTTGAAAAAAGTTAAAAAAAAAACAGCATCAAAAATCACATTATTTAGATTCCGTTCAATTTTTTTTTTGTAATATTTTTATGTAAATTTTTTAAGCTTAAACCGTTTTGTCATGTGAAAAACATCTTTAAGAAACTATTTTTATTCATAAAAAACTCCATTTTTGGAGATATGTACAGCGTGGCGACGAATAACTGTTACCCAGATATTTTTGAGAAATAAAAGAGTCCTTTATAGATTTTGCGAAAAAAGTATTTTATTGTTATTTTTCCACAGATTTTACTTTAGTTGCATTAATTAGTTTATAAATTTTAATCCTTATTTACATCTGCCAGCAGTGTAAACTTTGAGAGGAAAGTTCATTTGGCACGCAGGTCTTCGTCAGTTAATTTATTCCATATCTTCTGTAACCGTAGGCTAATTTTCTCCATTTTGAGTCCCTTATACTCCATCTTCTGTCCAACCTAAGGCCTCATACTCAAAAATCGAATAGACTCGGAACTGGTGACTAGGACGGTCATTCATTCGACCAACCTTATACAGTTTTTTTCTTTTTTGTACTTTTTTTATACAAAGCCTAAGAAAAAATACACCTGAAAAAGACTTGCGTGCCAAATGAACTTTTCTCTCAAAGTTTACACTGCTGGCAAATGTAAATAAGGATTAAAATTTAAAAACTAATTAATGCAACTAAAGTAAAATCTGTAGAAAATTATCAATAAAATACTTTTTTCGCAAAATCTTTAAAGGACCCTTTTATTTCTCAAAAAAACCTGGGTAACAGTTATTCGTCGCCACGCTGTATATTACTTTGATTTACGATATCCGAAATTATATCGTCGGTTACAAAAAATTACAAAAACTGATACGGCGTATCTAACGCCATGATTTCGGGAGTAAGAAGGTCATTACCGCGAAAATGAACCCAGCTTTCTTTTACTTGCAGGTTTTGTCGCTTCCACAATGTTTTTTAAAACTGAACAGCACCTTTATCAATTTTCGTATTCGAAAATAATGTGGCGTATTCGGGCCAACGGGCACGATCGCCCAAAACAGTTTCACCGTCACCTATGTCATACATTGAAATGTCTTCGCCAGTACCCTCAGCAGGGTTCTCACCAGTATTTCCTTCATTTACCGCGGTTTCCCCTGCACTATCATCACTATCCGATCCAGCAGTTTGTCGAATTGCCGATATAGTGACGTTCGGGTCAGCAATGCTATCATCATCTGAAAAATCACTACCACCTTCACTATGTGACCAGTCGAAGTCATTTAAAAACTATTGAGCAGAGATAGACACGCGCAGTTTCAATGTAAGATGGCGACTAACTTTATTCAGTATACAAGAAACATGTAATACAATGGAATAATGGAAAGAAGAAAAGTGATAACTAGAGTTGCCAGATTTATATTATTTTACAATACTTCCCTTTAATAAAACATCTGGCAACGTTGCAAAATATTTAGCTTCAAGTTTACAAATATTACTTCAACCTGATATATTTTCGTTTAGAAATTCAGTTACTAGTTACATAGCTTTACTGTAAGCCTAACTTGGCATTTATAAATTCATTCTTAACTGCTGGTACAGCTTTCGTCAAACTATCTGCTAACATGTCGCTTGTAGAAATGTACTCCAGCTTAACGGATTTATTCTCAAGCTTCTCTTGTACGAATTTCACCTTTATATCCACATGTTTGGTTCGAGGTGAAAAATTGTGGTTGCGAACAATGTGGATTGCGCTCTTGTTGTCACAATAAAGTGTTGTTGCCTTTTGAACGCCAGGAATCAACTCCGATACTAGCCGATTCAACCAAATCATTTCTTGCATCGCACCCACTACTGACATTAACTCTGCTTCAGTTGATGACAATGCAACCGTCCGTTGCCTATGCGTAGACCAAGAAATTGCTCCACCCTGCATAACAAACACGTAACCAGACGTTGATCGTCTTTCGTCAAGATCTCCTGCCCAGTCAGTATCGCAAAAACCAGTAAGACCTTCAGCTGATTTCTGATAAACGATGCCTTTGTCAACAGTCTCCTTCAAATACCGCATCACACGCTTTGCCAGGATTTTGTGAGAAACGACTCAGCAAATTGACTGCAAAGCTGATATCGGGACGAGTATTTTGCGCTGCATACAGAAGACAACCAATTGCTTCCATATATGGAACATTTTCCATTTCTTTCTTTGCGTCTTCCGTTTGTGGACACATTTCTGCAGTTAGCTTTTGCGACAAGTCGAGTGGCGTTGAAACAGCATTACAATCGTCCATTCCGAAACGATTCAATACACTGCAAATATATACAGACTGACCAAGTTTAACAAGCTTCTTTACCTCATCGCGTTGAACTCGCATGCCAAGCACCGATGAAGCTGAACCCATGTCCTTCATTTTAAATCTAGAAGAAAACTCGTTCTTAATACGCTGCGTAGCCTTTTTGTCATTGGAGAACACCAAGACTTCGTCGACGTGAATCGCCACATACACCATGGTACATTCGTTCACGCAATAGTAGATACATTGATCGACATCACTTCTAATAAGCCCCAGACTGATAAGCACCGTGTTCAGTTTATCGTTCCAAACTTTACTTGCTTTCTTCAAACCGTACAAAGACTTTATCAACCGACAAACTCTGCCTGACCCGTCATCGTAGCCTTCAGGCTGCTTCATGTACACTTCTTCTTGAAGCTCGCCATTCAAGAATGCAGTTACCGCATCTAATTGATGCAGTGACAAGTAATACTTCGCCGCCATTGCGAACAAAAAACGTAGTGAATTGTATTTCACCACAGGTGAAAATGTTTCCGAATAGTCAATGCCCTGTTTCTGCGAGCAACCCTTTACAACAAGCCTTGCTTTGTAACGAACAAGCGCTCCATCAGCATTATGTTTAATATTAAAAACCCACTTCGAATTTATAGCTCTTTTACCCGCAGGAAAATTCGTAAGCACCCAAGTGTTGTTTGATTTAAGAGAATCGATCTCCTCTTCCATCGCGCATTTCCAAGCGCACGCTAACAGGGTAATCAGCATCAGACACCGCACTCAACAACAAATTCTTTTTTGCCTTGCCTGCAATACGCTCCGAACGACGTACTGGACACATTTTGTGGTTGTAAATTGTGTGCTGAACTTCGTTTTCATCAGGAGTATCATATTCACTGTCAGAAGATTTGTTGACATCTGACAATTCATTTTCATTTTCCTCCCCTGAATTGTCAACGTCGCAAACTTCCCTTGCATCACCAATATCAACAAACAAATTCGGTTCTGTATGCTTTGTTGAGTTGCTTGTATTTTCAAAAAACGTAATGTCACGGCTCACAATAAATTTAAAATCAGATTTTCGGTAAAGTCGGTATGCTTTAGAAGCAGTGCAATACCCAACAAATATACACTCATCTGATTTTGCATCAAGCTTCAACCGTTTCTGTTTCGGTATATGAACCATCGCCGTACAACCAAATATGCGTAAATGCTTTAAATCCGGTTTTACACCAGACCACATTTCTTCCGGACTTCGATTGTTGCCTCTACAAGGAATGCGATTTAATAAGTACGCTGCTGTATTTGCAGCTTCTGCCCAGAATATGTTTCCCAGACCAGAATCTAGCAACATACACCTGACACGTTCAATCAATGTGCGGTTCATCCGCTCAGCCACACCGTTTTGTTCAGGCGTGTATGGAGCGGTCTTTTGATTAACAATACCACATTCGCGCATTAACTTTATAAACTGCTCATTGCAATATTCAGTGCCGTTGTCTGTTCTTAGCACTTTAATTTTACGGCCACACTGTGTCTCGACTTCGCTCTTGAATTGCTTGAATTTATCAAATACGTCGGATTTGCGCACGATTGGTATAGCAAAAACCTTTCGAGAAAAATCATCAACAAACACCAACAAAAATCTTGCACCGCTGAACGACTTTGTGCTAATTGGACCAAGACCGTCGGAATGTACTATGTCCAATAAATTCTGTGCGCGTGTTCCAGCAGATTTATCAATTGTTCTAGTTTGTTTACCTTTACAGCAAACAATACACCCTTTATCATTTGCGCCGTTGTAATTAACTCCGACAGTTGAATTCTGCACCTGCTTCATGCTTTGTTTACAAATATGTGCCAACCTACGATGCCAAAGCTCAAAGCTGTCAATCGTTGTCATTGCTCTACCAACTAGAATTTTTCGCAGTCTAACTTATACAAATCGCTATGCGCATACGCTGTTGCAATCAATTCGCCCTTCGATTCGAAAATCTTACACTCATTGCCTTAGAACACCACCTTTTTGTTTTGCTTTGTTGTTTGCCGCACTGACAAAAGATTAGCGCAAAGGTTAGGAACATACTCCACATTTCGAACATTAGTTGCAATTTTTCTTTTGTTTACATTCAGAATTAGGCTGACATCGCCTACACTTTTGACAGTCACTCGTTCTTTATTTGCCAAAATCACTTCGCTGTGCTCTGCCGCTCTTTCGTTTGAAAGCAACCGCTGATCATTTGTCATATGCAGGCATGGGCAGAGAGTTAGCAGGTGCTAAAAAAGCGGAAGCGTCGCGTGTACGTATACAAGCGAGAGCGTAGCGATTAGAACACGACAGCATGCAAAATGAATTAGGCACACTAACACATTCTCACTTTTAGCTCACGCTTGTTTGTGGTAGTGCCCATATGGTCATATGTGACGTTGCGCCTGAGTCGACGTACCACAAACTTTCGCCGTTCTGAGAGTGAAAACATGAGTTTGCTAATAGCGAGTTGGAAACCATAGCCGTCCTGTTTTTACCTTCGCTCGCATTAGCTTTTTTCGACTGCATACTCTTGCGACACTCTTTACGCATATGGCCTTCTTGACCACAATTGAAGCATCGAAACTTTTTCTTATTAGAATTTTTGTCACCCTTTTTCTGTTGATTATTCTTTGAATACAAAGCATTGTCCGTAGAGTCTTTGCTGCAGTCAAATTTGACGTCTTGCAACAACAAACTCTTAACGCTGTCGACAGTTAATTTTGCTTTTGAATTTTCTACTGCCATAACGAGTGCTTGATACTCATTAGGCAACCCAGCAAGCAATAGTGAAGCAACAACTTCGTCGCCTATATTTAGACCAGCATTTTGCAGCTTGATTGAAGTCATTACCACCTCGTTTACGTAATCCTGTATGGATTGGAATTGCTCCAGCTTCAACTGCACCAGCTTTTTTAAAAGCTCTACCTTGCGAGTTAAACCACTGTCTTCATATGCTGCCAATAACGAGTCCCATGCGTCTTTTGCACTTTCGGCGTTTGCTATGTGCGAAAAATTACTCGGCTCTACCATGAGCGTAATTTCTGCCAGCGCCCGTTCATTTGCGTCACGATCCTTTTCCGAAGAATTATCAGACAACCCATTCTGGGTTATCTTCCAGCAACTTTTCAACACCAAGTAGGATTTAGCATTCCTCCGCCATACGTCGAAGTTTTAGCGTCCTCTTAATTTTTCAAAAGAAAAGCTGAGTGTTCCTGTTGCCATTTTGAATTGATTTAAAACTTTTTGGTGAATAAGCCCATAACCTATTGAGCAGAGATAGACACGCGCAGTTTCAATGTAAGACCGACGATTCCTCATTGACATTCTACATTAAAAATTATATATAGCATGTTTTAATAAAAAACAAAATCATAATACCCTTACACAAAAGTGCGCTTGGGTATAAAACAACTTTCTTGGTGAGCACCTACTGCTTCCTCAAAGAACCAACCAGATTTTAGCTCATAAATGCCACGAATGTCAACTTTTTTGTTTTTTTAGACACTAACATAAAATTTGTATATATCCACGAATTCGATTTTAACATTTTATTAAAAACTATGCACTGGATCTCCTGCACTATTCACATAAGGCAAGAAAATTTTCATTCACTTTCACCAAAGTCACACTGCAAATGACTGGAATGCTCGCAACCGAAACACAATGAAGCCAAAAGATGCGGATTAATCAGCGCTACATGTTTGCTTTGCCATTTCCGAGAATGCGTGCTTAGCATGAAAAAAATTCAACATCAACGTTTGGCTACTGCAGGGATCACTAGGCGTTTAAGGGTTAAAATATTTACTTATACATACACTGCTGTCTTTCGTAGCCAGTAACAATTGGCTTAAAATTAAGAACCTGCCAAGAGCTTGTGCGAATAAAAAACATTTGAACTGAGTAAAATGGGTTAGCAAAAATCGGATTACTTGAGGGTTTTATTTTTTTACTCGTTTTTTTTTTAGTATGAAACTAATAAGTATTGTACCATTTTACAATCCTGATTAAATGCGCGAACTTTTAATGGCACTTGCCAAGGCACTTTAGTACATTTTTTTAAAGGAGGGCCTTTCAAAGTCGACAAATTATAAAAATTTTAAATGCTTAGTTTAACATATAGTCTTAATTCTAGAAAACTTGGGGCAATTGTGTCATTATTTTTGACTTAGGTTCTAGAAATGTTATTTAGGCGTACGGTTCCAAAGTTTAAATGAACAAAAATAATAAAAATTAACCACAATAACCGAAAAATGGTTACAGTTCGACCAAATTTCTAGGTTTTTCTTAAATGCCCATAATTTTCAAACTGCATGGGATAGATTTTTTTGATTTTTCTCATGATGGTTACAATCAATCCTGTCACCCCATTTGGACTTGACGTTGAGTTCTGGGACACCCTGTATAGTATATAATATTTATCTGTGCGTGTGTGTAATATATCTGTGTGATATTATCTGTGTTTATATGGAATAGTAGCTTATGTCGAAAGACTGGCTTTAGTATAATGCGGCATTCGCAGAATACGATTGCGAATGACTCACTGGCGCCGAGCCATTGAAGAACTTTTGGCAAATAAACGTGCAAGAAATAGTTCCGATACTAGCAAGTCAATATTCTTATTAAGTCTTATCAAAAAATTCCTTTTCGTTTAAAGGATAAAGGGAATGCCGTAGAGCTGTCAAACTATCGATAGTCAAGTCCATCGATGTTTTACGATAGTCTTAAGGGTGACTATCGATACTATCGATAGTATCGACCCATTTCATATGTTTTTCTAAATCCATTTATTTTTCGTTATCTTGTTTTTATAAATTTGTTTATTTTAGCGGCTCACGGTTGCATTTTAGTATTGAGAAATATTGCTAGAAATTCATTCGCCGTGTAAACAGTCAAGGAGCGAAAGACACTTTACATACATACATGCAAGGTGCCACTGCTCATGCAACTGCTTTCTGAAATTTCTCAATCTGACAGTCTTTTGAAATATACTGCATCGCCCGGTCTGACACGCTCTTAAGACGGCAATGTAACCTCTGCTATTCCCCCGCTTAAAATAAAAAATTGCGCTTTTAGAAATAATACGTTCATTCCTTATCTTTTTTGACTAAAATCTGAAAAGTGTCAAAATGTCAGAGCGTAAGCAAAATGCACTCACTAAAAGAGAATAACAGGAAAAAGTTAATGAACGCAAAATCCAAATTTTTAGTCCAAAGAATGGCAACAACAAAACTAACGTCAAACAAGAATAGAAATGTATGTACAAAACACATTCACTCAAGCACAAGCACAATATTGGCACTTGCTATATCAATTATTTTTTTGCTTCCTTCCAATTTCAATTAATTTTTTTACTTTTTACATTATTCTCACTTTTCGCGTATTATTTAATTTCCGTTAATTTAAATTCAGTTGAGTTTGACACTTTTCAAGATTTTGCCAGCAAAAATTCTTCTGACTAAATCTGACTACTTCGGACTGAAGAGAGTCATTCTCACTGAGTGTTGCTCTCTCATTTTTGCTGTTATTTTAGAGTTAAGGAACGCTTTTTGGACTAAATCTGACTACTTCGGACTTTTTCTGGCTATTTCTGGGAGATAAGGAACACAACTAATGCCATGAACCAACTAAACTGATCACCCAGCGCGGCAACCGCGTATTTAAAATTGCATTTGAGAAAAAAATAATAGTTGATAACGTCATTTTTAATCGGTTGTTTCTCTCACACACATGGTTTCATTCCGTGGCGAAAAAATGACGTCACTGTGAAAAGCATACTTTTCTCTCGCACAACGTCCTGGGTGATCTTTATTTTATTCGTTCGTTCATGAAATAATGCTGCAATGTTTTGTTGAACCAATACGTGCAAATGTCAAAAGCGCTAGGAAAGAGAATACGCTATCAATGAAACGATAGTGGCGATAGTACTAAAACTATCGATAGTTATTTCAAGTGACCAGACTATCGATACTATCGATAGTATCGTCGATAGTTTGACAGCTCTAGAATGCCGCATTATACTAAAGCTCGCTTCTGGACATAAGCTACTATTCCATACGAACAGATATAATTTAAAGTATTTTCTCTAACCCGAAAAGTCTTAAAATAATAATAAATTTTTATTTATGTATATCCGATCAGTTTATATTTTGTGAAAATCTTTTAGTTTGTGATAGGCTTGTCTGATCTGTTCTTTTAGTGTAAATAAAACGACGTTATTTCACTTACGGCCCAACTTTTCGCTAATCTTCTTAGCATCTTCAGGGGCGTGTTTATTTTATTATCTGTTACAAAAATATAAATACATACATAGTAAGTAAAGGAACAAATACACATACATATAACGGGTGATTTTTTAAGAGCTTGATAACTTTTTTTAAAAAAAAAACGCATAAAATTTGCA
>NW_023458557.1:24219924-24220960 GCF_013731165.1 Rhagoletis pomonella | reverse complement strand
AAAAATCATCAACAAACACCAACAAAAATCTTGCACCGCTGAACGACTTTGTGCTAATTGGACCAAGAACGTCGGAATGTACTATGTCCAATAAATTCTGTGCGCGTGTTCCAGCAGATTTATCAATTGTTCTAGTTTGTTTACCTTTACAGCACACAAAACACCCTTTATCATTTGCGCCGTTGTAATTAACTCCGACAGTTGAATTCTGCACCTGCTTCATGCTTTGTTTACAAATATGTGCCAACCTACGATGCCAAAGCTCAAAGCTGTCAATCGTTGTCATTGCTCTACCAACTAGAATTTTTTCGCAGTCTAACTTATACAAATCGTTATGCGCATACGCTGTTGCAATCAATTCGCCCTTCGAATCGAAAATCTTACACTCATTGCCTTCGAACACCACCTTTTTGTTTTGCTTTGTTATTTGCCGCACTGACAAAAGATTAGCGCAAAGGTTAGGAACATACTCCACATTTCGAACATTAGTTGCAATTTTTCTTTTGTTTACGTTCAGAATTAGGCTGACATCGCCTACACTTTTGACAGTCACTCGTTCTTTATTTGCCAAAATCACTTCGCTGTGCTCTGCCGCTCTTTCGTTTGAAAGCAACCGCTGATCATTTGTCATATGTGACGTTGCGCCTGAGTCGACGTACCACAAACTTTCGCCGTTCTGAGAGTGAAAACATGAGTTTGCTAATAGCGAGTTGGAAACCATAGCCGTCCTGTTTTTACCTTCACTCGCATTAGCTTTTTTCGACTGCATACTCTTGCGACACTCTTTACGCATATGGCCTTCTTGACCACAATTGAAGCATCGAAACTTTTTCTTATCAGAATTTGTGTCACCCTTTTTCTGTTGGTTATTCTTTGAATACAAAGCATTGTCCGTAGAGTCTTTGCTGCAGTCAAATTTGACGTCTTGCAACAACAAACTCTTAACGCTGTCGACAGTTAATTTTGCTTTTGAATTTTCTACTGCCATAACGAGTGCTTGATACTCATTAGGCAACCCAGCAAGCAATAGTGAAGC
>NW_023458557.1:24216990-24219824 GCF_013731165.1 Rhagoletis pomonella | reverse complement strand
AGTTGTGGACGATGATGAACAATAATCTTGCTGCACATTACAAGCCCGGCTCATGCTTGACGATTGATGAACAATTATTTCCTTACCGTGGACGCACACGGTTTACGCAGTACATACCGTCAAAACCTGCTAAATATGGTATCAAGGTTTGGTGGATTTGCGATGCCACAAATGCATATCCACTGCATGGACAAATATATACTGGCCAAGCAGAAACTGGTAGGGAAACGAACCAAGGCGAACGAGTGGTGAAGGATTTGTCTGCCAAATACCAAGGAAGTGGCCGAAACATTACAATGGACAATTTGTTTACGACCTTGCCAGTTGCAGAACTGCTTCTCACCTGGAAACTCACGATCGTTGGAACTTTGCGCAAAAACAAATCATATATTCCTCAAGAAATGAAGCAGAACAAAAACAGGACAATTGGTTCAACGACATTTGGCTTCAAAAATAATGTGACAATGTGCTCTTATGTTCCCAAAAAAAATAAAGCAGTAATTTTGCTTTCGACCATGCATAATGATGCTGAAATAGCTGACAGTGGGAAACCTGAAATAATTGAATATTATAATCGTACCAAAGGTGGTGTTGATCGAATGGACCAAATGTTTGCGGAATATCCAACACAAAGACAAACAAAACGATGGCCACTAGCGATGTTCTTCAACATGTTGGACATTACAGCTCTTGCAGCCTACATTGTCTATGATTTGAATAACCCTATGTTGCCTTGGAGAACAAACAACAAGCGTAAGCAGATCCTGCGCAGCTTGGCTGAAGCATTGTGTATGCCCATTATTGAAGCCAGAGCCATAAATCGTCAAGTGACGCGAAATTTTTCGACTAAAATTGCTATTGAAGCATATTTCAACCGACCGGTGGAATCAATGGTGTCAACAGCAGCATCAACATCTGCCGCAGCGCGCGCGCCAAAACCTGTGTCCGGATCTTGCTATTTATGTTACGCACAAGAGGAAAAACGCCGTAGAAAAACCAGAAAGCTGTGCGACAAATGTAAGAAGCCAATGTGTCTTGAACATTCGGTCACATCAACAAATTGCTCTATTTGCCATGATTTTCCTTAGATATAACATGCATTTTTATAATTTTTATAATAAAAGTCAATAATATAATGTGTGAAATGAATATTTTTAATTTTTCAAATAAAAAAATAATATAAAAAATGTTTTTTTTTTATTATTATGAGGATTTTTACTATTGGGGTACAAACGTATCCCGGGTGTGTGTTTACGTATATAATGTGTTTGGAAGGCTGTAGCTCCTGAACCAATGGTCCGATCTGGTTCAAATTTTGAATTTGAACTCAAAACTAAATAATCTTCCTAGATCCGAAGTTAGCGGTATAGAGGTATAGCGGTTCAAAAGTTACAACACTTCAAAGTTGAAAGTGGATACATTTGTACCCGGGTGTGTGTTCTAGGGTTAAAAAAGAAGCCGACCAACCGTCATGGAAGAGAGAACGCGAAAAGCTTAAAAAATCTGGCTATATAAAATTTGCATTTTACTCTACTGAAATTTTTAATAAAAAAATGCAAAATTTTCATAATTTTTGCATAAAATATAAAATTTGGATTCAAGTCAAGTTCAATCAGATATACTTTCATAAAAAAATAATAAGCTAATATCTGTCGCGTCCCAGCTCAAATTTGGGTCACTATATATTCAAATAAAATTTATTATTGTGAAAATCTTTTAGTTTGTGATAGGCTTGTCTGATCTGTTCTTTTAGTGTAAATAAAACGACGTTATTTCACTTACGGCCCAACGTTTCGCTAATCTTCTTAGCATCTTCAGGGGCGCGTTTATTTTATTATCTGTTACAAAAATATAAATACATACATAGTAAGTAAAGGAACAAATACACATACATATACATAAGTACATATAAAAATTGCAAAAAGAACATCTGAGATATTGAACACAAAAAATACTCACATAAAATTCGTCATTAAATTAACTAAATCTACTTTAATCCATACCACCTTCTGTGGCAGCTTTGTCTAAACTAAAAACTAAATTTGAATTCTATAAGCATAACAAGTAGGCGGCAGAAATGTCATCGGTGTCTTCTTTTTTGTTTATTGTGTTTCCCCTTTTTTGTAAGATCCTTAAGCTTTCTAATGTGTATCTGGTTTTTTCTCGTTTTTCTATGTCGATAATTTTTGTGTTTGCTAAATCTGCTGAGTGCCCAGTAGTTCGTATGTGTTGTGAAAGCGCTGTACTAGTTTTTTGTTTTTTTTATATCTGTTTCATGTTCGTTTAATCGCGTGCCTAGGGCTCGCTTATTTGTTCCTATGTACACCTTTCCGCATTCTTCGTTCTCCTTACCATTACATTTAATTTCATAAACTACGTTACTTTGTTGTTGAGCATCTATTGAGCATTTTGTTTTTGTAAAAACTGTGGATAATGTGTAATTAGATTTGTATGCAAGTGTTATGTTTTGTTGTTTTGCAAAGTCGCGGCCGAAGTTTTCGGTCAGCTTTGGAATGTATGTGACACTGTGGTATCTTTTTGTTGTGTTCATTGCATCTGTGCTGAAGATTCTCTTTTGATGATTGTTTGTTTGCATTATTTTTTGTTTTATTAAGTTGTGTATTAAATGTTCAGGGTAGTTGTTGCTTTTTAGGATCTTCTTAATTTTTTCAATGTTTGCTTCATGGAATTGCTTGTGGCTTATTGTTAATATTTTGTTTATGAGGTTTTTCGCGGTATTTATTTTGTATTTTGTTGGTTGCGAAGAGAAGAAATTTATCAGGCGACCAGAAGATGTAGGCTTGCAATACCAGTCCAGAAGAAGGCGATTTTCG
>NW_023458557.1:24216642-24216890 GCF_013731165.1 Rhagoletis pomonella | reverse complement strand
TCTAGCAGTCGTCGCAAAATCGTCTCAAAACTTTGCTGGTGTTGCCACACATTTCTTCTTTGCGTGCATTTTTTATATGTGGCCTTTCGATTTTGTTTCTGAAAAGTTGTAGTTATTTAACTTATTTACCAATTCCTAATATTTGTTATTTCGGTAATTCTCTAGGGTGGGGTAACAACCCCTAAAAAAGGTGCGGAAAAATCGGGAGGGGTACCAAACGACGCGTTTCGGCCCCCCTAATAACAATC
>NW_023458557.1:24214670-24216542 GCF_013731165.1 Rhagoletis pomonella | reverse complement strand
TTTTATATAAAATCGCGCGATTTTATATAAAACACCCAGTAACCATATTTTAATATAGTTCCATATATATATGTATGGCAGCACTGGCATTTCACTTCAATTGGTGTACAAAGCAAAAGGTGAGGTTATTTTTTGCAAATTTAAATGCGAATTACTTTAAAACTATAAGCCTCCGGAGGGTGGGGTCTTCAGATTTAGAATCTGAAAAAGCTCCTCTATACTCCCTAATATTTTTTTTTTTCAAAGCCTGGATCTGTTTTGGAAAATTTTCCCGGTTGCGCGCTTTAAAACTTTACATACACCCCCTTTAGAGGGGGTACTAATATTATTAACCATTTAAAAGTTATGAACAAAAAACTTTTGTTAAATTTCGTTGTTTTCTATGGGCAATTACACCGACAAAGATTCACTAAATCACCTGTTCTCACTTTTTAAACACTATTAAAATATATAATTTAACTTATTTATTAAAGAAACACATAGTTTTATCAACCTAAGATAGATTATTTTGTTATTAAAAAGAAGTTGACAATCTTTGCGAGCCGAAACGCGAGATTCCAAAATAGCTATAGTGCTGCCACTGTATTAGTATTTCGTAATAATTCACTTTTCCTTATGAGATGTGTGCACTGTTCAATGCTTTTCGGTATCTTCTTTCGTTTAATATATATATAAATCGCGCGATTTTTTATCAAAAATTTTCATTATATATCGAAGTATTGATTTTTATGGAAAAAGCGGGTACGGTTTAGTAAGTGGCCCACCTATTTCGGGGTATTGCGTCCAAAGGGGTGACCCGATCCAAAAAAAAATTGCACACACTTGTAGCCAAGGGTCTACCCATTACTTTAACATCCACTATTGTAATTTTTGGTCACTAATTTATTTACAAATTGGGTTTGAAATAGGGTGGGCTTTACTAGTCAGCCGCACCTTGTGTTTTAAGAAAACCAGGTGGAATTAACAAATGAAACTTGGTCAGGATGTTAAGGGAGGTATTCTCTAAAACATGTATAACTAAAAAATATAAATAATATCATTGTTTATAAGTTATTTGTTGTTAAAATTTCTTAAGTCGTTCCACTTGGTTTCCTTAACAAAAAAGCATTTGTGCATACTTTTATATATATAAATGCACATAACACTGTACTTAATACTTTACACACTTTTCTTTTATTTTATCTTGTATATAAATCACTTTAATTAAACTTTTATCGACTTGTAAATTACATTGAATTTCACGCTTATTTATAATAACACATGGTTGCAAACTGACACATAACATGTGTTGCCATATTGTACAAAACAATACATACAAAGTAGGCAATGATTAAAAAGGAATACAGGGGAAATCAATACAAAAGAAAATGTTCAGCTCCTTTTCTTCGCAAAACAGAAAGGAGAATTCTATTGCCTGAGGGTTATAATCCCTAAGTGCGGCCGAGGGCCGCCTACGCAGAAAGGTGTTCTCTGCAAAAGGTGTTCAGCTCCTTTTCTTCGCAAAACAGAAAGGACAATTCTACTGCCTGAGGTTTATAATCCCTAAGTGCGGCCGAAGGCCGCCTACGCAGAAAGGTGTTCTCTGCAAAAAGTGTTCAGCTCCTTTTCTTCGCAAAACAGAAAGGAGAGTTCTACTGCCTGAGGGTTATAATCCCTAAGTGCGGCCGAAGGCCGCCTACGCAGAAAGGTGTGCTCTGCAAAAGGTGTTCAGCTCCTTTTCTTCGCAAAACAGAAAGGAGAATTCTACTGCCTGAGGGATACCCCTAAGTGCGGCCGAAGGCCGCCTACGCATAAAGGTGTTCACCTCCTTTTCTTCGCAAAACAAAAAGGAGAATTCTACTGCCTGAGGGTTATAATCCCTAAGTGCGGCCG
>NW_023458557.1:24196075-24214570 GCF_013731165.1 Rhagoletis pomonella | reverse complement strand
GTTGGGATATGAAATTGTTCCTTCAGTACGAAATCTATACAAAAAATTTACTTTTCGGCTATAAATTGTATACACTTTTTAATTCGCTCATATATTTTCTTAGTACATTCCCTTCAAGACCAATGATTTTATGGTATTTATGAGAAAGTTTTATTGTTTATGTACATACGTTTATGTATTTTACACTTTTACAAATTGATTCCACGTGCACATGTATTGCATTTAACGCAAATATGTATGCACACATTTTCAGGTATACATCTTAACAAAAAGCATATTTAAGTTATTATTAATAGATAAAAGAGACATTTTCTTTGGATTCAGTACTAAAATTTGACATTGTAATAGAATTTCAAGTGCTTATCAAAACTTTACGACAAGATTTGACCATTTATCTTAATATTATTCAATTTTAATTATTTTTTGTAAAAATACGCTTTATATTTTAAGAAAAGCCGTACAAATCCAAGGTTCAAACATTGTGCAACATTAAAAAAACCAACACACTTTCGTAAAAATTTCGATCTATTTAATTCGATTTCCTAGATTTATTTTGAGTGTGTGGTTTTTTAGCCCATTAAATTTTAATATAACTAAGTTTTTTAAGATTTCTTTGATGAAGGTGTTGCTAATTTCCTCCATATAAAAAAATCGTCGAACACACTTCGTATGGAAGAAAATGGCTGACATCGTCGACAAAACAAAATTGCCAAGTTCAACGGTAAGTCCCAGCTACTTTAAACTTGCACTTTATTATACTAAAATTGAATGGGCTAAAAACTAAAGAATATTAATAAAGCTCGAAATTTTTACGACAGTATGTTGGTTTTTGGATGTTTCGCAAAGATTTAATCTTGGGTTTATACAGTTTTTCTTAAAGAATACATTATAGTTTCTAAACAGATAATTAAAATCAAAGAATAATAAAATAAATAGTAAAACCTTGTCAATATGTGAGTGCCGTAAAGGTATTATATTTAAAAAAATCTCTTCTTATAACTAACGAAGACTTTGTTTCTATATGAAGCTGACTTTGAAATTTTGTTTTAATAAAACTTAGTATCGAAAAGTTTCTTTAAAAATTTGGCTAGGCTATGTTATACTGGTTCGTTGAAGCCATTTTCAAAACTTACAAAGGTAAATACGAACAGGCGAACTGTGAATTTTCAGAGCTATATATTTTTAGTATTCATTACAAAATTTTACTAAAAAGTACTGCGTAGTAGGAAAGTATATTGTAAATGAAATTGTATCAAACAAGTACAATTGTACCAAAAATACCAACACTGTTCTGTATACATACTTTTTTTTCTTTTTTACTTTTTTACTCTTATTTTATCTTTCAGCTTCGCTAAAAGCACTTCTACCAACGCTTGGCTTACCAAATTTACGCCAATTGATAAAATTTTGCGATTTAAATTCATTTTCAATAATGTAAATAACGATTCGTGTTGAATCCAAAATCGCCTCGTCTGAATAGGGATGGCAACTTTTTCACTTTCAACTTCTCATTCAACTACGTATTCAACTTTTGTTGCCTGTAAAATCGCCCGTGCGAATGCCCTATAATGCAAAACACTGCTTTACGAACAATTTGAATTCCGCGTAAAGGAAGAGAAGTGAATAATATAAACATCGATAGTTCGATAGTCGCTGGACTATCGATAGTACCATCGATAGTACCAAACTATCGATAGTGGTGTCGATAGTATCGATAGTTTTCCAAGTCTAAATGTGTGTTCGTTGTTGGTTAGAACATGGTAGGTTCTTTCCCTAAAGGCTCCATTATGCATACTTGGCATTGCTTGAGCGATGTCACATAAGGAATCTGTTAAATGAGCTTCGCGTGTAAGTGGACTAAAGTCCAGAAGTACGGGAATGCAAAAAACCACATTTCGCGCCCGGAATTTGAGAAACGGCTGATTCACGTTGTTTTTGTTTTTGTCACTTAAATGCAAACACTTGGAAATTGAATTTCGGTTTCATAAATTTGATTTTAAGCATACAAAGATTGAAAATACATCAACATGACGTTCACTGTTCCTTAAAACCACCAAGTAAATGCAGACAACACGATATGCACTTTGACCAGCGTTGCCAGGTTGACGTTCTTAACGTCATTTGGACGTATTTTGTACCCTGTTGACGTGTGGACGTTTTTTGTGTAAAAAATGACGTTTTTTAAGTTCCCAGTAATTTTTCTTTGTTACGAAATCTTATAAGTAGAACTGATTTTGAATTATTTTCTTAATAAATCTTTACAATCTTTGTGTTTTGCTGCAGCTGCTTCCTCCAAAGTTTTTTTTTTGTTTGATTAGACTAAGGATCCCTTGCTCAAAGGCTGGTTGTGTAAACACTTGAGGTTACGAGGCTTGCTGTAATGATGCAATTGCACATTAAAAGCTAAAATTAGGTAGGGCTGATATATTGCAGCAGACACACTCGCAAAAGCATCAAAAAAGCTGTGCAGCATAAAACGTCAGAAAAAAGTAGGCGACTTTTTTAAGACTTCATTGAAAATGTACTGAACGCAAAAAATACTGAAATATTTGGTCCATTCAATAACTTTTCCAGTAAGTACTTGCAGCGAGAGCGTAAAAGGAAAGTAGAGAGTAAAATTGAGAGCAAGAGAAAATTTTCAGAAAGTTATTGAACGCAAAACTAGTAAAAACTTGCAACTTGAGCCATTTTGACACTTTCTGACGGTAAAGTTTTGGTGCGCAATTTTCTTTTTAATTAGGAATAGTTTCCATCTTCATAAAAGTAAAAAAATATACAATAGATTTAAATTTTTTATCCATATTTTTATTTCACTAGTTATGTTTCAGCAAATCATCCTCCTAAACAGTTTGTTTACATTTGAATTTGAAACATAACCTTACTTTTGGACTACTGCAAATTCCTGCTAGTAAAATTCTTACTTGCAAGAATTTGCACCTCTCTGGGGTTGTTACGCTCTCGAATTCGCTTCCTCTTGCAAATATTTTGGGTTATTGAATGCATTTGCAGTAAAAACTTGCAAGTACTAGTAACAACTCGTAACAATTTTTTGATATTGAATAGACCTATTGCTATGCTCCTTCTTAGCAGAACGTAATTTAGCATTTTCGACAACCGAGCCCTAACCAAATTTCTACAAGAAAAAAAAAAATTGTTAAAAATCAACGCGATTATTTAGCCCCTTTAAACTTGCACATTATTGCCCTGAAATTTAAAGGGCTAAAAAATCTGAATAGAAAGTTGAAAATCTAGCTGAAAATTTGCAGATTGTTTATAATTTTATATTTTATATTTGGTTTGTTAATGAGCTTGGCCTTTATGGAAGAATAATAAACATTAAATAAACGAAAGAGAAACAGCCAAAATCGATCAAAATGTTGATGACTTAATACCCTACATACATATCGAGCCCTAACCGCCAAAACAACGTACTTAAGCGAAATTTTTTTCAACATATTTTTTTGATGCAATGATGAATGTCGCTTACGTTAGCTTGGCGGTTAGGGCTCGATATGTACCTTTGTATACAATAAAAGTTTAAATAAGAACAATTTTTTGTACATGCATTTGAAAAAGACGTTTTTGGGTAGGAATTGAGGTTTTTTCAGACCAAGAGGGACGTTTTCTCATGCCGAAGACCTGGCAACGCTGACTTTGACACATTTTATCCATTTTTACCCGGAGAAAAAGCCCGGGCTGTTTCGGGCAGGAAGAAGAAGACACTTACGAACCATAATGCAACGTTTTTGCTGCATTTAAAATGCAACATTTAGCACTTTCGAACATATGTTTTCGAAGAGCGTTCATGCTATCGCATTTAGCAAATGTACATTTACGCGAGTTCGAAATCGTATGCTTTTGACAAACAGCCGTGTTCCAGTCGCTTATTCAGATCCGTATCCATTACGATAAATTCTCACGGAAAAGATAATGTGCAAAAACCCCTACTGAAAAGGAAAAATAAATTCTAAACCGAAAATTCAATACAAAAACCTGAATTGTTTTAACCATAACCGAACATTTGTTTGTGTATATATTCATTTGTCGGTGCTGCCAATTATATTTTCCACACCTAATTAGGAAACAAAACAAACAGAGTTGATCACAAATTAATCCAGATTTCTATCAGCATCATATCGATGTTGAATTTGCGTAACTTTTCTTTATCCAAATAATGTAAAATAATAAATGAAATCTCGATCGGCGATCACTGAAACGCAGCTAGCGGTTGTATACTCGAAAAAGCAATGTTGCCACTTTTTCTCATTAAACCATGTTCGAATCGTGGAAATTTTGGAAGATCACAGGGATGCTTTTAGCATTTAGATTCTAAATGCAAAGATTGAGTTGCATTTAGTTGCATTTAGATGACGAATTTTGTATGGATAAATTTACATTTAGAGTAGCATTTAGAGCTAAATGCGCTAAATGTACATTTACGCGTAAGCAAAAACAGCCCATAACGTTTCAATTTTCGCTTTCTATTACGCATTTTGTTGAGTACGGGAATGATTCTGGACTGTTTTGGGCGGCCGCGGGATCCCGCGTTGCGTACGGGTAAGAACCTTGTATAGGATACCTGCTTAGTACTCGGTGCAAAAGTATTGGTACCACAATTACTTGGTATCGGATGAAAAGTATCGAGTATGTACTTGTATTTACTAGTATCGTTTTCTACCTACCCGGTGCCTTTTAATTAAAACGAACATGAAGCAGCGATTTAATTGTATAGTGTAAAATTTTGCAATATAATAAGATTTGAATTATGTACCTCATAGAAGGTTAAAACTAAAGAACTCTGAAGATAAACTTGGAAATGATTTAGTCTTAATATTTGTGGTGTGATTGTCTTTTTGCTATTTTATATGCTGGACTGTGTCGCGTATTCATATATATATATATATATATATATATATAGATGTACGTATGTATGTTTTGATTAAAGGTTTTAAATAAGGGAAAAGGGGAACGTTGCGGAGCAATTTAGGACACGCAATCAATAGTTGGGGTACTGTTTAGTAAGTGGCCCACCTATTTCGGGGTATTGCGTCCAAAGGGGTGGCCCGATCCAAAAAAAAATTGCACACACTTGTAGCCAAGGGTCCACCCATTATTTTAACATCCACTATTGTAATTTTTGGTCACTAATTTATTTACAAACTAAGTAAAAATTCCGAATTAAAAATCCGCTTTTATTATTCAAAATTCCAGTCTGGTAGCACTAAGTTGTATGTTATTTTGCTATCTTATTCATCGTTTATATGAAAACTTTAACAATAAATTATATAAGAACTATAGGGTTGCTAGAAAAAAGGGGGGTAGTTTTGAAATCAGGGGGTCCTATTCTACCCCCCCTCATTCCCCCTTTTTCTAGAATTTGCCGTCCGTCTACTAAAATTTTCCCTTTTTTAGTTATACATGTTTTAGAGAATACCTCCCTTAACATCCTGACCAAGTTTCATTTGTTAATTCCACCTGGTTTTCTTAAAACACAAGGTGCGGCTGACTACTAAAGCCCACCCCTAAAAAATATAAATAATATCATTGTTTATAAGTTATTTGTTGTAAAAATTTCTTAAGTCGTTCCACTTGGTTTCCTTAACAAAAAAAGCATTTGTGCATACTTTTATATATATAAATGCACATAACACTGTACTTAATACTTTACACACTTTTCTTTTATTTTATCTTGTATATAAATCACTTTAATTAAACTTTTATCGACTTGTAAATTACATTGAATTTCACGCATATTTATAATAACACATGGTTGCAAACTGACACATAACATGTGTTGCCTTATTGTACAAAACAATACATACAAAGTAGGCAATGATTAAAAAGGAATACAGGGGAAATCAATACAAAAGAAAATGTTCAGCTCCTTTTCTTCGCAAAACAGAAAGGAGAATTCTATTGCCTGAGGGTTATAATCCCTAAGTGCGGCCGAGGGCCGCCTACGCAGAAAGGTGTTCTCTGCAAAAGGTGTTCAGCTCCTTTTCTTCGCAAAACAGAAAGGACAATTCTACTGCCTGAGGTTTATAATCCCTAAGTGCGGCCGAAGGCCGCCTACGCAGAAAGGTGTTCTCTGCAAAAGGTGTTCAGCTCCTTTTCTTCGCAAAACAGAAAGGAGAGTTCTACTGCCTGAGGGTTATAATCCCTAAGTGCGGCCGAAGGCCGCCTACGCAGAAAGGTGTGCTCTGCAAAAGGTGTTCAGCTCCTTTTCTTCGCAAAACAGAAAGGAGAATTCTACTGCCTGAGGGTTATAATCCCTAAGTGCGGCCGAAGGCCGCCTACGCATAAAGGTGTTCACCTCCTTTTCTTCGCAAAACAAAAAGGAGAATTCTACTGCCTGAGGGTTATAATCCCTAAGTGCGGCCGAAGGCCGCCTACGCAGAAAGGTGTTCTCTGCAAAAGGTGTTCAGCTCCTTTTCTTCGCAAAACAGAAAGGAGAATTCTACTGCCTGAGGGTTATAATCCCTAAGTGCGGCCGAAGGCCGCCTACGCAGAAAGGTGTTCTCTGCAAAATGTGTTCAGCCCCCCCTTCTTCGGCAACACAGAAATAATAATGCTACTAAGTAAAAATTCCGAATTAAAAATCCGCTTTTATTATTCAAAATTCCAGTCTGGTAGCACTAAGTTGTATGTTATTTTGCTATCTTATTCATCGTTTATATGAAAACTTTAACAATAAATTATATAAGAACTATAGGGTTGCTAGAAAAAAGGGGGGTAGTTTTGAAATCAGGGGGTCCTATTCTACCCCCCCTCATCCCCCCTTTTTCTAGAATTTGCCGTTCGTCTACTAAAATTTTCCCCCAACTTTGGATACAATAAACAGAAGAAGTTTTACTTCTATCACGTGTACGGTGTTGCACTCGTGCTATTAAACTAATGCTTTTTTCTCAAGTAGTTTTGCTCTGTGGCAATTTATACATATGTATGTAAGTAGTAGCGGCACATTGGGTGAACTAAATGCATTTATACATACATATTTATGTACAACTGTAGGTAATATTGTACGCGTCTTCTCAGTTTGGTTAAGTGCGGGTGATAAACCCATGTAGCATAGTTAAATACTGTGTACATACCGCCTATTAAAATGGGGAAAAATGTTGCAATTTCGGCATACGACTGAAAACAAAACTCTAAAATACACATAAATTGTGGTTTCCAAGACATGTACGAAGTGATTAGCACAGCTGCATCCTTCAACTTGTCAACTCGCGGGAAATTCCCCGATTTGCAGGGAATTTCGGTTTAAGTGGCAATCGGGGAATGGGTAATTTTTTTCGGGGTACTGGGTATGTTAGTTTTATATCTTAAAGTAACCAAAGTAACGGATATGTTAATTTTTAACCATTTGACCCTTTTTGGAGCGACATTTTTTCAATTCGAATAGCAATATCTCCAGAACAAGAGTTTACCAGATATAGGCTATATACCAGATGAAAGCTAAGGTTTTGGGCTAGATTTGTGGAAACTTAGAATAAAATCGACTGGCCAGTTTTTGAGAAAATGCTCGAAATGTATATTTTCAGCAGCCCGATTTTTAGTTTTCAGGCGATAACGTTATAACATATTTATATTTTATAAACGCAAAAGATAGCGTTAAATAGCTTGTTTGAAGACCCTTCTACTGATATCCACATCAATGATATGGACTGAGTAGTGCGGCCTCAGTGGTAGTTTAAAAAATTTGCCTTTTTTCGAGTTTCAGGCAGCAGCCACGCCCACAAAGGCATACGAATCAAGACATCCTGGAACCAAACCTTCTTAGTTTTTTTTGTACTTTAATTCCTGAAAGTTTGAACAAAATTAAATGAAGGCACGTACAGACGCCACATACATACCAAAGCATCTTGTAGCGGAGACACGAACCAAAACACATTTTCCTCTATATCTTTCCAACTTGTAGCCGGAACTTAATATATAAGGTATCGTTTGAAAGGTATTGGCCTATAGAATAACACTAAATATGTTGGGTGTACCCACATGCCCCCTTAAACCGGCAAAAGCAAAAAAAACGCCTAATTTTTAAGAATCCGGTTAATCGTTTATGAAGCTTGAATACCATTTCTGGACACACTCTCCAGGGCCTTTACAACGATACCTCAAACATGTTGATTGGACGTCTGGATAAAAACTTCCAAATCTCGTGTATATATAAGCGAGTCATTTCAGCATGCTACTGTGGCTGCTTTCGTCACTCGCGCGCACCTCCGTGCGCTGTGATGTCTTTGCCTTCTACTCCTTGTCCAGCTCACGCATTTCTTAATATTATCGTTTTAAGCCAGGGGTCGGCAAAAGTAAGACTGTGGCCGTGTTGGTGAGCGCAAGAGGAAATATATTTTATATAAGTACATAAGTATGTGTATCGCTGATTTACTAAAAAAGCGTCGTAACGCCAAAGAAAAAATCGTATGCAAGAATAAACGTAAACTCTTCTTCTATTTTGAGTAAAAATTTCATAGCTGTACCATTTACCAGTAGCTCACTAGAACAAAATATGTATTACTTTTTTACTATGGGAGTATATACATATTATGTAAATCCAAAACTTTAAAGCCCTTTTTCTCGAATTTTAAGTTTGTTAGTTACGACAGTATTGAAGTAAATTAGCGATAGGCTCACAAATACATACACATATGTCTTTTGTGTTAATCGAAACTTTCCATATCCTTATGAAAATATTAAAAAACGTCTTTTAAAAGCATGTTTCCTGTTTTAAATGCCTTATAACACAAAAGGCGTTTCATTCCACCAAAAGCATTTTCATGCATTACAAACGTACCTACATATTTCTCGCAAAGCATCTTTACATTCGTGAAACAAAGCAGAACAGCTACCCAGCGTTGCCAGGTTGAAGTTTTTAACGTCATTTGGACGTTTTTTTTTTATCCTGTTGACGTTTGGACGTTTTTTGTGTAAAAAATTACGTTTTTTAACTTCCCAGTAATTTTTCTCTGTTACTAAATCTTGTAAGTAGAACTGATTTTGAATTGTTTTCTTAATAAATCTTTACAAGCTTTGTTTTTTGCAGCAGCTGCTTCAAAAAATATTTATTCTGTCGACACAGATGACAACCCTTATTTAAGCGCATAACGAAAATGACACAATTAGTCGCATGGGGCCCCTTATTGAAAATGTAATGAACGTAAAAAGGCTGAAATATTGCTATGTTCCTTCTTAACAGAACGTAATTTAGGATTTTCGACAACAAACCACTTAACCAAATGTTTACAAGAAAAAAAAATATATTAAAAATCAACGCGATTCTTTAACAACTTAAAACTTGCACATTATTGCCCTGGAATTTAATGGGCTATCAACCTGCATACTCAAAAAAATTCTAAAAAATCTGAATAAAAAGTTGAAAATCTAGCTGATATTTTGCCAATTTTTATAATTTTTGCACAAAGTTTGAGATGTGGGTTTATATTTTGTTTGTTATATAATGAGCTAGGCTTTTATGGAAAAATAATAAACATTAAATAAACAAAAAAGAAACAGCCGAAATCGATGACTTAATCAGCTGATCACAAGTGTA
This sequence comes from Rhagoletis pomonella, assembly GCF_013731165.1. Lineage (NCBI taxonomy): Eukaryota > Metazoa > Arthropoda > Insecta > Diptera > Tephritidae > Rhagoletis > Rhagoletis pomonella. The sequence goes on along the minus strand of NW_023458557.1, from coordinate 24,205,020 downwards.
TGTATAAAATGAAATTTATATTAACGATCTCAAACCAGTTTAGAATGAATTTTAAATGTGTGCAAATGATATTTTAATATACCTTACGTACATATGTACCTTTGTATACAATGAAAGTTTAATAAGAACAATTCTTTGTGCATACGTTTGAAAAAGACGTTTTTGGGTAGAAAACGACGTTTTTTCAGACCAAGAGGGGCGTTTTCTCATGCCGAAGACCTGGCAACACTGCAGCCACCCGCGGTGCTGATTCGTCGCTGTCTCGCCAACGACTAAACGATAGAGCGTAAGAATACGTGTGAAGTGAGCATGAACAATTGTTCTATAGCGTGCCGACCAGTAGAGGTGTCAAACTATCGATAGTCACGCCATCGATAGTTTTGATAGTTTTCAGAAAAACTATCAATATTCACGATAGTCTCGAAAAAAACAAAACTATCGATAGCACTATCGCTAAATCAGTTAGGTTGCTTTGTTTTACAGGTCATAGTGAAATAAATATTATCTTATAAAAGTTATAATCATTCAAAATTAAGTAACTGCTTAGCCAAAATACTTCTCTTTTTAGAAATTCAAAAACTAACACAAGTTATACAAACAAAACAGGATTTACGATTAACATATGTATGTATTTTGGGCTAAATGCGTGCATATTTGAATATGACGTCGGCATCACACTAAAAAACAAAATTTTTAATTCAAATTAAAAAATTCAGGTATTACCAACAATAGTTCGATAGTCTTACTAAACTATCGATATTTTTGATAGTATAAGAAAAAACTATCAATGAGTATTGATTGGCCTAAAAAGTTGAAACTATCGATACTATCGCTAGTGCCATCGATAGTTTGACAACTCTACCGACCAGTGTTGGCTCTTGTTGGTCTTTCCCGACAAAGTTTGGTCGCTTCTTTTTCATTTGGTAGGTTGGTCGGCAAAGTAAGATTTTGGTCGGATAGTTGAATTAAGGTTTTAAAGTCTTTATTATAAAAGTAAATATTTCAAATATCATTTTGCATATAAATATTTGCCAATTGTACCTTTTAAACATTTGACAATGATGGAGCCAATGTTATTGCTGGATACTTGGGCGGGCTGAAGACATTATTGAGTGTGGAAACCGATTTATTTTATATAAAGTGCACATGCCACTCACTTCAACTTTGCTCAAGCTACGCTTGTAAAAAATTGCCGAAAAGCATTGAGACACTGTGCCGCAACATATATAGTTTCTTTTCCCACAGTCCAAAGAGGCTACATGAACTGAAGGAATTTCAGGACTACTGTTCGGTAAAATCCCACAAAATCTTGGGCATATCTCAAACACGATGGATTTTATGGTTAAATTACTGACAGGCTTAATTTCAAGTCCGCTTCTTCTGGGTGAAGTTAGCCTTAATGTTCCCTGCCGGGTATCAAGGCACTTTTGTCCCCTATTTTTGAAAACTTGTAAAACTAATTTTGAATTTCACGAGCCACTCCGTTGCTTATGCCAGGATTTTAAATCTCATGCCAGCACATTTGATATACCTGATTCGCTTTTCAGCATTAAGAAAGCGATACTATCCTCTATAAATAAATGATTGACTGACATAAATAAATAATAATCAGCTGATGAATTTGGTTCTGTAGCTGAATAGTGACTCGGCGCAAAAATTTAAAATAATGGGCGGGAATGGGATTATTATTAATAAAAAAATAATAGTTCAGCAATGGGATAGTTTGAAACTTTATTTTATTTCCGGCTTTTACGAAGTAAACGGTATGCGATCTGCAGACCTGGCAGAAGGAATGGGTTGCAAAACCAAATGCTATTTTTTATTTCTATCGCTAATTTTTCCCATAATTAACAATTTTAACAAAGAGTTCCAAGCTGAAAGCTCTCGTTTGCCATACTTATATGCAACTATCAAAGCACATTATCTCTTAATTTTGAGTAACTTTATTGAAAAAGATGTGATCAGTAACATATTAATGTTGATTTTAAAAATGAATATAATCATGTTAAATATCTGACATTTTTGTTGGAACGAAAGCTGAGATGTTTATGAAAAGTAATGTTCTGGAATCCTTGAAGTTAAAACCAATATATTAAAGTATTACATAGAGTTTTTGGACCAAATAAATTTAAGTTTTGATTTCAAGCGTGAAGATATAAAACTTTTACAAATAATGAGACCATCTGACGTAGTTTCTAACGAAGATTTACCAATTTGACCTCTTTTGTTTAAGTTTCCCCATATCAAAGATTGTGATCCTGATATAAAAACCACGCAGTGGAATTTACTGAGGCTAAGTAAGCTTGATATTTCCAGCGATCTGGATATTGATATATTTTGGGAAAAAGTTTATTCTATTAAAAATGGAATGAATGAAAATAGCTTCATGCATCCCGCCAATTTTGTGTTTACTAAAATTTCATTACCACATGGCACTGCGGCTGTAGAACGCAAATTTTCAACGCTTTCTTTGATAAAAACTAAACTAAGAAATAAACTTAAGATTGACAGTATCAATGGCATAATGTTATGCAAGGAACCTGTAAACAAAAATGATCCGCACTATGTGTGGTCAGCTGTTAAAAAATGGCATGTGTAATTAATTGATTTAAATTTACTTTTAAGAAATTAAACTTATTGGTACATAACATTTACATATGTCTATAATTCATTTATTTATTTCTTATATCATTCTTTTCTAAGTCGTACGGATTTCGTACCGATTCGCTTAAAATTTTTTTTTGTGGGCTCTATACATGAAATAAGCTACCACGTGTTCGAGAAAGTTTTTTCTTCGGAGATATGATCTGTAAAAGTTTGCATTTTTTCGTGATTCTGACTAATCATGTACTTCTTCAAATCGTTATATCTCGGGTTCTGCTGATCGTAGAGATCTCATCTTAACGTCATTTTAAAGCTAAGAAACGGGCTTGACATTTCTATATACAAGATGGTCAAGATTGTCCTAAAGCTAACTTAGCTATTAACAGTTGAACTTTATGAAGTTGATTTGCATAGTGAAGACCAGTAAATTAGGGATTTAAAATTATACCATCGTAGTCCTTGTTTAATTCTCGATAAAAAACGTGGTTCAAAAAAATTTTTATTTATATTTTTAAAATATTTTTCTTTATGACGAGATGGTTTATTTTTTGAGAATCAACAATTTTTTGTAATTTTTTTCGAAAACTTATGTTAAGATATATTCGGTAAGGTGTTAAACATCGGGTTTTTGCAAAAAGTAAAATTTTATTGCGCATTCCGATAGAATACTTATCCAGATATAATATTTGTCTGGCAAGATTTTTCTTTAAGGCGACAAACCACAGAAATGGGCGTGGCAATTGCAGGACTAAAATTAGCAAAACGCAGATTTTATTGCGGATTTCGGCAGAATATCGCTTCGTTAACAATATTTGTTCCCCAACTTTTTCAATGCATATAGATATTCTGGCGAAATCCACAATAAAGCTTAAATTTTTGAACTTTGGTTTTAATATAGCCACGCCCATTTCTAGAATATTCTTTGATTGAAAAACTTGTGGAGCAAATGTTATTAACGAAGCGATATTCTGCCGAAATCCGCAATAAAATCTGCGTTTTGCAAACTTTAGTCAAACAAGTGCCTCGCGCATTTTTAGGGGTTTGTCGCCTTAAAGAAAAATCCAGCCGTACAAATATTATACCTGGATAGGTATTCTATCCGATTTTTAAAAATTTAGTATCGTTGTAAGGCGATTAAACCCATTTTCTTCTGGTATGCATATTTGTATACTTCGTTTATAAAAACTTGAGAAAAAACTCTTAAAATTAAAAAAATACCTTTGTTTTTTAAAAAATATTTTAAACAAAAAAATTACAAACGGATCTTTAGGAAACTGCTATCGTTGTAAAGGATACCAGAAAACTTATACTTTCTTAAAACCAAAAAATTCTATTTATATACACAAAAAAAAAATTAGTTAACAACATTTTTTCCCTCTATATAAACTCCGGCCCCCTAGGTGAAAGGCTGGCTACGCCCTTGTAAGCAAAACAATTAAAGTATTTAAATCGTAGATCATACGGTCAAGTTTGTTCTTTTAGAGCGTAACATGGCTCCATAATAATGATTCCAGTATCTTCATTTATGTATGTATATTTAACTATCAATATCCAACATCATCTGCGAAAAAAATTCTCAAAAATCAACGGGAACTTATAGCCATTTAAAACTTGCACTTTGTGGTACTGAAATTGAGTGAGTTACAAAACTGCACACTCAAAATTTGGTGCCATTTGATGCAAAATGAACTATATTTCTATAAAAAATTAGCACAAAAATTTATTATGAAAAAGATAAAAACACTGTATTCTGGGTGTATATATTTACCGATATGTAAAAGTTTCAATATGTTTGGAAAGCACAACGCACCCTTTTCCAGTAGCACCAAAATCCATATACTAATTTCCAGGACACTACCACAAATACTTCAAGAGATATACGGTATGAAAAATTAGATATGTATGGGTGATGCCACTTAATATATCGACAGTCTACAGTAGGTGTCCAAAATTTCAAAAAATCGGTACAGCCGTTCGCGAGATCACCTCTTATAAAAAGGAGCTTCTCTTTATATAATTAGTGTAGGTAACACAGGGCGACTCCGATTTTGATGTGGCAAATGTTAAAGCTGATTTTGATAGGCTTTTTTGTGCTGGTTAAGAATCCGTAAGTATAAAGTTTCCATCAGCTCCAGATTTTGAGAAAAATGTGGTGAAAGTGTCAATAAATCGCGTTATTTGCAATATTTGGGAAGCTCTAGCAATGAAACAAAAGGTGATAGAACCTTCCACTTAGGCTTAAATTAAAGTACTATTCCTGCACCTTGCTCACCTATACTCATTTACTTTTTAACGTCCAACAATAAAAAAAATACTGGAAAATTATGCAATTGAAAACAAAAATGGTGTAAAAATCAGTGTTAGCTATTCAATAAATGACTATAGGGGACCTTAGGGTCAAGGTGCAGGAATTGTATTTTGAGGGATTGAAGTCAGAAGTCCAAGCCTTAATTTAAGCCTAAGTGGAAGGTTCTATCACCTTTTGCTTAATTGCGGTAGGTACTCCCAAAATCAGTTATTCCCGTTCAACAAATGACTATAAGTGACCATCAAGCAAAGGTGCAGGAATTTGCAGGATATGATCGAGATTTTTAGCTTTAATCAAAGCCTAAGTGGAAGGTTCTACCACCCATTGTTTCTTTGCTAGAGCTTCTCAAATATTGAAAAAAACGCGATTTTCTGACACTTTGACCTCGTTTTTTTTTAAATCTGGAGCTGATTGGAAACTTTATGCTTACGGATTCGTAATCAGCACACAAAAATTCGGCAAAAATAACGTTAACATTTGCTGCATCAAATGTTTTCCCATTTTTGTTGGCCTGTGTAATAAGTATTGTTAAATAGCCAATACCCGCATGTTTGCGCCGCCTTCAAACACCTTTCGAACTGTAAAGCATCGACACGATCCTATTCTACGCATATTTGTAATACGGGTATCGAATTTCAAGAAAATCAGACCATAAATAAGACTTTCGAAGAGATCGGTCCCTTGCCCACTTAACGAAAAAAATGGATCCTATATGCTAATCTAGGCGAAAGGCTACCAACGAACCAAATGCATTTTTTTTATCGTAGCTGGACTCCTGCGCCACCAATCGGAAAAATTAAAACTTTGTGCACTCCTAAACACCTTTCCAAAAAAGCAGCACCCAATCGAATCGGTTATGAAATATAGGAGAAAATTGTTCCCAATTGATTCATGCCCCCAATAAATTTCACAATTATCCGAAATTTTCCAAGCTTACGTCGAGTTTTCCACTTAGAATTTTCTATTTTTCCATTCGAATGCCATTCCGAAGGAATTGCACACAAAATTCCATACAACAAAATCAATTTTCGATTTTTCCAATTTCCCGACTTTCCCGGAGGGGTTTCCCAAAATTTTCTTTCGTAAAAACCTTCTCCTGGCAATTACGAATAACTAAAAAAAAAGTTTGCCAAATCGGCCCAACCGTTCTCAATTGATGAATTACTATACATTTTTCACACCATTTTTATGTATATAGATTGGCGGAAAAATATTAGAATAAAAATTGTTGCATATATTATGAACAATTTGCTATGCCAATACTTTGTTGCTTCAGTGTATAGATTAAGTAAGCTTTATATTTTTATCTAGCAGGCAACACGTTCATTTCGTAACCTGAATATTTGCGAATTTAAAAAATTTCCCAACTTCAAGCAAAGTTTTTTTATGAGGAGTGAGCTGGTCGGGCCAACTCGCAGCTGTGTTTCGTCTATGATATTTACGCACACTCAATTCCTGAGTACATAAGCTGCTTACTCAACATAGTCAAAATCCAGATTTTTAAAACTTGATTCGAGCGGGCGGAAACGAGCGTTCCTAAGGATTTAATTTTGCTTAAATTCTGTTCTTTGGGACCCTAAATAAGAGTCCCTCAAAATCATAATCTAAAATGGGTCCGCGACTTCAGGTAGACGATTTCATATGTAAAGATGCTTGGTCCAATACAATTTTTTTACCATTATATATATTTCGTTTCAGAAATCACCAGTTTACGCTACGGTTCTAGCTATGGTGTTCACCAATGTGGATTTATAGTACTTCAGTTGTCAATTCGAATAGCAATTGATTGCAATAACAACCACCCACATACATACACATGTTCTCTTGTAATAATGCCTTCAGCGAATACCGAAGAGTTGCGGCGAAAGTTTACTGTTGTTCAGCAACAGCGCTCAGTTCCGTCGAAATTCGCGTTAATGACCACCACCTCTGCTGTGTACGATCATTTAGACACAAACATCACCACATCAATGATGGTTCAGGCAACACCAATGATTCCTCTACAGGAACCCGAACATACCTACATATTTCCTGGAGCAATAAACCTTGCCGGTGGGCTTGGAGCAAGCGCTATCCATAGTATGGCACCGGGCATTCCTGGCGTTGCTGTTGTGTCTGCGCCATCACACAGCCTCAGCGTGGGAACGGATAGTCGCGGCCATATAAGGTCTGTGAGTCACGGAGGCGGTGCCATTATAGGGCCGAGAGGCCGTCCAATGAAATCAGCTATGAAAGGACATCAACGTGCTTTTTCACATGGCCAAATTACAGATTCACCAGGCGCTCCTGGAGCCTCACGAGGCCATAGTCGCGTTGGTTCAAAAACTGATTTTATCCTACCACCTGGTCACAAAGAGGAAGTAGAAAGTCGGGAGTTTGGGCCATCTGTTGCATCTTCAGGGGGTGGGCGTGGTCATTCGAGGCAGGCATCGCGTTCAGAATCTATATACACTTTGCGTCGCTCTGAAACACCACCTTGGTGGAAGCGGATAGCTGTATGTCATACTGAGAAACTCGAAGAGCGAAGCTATCGTGTCCTCGTACCAAATCACACAGTTCCACCAAAGACTCCCAAGCGGGCTCATCCGAATGAAGATTTTGTGGGCAATAAAATACGCACGACAAAGTACACACTGCTGTCCTTCGTACCAAAAAATTTACTTGAACAATTCCATCGTGTTGCGAATTTGTATTTTATTTTTATCGTTCTGCTGAATTGGTTTCCAGCGATAAATGCGTTTGGCAAAGAAGTTGCCATGATACCTGTTCTCTTTGTGCTCGGTGTGACCGCAGTTAAGGACTTATTTGAAGACAGACGACGTCGTTACTCCGACAAGCGAATCAACAACACGACATGTCGTATTTATGACGGGTAAGTTATCAATTCATACTTTTCTGTACACATCTGAACGGTGTCGGTTTTTTCGGCACTAATAAGACTGTAACGAAAAAAGTGGTCGCAGGTTGCAATTGTTTTTGCCTTAAATGTAACGGAATAAAATCAAACAAGTGTATGCAGCGCTAGAACAGTCTTCATTTTACATGATTGAGCCATTGGTAGAAACAAGAAGGTAATTTCACTAATTTTGTCAGCCATATTAACTATCTGACATAAATGCCTTTTTCGACTTCTGCTTTATAATTGTGCTACCAGTTTCATTCCTTTAAACCACAGTCAGATTCAACGCTGCACTGAAAAACGGGCAGTTCCAAATGCAAAAAAGTAAAATGATGTTTTTAATATGCATGTATGTACATTACACCAGACATGGGCACATTTGCCCGTACGGCAAGCGAGCCCATTTCGCGGGCTAGACCAGGGGGAAATCACGGGCAACATGAAGAGGGCCAGTGTTGCCAGAACTTTTTGAGCCAACCGGCTATATTGGCAAAAAAGCGGTTAAAGAGGGCTAAAATGTTTCAACTAAAATTCACATGTTTATTTAAAAAAATCGCAAGTAGAAAGACTTGTAAACTCATTAATTTTTTTTGGTTAAAGATTATACGTGGCTAAGCTTTACACCACTCGTTAAATAAATCACAAAAACAGACTGGTAAATTTATTACAAATTATTTTTGTTTAACAAAAGAAACTGTCGTTATACGTACATTAGAAGTCATGTTTGTATACTTGAATATAAAAAAAAATTTATCAATTACATACTTATGGCGTTTTCTTTTTTTTTGAAAAATGTTGCCTTACATTGTAACATTTGTACTAGGTTACTTTTCGTCCTGAATGGCTATACTAGCATAAAGTATTTTGCTTAGGCTGAGGGCGATATTTTGAGAAATGAACACATGAAGCTGTGTGTGAAACGGCTGAAGAAAACAGGCCAAGATTATTTCGAGAAAAGAAAATGCCATTAATTTCTGTGTTCGTATGGAAAAGTAGCTTATGTCGAAAGGCTGGCTTTAGTATAAATCGGCATTCACAGCATACGATTGCGAGTTACTCCGTGGCGTTGAACCGTTGAACAACCGTTGGCATATAAACGTGCAAGAAATAGTTCCGATACTAGCAAGAAAATAT
>NW_023458557.1:24193636-24195975 GCF_013731165.1 Rhagoletis pomonella | reverse complement strand
GGCATATAAACGTGCAAGAAATAGTTCCGATACTAGCAAGAAAATATTCTTATTAAATCTTATCAAAAAATTCCTTGTCGTTTAAAGAATAAAGGGAAAGCCGCATTTTACTAAAGCCAGCCTTTCGACATAAGCTATTTTTCCATACGAACACTGGTTTATATCGAACAAGCCGGTCGTTTTTTAAGTTTTTAACAATTCAAGTATTTAATTGTATTTTGATGTCCATATACTCGAAACTCCTGTTTTTAATGTCGTACCCACTCTCTCACATGCCTGTCTGAGAGCAATAATAAGCAACAATAAAGTATGTTGGCACCATAATACAATTTATTCACAGGTCTTGTCAAAACTTAAATTTAAGCCATTCATAATAAAAATTGTAAAAAGAAAGTCCCGCTACGTCCTTTGAATTTCTTAGTTTATTTAATGTTTATTACTTTTTTATGAAAATATTGCTGATTAATCAACAAACACCATATAAGTCGCAATTTCCGACTTTGCCCAAAAATTATGAAAATTCTGCAAAATTTTCACCAAAATTTTTAACTTTTTAATCAGCATCTTTACAAAATGGTATGTACATATCTATGCCGTTTTGTTGTCTATTAAAATATGGGGAAAATTTTAAGTAGCTAGGACATATGAGTAGTCCACTTGCAAAGTGCGCTATATAAATTTTTTCGATTTTTAGTTTTTGGTGGTTAACGTACCAGTATTTAAAGTAGTTTCATGTCCACTAACAATACAATGCAAGATCCTTATATATTCTGAAAAAATGGCATCAAATATTAGCTACTCTAGCAAAAGTCGCTGTAATACTTATTGTATGTATATATACACTTTCAAAAGTCGATTTGATATTTATTGTACGTATTTATACAAGTTCAAAAGTCTAAATCTGATGAACTTAGAAAACTGCAAAAAAACGTGGTAGTTTCGGTGCCTAGTGGAAGACGTCTTAACCCTAGAACACACACCCAGAAAATACCACGTAAACACACACCCGGGATACGTTTGTACCCGGGACCTTATTTTGCGGTTTTTTTAATGCTTATTCAACCGATTTCTATGATTTTTTTTTTGAAATGTATATTTTAATATATAACAAGTATTTTGTCTTTTGTTTCATTCGAATATTCCTACTGGTTCCAGCGATATGGGCAAATAAAGTCAGGACATGCAACAGTGGATTTTTGTTTTTGTTGTTGTCCTGATAAATGCAAAACAAAATAATATAATTTATAATAATATACTTGTAGAGTAACAACGAATACACATTTTGGTTTTTATTTCATTGAAATATTCTACCTGGTTCAAAAGATATGTGCAAAAAGGTCGCGCAAGGTATGGGTACGTAGGTAGCAAATACACTGGTATAACTGGTTTTTGTATTTTATATGCAGCTGCAAGGGTTGTTTTCACACGAGGTGTTGTTATAAATGCTGCCTGTTGATATTTTCATTATTGTTTTGGTGCTCAAAAGTGTAAGAAGTGAAAATAAATATAACTGAAACTATAAATAACTGGATACGAAATGACTTCAAGAAGAAACGAATATTTATCAAGTGCAGCATATAGAAGGTAAAAAATGTAAAATAAGCAACAATGTAAACATATACTAATTTTTTTTATTATGCAGGCTAACTGAGGAACAGCGAGAATCATATATACAATCTTTATTTGATGAAATTTGTGACGATGACGCTCCCTATGACTTTGACTCAGAAGATGAAGAAGAAATTCAAATCAATGACATTGAAATTGCTGATGACGATGCTGAAGTTTCGCAAAGTGCCGCAGAAGTATTACCTGATTATGCGGACTATGAGGATGATGAAGAAGACGATGAAGAAGAAGAAGTAGAAGAAAATAATGAATTACCTGCTAGTGCCGAAAAATTTGTTGCACGTGATGGTACTGAGTGGATGAAAGAACCAAATGTAAGTCGTCAGGTACTCAGACAAAATATTATAAGAGAACGTTCTGGACCAGCTAGATGCACTGAAATGTTGTCAATAGAGCAAACATTCAAATGTTTCATGAACGTTGAAATGGCTGATATAATTATGCGCCACACAAATAAGTTAGCAAAAGAAACTTATAATGCTTACAACAATGCGCATCCAAACACAACTCCTAAGTCATGGACGCCTGTGTCAATAACAGCCATTAATTTCTGTGTTCGTATGGAAAAGTAGCTTATGTCGAAAGGCTGGCTTTAGTATAAATCGGCATTCACAGCATACGATTGCGAGTTACTCCGTGGCGTTGAACCGTTGAACAACCGTGGGCATATAAACGTGCAAGAAATAGTTCCGATACTAGCAAGAAAATAT
>NW_023458557.1:24183024-24193536 GCF_013731165.1 Rhagoletis pomonella | reverse complement strand
AAAAAAATGGTATGTAGTGCTAACCACCATACACCTAGTCGATAGAATAGAGATATTGAAAATGTTATAACGGCATTAATTGTAGCTTTTTTGTTGTAAATTTGTTGTGGAAAGAAAAAATTTTTAGCTCTCGTTTTTTAAGAAAAAATGGTATGTAGTGCTAACTTGACACCATACACCTAGTCGATAGAATTGAGATATCAAATATGTTACTATGCCATTAACTGTAGTTTTTATACATGAGCGCACTTGTGCACAAGGGTATATTAATTTTGTTCACATAACGGTTGTTTGTAACAGCCAAAACGAATCGAGATAGATATAGACAAATGTATACATAAATGATCAGGATGAAAAAAGAAATCGATTAAGCCATGTCTGTCTGTCCGTCCGTCTGTCCGTCTGTCCGTCTGTCCGTGTACACGATAACTCGAGCAAAAATTGAGATATCTCAACGAAATTTGGTATGTAGGTTTCCCTTAATCCAAGGTAGGTTGGTATTGAAAATGGGCGAAATCTGACTTTAACTACGCCCACTTCCCATATAACGGTAATTTCCAGAAATTCGAAAACTGCGATATTTTAGTAACTACTGAAGATAATTCACTCAAAACTGATATTTACAATAATTTTTAGACGAAAAATAAGAATATTATAAATTTTTGGAAAATGGGCGTAGCCACGCCCACTTATGGTTACATGTATATATCTTGGTAACCGCTGCACCAATTTCTTCCAAACTTGGCACAGTTGTTGGCCTTCGCACAACATACCAAATGGCCGATTTTTAAAATCGCGCAATAACCACGCCTATTTCCCATATAACGGTAATTTTCAGAAATACGAAAACTGCGATATTTTAGTAACTACTGGAGATTATTCATTCAAAATTGATATTTATAAGTTTTAGACGAAAAATAAGAATATTATAAATTTTTGGAAAATGGGCGTAGCCACGCCCACTTATGGTTACATGTGCATATCTTGGTAACCGCTGCACCAATTTCTTCCAAACTTGGCACAGTTGTTGGCCTTGGTACAGCATAAAAATCGCCGAAACTTTTTAAAATCGGACAATAACCACGCCCACATCCCATATAACGGTAATTTAGAGAAATACAAAATCTTCGATAAATCAGTAAATATTAAAGCTAATTGATTCAAAATTGATGCTTGCAACATTTCTTTACCAAGAAATACGTTTATGGTAAAATTTTGGAAAATGGGTGTGGCACCGCCCACTTATGATCAGATATAAGTATATCGGTAACCGTTATACCAATTTGTACCAAACTCGGTGTGGTTATTGTGCTTGCCACATATAAGCAAAACGTTGAAAATTATTGAAATCGGACTAAAATAACGCCCGCTTCTCATATAACGGTAAATTTCAGAAATTCTTGAAACTTCAATATTTCGAAATTCTAGGACGCTAATTTACTCAAAATTGATACACCCCGGCTTACCATCTAGCCGAAGGTTTCGGAAAGGTGAAAAAACATATATTTAATACTTGCGCCGGGTATTTAATGTTCGGCTCCGCCCGAACTTAGACTTTCTTACTTGTTAACTTTAAAATTTGTTGTGAAAAGAAAAAATTTGTAGCTTTCGTTTTTCTGGAAAAAATTGTGTTGACCCTTTTTCGAACAAAATTTAGTATGTAGTGCTAACATAGCGTGACCGAAACTCCAACACAAACGCAAATTTTATGGTGTTACTAACACACTTGTAATAATTTTTGATTGGACCGTCATCTATTGTTTTTTCGTGCGAGCTATCTTTCACATATGAGTAAGTAGTCAAGCTAATCTTTTCGCATACGAGCAAGCAGGCAAACTATTTGGTTTGAAAAATCACACGTACACAAAACTTCTAGGAGCGTTTTTGATTCACTATTAAGAATGTGATAGCAAAACGTGCCGAGCTTAGCGCTCACGCGTGACGGTCACTAGCAAACGCGGCATTTGAACAGTTGCCGAAAGCATGAGAGCTCATTGGGTCGGTTGGCAAAGCAAGACGCCGCAGTTCATTTGTTGCAGAAGACGTTTGACTTGTTGCTGAAAGCCATTTGACTTGTTGCCGAAAGCACGACGAATGTAGTAAAGGGTAATTTATCGTCTCGTATGTATGTATGTATTTATAGCGCGTCTACCATTCAATTGCTTTACTCTCTGCTGGCGCCAAGAACGTGTTGGCAGGCTAGTTGTAAGGAATGTGTATACGTACGTATGTATGTATGTATGTACATATCAATGCTTCATTTCCATGATTCAATAATACAAGGTTGGCAGTTGTCTCGCTCCCGCATTCTGCTTTAGCCTGTGTTGCCTTCTTTTTTGATTTGTAGAAACTACTACTAAAATACAAGGAGAAATATTGTCTTCGTATAAAAAGTTCAACAGGCAACACTGCCGATATTTTCATGGAAATTCATTTTCTTATTGGGCAAACTCAAGAATGGCAACAAAATCAAAAATAATGGAAATATTTTGAATTACAATAATAATTTACATACTTATTTGCAGGGTATCGGAGTTATTCATAATTTGTATTCAAAAAGTAGCGTTTTACAACAAGTGCAGCCGTTGCATGTAAGTTTTGCATGCTAGGATCCCTGTGTGTCCGTCCACGTATGGCTGGTGCAGAAAATACAAATAATAATAAATATATTCTCTTGTGAAAGTCAGGATCACTTGGGTGTCCGTCCACGTTTGCTGGTGCATGTATTTTTACCAGTGCAGCGTTTGAGTTGGTCAAGTGCAGCCTTTGCATATTTACAAGTAAGTTAATAAAGATATTTTTTTCTGCTCATTGGGAGTGACTGCAGAAAAAAGTACACAACATTACAAAAAATTAACATTTTTAAAAACGAATTGTAATTGAATTGCGATATTAAAGACATATTTTTAAAGTTTAACCGATATAATGATTAAAAAGACTGATTGGAGAAAAAAATAAAAAACATTCCGCAAAAATTAGATTTTTAAATAACTAAATGTAATTAAATTGCGATATTGAAGATATAACTTTTAAATGTAACCAATATAATGATTAGCAAGACTGATTGGAGGAAAAAGTAGAAAACATTACTAAAAAATTAAAATTAAAAAAAAAATACAAATGTAACTCAATTTAAGATATTGAACATGTAATATTTAAATGCAACAAATATAATAATTTTTAAAAGATTAATTTATATGCATTAAATCAACTGCATCTTTACTATTTGTATAATTCTTCATATAGTCCCTTTGAATAAAGGATTTGTTTGAATTCCATTAATTTTGTTTAATTATACTGGAATTTCAATGAAACCATGGTTTATTTTGAATATTTGGGAACATTTCTTCAAAGATTTCAAAGATTTTTCTTTGGCAAGAATTTTATGTGTATATCCATTTATTTCATTTTTAATATTTATGTGGCCATAAAAAGTTAATTTATTGTCTATTGTGTAGACCAGTGGAATCTTCTTTATATATGTATTTAATTCAATTTGTATACAAAAACGCATTTCCAGCACTACCAGACTACTTACTTTTCCTACTACTTTTCACAAAAGGAGATAAAATTGTTACCCGCTTCTCTTTCCTTTGCAAATGCAACCTTACAAGGCAGTCGATTGACACTAATGTCAATATTTATCCAACCTTGTATTATTGAATCATGCTTCATTTCAAACAAGCAAATGTCGTTGAATTGTTTTTGAAATACAGTATCATGACTTCGGCAACCCATCAAACATGCCTTCAGCAACAAATGAAATGTTGCTTTCAGCAACAAGTCAAACGGCTTCTGCAACAAATGAACTTCGGCGTCTTGCTTCGCCAGCCGTCCCAATAAGCTGTCATGCTTTCGGCAACCGTCCAACAGAGCTCTCGCGCTTTCGGTAACCGTCCAAATGCAGTATCGTGCTTTCGGCAGTCGATCAAATACGGCGGTTGCTGGTTTCGTGCACGTTCACTCGGAATACTGTTTTGCCGAAGTCAATATCAGTATGAGCTGTTATAACCCAGCAAACAATTTGGTAATCGTTTTGCAAATCAAGCTTAAAATAAGCTTGCTTAAATAGGCTACTGCAAGCATTTTAAACCAAGCTTGAAGTAAGCTTACATGAATAAGGCTCTTGCAAGCGTTGTAAGTTCGACATTTACAAAATGTTTGGTATTGTAAGTGTTTTGCGAATGTCGTTTAGATTTTGCTAGGCAAGGTAACCGTTTTAAAAATGTCGACTAGTTTTATTGTTATTTTTCAGCGTAATCAAACAATAAATTTGTATCTCATTCTAGTTTTGATTTCTGAGAAGTAAAGAAGTGAAAATAGTGAATTTTTACTGATACAAAGTAAGTGAAAAAGTATGTGCGCAGGAGCACAAATTAATTATACAAATAAAGAATTACAAATACAAATTATTCAAATTAATTATAAAACGTTTACTTGACACATTTGCAAAACGCGTTATTCTTCTTCTTCTTCTTTTTTGGCGCTGTAACCGCCTAAGCGATTTTGGCCGAGTTCAGCAAAGTACGCCAGTCGTTTCTCCTCTGTGCCAACTGACGCCAATTGAAGCCAAGTCCTTCTCCACCTGATCTTTCCATCGCAGTGGGGGCCTCCCTCTTCCTCTGCTACCACCAGCGGGTTCCGAGTTGAATACTTTCAGAGCTGGAGCGTCGGTGTCCATTCGAACGACATGACCAAGCCAGCGGAGCCGCTGTATTTTAATTCGCTTCACTATGTCCATATCGTTGTAAAGCTCATACAGCTCATCGTTCCATCTTCTGCGGTACTCGCCGTCGCCAACGCCGTCAAACACTCCAAGAGCCGCCTCATCGGATGTTGTCATTGTCCATGCTTCTGCGCCATATATATACCAGCACGGGCATAATGAGTGACTTATAGAGCGTGGTTTTCGTACGTCGAGAGAGGACTTTACTCCTGAATTGCCTACTCAGTCCAAAGTAGCACTTGTTGGCAAGAGTGATTCTACGTTGGATTTCAATGCTGACATTATTATCGGTGTTAATGCTGGTTCCCAAGTAAACTAAATTCTCTACTTTCTCGAAATTGTAACTGTCAACAGTGACGTGGGTGGCAAGGCGCGAATGTGCTGACTGTTTGTTTGATGACAGGAGATACTTCGTCTTGTCCTCGTTTACCACCAGACCCATTCGCCTTGCTTCCCTACCCAACTTGGTAAAGGCAGAACAGACTTCGCGGTTTTTGTTACCGATGATGTCGATGTCATCGGCATAAGCCAGCAATTGCACGTTCTTGTAGTAAATTGTTCCTGAGCGGTTCAGTTTTGCAGCTCTTATTATCTTCTCCAACATCAGATTAAAGAGGTCACATGAAAGGGAGTCGCCCTGTCTGAAACCCCGTTTTGTGGCGAACGGCTCGGAGGTCTTTTCCAATTCTGATGGAGCTGGTGGTATTGCTCAACGTCATTTTACACAGCCGTATGAGTTTTGAGGGGATGCCAAATTCAGACATAGCGGCGTATAGGCAACTCCTTTTAGTGCTGTCAAAAGCGGCTTTAAAGTCGAGTTATTACGTGTCTTAAAAAAACATGTTTTGCAATCGTCATTTTAAAGCTTATAACAATGGGCGCGTTTCGATTATAAAGCGCTTACTTTGATGCGTTTTGCAAATGTCACAGCAGCGTTTTACAAGTGTTTTGCTTGTATTTGAACGCTTACAAAACATTTATTTTTATATGAAATTGTTTGCTGGGAAGTATCGTTCACTTGTGGTGGCTGTATTTGCAAGCACTGTACGCTATGCGCTTGTGTTCGTTCATCCCCCGTTTTTAATGTGAGCAGGCTTATAGTCACAAAATCAGCTTCGTTTGCCAGTCTCTGCTTGACACACGTCATATCCGTATTTTCAGGCGTGTTTTTTTTTTAAGTTGGTTAGTTTAAAGGCAAATAATTAATATTTACATAACTTTGTTTATTAACCGACTTCCAAAAAAGGAGGAGGTTATTAGTTCGTCGGAATATTTTTTTTTTTATTTTTTTTTATTTTATTATTTTTGTTTTGTTTTTTTTTTATGTATGTTACCGCATAACTTTGAACCAACCAGAAAATATTTTTTATGATAATATCATGCAGTCTTCTCCGCTTTCTATAAATCTTTTACGCGCTGCGACATCAAATTTATAAAATTCGGTAATGGTTCTGCTTCGATAACATTGCGCCAAACATCCTCTAGAACTGAAATCTACTAAAGAAATTCTAGCAAGTTCTTCATGATATCCCAAAGGCCCACGATTGGATTTTCTGTACCCTCTTATGAAGAAAAGAGATGATTTCCCCAACAGCTCTTTACAAATTTTTCTTTCCGCAAATGTTATTCTTACAGTACTATTCGGTACATTTTTGAAACCATGTATGTATAATATATACATATTTACCACGAATAAGAAGCCAATAGTATTAAGAATTCACATATTGAAACTCCGCTCCTGGTACCTTACTTTTACCTGTCTGTATTTCAATGTCCGCAACTGTAGTTATAAAATCATACATAAGCAACGGTTGTGATTTAGCAACTGGATTTATAAAATCTTAGCTAAATCTCTCATGGCCAGTTTAAACTTAGATTAAGTAAACTGAGTTTAAATTGAACAGCTGGCTGACATTTGATTGGCTGATCTAAGTTTAAACCAGCCAGATCGGGCGTTTAAACTTAGTTTAAACCCCGGTCGTGCACTGAAAAACTGGCACTCAATGGAGACATAGTACTGTGACTGTGCCTCATTATTTTTAATAAATTAACTATTAATGGAGATCATCATTTTCTGTCAAAAACATTTTTTTCTCCTAAAATAATAACCCATTGATGAGGTATATATTAATAACTGCTGGACATTTATTCGGAAAATGTTTGACATAATAAAAAGGCTGAAATCAGTCAAAATCTGGCCAGAGATGTAATTTTTAAGTGCCTTTGAATAGTAAATACTAAAAGCATTTTTAAACACGTAAGAAAAATATAATTTATGAAAGAATTGTCAAAATGTGTATATAGAATTTTAAATCAAATAAAAGGGGCAAAAGTCGGATGATTTTTTTTTTAAGTTTCAAAATAAGCCTTTTTTAAAAAGTCGGTGTCAGGGGGGCATCGATCTTCAAAAAGTGTAAATTTGACACTTTAGTCGCACAACGGTAACACTGGTTGAGTGTAACATCAAACACATTTTGCACTGTGAAAGGGCAACATTTTTGTAAATGCAGATTTAGACTGGTTTGTCATATTTTGTCAACAAATGTTGGCAACATATTTTGATACAACTTTATCTCCTTTTCCCATACCTTTCCCGAGTATATTATGGGCCAACAGCAGACAGATAGTCAATTTAGCAGCACATGTACACGACTGAAAACCTATTCTGATCTAAGTCAATAGACAAACCGTTTTTTTATTCCATTTAGCAACGTGTTTTCACTTATTTGTCGACAAATGCCACTGAATTTGACTTAGTGAAAACCAGCATTTATCCTTCATGTAGAAGGATAGAAATTTTGAAATGCTTGCCAGCACCTTCAGCTCTTTAACTAACACAATATTCTGACTTTTAAATTCAGGGGAAAAATTTGCTGTTCAACTTTTATGAAGGCAACATTTCGGTGAATTAGGTTAATAATCTTATTTCAGTAAAATTGTGGTAGATTTTTTAAATATGTGGTAATTTTGGTAAAGTGGCAGCACCGATTGTCAGCGTTCAGTTGGTGGCAAATTTTTAAATGGAGGGGTATGTTGTACACATAATTTTTCTTTAGAAAATTTGCTTGGAAAAAAGAACAACCATGTGCAAAACAACCTTTTTATAAAACGGTTTGCTACCGACTGAGCTTACTAGCAGCGCTCTGCTCTCTTATACCTTGGTTATGATGCACGGGGCGAATCGTAACAAATCGCGGCGAATTCGTAAGGATCTATTGATTTTAGATGCTTTCCTTTTACATTGCGTTCAAGTGCATTATAATCGTTTGAATTCATTGCCCATACAATAGATAATTAAGTGACAGTTCACTCCGTTCCGTTACTTCCATAATAATCCAGGCATTATTTACGAACAAATGGTATCGATACTTTTAAGGATCGGGTATTTTTCAGAGTACTGAGTACTTTCTTAAAATATACACATGTTGGTTTCAATACTTACAGGTCTATTCTGCACTTTACCGAAGATTTTGTAACCGGAAAATTGTATTACCAAAAATGTTACCAGTTCTTGTCACCGTGATTCTAGGTACGTTGGTAATGCAGTTAAAATATTCAGCAATTCATCTATGAAGAATTGTGCAAATCCAGGCATTGCATATTTCACGGGGCAATAATTTGTTACCAGCTTATGAGATGGTAACAAAATTTACTTACCGGTTAAAGAGTACACAGAATGCGAAAAGGATTTAAAAGTTGTTTATTTACCGGTTACAAACTTTTTATTACCAGCGCAGAATAGACCTGTAAGTGTAGAAATCTCACAAGCTGGCAGTATTTTATTTAAATTAATATATGAATCCCAAATTACGTCAAATGGCTAACTGTACTGTACAATCATTTCTGAATCCCGTTAAATGTAAATAAAACTCAGTACTTTTTAAGTCTATTCGACACTTAATACTGAGTACCTTGATTCGATCCTGAGTACATGTATCAAAGCGATTAATGGAACAGAGCATTTTTGAGTACTGAGTACTTCAGAGTTCTTTTAAATTCTGAGTACTTTCGAGTTCCTTTTATGAGTACTGAGTATTTTCGAGTTCTTTTGTGAGTACTGAGTTCTTTGGAGTACTCAGTATCAATACTTTTAAAAATCGGGTACCGTCGATCCTTTTGAGAATCGAGTTCTGAGTACCTTTGGCACCGATACTGCTCAACACTAGGTTTTACCCCACCAGGGATGAAAAATGGAAATTTCAGATTGTACCTAAAAAAATTTACATCATTCATTTGTAGTTTTATTATACATTTTTTTTTTTAACATGAATACAAAAGATGGATGTACTTTAAACATGATTAGGTTTTTTTTTTTAACTGAGCCTATATCTATAGACTATAGTCTAATGGGAATCGAAGAAGCGTTCTTTTTGTTTAATTTTTACTACTGAAAAATATTGGCGAAAAAGACAAAAAACACATTTTGCGAAGTATACTTCTTTATCCAGCTTTTTATAAAACAACAGGAAAAGCCTGCTAGAAAATAATCATATTGCCGTAAGTAACTTCGAAAGGATTTTAAATATATTTCCAGAAATCAAAAAGCGAATATGGGTCAAATAGCTATAGTTCTCATCTAAAGAAAATATGAAATTTGAAGACATCCCAGACACTGGACTGTATGTAGGGATGCAAACGATGCATCGATGTTTTCAAAACATCGATATTTCGTCCAAAAAAATCGATGTTAATATCGACGTTTTGCTGGAGGATACATCGTCGATACATCGACTAGGAAAGTGAAAAACAGCGACATCGTTCACTCACTCCGTTCGTATTGTGCCGAACGACCAGTGGCAAGCGAGCGCTTGTTTTCGGAAGCTGGTGCAACCATCATTCAGGATAGAAGCAGGCTTTTCGGGACTAGATTATCAAAGCTTGTTTTCTGAACTAATTTCAAAATGTTTATTCATATTTAAATAAATAAGATTTACATATTTAAGATAGATCATAATAATAAAACAGGTGCAAGTTTTAAGCGGCTAAAAATCGCTTTGATTTTTAATGATTTTTTTGGCGGCTTTTGCGTTTTTTTTTTCAAATAAGAGGTTAAAAATCAAGGCGATTTTTAGCGGCTTTTTCTAAAAATACAGATAAAAAAGTTCAAAATTAAGATAAAAATGTGTTGAATTTTTCAAAGTTTTGTATAAAGTTATGGTTTGCAGCGGATATGTGAATCTAGTTCTTTCGAGTTTAAAAAATATTTCAGGCTACATTTTATTTCGTGTAGTAGATGAGATATTAAAACATCGGTAAAACATCGATGTATCGTTTTTATAACCGATGTTTTTTGACATCGATGTTTGTTGCGGGAACATCGATGTTTTTAAGAGCGATGTTGCATCCCTAACTGTATGGTTTTCATTATGTCATATTTTGACAACAAAATTTTTTGACATATTTTGACACAACTTTCTTTCCTTTATCCCTACTTTTACCGCTGATATTATGGGCCAAAAACTTACAAATAGCCACTTTATCAGCGCATGTACACGCCTGAAGGCCTATTATGATCTAAATCAATCAAAATACCATTTTTTAGTCTCATTTGACAATTTGTTTTCACTTATTTGACCGCAAATGCCATTGAATTTGACTTAGTGAAAATAAGAGTTAAGATTAATAGAAAAAAATTACGAATTTGAGGATAGCTAAGTAAAGTGTTAATTTTTCGTAGTAGCTGCTCTAAAAACAGTGTAAGATGTTTAAGATAATACTTAATATGACTTTTTTAAATTCTTCCTTTTGACCACTTTTATTTAGAATTGTTTATTCTTCAAAATGAA
>NW_023458557.1:24164904-24182924 GCF_013731165.1 Rhagoletis pomonella | reverse complement strand
GCGAAGTATACTTCTTTATCCAGCTTTTTATAAAACAACAGGAAAAGCCTGCTAGAAAATAATCATATTGCCGTAAGTAACTTCGAAAGGATTTTAAATATATTTCCAGAAATCAAAAAGCGAATATGGGTCAAATAGCTATAGTTCTCATCTAAAGAAAATATGAAATTTGAAGACATCCCAGACACTGGACTGTATGTAGGGATGCAAACGATGCATCGATGTTTTCAAAACATCGATATTTCGTCCAAAAAAATCGATGTTAATATCGACGTTTTGCTGGAGGATACATCGTCGATACATCGACTAGGAAAGTGAAAAACAGCGACATCGTTCACTCACTCCGTTCGTATTGTGCCGAACGACCAGTGGCAAGCGAGCGCTTGTTTTCGGAAGCTGGTGCAACCATCATTCAGGATAGAAGCAGGCTTTTCGGGACTAGATTATCAAAGCTTGTTTTCTGAACTAATTTCAAAATGTTTATTCATATTTAAATAAATAAGATTTACATATTTAAGATAGATCATAATAATAAAACAGGTGCAAGTTTTAAGCGGCTAAAAATCGCTTTGATTTTTAATGATTTTTTTGGCGGCTTTTGCGTTTTTTTTTTCAAATAAGAGGTTAAAAATCAAGGCGATTTTTAGCGGCTTTTTCTAAAAATACAGATAAAAAAGTTCAAAATTAAGATAAAAATGTGTTGAATTTTTCAAAGTTTTGTATAAAGTTATGGTTTGCAGCGGATATGTGAATCTAGTTCTTTCGAGTTTAAAAAATATTTCAGGCTACATTTTATTTCGTGTAGTAGATGAGATATTAAAACATCGGTAAAACATCGATGTATCGTTTTTATAACCGATGTTTTTTGACATCGATGTTTGTTGCGGGAACATCGATGTTTTTAAGAGCGATGTTGCATCCCTAACTGTATGGTTTTCATTATGTCATATTTTGACAACAAAATTTTTTGACATATTTTGACACAACTTTCTTTCCTTTATCCCTACTTTTACCGCTGATATTATGGGCCAAAAACTTACAAATAGCCACTTTATCAGCGCATGTACACGCCTGAAGGCCTATTATGATCTAAATCAATCAAAATACCATTTTTTAGTCTCATTTGACAATTTGTTTTCACTTATTTGACCGCAAATGCCATTGAATTTGACTTAGTGAAAATAAGAGTTAAGATTAATAGAAAAAAATTACGAATTTGAGGATAGCTAAGTAAAGTGTTAATTTTTCGTAGTAGCTGCTCTAAAAACAGTGTAAGATGTTTAAGATAATACTTAATATGACTTTTTTAAATTCTTCCTTTTGACCACTTTTATTTAGAATTGTTTATTCTTCAAAATGAAAGCGAAGCTTCTCCCGTGCCTACAAGTAAATATATTAGCACGGTAAAGGAAAAAGAAAAAAAAAAACTAAAAATGCATCTGATCAAAAGATGATTGTACCTAAAATCTAGTGGCTGTACCTAATGTACCTTTAAGTCATCAAACGTCGGAAAAAGGTACAATTGTACCTACTTTTTCATCCCTGTACCCCACATCTAGCACCTGCTTGCGCGCGAGCTGTTCTGCCGTCCAACCCTACTTTAACCAATTAGAAAAATCTTTAGTTTTCTTAAATATATTTTTGGCTCACTAATTTATTCGCGAAAAACGGAATTGTATAATAATAGTGTAAGTACTACAATTGTTTACAAATGGTGTATGGTACACTTGCACTATCATTAAGCAAATCCCAACGAAATTCTTGTAATGTTAAAATAACGTAAAGTATTTTACTTCATTATATTGCTGATAACTTTCACAGGCAGCTTGAAACCTCATTTTTCTGAATATCGGCAAATCCTAGCGTTGCGGACGTTACGTTCGGACGCTTCTTTTAACTTTTTTGGCGACAAAAAAATTATGAGATAAAAATCTTTTGTGGTATAAGGGAAGGTTTAAAGGAGAACAAAATAATGGAATGGAAGTAGTTGAATTTTAATTAATGCCGGTGTATTTGCCTTCGAAATTTATGTTCGGACGTTACTGAAAAAGGAAGCGATTTTGATGTGACCATCAAAGTCAACCGGACGTTACTCTTTTTGGCGTTGAAAAAATTTATTTATTTTTATCGATATTGATGTATTTAATTAAGAGATATAGTGCTTAAAACCATGTCTATTGAGGCCTTTGTTTCAAGAAGTAACAGGGACAAATCAAATTTCTCATATAAGTGTAAAACGAAATATGAAATATGTATATTTTGTACTATGCCATTTTTGACACAAAAATGCGAGAATTTTAATTGCATGTATTTTTTCCGATTTTGGTTGACTACTTCTCGGATTCGCCCATATGCAAACAAAATTTGAAATGAAATAGTGTACCCGTGTTATACACTATTCTATTTCTTTAAATTTTAACAAGTCATTGAAACCTTCCAACAATCTAAATGGTGTATAAGTGTATGCATCATTAAGTCTTTATATTGACTGTTTTACTTTTAAGAAGGTATTATACACTGTTTAATAGCGTATAAAATATGGTTAGCTAAAAGGAACAGAGTCTATATAATTATATAATTCTTATCAATTGGCTTGTAGATTCACATTATCTACTTGATTAGCTTTAACATTGAGTTCTGGGCATTTTGATATGTATCTTGAAGTGGTTATGGAAATATGCATATAAAAGCACACATGGCCATGTCTCAGGAACTTTTGATTTTGGTGACTATGCATA
This sequence comes from Rhagoletis pomonella, assembly GCF_013731165.1. Taxonomy (NCBI): domain Eukaryota; kingdom Metazoa; phylum Arthropoda; class Insecta; order Diptera; family Tephritidae; genus Rhagoletis; species Rhagoletis pomonella. The sequence goes on along the minus strand of NW_023458557.1, from coordinate 24,180,186 downwards.
GTTTCCTAGGTATATGGTCAAAATCGCTATATCTGTTGGGTATTTCTCAGAATAAGATATATTATAATAAAAGTTACTGTAGTGTTTTATCTGATCTGAAACAATACCCGCTCACTGTAATCCCAAAACTAGCTAAAACACGCGTGAGTCAAAGTAATGATTAAGCACTACCAGAGCTCACTCTTTGACGCGAAAATGCGAAAGGCAAAAATGAGCGCTTTGCTTTGCACAAAAGCGTGAACTGTGTTGTTGCTTTGGCTGCGATATTTCAAACAGTTCAGCCACAGCGCGGTTTCAAATATTTGTTGCTGTGATGTTGCACAAAAACTGACGAATATTTCACATTTTCGCACTTTCGCCCAAACGCACACAGTTTTGCCTTAAAGAGTGAACTCTAGTATTGTTTTTTCTTTTGCACGCTGTATTTACTTTACCGAATACCGAAGCACGAAAACAGGGTCTAAATTTCTTTCGGTGACCAGAAGGCTGCACAAACTGCAACAACCTGTGCCGCTCTTGTCTCACTAGCGGTGAAGTTCAGGTAGCCATCGAGAAGGCAAAGGCCTCCAAAGCCATGAGGCTCGACGGAATATGCATGTTGATGCTGAAAATTTTGAGTCCTGCGGGAGTAGCGTACCTAACGGAGGTCCCCAATCTATCAATAGCCACTCTCATCATCCCAGACATCTGGAAGATGGCTAGAGTGGTCCCACTGCTCAAACCGGGGAAACCAGCCAACAAAGGAGAATCTTATCGTCCGAGAACACTCCTTTCCCCGGTAGTGAAGATACTAGAGGCTTTGCTAACGCCATAAACACTGTGAGAGAACTATACTAGTAGCGTTGAACCTGTCAAAGGCGTTTGACACCGTCAGCCACTCCACGCTGCTAGAAGACATAGAGGCCTCCTCTCTCCCACAGAGGCTCAAAAGGTGGTCGGCGAATTATCTAAGTGGTCGACACTCGTCAGTAATGTTTAGAGACACATCGAGTGGACCTAGAAAAATAAAACAGGGGGTTCCACAGGGTGGTGTCCTTTCCCCATTACTGTTTAACCACTACAATTCAAAGCTCCCTCAACCACCAGAAGGGAGTCTCGATTGTCTCCTATGCTGACGATTGTTCGATAATGGCGTATGGGAATGGAATTGATGACTTGTTGCGAAAGTAAACGGGTATCTCTCCGAGCTTTCTCGCTTCTTCACTACTAGGAGCCTAACCCTCTCCCCTACAAAATCCTCTGCGACCTTGTTCCGTACCTGGTCAGACTACCGCTGGGAATTTACTTCGATGATACACCAATTCTGACGGTGAACAACCCCAAAATACTCGGAGTAATCTTCGACAGTCTGCTGTCCTTCTCTTTGCACGCAACCGCTATTGTCACCAAAGTACAGACATTCCCACGACAGCTGGTTCTACGTACCGGAATGACTCGGGTTTTACCCGACCAAGGGCTATTGTTTTGGCGATCTAACCCCGTTTAGGTCGGCGATATCCATCAAACGTTGCTCGTTACTAGGGTTACATCTGCTGCGTACCCTTCTGCTCAGGGCTGGCATAGAGTCCAACCCAGGGCCAGAAACTTGCACCTGCTGCGTAGCCCAGAGACGACTATATACAAACTTTACCTCGATCAGTTGCAATGCCTGTGACGGGTGGAGTCATCTCCGTAACTGCTCGGGCCTACTTACGCACCGGCAATGGACCACCACGGCAAACCACCACCCGCCCGTGCAGCACAGAACCAACACACCCACACCCCAACACAACACAACAATAGACATAGAAACGAACACAATAGCACCCACACACCGCCGCCGGCAACTCCTCGTCCCTCCGACAATCTGCTCGGTTTGTCAGTCCAGAATATACCGTAACGTGACATCAGTCAAGTGCAACTACTGCCTTGGCTGGTGCCACTTTAGGGCATGCTCTGCACTTCGCAACACGCGTGATTGGACGAGTGACTATGTGGGCCCAAGCTGTGCTGCCCAGTCGCATACCTCCCCCGCGACGCCGCCAACCACCACCACAAGGCAGCACCCACTTTTGTGGCACATACAGCAGGGAGCCGGCAGGCAACACAATTCCTTAACTACACACATCACAATTGGTCTCCCAAGGCACACAAAGGTGCTACAATTTAACTGTAACGGACTCCAGAGCAAGATCGAGCTGATAACTGTCTTCATGGAAAAGCCAGGAAAATTAATAGCTGCGCTCCAAGCGACGAAGTGGTACGAAATTCAACTTTGTTGAGGTAAAGTTTGTATACAGTCAACCTTGTTGTTGAATTCCGTGCAACTTCGTCGCTTGGACCGCAGCTATTAATTTTCCTAGCCTTTCCATGAAGACAGTTATCTGCTCGATTTTACTCTGGAGTCCGTTACAGTTAAAACGCGAGTAATTCGGGTACGTAGAACCGGCTGTCGTGGGAATGTCTGTACTTTGGTGACAATAGCGGTTGCGTGCGAAGAGAAGGAGAGCAGACTGTCGAAGATTACTCAGAGTATTTTGGGGTTATTCACCGTCGGAATTGGTGTATCATCGAAGTAAATTCCCAGCGGTAGTCTGACCAGGTACTGAACAAGGTCGCAGAGGATTTTGTAGGGTTAGGCTCCTAATAGTGAAGAAGCGAGAAAGCTCGGAGAGATACCCGTTTACTTTCGCAACAAGTCATCAATTCCATTCCCAGACGCCATTATCGAACAATCGTCAGCATAGGAGACAATCGAGACTCCCTTCTGGTGGTTGAGGGAGCTTTGAATTGTAGTGGTTAAACAGTAATGGGGAAAGGACACCACCCTGTGGAACCCCCTGTTTTATTTTTCTAGGTCCACTCGATTTGCAACTAAACATTACCGACGAGTGTCGACCACTTAGATAATTCGCCGACCACCTTTTGAGCCTCTGTGGGAGAGAGGAGGCCTCTATGTCTTCTAGCAGCGTGGAGAGGCTGACGGTGTCAAACGCCTTTGACAGGTTCAACGCAACGAGAATAGTTCTAGCACAGCGTTTATGGCGTTAAGTGCTGTTGTTGTACGTAAAATACGGGAGCAGCAAGGCCTCTAGTGTCTTCACTACCGGGCAAAGGAGTGTTCTCGGTCGATAAGATTCGCCTTTGTTGGCTGGTTCCCCCGGTTTGAGCAGTGGGACCACTCTCCCCATCTTCCAGATGTCCGGGTTGATGAGAGTGGCTATTGATAGATTGGGGACCTCCGTTAGGTACGCTACTCCCGCAGGACTCAAAATTTTCAGCATCAACATGCATATTCCGTCGGGCCTCATGGCTTTGGAGGCCTTTGCCTTCTCGATGACTACCTGAACTTCACCGCTAGTGAAAGCAAGAGCGGCACAGGTTGTTGGCAGTTTGTGCAGCCTTCTGGTCACCGAAAGAAATTTAGACCCTGTTTTCGTGCTTCGTCGGATTGGACAGTGACCTCACGGTTGACCAAAGCTTACTCACACCAAAGGCGAAGTTACAAGTCTTCAGATGCTCTTCCCACTTTTTCCGCTTATGTAGGTTCACAAGCTGCCAAATCGGCCTGACGAAGGTTGTCACGCTCACCGGCTAGAACAGCTGCTTCAGCAGGGAAGTTTGGACGGGGGTCCGTAATGCATCCTGCCGGTACGAAGCGAGCTGCAGCAGCAGTGACAAGCCTGTGGAACTTATGTTCATCAAGGTGGACGTCGCACAGTGGGGTATTGATGTCGATATTGCGAATTAATTCAAGAAATGAATTTCAAAATACAATGAAGGGTTTAGTACCAAATGAAAGAAGATAAAATTCTACATCACTATGTAATCAAATATTTGCCCAAAAATTTACCGTTTTCTTGCAATATACTCTCAAATTCGTGACTTTTTCCTTTGAGTGCGCGCAAAGCGAAAAACGTTATTTAATATTTCAAATTTCCAAGCTATATCTGAGTTTTCGTTAAAGATACATCAAAAACGGCAATAGAACCTTCTTGTCCAGGTATTTAGGCAATACAAAGTGATTTTGGTTTTCTTTTACTATGGTTCCAAGTATTTTATTAAATTTTTTTATCGTAAGCGTAAAAATAAGGGGTTTTGGCTATATACGTTGACATATAGTTGAGAAGTAGGTACGATCAAGCAAAAGTGTAATCATTTACATATACCTTGGACGTTATAGTGTCATTCTGTAAAAAAAAGTTGCGGCATGTCTGCGCACTTTTTCAGTATATCGATTTATATAATGTAACCTCGTTGGTGAAATATACATGAAATTCTCGATGAAGAACAAAACCAAATATAACAAGTGAAAACTAAGTACAAAGCATAAAAAAAAAGTAATATTGTTATTGTCCACGTTCGTTGTTTGCTCAATTACTGTTTTTTTATACCCTACATACGGCATAAGAATAGGTACATACGTCTATTATCAAAAGTAGGCTAAATACTGTTTTGTTTCAAAGGCGAAACTTTTAGTACTTGCATGTTTCAAAGAAAGTATGTATACATTTATGTACATATCTGCTTAAACTCATAAAATAAAATTTGGGTTTATTAAATTTTACAATAATAGCTTAGAATGACGTAATTTATTTGTCCAATGATTTATAGGGTATATGTGAAACCGTAAAGAATGGTACATGATGCATATTTTTAGTGTTAATTATAATCTTTGTTATTGTTTATAGTGTTGCTATTTCTATGCATGAATGTCATGTGCAGTGAATAGAAATAATGATAGTGATGATATTTTTAACTAACATGGTTACGGGTAGACGGGTAAACGGAGAATAACCATAACTATAAAGGCCTAATTATATTATTATTTTCTTTATAGGAACGAGCTCAAATATCATATGGGTTAATCGTCAAAGCCTTTATGAAATAATGAAAAACTCTGGTTGCGATCAATTCAATGAAATATTTAACGTTTAGCGGGACAAATGAAAGATCGCATCAGACCATCTGATGAAAATTTAAAAGAATTTAATGAAAAGATGAGATATTTCATCTCTGAGTTTAAATTCGTTGGAATAGGTGCTGTAGACACGAAGAACGTTTTTTTAAAGCAAAGAAAAGTTGGCTTGAGTCCTCTATTGGTTTTCCGTGTTCAAAACAAAATAAACGTTAATTGTCAGAAGAAGCTCTAGAGGCGCGAAACAAAGATTTTAAGAGCTACAGAGAACATTTTTCTCGCAAGTGCAACAGAAAACAGACGAATGAAAATATATTCAAAAGACTTTTGATTAGTTCCGACCCTGTTGTATCAAGTATGAGAAAACTACCCCAAAAAAATTTCAGGATTTGCCGAAAGAAGCACAACAGTTGTTAATTATGCAGCCCTATAGCGATGATGAAGATGTTGATAGTGATGACAATGACGCCAGCGAAGATGATGATTATTTTTATTAAAGGTTATATATTCTTAATTGCTTTCTAGACTTAACAAAAACATATAGATAATTGTTGAAGAGAAAATTTGTACAACTCGTATTCATTATCATATAAAAAATTACCTAAAAAGGTGATGATGTGTGTGATGTTGATGATGAAAATAGTAATGAAGATAATGATGAGGATAATTATTATAATCATAGAAGAGGAGTTTAACTTGTAATTAATGATGATTAGGATTTTAACAAATTATCATTAATAATAAAAAATATTTATGGGAGTAAAAACTAAATTTTAACTTTTCTCGCTCTTTGGTAACGCCTTAAAAACCTACGTAAAGAAAAATCCCTCTAAACTGTTTTCGAATTTGTCTTTTTTTTCCTTCATTTGGTGCTAGCTATACAAATACATCAAAATATTTTAAATTAAATTTACGTATGAATTGATCTCCACTTTCAGGGTCGATTACCCCACTGTGCGTCGGTTGGTGTGAGAAGCGCAGCGAAGGTGCGGTTGGTTTATCGATTAAGATACTATGAGCGAATGGTCTGATGCCAAAGTCAGCATAGATCGCCATGGTAAGCTGGTTATCAGACCAGCGCTGACTATTGTTATGTCTGGCGAGCTGCAGCAGCTGCCCATAATCCTGGTGGGTGCGTCGTCGTTCATTGTGCAGAATGTCGAATCGTGTTTCTGATCAGCCAAGTCTGCTCCTCTCCGATCATTTGACAGGCTTGAATGCCAAAGATCGTGGTGCGCATTGAAGTCACCAACTTCCAGACGGTTTTCACCTCTGAGGAGCGCACCAATATCGGGGTGATATCCTGCCGGGCAGCTAGTAGCCAGCGGGTATATAAACGTTAAATATTTCGAGCTCGACATCGCCTGACCGGATGGCAATGCCCTAACATTCTAGGGTGGTATCCCTGTGGTCGATGTCTGCTTCAATAAGACGATACTGGACGAGTGACAATGTGGGCCCAAGCTGCGCTGCCCAGTCGCATACCTCCCCCGCGACGCCGCCAACCCCCACCACAAGACAGCACCCACTTTTATGGCACATACAGCAGGGAGCCGGCAGGCAACACAATTCCTTAACTACGCACATCACAATTGGTCTCCCAAGGCGCACAAAGATGCTACGATTTAACTGTAACGGACTCCAGAAGAAGATCGAGGTGTCTTCATGGAAAGGGCAGAAAAATTAATAGCTGCGGTCCAAGCGAAGAAGTTGCACGGAATTCTACCTTGTTGAATTGCGCCGGATACAGCGTTAACCGTCGAGATCGCGAGCGAGACAAGGGTGGAGGCTTAGCGTTCATCACGCACCACACCGTGCAGTATCGTCTTATTGAAGCAGACATCGACCGCAGGGATATCATCCTAGAATGTCAGGGTATTGCTATCCGGTCCAGCGATGTTGAGCGCGAAATATTCAACGTATATATACCCCCTTTCACCAGTTGCCCGGCAGGATATCTCCCAGAAATAGGTGCGCTACTCAGAGGTGAAAACCGTATGGTAGTTGGCGACTTTAACGCCAGGGGAATACATCTGGCTGGATTATGGGCAGCTGCTGCAGCTCGCCAGATCTAACAATTGTCAGCGCTGGTCTGATAAACAGCGTATCACGGCGACCTATGCTGACCCTTGCATCAGACCATCTGCCCATAGTCATCTCGATTGATAAACCTGCCGACTTTGCTTCCGCGGATCACCGGACCTATGTCAACTTTTTCAAAGCTGACTGGAAAGGCTTCGCGGATGTTACTGAAAGCGCCTTCACTGCACTACCCATACCAACCGACGTTCACGTAGGTGAACGTAAATTCCGCAGGGTTGTCACTGCTGCTGCAGCTCGCTTCATCCCAGCAGGATGTATTAAAGATCCGCCTCCGAGCTTTCCTGCTGAAGCGGCTGTTCTAGCCGATAAGCGTGACAACCTTCGTCAGGCCGATCCCGGAAATCCCCGTATCAGGGATCTCAATTCGGAGATTCGGCAACTTGTGAACGTGCATAAGCGGAAGAAATGGGAAGAGCATTTGAAGACCTGCAACTTCGCCTCTGGTGTGAGTAAGCTTTGGTCAACCGTGAGGTCATTGTCCAACCCGGCGAAGCGAGACGACAGAGTTAAAATAGAATTTGGTGACAACGCTTCGTCGGACCCGGAGCGATGCGCGAGCTATTTTAGCCGGCAGTTCATTCTGCATCCTCCGGTAGATAAAGCCAAACGTCGAGTGACCAGAAGGCTGCACAAAATGCCAAAACCCAGTGCGCCTCTTGTTTTCACCAGCGGTGAGGTAAGGGTAGCCATCGGGAAGGCGAAAGCCTCCAAAGCCATTGGACACGACGGAATATGCATGTTGATGCTGAAAAATTTGGGTTCTGCAGGAGTAGCGTACTTAACGGAGGTTCTCAACTTGTCTATGGCCACTCTCGCCATTCCAGACATCTAGAAGATGGGGAGAGTGGTCCCACAGCTCAAACCGGGGAAACCACCCAACAAAGGAGAGTCTTATCGCCCGATAACCCTTCTTTCCCCGGTAGCGAAGACACTAGAGGCCTTGCTACTCCCGTATTTCACGAACCACCTGACGCTAAGCATCAGCATGGATTTCGTAAAGGGCATAGCACAACAACAGCCCTTAACGCCATAAACACTCAGATAACTCGTGGCCTTAACCGAAACAGCCCCTGTGGGAGAACTCTTAGCGTTGGACCTGTCAAAGTCGTTCGACACTGTCAGTCACTCAACGCTACTAGAAGACATAGGGGCCTCCTCACTCCCACAGAGACTTAAACGGTGGTCGGCGAATTACCAGGAGGCATCTCTACAAACTGACGGACGAAGTCCAGAGGTTCATTAAACCTCTGGACCCGTCAGCCTACCGACAGGCCCTGAACGGCATTCACAGGGAATCAGTCTCGAGTTATGTAGACTTCCGCCCTGTGAATGCCGTTCTAGGCACACATCCACAGGACGTGGACGGGACAGTACTTTGTCTGCCTCGGGAGACCCGCACCACAATAGCCCAACTTCGCTCTGGCTATTGCAGCAGGCTGAACTCATACCTGAGCAGAATTAATGAGGATGTGCCCAACCAATGCCCGGCATGTGGAGAGACGCCCCATGACTCTCGGCATCTCTTCACATGCCCTGAGAACCCCACCCAGCTGACGCCCCTGTCCCTATGGACAGACCTTGTTGGAGTCGCACACTTCTTGGGCCTCCCCAGTAGCTGAAACGGACGACAACGTTGACGGATGAATCGACCCGTGCGGGGCTTAGTAGCCGCTACAACAACAACAACAACAACAACAACAACAACAACAAACACAAACACAAACACAAACACAACAAAAACAACTACAAACACAACAAAAACAACAATAACAATGATAATCGGATGTAAAGTATATTTCAGAGACATAACTATTATGAGAAAAAAGAATAAAAGTCCACCAATAATCATTATATAAAGATAAATATTTTTCTGGTCATCTATAACTATTATTCAAGGACTTATATTATAAAAGTCCTTACATAATAATTATCTGCGAGATAAATATTTTTAAGTCTTCAAAGACTTTAATGTTAAGCCTAATATTATACAAGTTTTTTATAATAATTTTCATTGAGATAAATATTTTTAAGTCTTCAAAGACCATTATTTTAAGACTTATATTATAAAAGTCTTTTCATAATAATTGTGCCCGAAAACATTTCTTAAGTCTTAAAAGACGCGACTTGTTCAGAAGCATTTCAGGATTAGTTGGGGCCCAGTTCGGAGCTAGGTGGGGACCAGTTCGGGACGAGTTGGGGAGCAGTTTGGGCCCAGTTGGGGCTTGGTTTGGGACCCGTTCGGGACTGTATACAAAATTTTTTCGCACTCGTAATTATTATCAAAAGACTTTTATAATATAAGTCTCAAAATAGAAGTCTTTGAAGACTTAAAAATGTTTATCTCAATGATAATTATTATGACAAGACTTTTATAATATAAGTCTCAAGATAAAAGTCTTTGAAGACTAAAAAAAATGTATCTCGCTGATAATTATTATGAAAACACTTCTATTATATAAGTCTTAAAATAATAGTTATCGATGACTTAAAAAAATTTTCTCACACACAATTATTATCAAAAGACTTTTATAATTCTTAAAAATAAAATTTGCATGACTTTTTTAAAACTCCACCATGAAGTAATTATTATTTTGGGTCTCTGGTATATTTCATTCCGCTAGGTGCAGGGGGCGTGGAACTTTCCATACAAACCGAAATTTTCATATTGCATATCTATGAAATTGTTCATGGTTGAGTACGCGAACATGGTATGGAGATATATGAAAACAGTCGCATACTCATGGAGAAAAATTGTCGTTATTGGAAAAGGGCGGGTAGTAAATGGACATTTAAGATTAAACGTGACCTCAATGGAAATATACAAAGGTATGAAGCCCGTCTAGTTGCACAAGGGTTCAGTCAAAAATACGGATGTGATTACGATGAGATATATGCACCTGTCGTTCGACAGTCCACGTTTCGTATATTATTATCGATTGCTGGAGAAAAGAACATGCACGTAGTGCATATGGATGTAAAATGCGCTTTACTTAATGGTCATATTAGCGAAACTATCTACATGAAACAACCACCGGGTTTTGTAGCCAGTGATAATAACATGGTTTGCAAATTAAAAAGAAGTCTTTATGGGTTAAAGCAAGCAGCAAATGCTTGGAATAAAGAACTTACCTATAACTTAGAAAAAGAAAACTTTAAGCAAAGCAAAGCTGATTCTTGTTTATTCACGAAAATCATCAACGGGGAAGGAATTATGTATTTATTGGTATACGTTGATGATTTGGTAGTAGCTGCTTCTAAGGAGGAACACTTAACCTATATTGAAAAATTTTTAAATTCAAAACTTGAGATAAATAATTTGGGATCCATTAATCATTTTCTTGGAATAGAAATTTTGAGAGAAGGGAACAAGGCGAATTAATATAAGGTTATTGCAGGAGTACAAAAACAAAAATTTACATGTATTTTGTTTTTGCTTTGGCGGCATAAACTGTCAAAAGCTGTGAGAGTGTTAGAGCGTTCCAGCACGTCTACGATTTAGAGGTTTTGCAGGATTTAGTCCAAAGTCGTTCCCGTACGCCAAAAATTCTGTATCTGGGAACACTCTCGTGAGAGTAACTGAGCAACTGTTCCCAGAATGAAGTTTCAAGATTTAGTCCGGAGTTTTTCTTCTGGCAAATTCATGAAAAGTGTCAAACGATAGGTAGAGTTGCACTTGTGTACGAAAACAGAACGCGGTGAAATCAATAACCTTACATTTGTTAAAAAATGGAAGAAAATAATGAAATATTCGAATATATATGCAATTATTATTAATTATATAGATTTTAGTAGTTACTTAGTGATCTTTCAGCCAAATCAGTCTTGTACTAATGACAAGTAAACAAGCCAAATGACGTTTTTGCTGGAAAAAGTGCTTTTTGCGTTCCCGTACACTTCTGCATCTGTTCTCTTTTTACTCTCACTTGAGAGAGTAAAATTGTAGTTTGACATTTCTACAGGTTTTAGTCCGAAAAGTACTGGAACAAAGAGAGAGTAAAATTGTAGTTTGACATTTCCACAGGTTTTAGTCCGAAAAGTACTGGAACAAACTATGTGTGTAGGAATTCAAACAAAATTTTTCAATTTGATATCAGAAGCCGTGCGGCGAAACACATACACAAAATCAGCTGAGCTAGTACAGTACCACCACCTTATATAAATTCGCCTTGGAAGGGAAGCAATTTTTCTTACGTTAAAAGCAATTTATAGAAAAGAGAGAAATTTGGATTAAAAGATTCTAAAATTTCTAAATATCCCCTTGAAATTTCATATGGAAAATCAGAATCGCAACCTTTAGTTAATAATGAATTTTATCAAAGTTTAATTGGATCTTTGTTATACATATCAGTAAATACCCGGCCAGATATTTCAGCAAGTGTAGCAATTCTAGCAAGAAAAACAAGTATGTCCACAAGTGAAGATCTGACGGAACTTAAACACATTTTAAAATAATTTGTTGGTTTTGCCGGTTCGAGGTCAAATTTTTTATGGAATTTTAATTAAAAACACAGGTTTTTTAAATTTTAATATTCAACAGAACCAAATCAAATATACCCAAAACTGAAAAAAGTAACGCAGTTTATAAAATCCCTTGCAAAGGCAGCAACAACGAATCTTGTAACAGCGTATATATAGGCACAACGAAATCTAAATTAAAAACAAGATTATCACAACATAAATCTGATTATAAACAATGTCAGAATTCAAATTGCCAAAAAACAGCCCTCATGGCCCACTGTGCTACCAGCGGTCACTCTCCAAACTTCGACGGAGCAACGATTCTCCAACAAGAGCAACACTATAATAAGCGCTTTATCTTAGAAATGCTCCATACAATAAACACACCGACAAACATAAGACTGAACTACAAAACGGACACAAGATAATTGCGCTCAATTATATAGACACTTACTGACAAACCATGATCCAATAATACAAGGTTAGATAATTATTGACAGCCGCGGTTTGACACTCCCTTACAAAAGGTTGCATTTACGAAGGATGGAGAAAGGGGAAGAATGAAATATCTTGGAGCGAAAAGGGTAGTAGTAAAGTACGCAAAGTAGGTAATTAGTAGTGAAATTACTTTTGAACATTCTAATGTATTTGCAGGAAATCTGACATTTTAACGAAATATTGAACGTAATATTGATATATCTACGTGAATTCTGTAATTTATGTGCCATTAAGCTATACAAAAACTGCAAACTGACTCAAAGTTAAAATAAAACTACTATGAGATTGATGTAAGCATCCAATTTAAAAACAATTTATGTTTTCATCATTATGATATATATTGGAGAAAATTAAAAAACCTGTTTTTAATTAAAATTCCATAAAAATTTTGACCTCGAGCCGGCAAAACCAACAAATAAGAATTGAAAAGGTCGCCAAAGCCATCACCATACATTTTAAAATATTTAAAAGAAACACAAAACTTATATTCAAAATTAAATAATAATAAAATTAAGAATAATTTATTAATTGGATATGCGGATGCAAATTGGGCAGAATGTCGTATATATAGAAAATCGAACACAGGATATACACCCCCATGCTGTAATCCGTCGTAGATTCGATTTTGCTACGAATCATAAAATCGGTATGCTGAAATCCGCGTTGTCGTACCGTAATTTCGAAATTCGTAGGCAATCTTCGAAATTCGTAATGATAGTATGCCTGAATCCGACGTAGCTGTAATTTTTATGTATTTGTCGGAAATTTTGTACGAACAGCAACTCGTGTCGAAGCGAAACAAATTGTTTTAAAATATCAATAAAATAAAGAGTGTAAACCCAAAAATATGTATGTAAGTTGAAGTGTGAATAGAAAAACAATTTTTTATTAAATGTTTACAAAATTATCAGATCGAAGTTCACAACAAATCGCTAGCAATACGCAAAACTGGTGGAATGCATGAGCGAGAGGCTTTGTAAAAGGAGCTAAAGAGGATGCGGTGGAATTTTAGGAAAGCGTTCCAAGAATTACAGCGGCACAATATCTAGTGAAATGGAGGCCCTTAAAAGGAGGGAGCTTACATTTTATCATTTAAGCTAAATGGATCAGAACAATCTCCTAGCAATCTCCTTTGGATATTAATGCAACTGTTAGCTGTTCCTCCTGGGACAAATGTGCACCGGCCACTGAATCCTTTGTGCTCTACTTAATTAAAGAAAAGTCTTCAAATAATGATTAAACTAATTTTTTTAAATTTCTCTATTCACTTGCGATTATATTTATTTTGATTTGTTTCTGTCAAAGCAGCTGATTAAGAACTTCGAATTTCACGTTTTTAGCTGGCAGTGCCGCTGATATGTACGATCGGATTACAGCACGATTGAGAGAATACAAAGGTTGCGCCGATCTCGGACCGCTATTCCTCTCTTAACGAATTTGACAGAATCGTGGTTTGCATGACGTCACACTTGTGCAACTTGTTTACGTTTTCCTTGCAACATTTTTTCTTCTTCTTCCATTCTTGCTCACGTTTTGGCATTTCTCTCTCGCAATTGCACCAGTGTGACGTCACACAAAAGTTATTCTCAAAAATCCTCTCTGATCGGCGCAATCTTGTATTCTATCATTCTTGGGATTACAGCATACCAATTTTCGAATTTTCGGAACGGAGCTACGAATTCGTAGCTACGAACATTCGGATCACAGCATAGGGGTGATATTTTCAAACTAAATGGAGGTGTAGTAAGTTGGGCATGCAGAAAGCAAACGTGTGTTTCACTTTCAACAACTGAAGCTGAATTTATTGCTTTATCAGAAGCTGCAAAAGAAGCAATTTGGATTCGCAAGATTTTGGCAGATATGAACTGTTTTCAAAGCTGTCCGACTAAGATATATAAATACTTTCAAAGTTGTTTGAGACTGATAAAGGAGGAGCGTTTAAGCAACAGATCAAACATATAGATACACGATTTCATTTTGTTAAGGATTACGTCGACAAACAGCTAATATCTTGTGTATATTGCCCATCAGAAGAAATGTTAGCCGACATGATGACTAAGCCACTATCAGCAAGAAAATTGGAATATCTAAGAGATAAAAGGGGCGTCATATGCAAATGAAGAGGAGTGTTAAATATTTTTGGATATACTACTACTTTACATTTGCATATACTTGCTATATGTATTTTCATCAAGTTAATTTAGTAATTTGTCAAAGAACTTTTTTTATGTAATACAATTTTTTCTTCATTCTTGTTACTGAATCTGAACTGAAATAAAGAATTATTTCACTGCTGTTAAATACTATTTGTAACCAAGGTTCATAGAAATTTAAGTGCGCTGTTTTGATTGCAAAAATTACACTGAAAAATGTAATTTAGGTTTTACCGTATGTCTAAAGATGAATTGCAATTTCGGTATCGGAATTTTGCCAATTTTTATGGACGCTTTAAAAAATGCGCGAATGCGTTCTAATCACTTTCAAGAATAAAATCACCAGCAAATTTCAATTTGCATTCGATTTACATTTCAGTTGTCACTATTATTATGTTAATCCGGTTTCATGTGAAGTTATAACATTTTAAGTTGTTATAATAAGCTTTGCCACGATTTTATATCAAAAATGCCCATTTCATTAGGATTCCTAAGGCCTTGTCTCCACAGGAAAACACTGATGTCATGATAACCATGTCACAAAATATATTTCCAATGGAGACCGCCTATTTCTCATGTGCTGCAATATATGTCAGCGCTTATTGCATGACATCTATTGCAGGCAATTCGATAGTTTGACAGCCATATTTTCATTTGAAAGAAAGCGTGCTGGTGGTAACATCGATGAAATTTTGATATCAAATCAAAATAAAAATCTGTTCCCTATTGGATTATTTATGATTACGTTTTAGGAAATTATTCAGCAAGTTTTTTAAAGATTTAAATGTTTTTAAACACCGAAATTGAGAGAATGTTGTCTGGTGGCGTCATGCGGCAAATGCTTATTTCAAGACATCAAAGTGCCACACACAAATAGTCTGTTCCAACAGCAGTCCGGGTTACACGATTTACTGCCGTACCTAAACAAAAGCCTGAGCGGAGCGGTTTCTGACGCCTAGCGTTAGCGCCGAAGTGTCATACCTAAACAAAAGCGTCAACGCTAAGTCAAATGCAGAAATAACACAAACAATATGTATAGGTTTGTTTGTGTGTAACACGAAAATTACAGCTTCGCCGTTTTCTGCAGCCAACTTCAATACCTAACGCCCTGCCAAAATCGGATTTTTCAACTGCTCAGCGTTGACGCCGCGTTGTTTCGGTATGCTTCATACA
>NW_023458557.1:24162311-24164894 GCF_013731165.1 Rhagoletis pomonella | reverse complement strand
TCAACTGCTCAGCGTTGACGCCGCGTTGTTTCGGTATGCTTCATACAAATTGTATGGGCATGAGAATTTTTTGACAGCCAGACAACGCTGACGCTTTTGTTTAGGTATGGCAGTGAGTCAGAACTTACAGGAAGTCGTTCCTATTGACATAAAACCTGTAAGTGGGAACACTTTTGAGAGAGTAATTGAGCAACTGTTCCTAATCAGAAGTTACAGGATTTAGTCCGGAGTTTGTTTTCCTGTATGTTCATGAAAAGTGTCGAACGATCAGCTGATTTACATGTGCAAACAAAAACAGAAAGCGGTGAAAGCAAATAACCTTATATTTGCTAAAAAATGGAAGTAAACAACGAAATATTTGAATATGTATAGATTTTAATAATTATTTAGTGATATTTCAGCCAAATCAGTGTTGTACCAATGACATGTAAACAAACCCACTGACGTTTTTACAGGAAATAGTGCTTTTTGCGTTCCCTTGCACTTCTGCATCTGTTCTCCTTTTACTCTCACTTAAGAGAGTAAAATTGTAGTTTGACAGCTCCACAGGTTTTAGTCCGAAGTTCAAAGGAACAGACTAAAAAACTTGCAATCACATTGCTCGTCAAAATGACAGTTGGTAGGCCATCGGTGTTCGCCTGCAGAGTTCTGCGGTAAAATATGCTATACGGCAGCTATATTTTCTGCGTTTTGTGTACTCTCCTTCTTCGTAAAATATTTCAGCCAATCAGAACTCACTTCGCAACTACGTCATTGGCATGATTCAATTAGTGCGTTACAGCACGTCTACAATTTGCTGGTTTTGCAGGATTTAGTCCAAAGTCGTTCCCGTACGCTAAAAATTCTGTATCTGGGAACAAACTCTTGAGAGTAACTGAGTTTTTCTTCTGGCAAATTCATGAAGAGTGTCAAACGATAGGTAGAGTTGCAATTGTGTAGAAAAACAAAACGCGGTGAAAGCAAATAACCTTACATTTGTTAAAAAATGGAAGTAAACAATGAAATATTCGAATATATATGCAATTATTATTAACTGTATAGATTTTAATAGTTATTTAGTCATCTTTCAGCCAAATGAGCGTTGTAATAATGATGTTTACTTGTCAACCAACTGACGTTTGTGCTGGAAAAAGTGCTTTTTGCGTTCCCGGACACTTCTGCATCTGTTCTCCTGTTACGCTCACTTGAGAGAGTAAAATCGTAGTTTGACATTTCCACAGGTTTTAGTCCGAAGAGTACTGGAACAAACTAAATAACTACAGGTTGTAGCAATCGTACAAAAACAACATTGGTTTGAACTCCTTGTGTCATCAGCATCTTCTTTATCTATTCGTATTCACAATTTTTTTATGAATTTTCTTTAAGAAATCGTACAGAAATTTTTTTACTAGTTCTTGTCA
The DNA here is from genome assembly GCF_013731165.1 of Rhagoletis pomonella. NCBI lineage: Eukaryota > Metazoa > Arthropoda > Insecta > Diptera > Tephritidae > Rhagoletis > Rhagoletis pomonella. The sequence goes on along the minus strand of NW_023458557.1, from coordinate 24,163,494 downwards.
ACCGCTTCATATGTTTTTCTTTAATGATTCCTAAAAGAATCGTAACAAATTTCCGATTCTCTTAAAGATTTCGGGAGCATTTGTTTGCAGGGTATATATTTACGTTTATGTGGATGTATACGCGGATATGTTAACAAAGCAAAACAGGCGAAAATTTGACACAAGCATGCTCATAAGAAGAAGCATGGCTTCAATCGCTATCACCTGTAATTGCTGCGCCTTGGTCATTGGAGGAAAACAAATTTTTGACAGCACCATGTCGTAACCAACCTTCTATTGTATAGAAAGAAAGTCTGTCAAATTGAGAAATCAGTTGCATGAGCTGTCACACCTTGCATGGAAAGTGTCTTTCGAAGGAAGTTTTTATTTCCGAAAGGCGAATTGCAGGAAAAATTTCTGAAATCGCTTTTTGGCTGTTCACACAGCGAATGAGTTTCTGGCAATCTTTCTCGGGTAGTAGTGCACTTTAGCGAAGGTAGATCCAAATGGACGGAAAAAGTTCGTGAGTGGTATCAATGGACGCGTCTTAACGCCAATAATAACAATCCGAGATCGGAGATTAACATTTTTAATTCATTAAATAGCTATTTGCAAAAAACACTTGCACTTTCCGCACTATGTTTTGATGAATTTCACGCAAATGAATGGAATAATTGAACTTAATTTAACACGTATTTATTAGTTTTTATACATTTGTGATGTTTTAAGTGTATACTTTCGCGAAATTCTGTTTTTAATAGCAATATTCCGATGGTGAAAATCAGCACAACAATCTTGTGTAGTTAACATAAATAAGATGGAGGAAAACTGGTGCTGCCACAATATTTAGTGCACTCTCCACTAAATTTACACATTATTTACACTCAATATTGGATCGGGTCACCCCTAGCAACCCTATAGTTCTTATATAATTTATTGTTAAAGTTTTCTTATATACGATGAATAAGATAGCAAAATAACATACAACTTGGTGCTACCAGACTGGAATTTTGAATAATAAAAGCGGATTTTTAATTCGGAATTTTCACTTTGTAGAATTCTCCTTTCTGTTTTGCGAAGAAAAGGAGCTGAACACCGTTTGCAGAGAACACCTTTCTGCGTAGGCGGCCTTCGGCCGCACTTAGGGATTATAACCCTCAGGCAGTAGAATTCTCCTTTCTGTTTTGCGAAGAAAAGGAGCTGA
>NW_023458557.1:24154136-24162301 GCF_013731165.1 Rhagoletis pomonella | reverse complement strand
TCAGGCAGTAGAATTCTCCTTTCTGTTTTGCGAAGAAAAGGAGCTGAACACCTTTCTACGTAGGCGGCCTTCGGCCGCACTTAGGGATTATAACCCTCAGGCAGTAGAATTCTCCTTTCTGTTTTGCGAAGAAAATGAGCTGAACACCTTTTGCAGAGAACACCTTTCTACGTAGGCGGCCTTCGACCGCACTTAGGGATTATAACCCTCAGGCAGTCGAATTCTCCTTTTTGTTTTGCGAAGGAGCTGAACACCTTTTGCAGAGAGCACCTTTCTGCGTAGACGGTCTTCGACCGAACTTAAAGCCAACAAATCGGTCGGGACCAACACCGCCTACGTCATGGGCAATATTTTTGAACAGGGGTTCGTGACCGGAAACCCTCATTGATAATAATACACGCCCAGAATAAAAGTAGCGGTAAATTTTCATTTCCTTTTGTATTGATTTCCCTTGTATTCCTTTTTAAACATTGCCTTCTTTGTATGTATTGTTGCAGAGGCACCCTGTGCCTTATGTTCCATTTCTACACTTACCATTTCTACATTGTGATTGGCTCATACATATATTAGTAGCGAGTTCTTGCATTTACTAATACATGCATACATAACATACATAATTTACCTATTTCGCTATCATCTGCATATACATTTTTACCAACGATCAGAGGCAAAATAATCGTCAGCGGGAGCAGCAGCCGACAATCACCAGCAAAATACAATTTGGAAACGTTAGCGTTTAGCTAGCAATATTTGGAAATTACATATAAAACCGCATATTATAATTCAGATAAAAAGTCCTCGCATTTATTTTATATTGTTCGATTGTTTTGACTAAATTGATTAAACGTTAAATACATATAATCAAAGTCTATATTTTTACATGTTGTCTAAGTTTTTGTTTTTGTCGTCGCCTATATGCCTCTACATTACCTTTCCAAATTTTGCTGTTCTTCAAATAAAGTGATGTCGGCTAGCTGTAAAACAGAGTCATACGAGTTGGAGTTTTTTTTTGTAAAGCGGTTCATCGTCAGATCAGTTGGAGTTATTGTAAAGCGGTTCATCGTCATAGCAGTTGGAGTTGTTGTAAAGCGGTTCGTCATCATAGCAGTTAATTTTCGCAAAACGGTTGTGCTAATAAAACGCTGGAGTTTTTTGCAAAGCGGTTTTTTTCATGGTGATTGCAAATAAGGTTTGGGTAAAGTGGCTGGCTGTATCGGTAAGGTTGTACAGTTGCATCAAATCGAAAGCTTTTTGGTATATGCTTGCGAGAGTGGGGCTTAATAAAAGTTCGACTTTTTAAGGTTCGCTGAATTTATACGTTTGGTGGTACGATTTGGTGAGCGAATATTATGCCGGGTAGCAATTACAATTTAAGACATCAAGATAGATCGCAAGGTGAACAAATGGAGGGCGATGGTGGAGTTAATGATGGTGCACAAGGTGAACAATTTTCAGCGATTGTAGCCAGCCTTAACGCTCTAACGAATGCTGTTGCGCAATTGAAGACGGTTACAGAGGAGAGTCAACGTGATATAGAGAGGCTGTGAAATAACATTGAACTAGATGTACATCCAGCGGCAGCAACACAACAGGCAAGTGAAACTACGTCCGAAATTATGCCAGAACGGTCCGCCCAAAATACATTGGTGGAAGCTAGTGAGTCAGTTAAGAAACTATACGACTTTGCTATGTTTTCGGGTAATACAGAAGAGTGGCCGCTCTTCTTGGCTAATTTTAAAGACACGACCGAAGCGTTTCGTTATAGCAACCGGCAGAATTTAATGCGGCTTCACAAGTGCCTGGTGGGCCGTGCGAAAGGAATGGTAGCTTCGATGCTGATATACTCCGAAGACGTGCCAAATGCCATCGCGGAGCTTGAGTTTCAATTTGGTCGGCCAGACCTCTTGGTAAGAAGTCAGCTAAGCAAAATTCACCAGTTTCCGAACATAGCTGAAAACAAGGTTGAACAAATTTTATCATTTTCAACAAAAACACGAAATATTGTTGCGTTTCTAACTTCAGCAAAATGTGAGCACCACCTAAATAATACTACACTTTTAGAGCAACTCGTAACCAAGCTACCACCCAGCAAGCAGTATGAGTGGACCAGGCATGCAGTGAATATAAAGCCGTACGCTACAATTAAAGAATTTTCACAGTGGTTAAGTGACCTTGCCCGAGTTGTCTGCCTAATGCCACCGTCAACCGCAGTTATGAGAAGCCAGCAGCTAACGCCACATCAACAGCCATCTCGTCGTGTAATGTTAGTCGGAAGTGAGCGTCAACAGGATCACGTAGCCAGTTTTAAGTGTTATGTGTGCGATGGGGCACACTCGATTAGTGATTGTCAAACTTTCAATGAGTCAATGAGTGTTCGTGATCGTTGGGAAAAGGTGAAATCCCTGCAGCTTTGTTTCTCGTGTCTGCGTAAAGGACACAACACATCTAACTGCCGTTCAAAAAAGTTTTGTGATGTTAACGCCTGCCGCCGCTATCATCATCGAAGTTTACATGAAGCCTTGAGTTCAAGTTCTGTGCCGTCCGCAGCACAAAGTCGCGCTGCAACTCAGCCTGTACTTAATTGCAGAGAAGCCAAACATCGAAATAGCCAGTTTTTTTAAATATGTGCCAGTATCGCTATTCGGACCGAACGGTAAAGAAGACGTTTATGCCATGGTTGATGAAGGATCAGCTATATCACTACTGGAAGATAGCGTAGCCACAAGATTGGGTCTCAAACATTCCCACGACAGCCGGTTCTACGTACCGGAATGACTCGGGTTTTACCCGACCAAGGGCTGTTGTTTCGGCGATCTAACCCCGTTTAGGGTGGCGAAGTATCTCAGAAGTTGTCCGTCCATAGGGCTACATTCACTACGTATTCTTCTACTCAGGGCTGGCATCGAGTCAAACCCAGGGCCAGAAACCTACACCTGCTGTGTATGCCGGAGACGATTACACCACAACTCCACCTCAGTCAAGTGTAATGCCTGCGAGGGGTGGAGTCACCTCAGAGTCTGCTCGGGTCTACGGACACATAGACAGTGGACCACGTCGTACGTGGGCCCCTGTTGCTCAAACAGAGCAGCCTCCACGGCTAACCACAGTCCGCCCGAGCAACCTCACACAGTCACCACAACACAACAACATAATAACACCACAGACCATACCACAGCCACGACAGACCACATAACACACACAACCGCACCACCACCCACACGCCGCCGCCAACAATTCCTGGTTCCCCCTACAATCTGCACGGTATGTCAGACCAGGATATTCCGTAATGTGACATCAGTCAAGTGCAACACCTGCCTTGGCTGGTGCCACTTTAGGGCATGCTCAGGTCTGCGTACCACGCGAGATTAGACTGGGAACTTCGAGGGCCCGTGTTGCGCTGCTCGGTCGCAGACCCCAATTGCGACGCCCCCCGCCACCACCACAGGGCGGCAATCATCACAGCAGCGCACACAGCCAACGGCGGCAAGAACACACACATCACTTACACCCCACATCACGACACGTCACCCGAACCACATGAAGCTCCTTCAATTTAACTACAACGGGCTACAGAGCAAGATTGACGAGATAACCGTCTTCATGTGTCGGCATGGTATATTGATAGCTGCGGTCCAAGAGACGAAGTTGCACAGCAATTCAACTTTGTTGAATTGCGCCGGGTACAACGTGCACCGTCGAGATCGCGAGCGAGATAATGGTGGTGGCTTAGCGTTCATCACGCACCACACCGTGCAGTATCGTCTAATCGAAGCAGACATCGACCGCAGGGATACCACCCTAGAATGTCAGGGCATCGCTATCCGGTCAGGCAATGTCGAGCTCGAAATATTTAACATATACATACCCCCTGTCACCTGCTGCCCGCCAGGATATCACCCTGATATAGGTGCGCTCCTCAGAGGTGAAAACCGTATGGTAGTACGTGACTTTAATGCGCACCACGATCTTTGGCACTCAAGCCTGTCAAACGATCGTAGGGGATCAGACTTGGCTGAGCAGATAGACGATTCGACATTCTGCACAATGAACGACGACGCACCCACCAGGATTATAGGTAACTGCAGTAGCTCGCCAGACATCACAATAGTCAGCGCTGGTCTGATAAACAGCATAACATGGCGACCTTTTCTGACTCTAGCATCAGACCACCTACCCATAGTCATCTCGATAGATAAACCAACCGACTTTGCCTCCGCCAAACACCGGACCTATATCAACTTTTCTAAAGCTGATTGGAAAGGTTACGCGGAGTTTACCGAAAACACCTTCACAGCGCTCCCCACACCAACCGACGTCCATCTGGGTGAACGTAAGTTCCGCAGGGCTGTCACTGCTGCTGCAGCCCGCTTCATACCGGCAGGATGTATATCGGACCCACGTCTAAACCTCCCTGCCGAAGCGGCTGTTCTAGCCGATGAGCGTGATAGCCTTCATCAGGCCGATCCCGGAGATCAGGGATCTCAACGCGGAGATTCGGCAACTAGTAAACGTACATAAGCGGAAGAAGTGGGAGGAGCATCTGAAGACCTGTAATTTCGCCTCTGGTGTGAGCAAGCTTTGGTCAACCGTGAGGTCACTGTCTAATCCGACGAAGCACGACGACAGAGTTGAAATTTCCTTCGGCGACCATGCTTCGTCGGACCCGGAGCGATGCGCGAGCTATTTTAGCCCGCAGTTCATACTGCATCCTCCGGTGGACAAAGCCAAGCGTCGAGTGACCAGAAGGCTGCAGAAACTGCCAACAACCTGTGCCCCCCTTGCTTTCACTTGCGGTGAAGTTCAGGTGGCCATCGGGAAGGCGAAAGCCTCCAAAGCCATGGGTCCCGACGGAATATGCATGATGATGCTGAAAAATTTGGGTCCTGCGGGGGTAGCGTACCTAACGGAGGTCCTCAACTTGTCAATGGCCACTCTCATCATCCCAGACATCTGGAAGGTGGTGTAACGGACTTTCCTGAGTGCTGGGCGTAGCTCTCGGTTGTCCAGAGTCCTGTAAGGAGTAAACACCCTATCTCCTCGTGAAATTAGAACACACTCGCTTCTCGTTTATAGCCTCTTTATTTGCTGTACTCTCGCTATATCCACTCTCTAAAGTATAGGACTAGAGTAGGTTTAAACCCTACAGCTAGCACCAGTCTCAGTGGTTAAAGCCCACTTCGAATATACAATAATAGTCTCGGAGGTTGATCCCTCTTCCACTACCCGTGTGACCCACGTTGCGACGCGTGCCACGTATGCCTAGCTAATCCACAATGCTTGTTAGCACTGCTCCTTTTATACCATTTTTGTCCATCCGCAGACAGTTATCCTCATTACAATTGTTTGTGCTTTATACATTTTATGTAGGTATTGTATGTTGTAGGTATTTCTTATACTGTGCATACGAAGTAATAATTCAAAATATATTAGTGGATACATACATACGTACTAGTATAATCCGAATAGATGCAATTCAATAAGCTTATGTACATACATACGCATATATATAATAATTCAAAACATAAGTGTACATATATATATATTTGTACATGTGTGTATACAATTTCAAATCAACAATTCAGGGTAAATAGTACAAAGGATATATATGTATGTGTATATAAAGTTGTTGTGGGGCCCAGGGCCACAGGATCCGGGGTCCTCACAGTGGGGAGAGTGGTCCCACTGCTCAAACCGGGGAAACCTGCCAACAAAGGAGATTCTTATCGTCCGATAACACTCCTTTCCCCCGTAGCGAAGACACTCGAGGCCTTGCTACTCCCGTACTTCACAAACCACTTGACCCCAGCGAAGCATCAGCATGGTTTCCGTAAAGTGCACAGTACAACAACAGCACTTAACGCCATAAACACTCAGATAACTCGTGGCCTTAACCGAAACCGTCCCTGTGAGAGAACGATTCTAGTAGCGTTGGACTTGTCAAAGGCGTTTGACACCGTCTGCCATTCCACGCTACTAGAAGATATAGAGGCCTCCTCTCTCCCACAGAGGCTCAAACGGTGGTCGGCAAATTATCTGAGTGGTCGACATTCGTCGGTAATGTTTAGAGACAAAACGAGTAAACAGCGAAAAATAAAACAGGGGGTTCCTCAGGGTGGGGTCCTTTCCCCGCTACTGTTTAACTTTTACATTTCAAAGCTCCCTCAACCACCAGAGGGAGTCTCGATTGTCTCTTATGTCGACGATTGCTCGATCATGGCGACTGGGAATGGAATTGATGACCTGTGTTCGAAAGTAAACGGGTATCTCTCCGAACTTTCTCGCTTCTTCACTGCAAGGTGTCTAGCCCTCTCCCCTACGAAATCCTCCGCGACCCTGTTCACAACCTGGACGAAGGAGGTCAGGCTACCGCTGGGGATTCACGTCGATGACACACCAATTCCGACGGTGAATAACCCCAAAATACTCGGAGTAACATTCGACAGCCTGCTCTCCTTCTCTGCGCACTCAACCGCTATTGTCAATAAAGTACAGAGCCGCAACAAGGTCCTCAAGTCGCAAAGGGCAAAGACAAAGAAACGTTGCTGGCAACATACAAGGCAATAGGCCGGCCGGTTTTGAACTACGCAGCGCCAGTGTGGTCGCCAGGAACTAGTAGGACGCAGTGGACGAAGCTACAGACTGTACAGAACACCGCACTCAGGACAGCGACAGGATGCCTCCTGATGTCGCCTGAACACCATCTACACGGCGAGGAGCAAATGCTCCCCGTAAAGGAGCACAATATAATGCTCTGCATGCAGTTCCTGATCGGGAGCCACAGAAGTGGCCTCCCAAGCAGACAGCTGCTTGCAGAGGAGCCCTCGCCTAGGCACGTCAGGAGGCATCTATATGAACTGACAGACGAAGTCCAGAGGTTCATCAAGCAACCTCTGGACCCGACAGCTTACCGACAGGCCCTGAACGGCATTCACAGGGAATCAGTCTCGAGTTATGTAGACTCTAGACCTATGAATGCCGTTCTAGGCATACCACCCGCGGACATAGACGAGACGGAGCTTCATCTGCCTCGGGAGACTCGCACAACACTTGCACAACTTCGCTCCGGCTACTACAGCAGGTTGAACTCCTACCTGAGTAGGTTGAATGAGGAGGTGCCGAATGAGTGTCCGGCATGCGGAGAGACCCCACATGACTCATTCCCACGACAGCCGGTTCTACGTACCGGAATGACTCGGGTTTTACCCGACCAAGGGCTGTTGTTTCGGCGATCTAACCCCGTCTAGATCGGCGATACCCACCAATCATTATGCGTCCATGGAGCAATACCTTGCAGACGGATTGCTCCGCATCCTTCTTCTCCGGGCGGGCGTAGAGCCCAACCCCGGACCTGAAATTTACTTCTGCTGTGTTTGCCAGAATCGACTCCACCCGAACTCCACTTCGGTTAGGTGCAACTCCTGCAACGGGTGGAGTCACCTAAGAACCTGCTCTGGCCTTAGGTCTCACCGGGAGTGGACCACAAACTTTGTGACTCCCTGTTGCTCAAGCCAAATGGCACAATCAGCCTCCACGGCTACCCACTCGCGTAATGCACGGGTGCGACCCAGCACCCGAAGGGCCTGCACGGCCCCTAGAAGCTCCCCTGAGCAACAGCAAACCTCCCAACACACCCCACCCACACAACCTACCGACCGGTCCCACTCGCGAGCGCGAGCCAACCAGCAGCTACTGGTTGCCCACACCATCTGCTCCGTGTGCCAGAAGAAAATATACCGGAATGTGACATCAGTCAAATGCAACACATGCCTTGGCTGGTGCCACTTCCGGCTATGTTCTGGTCTACGCACCACTCGCGAGTGGACTACAAACTACAGCGCCCCTTGCTGTAGTGCACCGCCGGCGCAGACAACAACGCCCATATCGCAGCCACCTACCATCAGGCTGCAACAGCAACTGCGTCAGGCGCAACAGGCCCAAGGTAGGCCCCACACTTCCCTCACCCCCCGTATCGCGACCAGCCTCCCAAGCCATATGAACGTACTCCAACTCAACTGCAACGGACTCCAGAGCAAGATTGAGGAGATAGTAGTCTTCATGGGTCGGCACGGCATATTGATAGCTGTGGTCCAAGAAACGAAGTTGCACAGCATCCCAACTCTGTTGGGTTGCGCCGCCTACAATGTGCTCCGTAAAGATCGCGAGCG
>NW_023458557.1:24150973-24154036 GCF_013731165.1 Rhagoletis pomonella | reverse complement strand
GCTAGCTGATCCACCCACTAATTTTCGTCGAACACTGGTAAATATTATTCACGAATTAGGTGCAATTTAGGTGCAGTTTAGGCCCACCAAAATTAATTTCGGTGCACACTCGGTTTCCGAGAAATTCGCAAAAATGTGTTTTGGGTCAGCCAGCGTGACGTCTCGCTAGCTGACCCACCCACTAATTTTCGTCGAACACTGGTAAATATTAATCAGGAATTAGGTGCAATTTAGGTGCAGTTTAGGGCCATCAAAATTAATTTTGGTGCACACTCGGTTTCCGAGAAATTCGCAAAAATGTGTTTTGGGTCAGCCAGTGTGACTGCAACAGCTTGATGGATTGTGGCCTTATAATGGTTACGCGTGGGGTGAGCGAGTACTGGCGCGCTGCCTGTGCTGGTGGTTGTGCCTGCGGTGCCTGTAGAGCCTGACGTGCTGGTCCCCGGCCGGGTGGGTTAGCCGCAGGTGTCGCGACCGGTGGTGGGGTTGGTGCTTGCGTCGGCGTGTGTGTTGTTGGTGGCGTTGGCACGGGGTGTTGTGGTGCGGCTGGGCAGCAGGCTGCAATGAAGCCAGTACTCCATTCACGGTGGTGCGTTAGGCCTGAGCAGCGCTTTAGGTGGCACCAATTGTTGCATGCGTTGCACCTAACCGATGTTCTGTTGCGCCTTATCAGGTTGGTGCAAACGCTGCAGAACCATCTCCTGGGTGGATGTCCTGTGTTGCGTGCTTGTGGCTGATCCACTGGTTGATGGTTGGGCGGGTGTTGGCGGTGTGGAGTTACAGGTTTGTTGGTTGTTGCAGCACGATGCAACAAAATTGTTACTTCACTCCCTGTGGTGCCGAAGACCTGAGCATGCCTTTAGATGGCACCAGGCGTTGCAGCGGTTGCAGCGGACAGAGGTTGAGGAGTGGTGTATGTTGCGCTGCCAAACACTACAGATCCAGGGCCCGGGATTTTGTTCTATGCCGGCGCGGACCAGTAGAATACGGAGCAGACTTGCCGGTGGGTCATGCTCCCATGGCAAAAAATTTGGGGGGTTGCTGCTGTGGTGATGGTCCTTGGTCGGAGTGAGTTCTCCGAGTCAATCCGGTACGTAGAACTGACCATCTTGGGATTGTAGCAAAGCTGTTCGGAAGAGCTGGTGGAACACTTTTCCACAGTAAACCGGTTTCAAAGCGCTTACCGATGCGACGTGTGTTAGCTTCCAGCCTCTGACGAGCGTGTTGATTGTCTTCTGACTCTAGTTGCTTCGTTGACTCATTGTTGACACCAAAGTTATCAGCGGCGAAATATTCTGCAACCAGTTCATGTAGCGAGTCCAAGTTGTTCTTTTCTCGATTATGTAGTACCACAGGCGTTGTAATTGGCGATCGGGTTGAACCGTAGGCTATCCAACCCAGCTTTGTATTAATGGCTACTGGGTTTCCGCTGCCAGCTTGTACTGTTGTAGACGGCACACTTAAATACGTATTGTCTAAACCTAACAGCAACGATGGTTTGACTTGATGATAACCCTCTAATGGCAAAATATTCAAATTGCTATTATCTGTTTTACGGAAGGACTGTTCTGGTAAATCGAGGTTACGAATGGTGCAAATATTACGTAGCGTGTACGTCGCTGTTGTACATCTGCCCTGTATTTCAATAGTCACTTTTGACGACTCTTCAGTCGTACACTTTTGTCCATACCATTGTAAAGTCAGGGGCTGCTTACGTCCTGTGAGACCCAATGTTGTTGTTGTTGTAGCGGCTACAACAACCCCGCCCAGGACGGTTGGTATCTCAGTCGTTGTCGTCAAGTTCCACTAACGGCAACCCTAGGAAGCGTGCAGCTTCTGTGGGGTTTGTCCACAGGGACAAGGCCGTTAGGGTTGTCGGGTTTTCCGGGCATGCGAAGAGATGTTTCGAGTCATGTGGGGTTGTTGTTGTTGCTGTAGCGGCACTACTAAGCCCCGCCTGTTTCGGGTCAACTTTTAATCATTATCGTCAAGCTCAACTAACGGTAGGCCCAGGAAACGAGCTGTTTCGATGGGGTTGGACCAAAGGGAGAGGGGTGTTAGTTGAGTCGGATTGAGCTGGCATGTGAAGAGGTGGTTGGTGTCGTGGGGGGAGTCTCCACATGCCGGGCACTCATTTGGGATGTTTGGGTCGAGTCTGGACAGGTAGCTGTTTAGGCGGCTACAATATCCAGACCGTAACTGAGCCAGGGTAACGCGGGTCTCTCTAGGTAACTGAAGCTCCGTCTCTTCCACAGGTGGTGATTGGGCTCCGATAACGACATTCCTAGGCCGGGAGTCCAGGTAGGTGGAGACAGACTCCCTATGAATGTCGTTGATCGCTCGTCTGTACGTCATTGGGTCCAGTGGTTGGTCTGTGTGGGTCTGGACTGCGTCCTTGTACATGAATAGGTACCCCCTGACGTGCCTGGGCGGAGGCTCCTCCTCCAGCAGTGGTCTGTTGGGGTGTTCACTTCTGTGACACCCCACAAGAAACTGCTTACATAGCATCTTGTTGTGTTCCCTTACGGGGAGCACTTGGGCGTCACTGTGTAGGTGATGCTCAGGCGTCATCAGAAGGCACCCAGTCGCTGTCCGGAGTGCGGCGTTCTGACAAGTCCGTAGCTTCATCCACTGCGTCCAACTAGTCCCCGGCGACCAAACTGGCGCAGCATAATTTAGAACCGGCCGGCCAATTGCCTTGTATGTTGCCAGCAACGTTTCTTTGTCTTTGCCCCAAGTGCTGCCGGCGAGCGACTTGAGGACCTTGTTGCGGCTCTGTACTTTGTTGACAACTGCGGTTGTGTGCGCGGAGAAAGAGAGCAGGCTATCAAAGGTAACCCCTAGAATTTTCGGGTTGTTCACCGTCGGTATGGGTGTGCCGTCGACGTGAATGCCTAATTCAAGCCTGACCTCCTTCGTCCAGGTGGTGAAGAGGGTCGCCGTTGATTTCGTTGGGGAGAGGGTTAGGCTCCTTGACGTGAAGAAGCGAGAAAGGCTGGAGAGATAGTCGTTTACTTTTGAGCAGAGGTCATCAATTCCATTCCCGGACGCCAAAATCGAACA
>NW_023458557.1:24146415-24150873 GCF_013731165.1 Rhagoletis pomonella | reverse complement strand
TCGGGTCATTAATGTACCTAGCGATCGCAACCAGACCGGACATTATGAACGCTACATCCTACCTTAGCCAATTCAACAATAACTACGATTACGCACATTTCAAATCCGCCAAGAAAGTACTATGTTATTTAAAGGGTACTAAAAATCTATGTCTAACGTACAAAAAACAAAACAAGGCTTTACAAGGATTCTCGGATGTAGATTGGGCCAGCTGCGAAGTCGATCGCAGGTCATATACTGGATATTGTTTCAAATATGGCGGAGCTGTGTTCACTTGGGAATCAAGGAAGCAGCGGGCGATTGCACTTTCTACAGCTGAAGCCGAATACATGGCACTGACAGAAACGTCAAAAGAAGCCATTAATCTAAGACAACTGCTCTCTGATATGAGAGTGAGCACCGAAAAAATCACTATATTCAACGACAACCAAGCAGCATGACACCTCGCAAAGAACCCCATCGTAAACAGAAGAAGTAAGCATATAAGCATAAAAGAACACTTCATTAAAGACGTCGTGGAATAGGGAATAATTGGACTGGCATATACACCCAGTACATAGCTTGAAGCAGACATATTTACCAAAGCGCTGACACAAGCACGACATGAAGAAGCTATTCGAGGACTTGGTTTGTTTATCCAGCATGCCAGGTGTGAGGGGGAGTATTAGAAAAGACACACACAAACCGCCATTACATTTTTCTCTTGTGAACAAATTCAACTAAATTAAAGAAAGCATAAAGTTTTCATTATACTTTATCCTCATCGTTTTTCTTTGTCGCTCCAGTCAACAAGCTTCGCTTTTCAACAGGAACGTACATATGAGCGCTGCCCCCGACACGATGTAAAATCGTGCTTGGCGATTTGAATGCCAATTTGGGCAAGGAAGGAATCTTTGGCGCCACTGTCGGAAAATTCAGCCTCCACGACGAAACGTCCGATAACGGACTGAGGCTGATCGACTTCGCCGGGGCCCGAAACATAGTAATATGTAGTACTAGGTCCCAGCATAAGAACATCCACCAAGCTACATGGCTATCTCCAGATCGAAAAACGAAAAACCAAATCGATCATGTTGTGATAGACGGAAGGCATGCTTCAAGCGTTTTAGACGTACGTACACTCCGAGGGCCAAACATCGACTCGGACCACTATCTTGTTGTAGCCAAGATACGCACCCGCCTCTTTGCAGCAAAAAATGTGCGCCCAACAATGCAAGGAAAGCTTAACGTCGAAAAGCTGCAATCACAACAGACGGCCAATTTATTCGCCACTCGACTCACACACCTGCTCTCTGAGAGCACTCTTCAACAATCCGACATACGCGAGCAGTGGAACAACATTTCCTGATCATTAAGTACCGCTGCCGAAGAAGTATTTGGATTTCAGCGAACCCGAAAAAACAACTGGTACGATGAGGAAGGTCAAGAAGCCGCAGAGAAAAAATATGCCGCCTACAGGGCCACGCTGCGATCGGGCGCAACGTGAGCCATGTGGGACCGTTGTAGGGAACTGAAGAAGGAAGCGAGACGTATTTGCCGCAATAAGAAGAGAGAGGCCGAAATACGTGAGTGCGAAGAGCTTGAGATGCTGGCCGACAGGAAGAACGGCCGAAAATTCTACCGGAGGGTTAGGCGACTTACGGAAGGTTTCAAGACCGGGGCGAACTCCTGTATGAACACCAATGGCGACCTAGTGACCGATGTCCAGAATATACTTAAATTGTGGAGGGAACACTTTTACAACCCACTGAATCGCAGCAGCCCTGAAAGTAGTGAAGAAGACGAACCCGAGTCCCCAGTCGATGATGATGGAGTAGCTGTCCCACCGCCTGACTATGACGAGGTACGTATAGCGATTACGCGGCTGAAAAACATCAAAGCTGCTGGAGCTGACGGCCTGCCAGCCGAGCTATTCAAGTACGGCGGTGAGGAGATGATGAGGTGCATACATCAGCTCGTATGCAGAATATGGTCAGATGAACGCATGCCCGACGACTGGAATTTAAGTGTGCTCTGCCCAATCCACGCGCCAACTACCGCGGAATCAGCCTTCTAAGCATAGGTTATAAGGTCTTATCGAGTGTATTGTGCGAAAGACTGAAGCCCACCGTAAACGAGCTGATTGGACCTTATCAGTGTGGCTTTAGGCCTGGAAAATCCACCATAGATCAGATATTCACAATATGCCAAATCTTGGAAAAGACCAGCGAGAATAGGATCGACACACACCATCTATTTGTCGATTTCAAAGCCGCTTTCGACAGCACGAAGAGAAGTTGCCTTTATGCCACGAGGTCTGAATTTGGTATCCCCGCGAAACTAATACGGCTGGGTAAAATGACGTTGAGCAATACCACCAGCACCGTCAATAATAAACAAGCGTAATAATTGGATCATGTGTAATGACAGTATTGTCCAAGTTAAGCTGCTTTTACATGAGGCGATTTGTTGACAGGCGATAATCGCATGCAAAAGTTGACTTGCTTTCTACTTTGGGGCAAGCGATTTTTTAATCACTATTTACACGAGCAATTTTTCCAGAGCAATGTTGAATCGCCTGGAAAATCGCCTCATGTAATAGGGCATTCGCACGCGGCGATTTTACAGGCAACAAAAGTTTAATGCTAAGTTGAATGAGAAGTTGAAAGTGAAAAAGATGCCATCCCTATTCAGACGTGGCGATTTTCGATTTGAATTTGGTAAGCCAAGCGTTGGTAGAAGTGCTTTTAGCGAAGCTGAAAGATAAAATAAAAGTAAAAAATTAAAAAAGAATAAGAGTATGTATACAGAATGTAAACAAACACAGGGTTGCAAGGAAAAAAAGTTGAACGAGCTCAAAGTTGGCTGGCGACCAACTTTGTTGAAAGCGATTAGTTGAAAGGCCGTTCGGACGATGCGATTTTTGCTTTTAACTAAAAGTTGCTGAAAGATCGCCTCGTTCGAAAGACCTATAATGGCAGCTTTAACTTGCTGTCTCCATTAAGGGCTGTTTACATACGACTTTTGCTTCGCTTTGCTCCAGATTTCCGCTTTGACAGATAAGTTCAATACATGATTTTATATGAGTGTTGCTAAATAGAATGCGGGGAAGCAAAGCGAGGCAAAATCATGGCCAACTCTATAATTTTACGCGCTTTGGCAATAAGCTGTTGAAATGTATCTTTTCGCGCGCTTGCATTTGCATTTAAAGACAAACATAAGGTAAATATGAAATATTATTGCTAGCATTAATACATATTATATTGTTATCTATTTTACAGATAAAATATAGAGGAAAAGGAGAATGCAGAAGCCGCCAAAGCTTTTATTGTAGCCTGTATAACCACGATGCAGCGCCTTCCGCGGACCGCTAATCCTCCCTTTTTCGATTTGACAGCATCCACCCTTTCGCTGACGTCATATTATTATTTTTTCGCACTAGGGATGAATATTAAATATCCATATTGCACCTGATTGCCGAAAAGTTGTACCTTAAAGTAGATACACGTACCTAAACAGTAAACATTCACTTTTATGTGCATATATTTTTGAAAGTTGGTGGACTACCTCTTCCTTCTGTACCATAACAACTTTTCGACTTACATGAAACAATGATTTACTACCCTGCCAGCCAAAAGTGGTGAAAAATCTGGTGTACCGCGGGTTTCGGTCACTTCAAAACTGGTGACAAAACTGGTGACATTTGTATGGACGGTGTGCAGATTGTCACCACTTTCCCCCTGTACGTGTGAGCATTGCATCACTGTCGCAGGGTTGCATTCTCTTCACAGCGAATTCAAAATAACCTTAAAAAATTTAAATAAAAAATCTTAAAACTTTTTTTGATTTTTATTTTGCAAAATTTTTCAAAATACACTGTTAACCTAATATAAATAGTTAGTAATCAATATTATGAATACAAATTACAATTAATAAGGGTATTCATCAAACCTTATAAATGCATTGTAAACCGTATAAACTTATAATTGTGTAAACCTTATAAATGAACTGTCAAAATTTGTTTACACATTTCTGATAAATTTATTCAGCGATTTCACTGAATAAACTTGATAAACTGAAGACAATGCAACCCTGTCGCAACTCTAGCTATGTTTTCTTAGGCAATAATCGGGATCCGCATACAAATTTTGCACGCAAATTCAACAACGATATGATCCTGATAGAGATCTGGTTCAATTATTATCCCGTCTGTTTGTTTTGTTTCACTGATAATTCGCAAAGTTTGGTAGCCGTGACAAATGAATTCATACACAAACAGACATTCTGCCATTGTTTCTTATAACTTGCTTCAAATAAATAGCCTTTATGTTATATGTACATTTATTTAAATAGATATCTCGTAAACATAATTTTTTCCAATTTAGTTAGGTAGTTTCTATAATTTCTTTATCCCCGTGCTAGTAGTATAACGTGTTATGGTACGCATACTTCGGGAGCAGCAGTGAATGCAGGCGGCAT
>NW_023458557.1:24144316-24146315 GCF_013731165.1 Rhagoletis pomonella | reverse complement strand
CAGTTTCTAAATCTGCTCTTAAAGCCCAGTTAAGTGATTATTTTATCAGTCATTAGTGTAGTTTATGATCTCAACTTATATGTAAGCGTTTGTTAATTTATTATGAGTGTGGCGAACTGCCAAAAAAATGTCAGTTTCATGTGAATAATTGTTTTGAATAATGTAATTAAACTAGTAATACTCTCCAACATGTGTAGTCTGTAAGAATATTCTGTTCATTGACTTCAGTAAATAAATAAATAAATAAATAAATATATTATTCAGGTTTCGCGAAGGAGCAGTAGCTGTGGCGGCCGACATTCGCTAGATGTTTTCGCAGGTGGTAGTAAAGCAGCCAGATCAATATGCTCAGCGATTTTTATGGCGTGATGGCGACTCCCATCAGCCAGTCCAGCACTACGTTATGATGTCAATGGTTTTTGGTGCGGTTTGCTCTCCCTGCATTGCAGAGTATGTCAAGAAAAAAAACGCCGAGCACTTCCGCTCACAATATCCCGACGCAGCTGCAGCAATTATTGACAGCCATTATGTAGGCGACTTCGTAGCCAGCTTTCAGGGCAAAGAAGAGGCAGAGCGCGTTTGCAAGGAGGTTAAATTCGTCCACGCCGAAGGAGGGTTTCAGCTTCGATCTTTCGTATCCAATATCAAAGAACTTGAAATCAGCTTGAATACCGACGCCGAAGCCGTATCCCAACACGTAAATTTAGAATGCCAAAGTAGTTGCGAAAAGGTGTTGGGAATGTATTGGAATACCCCGACCGATTCGTTTGAGTTCAAGTTCAAATTTCATCGCATTCCAAAGCCAGTACTAGAAGGTGTACGCGTACCTACAAAACGCGAACTTTTGAGCATAGTAATGTCAGTTTTTGATCCGTTCGGTATTCTCGCCGATTTTCTGTTATTCGCCAAGATACTGATTCAAGAGGTGTGGAAGAGTTGCATCGAATGGGACGAAATATTGCCATATCCACTTCAACATAAATGGTTTGCCTGGTGGGGTGAATTTAAACTCATCAACGAGGTCAAGGTGAACCGCTACTACTCAGCACTACTGCAGTCGCCAACATCTGTTCAGCTTCACATTATAGTAGACGCCAGTCAAGTTGCATTTGCCGCAGCTGGGTATTTTCGTATTGCCAGAGCACAAAATATCGACGTTGCCTTTATTGCCGGTAAAACCAGGTGTGCACCTCAGAAGCTCCTCTCGGTGCCGACTGGAATTGCAAGCTGGTGTACTGGGTGTTCGACTTGCCGAAGTCATTAGTCAAGGTCATAGTATTCAACCAGAAGAAGTCACGTTCTGGACAGATTCGCAAACGCTGTTACAATGGGTGAATTCAAGATACAGAAAGTTTAAGCCATACGTTGGTCATCGCATAATAGAAATTTTGTCATCGTCGAATCCTTCTCAATGGCGCTGGGTACCTACGGATAAAAACACGACCGTTATCGCTACTCGTCCAAAATGGTACCTAAAGCCGAAAAATACAGCCCATGGTTAAGAGGTCCGGATTTCCTGCGGGATCCAGTCGAGCATTGGCCGCCTACGCTTTGCAGCCCCATGCCAGTTCAGCTTGAGGAGGAAGTGCAGCCGTGTCTTGTTGCACATGCGGAAGCAAAAGATTCATTACTACAGTTTATCCGATTTTCTTCTTTCTTCAAGTTGAGACGGGTGATGGCATTGGTTTATCAAGCCGTAAAAAAGCTTCTACGTCGTGGGCACGAAAACAACAACGCCTCAGCACTGACCGTCTCCGAACTTGAGAAAGCCGAAAAGTATATAATCAGAGAAGTCCAACACGAAGTTTACGCCGAAGAGTTCGCCGAACTTGAGAAATCGAAACACATTCCTAAACATAGTACTATTCGTGCATTATCGCCGTACATAGACAATGAAGGTGTTATGAGGTTGCGTGGGCGCATAGACGAGGCTACATGTCTGCCGAAAGAAGCTAGGAGACCGATTTTGATGCCGTCGAAACACATCGTCTCACAGCTT
>NW_023458557.1:24143001-24144216 GCF_013731165.1 Rhagoletis pomonella | reverse complement strand
CTAGGAGACCGATTTTGATGCCGTCGAAACACATCGTCTCACAGCTTCTTATGCGCCAGTACCACCAACAATATCACCACCAGAACGTTGCAGTAATTTTAAGTGAGGTTCGTCAGAAATATTGGTTTCCACACGCTAAATCCCTATTGAAAGTCGTACAACGAAGTTGTGCACAATGCCGAATTGACAGAGCCACACCTAAACCACCATTAATGGGTCAGTTGCCTGAAGACCGAATTACACCATACGTCAGGCCCTTTGTGTATACAGGGGTGGATCTATTCGGCCCGTAGCGATAGGGCGCCGAAGAGAGAAGCGATGGGCAGTCATATTCACGTGCCTCACCATAAGGCCGGCTCATCTGGAACTTGCGCACGACTTGTCAACTGATGCTTTCCTAATATGCTTACGCAATTTTGTAAACCGCCGCGGAACTCCGGTACGTATCAGAAGCGATAATGGTACAAATTTCATAGGCGCCCAGAGGGAGCTGAAAGCGTCAGAACGTATTTTAGATTTCGAACGTATTTTGAATGATGTATCCATGCGCGGTATAGACTGGAAGTTCAATTGTCCTTCTAATCCAAGTTCTGGAGGCTGTTGGGAGCGACTAATTCACATAGTGAAACGACTTTTGACCAAAATCATACGTGAAGAAGTGCCAAGGGAAGATACGCTACGTAGCGTGCTTATAGAGATCAAGAACATTTTGAATTCGATACCGCTAACAGAAGTACCATTGTCATCGGAAGAAGACGATCCGATAACCCCGAATCATTTTCTGTTGGAGTGCTCAAATTCGACGCAAACTCCGCAACCAGTAGATGGTAAATTATGCCTAAGAAAACAATGGCGCATAGCTCAAAGCCTAAAAGACAGATTTTGGAAACAGTGGATACGGCATTATTTACCACAATTGCTCTTGCGTCAAAAATGGCAGGAAGAAGTGGAGACCCTAAAAGTGAATGACTTGGTGTTAATATGTGACACCATGCAGCCACGTAGCCAGTGGCAAAAAGGTAGAGTTACTCGAGTATTCCCCGCCAAAGATGGTCAGACCGTTTCGCCGAAGTTAAAACCGCTGGAGGGGTACTACGTCGCCCAGCTTCGAAGATTGCGGTCCTCCATTTGGATGGTGAATCCCTAGGTGATTCACGGCGGGGCGGAGTGTAGAGGCACCCTGTGCCTTATGTTCCATTTCTACACTTACCATTT
>NW_023458557.1:24110988-24142901 GCF_013731165.1 Rhagoletis pomonella | reverse complement strand
GGAACTGAAGAAGGAAGCGAGACGTATTTGCCGCAATAAGAAGAGAGAGGCCGAAATACGTGAGTGCGAAGAGCTTGAGATGCTGGCCGACAGGAAGAACGGCCGAAAATTCTACCAGAGGGTTAGGCGACTTACGGAAGGTTTCAAGACCGGGGCGAACTCCTGTAAGAACACCAATGGCGACCTAGTGACCGATGTCCAGAATATACTTAAATTGTGGAGGGAACACTTTTATAACCTACTGAATCGCAGCAGCCCTGAAAGTAGTGAAGAAGACGAACTCGAGTCCCCAGTCGATGATGATGGAGTAGCTGTCCCACCGCCTGACTATAACGAGGTACGTATAGCGATTACGCGGCTGAAAAACATCAAAGCTGCTGGAGCTGACGGCCTGCCAGCCGAGCTATTCAAGTACGGCGGTGTTGAGATGATGAGGTGCATACATCAGCTCGTATGCAGAATATGGTCAGATGAACGCATGCCCGACGACTGGAATTTAAGTGTGCTCTGCCCAATCCACGCGCCAACTACCGCGGAATCAGCCTTCTAAGCATAGGTTATAAGGTCTTATCGAGTGTATTGTGCGAAAGACTGAAGCCCACCGTAAACGAGCTGATTGGACCTTATCAGTGAGGCTTTAGGCCTGGAAAATCCACCATAGATCAGATATTCCCAATATGCCAAATCTTGGAAAAGACCCGCGAGAATAGGATCGACACACACCATCTATTTGTCGATTTCAAAGCCGCTTTCGACAGCACGAAGAGAAGTTGCCTTTATGCCGCGATGTCGGAATTTGGTATCCCCGCGAAACTAATACGGCTGTGTAAAATTACGTTGAGCAATACCACCAGCTCCGTCAATAATAAACAAGCGTAATAATTGGATCATGTGTAACAGTGGCTACACACGACGAACATATCCGCGCACATGTGCGCCAACATGCTCGCTGTCGTTTGCTACAGACGGCGAGCGGCTCATAAGTGATTTTGTACTCAAAGCGTAAACATGGAAAGGAAAGACGTGGATGATGCAATTGAAATACTTATGACTTAGGGTTTTTTATGTATGTGTTACTTAAATTTATTTATATTTTACTTATATGTATGTACATACATATACATATAGTAATTTAGCCTCATTTATCAAAAATTCAATTAACGCACATGGCTTGGATGCATTTATCCGCGATGTGCACACTGCAAGCATCAACACAAAGTGAGGTTGTTGTTTTTGTTTCCAATGCGATGCTCGCAAACCACGCTACAAACGACGAGCATGCTCGCTGAAAATCAAAATTTTTTGATTTTTGGCGGGCATGCTCGCAAACCGCCCTACAAACGACGAACATGACCCGCAAGCCGGGCATGTGCGCGGATATGTTCGTCGTGTGTAGCCACTGTAATGACAGTATTGTCCAAGTTAAGCTGCTTTTACATGAGGCGATTTGTTGACAGGCGATAATCGCATGCAAAAGTTGACTTGCTCTACTTTGGGTCAAGCGATTTTTTAATCACTATTTACACGAGCAATTTTTCCAGAGCAATGTTGAATCGCCTGGAAAATCGCCTCATGTAATAGGGCATTCGCACGCGGCGATTTTACAGGCAACAAAAGTTTAATGCTAAGTTGAATGAGAAGTTGAAAGTGAAAAAGTTGCCATCCCTATTCAGACGTGGCGATTTTCGATTTGAATTTGGTAAGCCAAGCGTTGGTAGAAGTGCTTTTAGCGAAGCTGAAAGATAAAATAAAAGTAAAAAAGAATAAGAGTATGTATACAGAATGTAAACAAACACAGGGTTGCAAGGAAAAAAAGTTGAACGAGCTCAAAGTTGGCTGGCGACCAACTTTGTTGAAAGCGATTAGTTGAAAGGCCGTTCGGACGAGGCGATTTTTGCTTTTAACTAAAAGTTGCTGAAAGATCGCCTCGTTCGAAAGACCTATAAAGGCAGCTTTAACTTGCTGTCTCCATTAAGGGCTGTTTACATACGACTTTTGCTTCGCTTTGCTCCAGATTTCCGCTTTGACAGATAATTTCAATACATGATTTTATATGAGTGTTTCTAAATAGAATGCGGGGAAGCAAAGCGAGGCAAAATCATGGCCAACTCTATAATTTTACGCGCTTTGGCAATAAGCTGTTGAAATGTATCTTTTCGCGCGCTTGCATTTGCATTTAAAGACAAAAATAAGGTAAATATGAAATATTATTGCTAGCATTAATACATGTTATATTGTTATCTATTTTACACAGATAAAATATAGAGGAAAAGGAGAATGCAGAAGCCGCCAAAGCTTTTATTGTAGCCTGTATAACCACGATGCAGCGCCTTCCGCGGACCGCTAATCCTCTCTTTTTCGATTTGACAGCATCCACCCTTTCGCTGACGTCATATTATTATTTTTTCGCACTAGGGATGAATATTAAATATTCATATTGCACCTGATTGCCGAAAAGTCGTACCTTAAAGTAGATACACGTACCTAAACAGTAAACATTCACTTTTATGTGCATATATTTTTCAAAGTTGGTGGACTACCTCTTCCTTCTGTACCATAACAACTTTTAGACTTACATGAAACAATGATTTACTACCCTGCCAGCCAAAAGTGGTGAAAAATCTGGTGAAACCGCGGGTTTCGGTCACTTCAAAACTGGTGACAAAACTGGTGACATTTGTATGGGCGGTGTGCAGATTGTCACCACTTTCCCCCTGTACGTGTGAGCATTGCATCACTGTCGCAGGGTTGCATGCTCTTCACAGCGAATTCAAAATAACCTTAATAATATCCCAACGGTTTTTATCCTCCATTCCCGCCCATCCGCACGAGGGGCGCAGTCCGCATGACGTACGGAACCGAGATCTAAAACTGTTCAGCTACAGAACTAAATTCATCAGCTGATTTTATGAATTTATGTCAATAATTCACTTATTGAGAGAGGAGAGTATCGCTTTCTTAATGCTGAAAAGCGGATCTGATATATCAAACGTGCTGGAATGAGAGTTAAAATCCTGGCATAAGCAACGGAGTGGGTCGTGCAATTCAAAATTGGTTTTACAAGCTTTCAGAAATATGGGACAAAAGTGTCTTGATACGCGTGAGGGAACATTAGAGCTTACATCAGCCAGAAGAGACCGACTTGAAATTGAGCCTGTCAGTAATTTAACCATAAAAATTATACCAAGCATTTCCCTGCGACTGGCAAGTGTAGGAAGGTTTATAAGTTTTAAGCGACTCGTATAAGGTTGAAGACTATATTGAGAATCCCATCGGAAATTTCTTAAAGCAAAAAGTAGGAATTGTTTTTGAATTGATTCTATCTTGTCTGAGTAAATTTGATACCTTGGATTCCAAAGCACCGAGCCGTATTCCAGAATCGGCCTAACTAATGTTGTAAACAGGGTTTTAGTGATATAAGGGTCACTAAA
The DNA here is from genome assembly GCF_013731165.1 of Rhagoletis pomonella. Taxonomy (NCBI): domain Eukaryota; kingdom Metazoa; phylum Arthropoda; class Insecta; order Diptera; family Tephritidae; genus Rhagoletis; species Rhagoletis pomonella. The sequence continues at coordinate 24,139,470 of NW_023458557.1, read as the reverse complement.
TTCTTTTGACCATCGTTTCACAAATGCAAGTACACCTTTAGCCTTGTTGACTGTCACATTAATGTGAAGATTAAAATTAAGCTTAGGATCCATTGTGATACCAAGGTCCACAAAATTGTATACCTGTTCCAGATTATGGTTACCTATTATATAAGAAACTGGCAGAACAGCTCTTCGCGAGAAGCACATTACTTTACATTTCTTAAGATTTAGAGGCATAAGATTTACTTTACACCAGTAAGCCATGCTGTTTAAGTCTGATTGTAGCAAAGACCTTTCTTCAATGGAAACGTACGATTTATAAAGTTTTACATCATCTGCATACATTAAAATTTTGGAGAATTTTATATCTGTAGAAATATCGTTTATAAAAAGCAAGAACAGAATCGGGCCTAGGTGGCTACCCTGAGGGACTCCTGAAGTAACATCAATGACGTCAGAGATAGTATTTTTAAACAATACCCTTTGTGATCTATCATAGAGGTATGAAGAGATCCAACGTAGAAAATTAGGTGGAAGACCAAGAAGATCAAGTTTATAGATGAGCAACGAGTGGCACACTTTGTCAAATGCTTTACTGAAATCAGTATATATAACATCAACAGTTTTGCTCTCACTAAATGCTTTTGAGATATAGGATGTTAATTCAAGTAAATTTGTAGAAGTTGATTTGCCCTTGCAAAATCCATGTTGACTATATGAAATGCTTGAAGTGATAGAATGCGTCAACCGATTTGTTATAATTGCTTCAAATAATTTAGGAATTGCAGAGAGCTTAGCTATGCCCCGGTAGTTCGCTTTTATGTAAGGGGGTTATGAACGATTCCTTCCATACAGTTGGAAAAACGCCCTCTTTAAGAGACAAATTAAATAAGGCTGTTAACGGCTCATAGAGATAATCAGCACAATTTCTAAGAAAACAAGTGGGGATCTGGTCAGGACCATAACTAAAAGACTGCTTTAAGGACTTCAGGTAAACTAAAACATCATCGGGAGATATTATAGGGTTATGTATTGAGTTAATTGGACTTAGTTTAAAAGGATAGTCAAAGTATGCTTGGGAGTTAGTGGAATAATTGGATTTAAAAAACTGGGCGAACATGTTAGAAATTGTTTGATTATCACCAGAGACGGTATTTTGATACTTCATGGCGGAAGGAAACCCACGTACATTTCGCTTGGAGTTTACGAAATCATAAAATGATTTGGGGTTATATATTATACGTCGTTTGATTTTACACAAGTAATCTTTATAACACTTTTTGTTTAATTCAAAGAACTTGTGACGCAAAAGTGAGTATTTTACATAGTATGAGTGTAAGCCGGTTTTTTTGTGTAATCTAAAATAACGTGACTTTCTGTTTTTCAAGTTTCTCAGTTCTTTAGTGAACCATAACTGTGTTTGTTCTTCAGGAACACACATGCGTTGAGGCACATACTTTTCAAATAATCTATGTACAGTACAATTAAAATGTGCAACGCTTTGCTCAACTTTTTCTTTATATATAGGCCACGACAATTTAGACAATTCTTTATTCAGTTTTTTAAAGTTGGCTTTCGAAAAATCAAAGCGAATATTTGGTTCGTATGTTTGGACATCGCAATTTTGACCATCGTTTATAATTTCGTAAGATATCTCAATAGCAGGGTGGTAGACATCTTCGGGCAAAACTAGTGGGTCACATTTATTTACAGCCGACTTAGATGCATCATCAACACAATCAATGAATCAGAGGGTTTAATCATTGAATTAATTGATTTCAGTAAAGATACATGTTGTGAATACACTGATAAGTCAGATCGGGGAGGAATATAGCATAGAGCTAAGTAAGTAAACCCCCTTCCAACCTGAACACGAATGCATTTGAATTCTGCAGATTCAATGTGTGGAAGACTAACTTCTTCAGATGGTATTGAAGAGTCTACGGAGAACATGGAGAAGAAAGATTAATTAAGTCATTCGGAAGATTGTTCTGACGTGGAACGGTCCTTTCATTAGGCGGACTATGAAGACGCTTACGTTTTGACACATGAATGTCCTTCATAGATGATACGGTATCTAAGCATTTAAAAGATTTAAATACATTTTCATAATGTTTAAATTTTTGGGTCAGTACCGACAACTCTCTCCCTACCTCAGAAAACCCATTTTTGGTTTGCCTAAACAACTTAAAGAGATCAACTTCGGTTGACCTGCACTTTAAGCAAGACCAGCGAAGACCTTTGCCATCATTAATAGCGTCCAGAATTCTTCCTGTCAAACCAGCACATTTTAGATGGCAAATACCATCACAGAGCCAGCCCGATAAGTAGCGTTCAGATTCGCTTTTAATTTGGCAGTTATCAAGATCACACTTCATATTGAAAGATTTAATAACACTTATGTTAATAAAAAGACAAGCAAAATAAGTTTAACACAACACACACAACAATTTAGGAGCTGATGTATTTAGCTTAAAATATATGTAGCGAACAGTTTGAGTATCACTGTATTGTGACACTTAATAAAAGCAGCGCAAACAGCTGTGACAAGAAATACTAAACGAAGTAAACAAAAAGAGCAAAAAGAAATGTGCAAAAATAGAAACGATCTCAGTTAACTACAAAGGAATAACAACAACAATGATAACAACAAATGACTCGGCAAGATTAGATGTATGCTAGTGAAATTTAATTAAAATTTAATATAAACCACAAAAATCACAAAACTTTCACTTAGCTTCGGTTATTATCACACTAAGATGCTCGTAGGCACTTTTTATAGCAACTTTTACTCAAAATTAGCACAATAAACTTTGCAAAATACAAAGACCAATCCAGGCACGATATAAGTAGAACTTCACAGCTTGACGTTTGCGTATGTACTATTCAAAACTTTAAATAAAAAATCTTAAAATTTTTTTTGATTTTTATTTTGCAAAATTTATTTTTCAAAATACATTGTTAACCTAATATAAATAGTTAGTAATCAATTTTATGAATACAAATTACAATTAACATTAATAATAAAGATATTTTTACATACATATGTGGTTGCTTAATTGCTTATTACTACTACTCCTTTGCATATAGCTGTTTTCAAAAGTTGCAAAATTTCAATAAAAAGTTAAGCGATTTTAACAGTATTATAATCAAAAGAAAAGTAATCGATTTAAATTTTTTTTAATATATATTAACAGTTGCAAATCATTTGTAATGGTGCACAAAAATTCAGTTTCGTTACAACTTTGCAAAATTTTACCACTTTTTCACTTCTCATATATACATGTTTTCAAAAGTTGCAAAATTTCTATAAAATAGTTAACCGATTTTAACAATATTATAATCAAAAGAAAGGTAATCGATTTACCTTTCTTTTAATATATACGAACAGTTGCAAATCATTTGTAATGGTGCACAAAAATTCATTTTCGTTACAACTTTGCAAAATTTTACCACTTTTTCACTGCTTATATAAAGCTGTTTACAAAAGTTGCAAAGTTTTTATGAAAACGTAAAGCAATTTTAACGGTGTTATAATCAAAAGAAAGGTAATCGGTTTACCTTTCTTTTGATACATATTAAGAGTTGCAAATCATTTATGGCGGTTCAGAAAAATGAAGTTTTCTTACAACTTTGGAAAATTTGACAAGTTGGACCTACACTTTGAAGGTGCTCCAGGCGTTGAAGGTGCTGAGTGCGGAAGGTACCCATGGTGCTCCTGGCGATGAAGGAGCTGAGGATAGAAGGTACTGGTGGTGCTCCTGGCGATGAAGAAGCTGAGGGCAGAAGGTTGTAATGGTGCTCCTGGCGATGAAGATGCAAGCGTTGAAGGTGCTGATGGCGAATCCCAAACCTGTACAACAAACAAAACTATCAATTAAAATTTATAAACATATAAAAAGTCTCAATGCATACCTTAAGAATGTGACTAAGGGCCGTTTGCACCATGTCTAGTTAACGCTAACTGGAGGTACATCCTTCAGTTAAGCACATCCACTGCTTTATCGATCACATGTTATATGATGGGTGTCGATAACGTCGATAAAGATGTTTAACTGGGAGTTAGAATTAACTAGACATGGTGCAAACGGCCCTAAGTCGCTGCTGTTTTGCAATCTAAAAGAAGAAATTACATTATAATTAAATAAAATTGTTAAATACGTATCCTTACCTTCAAAATTTTCGCAAAGTAACATTTCTTCACAGTATGTAGTATACTGTCATCAAAACTCCGATGCTTCTAACTTGCTCGCTCTAACGCATAGAATTCTTATTAGAGTACGAATTCTTATCGGGTATGTAGCTCTAACAAAGGGAAATTTTTTTGACAGTTCGAACAAAAAATTTGTAAGTGTGTGGGTGAGATGACTAAAAAGTTGTGAATGTGTTTGTAAATCGTTTGAATTTCAGGGGAAAGTGGAGAGCCGTGGCTGGCAGGGTACGTTCCAAATGTACCTAAAATAATGTTATTTACCGAGTGTACGTTAAAATTTAAGAAGCTGAAGAGTAGGTACAATTCAACCTAGTTTTACATCACTATCTTCCACCACTAATTCGCTTCTTCCTCTCTTCTTGAAAATTATTCATTACACTCTCATTCTCATAATAATGTGATGTCACACCCAGTTGCTCTCCGCTCGATTGATGCAATCTAGTATTCTATCATTCTTGTATGTAAACGGCCCTTTAAGGCTCTGGCACATACAGCTTTCGTGCTGCTTTGGCGATGGTTTTGCTTTGACAGCTAAGATAAATACATACGTTTATATGGAGCTATTTACATAGGCAATGCTGACGCCAAAGCAACACGAACGCTTGTCAACTCTTGCGGTTTTGCGCGCGTCGACAGTCCCTTGATGAAATCAATCACTTTTTGCTAATAACCACACAAAATCATGCAAAGAAAAAACGTATAAGGACCGCGACGACCAAAATGCTTCTATTTTAAAAATATCTGAATGTTTTTTAATTGTAAAATTCAAATTCGAAAACTAAACACATTAGCTGTCAGAGCATTCATTGTAGCACACGCTTGCGCTACTTGCGTTGCTGTCAAAATGAAGCAACGCCAAAGCGACGCGACGGCTGTATGTTAAGGCCCGTCCACATACAACTTTGGCGTTGTGTTGGCGCTGGCGTTGCTTTGACAGCAGTGCGAGTAACGCCGGTGCTTGCCACAATGAACGCTTAGCAGAGAATACTTTGGTCACTAAATTAACATACTTGTAGAGGCACCCTGTGCCTTATGTTCCATTTCTACACTTACCATTTCTACATTGTGATTGGCTCATACATAAATTAGTAGCGAGTTCTTGCACTTACTAATACATGCATACATAACATACATAATTTACCTATTTCGCTATCATCTGCATATACATTTTTACCAACGATCAGAGGCAAAATAATCGTCAGCGGGAGCAACAGCCGACAATCACCAGCAAAATACAATTTGGAAACGTTAGCGTTTAGCTAGCAATATTTGGAAATTACATATAAAACCGCATATTATAATTCAGATAAAAAGTCCTCGCATTTATTTTATATTGTTCGATTGTACATACAAATACAAATACATACAATCAAAGTTTATAATTTTACATGTTGTCCAAGTTTTTGTTTTGTCGTCGCCTATTTGCCTCTACATTACCTTTCCAAATTTTGCTGTTCTTCAAATAAAGTGATGTCGGCTAGCTGTAAAACAGAGTTATAAGAGTTGGAGTTTTTTTTGTAAAGCGGTTCATCGTCAGATCAGTTGGAGTTATTGTAAAGCGGTTCATCGTCATAGCAGTTGGAGTTGTTGTAAAGCGGTTCGTCATCATAGCAGTTAATTTTCGCAAAACGGTTGTACTAATAAAAGCTGGAGTTTTTTTGCAAAGCGGTTTTTTTCATGGTGATTCCAAATAAGGTTTGGGTAAAGTGGCTGGCTGTATCGGTAAGGTTGTACAGTTGCATCAAATCGAAAGTTTTTTGGTTTATGCTTGCGAGAGTGGGGCTTAATAAAAGTTCGACTTTTTAAGGTTCGCTGAATTTACACGTTTGGTGAGCGAATATTATGCCGGGTAGCAATTACAATTTAAGACATCAAGACAGATCGCAAGGTGAACAAATGGAGGGCGATGGTGGAGTTAATGATGGTGCACAAGGTGGACAATTTTCAGCGATTGTAGCCAGCCTTAACGCTCTAACGAATGCTGTCGCGCAATTGAAGACGGTTACAGAGGAGAGTCAACGTGATATAGAGAGGCTGCGAAATAACATTGAATTAGATGTACATCCAGCGGCAGCAACACAACAGGCAAGTGAAACCACGTCCGAAATTATGCCAGAACGGTCCGCCCAAAATACATTGTTGGAAGCTAGTGAGTCAGTTAAGAAACTATACGACTTGCCTACGTTTTCGGGTAATACAGAAGAGTGGCCGCTCTTCTTGGCTAATTTTAAAGACACGACCGAAGCGTTTCGTTATAGCAACCGGCAGAATTTAATGTGGCTTCACAAGTGCCTGGTGGGCCGTGCGAAAGAAACGGTAGCTTCGATGCTGATATACCCCGAAGACGTGCCAAATGCCATCACGGAGCTTGAGTTTCAATTTGGTCGGCCAGACCTCTTGGTAAGTAGTCAGCTAAGCAAAATTCACCAGTTTCCGAACATAGCTGAAAACAAGGTTGAACAAATTTTATCATTTTCAACAAAAACACGAAATATTGTTGCGTTTCTAACTTCAGCAAAATGTGAGCACCACCTAAATAATACTACACTTTTAGAGCAACTTGTAACCAAGCTACCACCCAGCAAGCAGTATGAGTGGACCAGGCGTGCAGTGAATATAAAGCCGTACGCTACAATTAAATAATTTTTAAGTGCCCTTGCCCGAGTTGTCTGCCTAATGCCACCGTCAACCGCAGTTATGAGAAGTCAGCAGCTAACGCCACATCAACAGCCATCTCGTCGTGTAATGTTAGTCGGAAGTGAGCGTCAACAGGACCACGTAGCCAGTTTTAAGTGTTATGTGTGCGATGGGGCACACTCGATTAGAGATTGTCAAACTTTCAATGAGTCAATGAGTGTTCGTGATCGTTGGGAAAAGGTGAAATCCCGCAGCTTTGTTTCTTGTGCCTGCGTAAAGGACACAACACATCTAACTGCCGTTCAAAAAAGTTTTGTGACGTTAACGCCTGCCGCCGCTATCATTATCGAAGTTTACATGAAGCCTCGAGTTCAAGTTCTGCGCCGTCCGCAGCACAAAGTCGCGCTGCAACTCAGCCTGTACTTAATTGCAGAGAAGCCAAACATCGAAATAGCCAGTTTTTTAAACATGTGCCAGTATCGCTATTCGGACCGAACGGTAAAGAAGATTTGTATGCCATGGTTGATGAAGGATCAGCTATATCACTACTAGAAGATAGCGTAGCCACAAGATTGGGTCTCAAAGGACGTAAGCAGCCCCTGACTTTACAATGGTATGGACAAAAGTGTACGACTGAAGAGTCGCCAAAAGTGACTGTTGAAATACAGGGCAGATGTACAACAGCGACGTACACGCTACGTAATATTTGCACTATTCGTAACCTCGATTTACCAGAACAGTCCTTCCGTAAAGCAGATTATAGCCATTTGAAGATTTTGCCATTAGAGGATTATCATCAAGTTAAACCATCGTTGCTGTTAGGTTTAGACAATACGTATTTAAGTGTGCCGTCCACAACAGTACAAGCTGGCAGCGGAAACCCAGTAGCCATTAATACAAAGCTGGGTTGGATAGCCTACGGTTCAACCCGATCGCAATTTCAACGACTGTGGTTCTACATATTCGAGAAAAGAACAACTTGGACTCGCTACATGAACTGGTTGCAGAATATTTCGCCGCTGATAACTTTGGTGTCAACAATGAGTCAACGAAGCAACTAGAGTCAGAAGACAATCAACACGCCCGTAAGAGGCTGGAAGCTAACACACGTCTCATCGGTAAGCGCTTTGAAACCGGTTTACTGTGGAAAAGTGTTCCACCAGCACTTCCGAACAGCTTTGCTATAGCTTTCAAACGACTGTTGGGTATTGAGAAGAAAATGCGCCTAGATGAAGGGTTTTCCGCCAAGTACAAAGAAGAAATTGCTAAATATATACAAAATGGTTAAGCCAGAAAACTTTCCAGACGAAGTAGGTATGCAGTCATGTTTCAATTGGTATTTGCGCTTTTGCAAGGAGGTTAAATTCGTCCACGCCGAAGGAGAGTTTCAGCTTCGATCTTTCGTATCCAATATCAAAGAACTTGAAATCAGCTTGAATACCGACGCCGAAGCCGTATCCCACCACGTAAATTTAGAATGCCAAAGTAGTTGCGAAAAGGTGTTGGGAATGTATTGGAATACCCCGACCGATTCGTTTGAGTTCAAGTTAAAATTTCAGCGCATTCCAAAGTCAGTACTAGAAGGTGTACGCGTACCTACGAAACGCGAACTTTTTAGCATCGTAATGTCAGTTTTTGATCCGTCGGTATTCTCGCCGATTTCCTGTTATTCGCCAAGATACTGATTCAAGAGGTGTGGAAGAGTTGCATCGAATGGGACGAAATATTGCCATATCAACTTCAACATAAATGGTTTGCCTGGTGGGGTGAATTTAAACGCATCAACGAGGTCAAGGTGAACCGCTACTACTGCAGTCGCCAACATCAGTTCAGCTTCACATTATAGTAGACGCCAGTCAAGTTGCATTTGCCGCAGCTGGGTATTTTCATATTGCCAGCGCACAAAATGTCGACGTTGCCTTTATTGCCGGTAAAACCAGGTGTGCACCTCAGAAGCTCCTCTCGGTGCCCAGACTGGAATTGCAAGCTGATGTACTGGGTGTTCGACTTGCCAAAGTCATTGGTCAAGGTCATAGTATTCAACCAGAAGAAGTCACGTTCTGGACAGATTCGCAAACGCTGTTACAATGGGTGAATTCAAGAGACAGAAAGTTTAAGCCATACGTTGGTCATCGCATAATAAAAAATTTTGTCATCGTTGAATCCTTCTCAATGGCGCTGGGTACCTACAGATAAAAACACGACCGACATCGCTACTCGTCCAATATGGCCACCTAAAGCCGAAAAATACAGCCCATGGTTAAGAGGTCCGGATTTCCTGCGGGATCCAGTCGAGCATTGGCCACCTACGCTTTGCAGCCCCATGCCAGTTCAGCTTGAGGAGGAAGTGCAGCCGTGTCTTGTTGCACTTGCGGAGGTAAAAGATTCACTACTACAATTTAATCGATTTTCTTCTTTCTTCAAGTTGAGACGGGTGATGGCATTGGTTTATCAAGCCGTAAACAAGTTTCTACGTCGTGGGCACGAAAACAACAACGCCTTAGCACTGACCGTCTCCGAACTTGAGAAAGCCGAAAAGTATATAATCAGAGAAGTCTAGCACAAAGTTTACGCCGAAGAGTTCGCCGAACTTGAGAAATGGAAACACGTTCCTAAACATAGTACTATTCGTGCATTATCGCCGTACATTGACAATGAAGGTGTTATGAGGTTGCGGGGGCGCATAGACGAGGCTACATGTCTGCCGAAAGAAGCTAGGAGACCGATGCCGTCGAAACACATCGTCTCACAGCTTATTATGCGCCAATACCACCAACAGTATCACCACCAGAATGTTGCAGTAATTTTAAGTGAGGTTTGCCAGAAATATTGGTTTTCACACGCTAAGTCCCTATTGAAAGTCGTACAACGAAGTTGTTCACAATGCCGAATTGACAGAGCCACACCTAAACCACCATTAATGAGTCAGTTGCCTGAAGACCGAATTACACCATACGTCAGGCCCTTTGCGTCAACGTAGCGATAGGGCGCCGAAGAGAGAAGCGTGCCTCACCATAAGGGCGGCTCATCTAGAACTTGCGCACGACTTTTCAACAGATGCTTTCCTAATATGCTTACGCAATTTTGTAAACCGCCGCGGAACTCCGGTACGTATCACAAGCGATAATGGTACAAATTTCATAGGCGCCCAGTGGGAGCTGAAAGCGCCAGAACGTATTTAAGATTTCGAACGTATTTTGAGTGATGTATCCAAGCGCGGTATAGACTGGAAGTTCAATTGTCCTTCTAATCCAAGTTCTGGAGGCTGTTGGGAGCGACTAATTCACATAGTGAAACGACGCTAACAGAAGTACCATTGTCATCGGAAGAAGACGATCCGATAACCCCGAATCATTTTCTGTTGGGGTGCTCAAATTCGACGCAAACTCCGCAACCAGTAGATGGAAAATTATGCCTAAGAAAACAATGGCGCATAGCTCAAAGCCTAAAAGACAGATTTTGGAAACAGTGGATGCGGCATTATTTACCACAATTGCTCTTGCGTCAAAAATGGCAGGAAGAAGTGGAGCCCCTAAAAGTGAATGACTTGGTGTTAATATGTGACACCATGCAGCCACGTAGCCAGTGGCAAAAAGGTCCAGTTACTCGAGTATTCCCCGTCAAAGATGGTCAGATCCGTTTCGCCGAAGTTAAAACCGCTGGAGGGGTTAGGTTAGGTAAGGTGGCAGCCCCGTGTAACCGGAGCTCACTAAGACAATGTAAGATTGTCCTTTGTGATACCACAATTTGGAAAGGCCCCCTAAACTTTATCGTTAAAACGCTCCGAGCCGATTATGTATTTACTAATACGGCTGATCTCAATGCACCAGAGCTCCTCGGGGCTGTTTAGAAAGTGAGAGCCAAAGTACTTCAACCTTAGCCTCGCAAACGCTGGGCACCTAAGAAGGTAGTGTTGAGGTGATTCTACCTCGTCATCTTCCAGGCAACAGCGACATAAAGGGTCCGGCAGAATGTTCAGCCTAACTGCGTGGATACCGATAGGACAGTGACCCGTTAAAACCCCCACCAGAAGTGATAGCTGTGGCTTTGTGAGTGTGAGGAGTGCCCTCGATCGCCCCCGGTCCACACTCGGCCAAAAGGACCTTGCGATCGCACATGTCATGGTATTCGCCCAGCGTTCGCTGAGCTGGCATGAGGCCCATTTATCCAAGAGCGAACCGCAAGCGATCAATGGCACCCCCAGCCGCTCTTTATTAGGTAGTAACGTTTCACGGGTTCCTTCCCTCGCCAGCTCGTCAGCCACGCAGTTCCCCCCAATGTCGCTGTGTCCCGGAACCCAAATAAGCCTAATGCGGAAGTATTCCGACGCGGCTCAGAGAGAGAGAAGACATTCTTTAACCAGGTTAGAGCGCACCTCTAACGAACTCAAAGCCCTGAAGCCGCCAGGCTATCAGAATATACGCTCACTTCCCTGACGGTTATAACGCTCCTTAGCAGTGAATCCACCGCCTCCTTGATAGCAGCTACTTCCGCCTGGAATACACTGCAGAAGTCCGGGAGCCTGAACTTAGTGCTGATGGAAAGCTCTCGACAGAAGACCCCTCCACCAACCCTGCCATCCAGTTTCGATCCATCCGTAAAGAAGTTCACCGCACCCCTCCTCCAGAAGTCCCGCCCGGCCCATTCATCCCTTGAGGGAAAATGGACAGAGAAGAAGCTCCTAGGAGCCGTAACGGTGGTGCAGTAATCCGTACGATCGGGGATGAAGTCGAAACCTCCTAGAACTCCAGAGTGTCCAGTCCCTAAGTTGATCAACCAATCGGTTTCCCTGAGTCTAATAGCCGTTCGCGCCGCGACAACTCTGCCTGCAACGTCGACAGGCGCTGCGTTTAGCATTGCGTTCAGTGCTAATGTGGGGGCGGTTCGCAGTGCCCCACTAATACCAATTAAAGCAGCCCGTTGTACGCGCTCCAGCTGCCTAGCTAGTGTAGCCTTTTCCAGTGAGTTCCACCAGACTAGGGCCCCATAGAACATAATTGGCTTGACTACGGTCTCGTATAGCCAATAGACAACTTTAGGGGAGATGCCCCATCTCTTACCAATAGCTCCCCTACTGCAATATAAGGCCACTGATGCCTTTCTTGCCCTTTCCTCGATGTTTGGTACCCACGACAACTTCCTGTTCAGGATCAAGCCCAAGTACTTGACCCTGTCAGACAGCTGTAAGCGCAGACCTCCAACCGAGGGAAGAGCAGCGGCGGGGATTTTATATTTTTTTGTGAATAAGACCAGCTCTGTCTTACTGGGGTTTACGGCAAGACCACTTTTGGCCGCCCAGTTAATAACTATGTTAATGTACCGTTGGGTCAGTTCATACAGAGTGTTCAGGTATTTACCTTTAACTAGGAGCGCCACATCGTCTGCATAGGCAATTACCCGACAGCCGTGTCTCTCCAGCTCCACTAGTAGCTCATTCACCACGACGACCCAGAGAAGGGGTGAGAGAACCCCTCCCTGCGGGGTGCCCCTGCTCACCATGCGAGACAAGCAGGCGCTACTTCAGACGGCCATGACAGTTCTGTCACGCAGCAAGCTTTCGATGAGCCTAATGAGACTGACCTCAAACCCCAAGCTTATCTAGCGACTTAACTATTGCGTCCGGCAGGACATTATTGAAAGCACCCTCGATATCGAGGAAGGCTCCTACGGCAAAGTCCTTGTGAGTGAAGGCTTCCTCTATACACCTCACAATTGTATGCAGAGCAGTATCGACCGACCGTCCTTTACAGTAAGCATGCTGAGCTCTAGACAGGCGATCCCGAGGAATCATGCTCCTTATGTGCATATCAACCAGCCTCTCCAACGTCTTCAGCAGAAACTGAAAGAAAGACTGATTGGCCTAAAGTCCTTGGGGGCAACATGAGAGCTCCTTCCAGCCTTCGGGATGAACACCACCTTGACGACCCTCCAGCCCCTGGGAATGTACTCGTATCTAACGCAGCTCGCGTAGATTGGGGCCAACCAACGGCGCGACACCTCCGCCGCCTTTTGCAGCTGCGCAGGTATGATGCCATCAGGTCCTGGGGATTTAAAGGGTTCGAACGAATTGATCGCCCACGCCAGGCGGCGCTCATCCAGGAGGTCAGAAACAGCAGCACAGTCTCCGCACACTTCCCCTAAGGAGATCTCCTCAGGGAAGGGATCGGAAGGAAAGTGAGTGTCCAGGAGCAGCCTAAGCGACTCCTCGCCACTCATAGTCCAGTGACCTGCCTCATCCCTCAAGTAGCCCAGCGGAGCAGGACTCCTAGCGAGTATACGCCTAAATCTCGAAGATTCATGACACCCTTCAACGTTTTCGCAGAAAGACCTCCATGAAATCTTTTTAGCCTTTCTTATTTCGGACTTGTAGATTCCTAGTCCAAACTTATAGAGTTCCCAATCAGAAGACAACTTACTCCTACAGGCCCTATTGAAAAGTCGTCTGCTCGACGCTCTTAACTCAGAGAGCTCCACAGTCCACCAAAGGGGTTTCCCTCTACCTTTCTGAAATCTCAGCGGACATGCGCTTTCAAGAGCTTCCCTGCACGCGGAGCTGAAAACTTCAACAAGCTCCTCCAGCGAGTCTACCGACTGCACAGAATTTGGTTCTGGCGCATCAGGGAGCACTCCGCGAAGGTTCCTGTTATACAGATCCCAGTTCGTGCTGCTCAGGCTCCTGAAGGGCTTGCTACGTGGACGCGTTTCGTCCAAAGAGAATTGAATATACCTATGATCCGAAAAAGAGTGTTCGCTCAGAACCCTCCAATCCGAGATCAGAGGTGCTGTCTCAGATGAAGCCAGTGTGAGGTCAAGAACCTCCTCCCTGGCAGCAGTTATAAACGTAGGGGAATTCCCCCTGTTACAGATATGTAAGTTTTCACTTAGAATAAACTCAAAAAGTGACTCACCTCGCAAGTTTGTATCCGAGCTGCCCCAAACTGAGTGCCTCGAGTTCGCATCAGACCCCAAGATCACGCCAGCTTTCCGTCGCTTGGCTTCCGCTAGAGCGCTCCTCAGCAGCATTGGAGGTGGCTTCTCGCCATCGTGCGGCATGTAGGCGGATAGGAGCCAGAGTTTTCCAGCCTCTCGTTCCAGCCTAATTGTAACCACATCCTCATTGCTGAAATTATGCAAAATAAAAGCTTTTAGTTCACCTCTGATAAGCAAACAGGCCCTAGTTCTACCTACGTTGTTCGCCGCTATCAGCTTGTAGTTCCTTGTTCTGATTCCAGAGATACCATTACTGCTCAGCCATGGCTCCTGTATCAGAACCACGTCAGCCCCACCTTGCTCAAGGTGGAGCAAAAGATTGGCGGATGCCGCCTTGGAATGTTGGAGATTAATCTGCAGAATCTTCATTCTCCAGAATATCCTCCATGAGCGCTAGTTCCGCGCTCTCACCGCTGACATCGACCCCACCGAACAGCCTCTCGAGACTGAAGACGGACGCCCCGGCAGAGGAGCCGCCCCCAATGCTCTCAGCATCCGATTGAGCCGAATCTCCCAACTCCATGCTGGCGGAGTCAATGGCCTCTCTTCCTCCCTCCGAAGTAGCTGGAGGCAGAGGGTCATCTGCTTTGGCTTCGGTCGGTAGAATCCGTAGAACCACCTTCTCGAAGCCATAGTATATGACCCCCTTTGTATCGCCGAGAGCACCGAGGGACTCTGCATTAAGCAGTATCAGCGCTTGCCGATAAGATTCCTCAGTCCTCTCCAACCAGATAACCCTCTAGTTATGCGTCGGGAGAGAAGGATTACAGTACCGAAGTATTCCTTCGATCTCCTCTGGAGAGGTAAGCTCAGTAGGGAGCCATACCCGAGCCCGTGGACGCATCGGAAGATCCGCCTTGTCCACGGCCACTAGATCGGCACCCTTCCAAAGCTCCCCCACCAGGGAGACTGCCTCCTTGTATAAGGCTGCCGACCGCTCATCGGCGCACCTCGTGAGCTTATGCAGCCCATGGTGCCAACCGGCACTTTCACACCTAGGTGGTGGCCCTGGATTCCCCCTGACCACCCTCATAAATACCGCCGACATGGCGGCCGCCACACGCTTCCACTCTTCGTGAGTGATGGCGCCGTCTTCCCTGCTGCGGTCCATGACCCCTTACTCCACTGAGCCGGCAAGATTAGCGATTTCGCTAAACGTGGGAGCCGGCCCCGTACGAAACCTTTTCACGGTCGTGGTTTCCCCCTCCCGTGATCTCTGCCGCTTCATAGTCGACAGCGCATTCGCGCCATCGGCTACCTTCCCCTGGGCGGATGTCGCAGCCTCCGCATCGCCGACCACCTTTTTGGCCCACTCGAGCGTTCGGGCATGCTGATCACTCATTTGACCAGCACACTGATCGCCGTAGCGTTCCAAAATTTTGGCGGCCATGCGACGGTTCGAGCGATCCCTTCTCGCCGCGGTGGCGCGCCGTTTAGGCCTTCCCTGAGGTGTCCGATCCGAGGTCCTCGAAGCTCCAAAGACACGCGGCGAGAGAGCCTTGCTGGTGCTGGCGATTCCGCCACGCACCGTACCCCCACATGCTCCGTGCGATTTCGCACAGGCACTACCCACTACCGGCAGAATTCCGCGGCCTTTATTACCAGAAGGAGCTGGCTTGGACCCCCCTGGGGCACCGGCCGTGAAGGCCCTGCTTAAGCCCTTAACGCAGGGTGATTTCGCCTCTGCAGGGCCAGAAATCCCACCCGGGACAGAGGCAGCTATGGGCGTCGACTTCGACCCACCGCTGCTCGAAGCTTTGTCGATAGCCAGCTCCGGTTTCCCTACGGCGCTGGCCGTGCAGGCCCCACTCGTGGCCTTAGCCGGAGATGCCTTCGCCTCCTCAGAATCCCCAACCGGGGTGGCGACAGCTTTGGATGCCGGCTCCGACGATCCTTCGCTGCTCGAAATTTTAGTTTTTGTTATTGTTTTTGTTTTATTTTGGTTTGTATTCATCTTGTTCGTACGACCACCTGCCCGACGAGGCGGGCGCGGTGGTCTAAGCAATGTAAGGGGAACTTAACGGTTCACCACGGCAGCGCCCCATGCCCCGGCAAGGCCACCGTTACTCCCTGAGGCGGCCTGGTATCAGGAAGGCGCCATTATAATACAGCCGGTCTGGTAAACCCCCTGGCTGCAAACCATCCAATGGGCACGGTGTCGCATAACACCCTGGATTAGGGGGGAGGAGTTGGGTTGTTGGGATAGGAGAAATAAGGAGGGATGAGGGCAGGAGTAATCGTCGTTACGGTAATCTCCACATAGGAAACTGTGTAAGCTCGTGTCTTACGCAGGTTCTCATGCGGAGCCTCCCTCAAGGCCCCAATGTCACCACTTAAGCCTCATCCCCACGCCAAGGACACCAACATCGATGAGGCAATGGAGGGGTACTACGTCGCCCAGCTTCGAAGATTGCAGTCCTCCATTTGGATGGTGAATCCCTAGGTGATTCACGGCGGGGCGGGGTGTAGAGGCACCCTGTGCCTTATGTTCCATTTCTACACTTACCATTTCTACATTGTGATTGGCTCATACATATATTAGTAGCGAGTTCTTGCATTTACTAATAGATGCATACATAACATACATAATTTACCTATTTCGCTATCATCTGCATATACATTTTTACCAACGATCAGAGGCAAAATAATCGTCAGCGGGAGCAGCAGCCGACAATCACCAGTAAAATACAATTTGGAAACGTTAGCGTTTATCTAGCAATATTTGGAAATTACATATAAAACCGCATGTTATAATTCAGATAAAAAGTCTTCGTATTTATTTTATATTGTTCAATTGTTTTGACTAAATTGATTAAACGTTAAATACATACAATCAAAGTCTATAATTTTACATGTTGTCTAGTTTTTGTTTTGTCGTCGTCTATTTGCCTCTACAATACTAGCATTAGATAAATACAAATTTTATAACAATAATTGTATTAAAAACAGTATTTCCTGCCCGCAATTGAGTAAAAAGGAAAATTAAATATTTGGATTATTTGGAACAGCTGACGAACGACGCGCGCGTAAAGTTGAGAGTTGCACATCTTTCTGCGTTGTGTTGGCGTTGGTGTTGCCCAACTTTGGTTATGCAGAGACTTTCATATAAATGCATGTTGTTGTTGTTGTTGTTATTGTAGCGGCTACAACAACCCCGCCCAGATCGATTAATACCTCAGTTGTTGTCGTCAAGTTCCACTAACGGCAGCCCTAAGAGGCGTACAGCCTCCATAGGGTCGGTCCACAGGGACAAAGGCATTAGGCTTGTCGGGTGAATGCCGTTCAGGGCCTGTCGGTATGCTGACGGGCCCAGAGGTTGCCTAATGAACCTCTGGACTTCGTCCGTCAGTTCGTAGAGATGCCCCCTGACGTGCCTAGGCGAGGGCTCCTCTGCAAGCAGCTGTCTGTTTGGGTGGCCACGTCTGTGGCTCCCAACCAGAAACTGCTTGCAGAGCATTATGTTATGCTCTTTGACTGGGAGCATTTTCGCCTCGTCATGCAGGTGGTGTTCTGGCGACATCAGAAGGCATCCAGTCGCTGTCCCAAGTGCGGTGTTTTGAGTCGTCTGGCTTCATCCACTGCATCCTACTAGTCCCCGGCGACCACACTGCGTAATTTAAAACCGGTAGAGTATTAGCAAATTTCAGTGCATCTAAAGTTTCTGAGGCGTTGGCTACATTTACTTGAGAATTATCAAAATCGGCAAATCACAAGTAGCGGTTTCTGTAACGTGCCACATTTGTTCGCTACATCGTGATGTGATAGAATGAAACGCTGACAGCACTCCGCAAGGTTGCAAAAAAATTCATGTTCTAAAAATATTTTTATATGGAAGGAACCGCTTTACACTGTCAAGGAAAAAATTGCCAAAACTCAATGCAATTTTTAGCAACTTCAATCTAGCACTTTGTTATACTAACATTATTTTGTTTTAGAGTCTAATTAAAAAGTTTGCAATTTACGTGAAACCTTACAGAATTTCATCAATTTTTGTACAAAGTTTGATCCAAAACCTGAGATCTACCACATTTTTTTGAAATGTACCACATTTTTCCCAGACTTTACCACACAGATTTTTTTTAAGTCCGATCACTGGCGAATAAGCGAGAAAGCTCGGAGAGATACCCGTTTACATTCGAACACCCGTCATCAATTCCATTACCAGTCGCCATGATCGAGCAATCGTCGGCGTTAAAGACAATAGAGACTCCCTCTGGTGGTTGAGGGAGCTTTGAAATATAAAAGTTAAACAGTAGCGGGGAAAGGACACCACCCTGTGGAACCCCCTGTTTTATTTTTCTGAGTTTGCTCGATATGTCTCTAAACATTACCAACGAGTGTCGACCACTCAGATAATTTGCCGACCACCGTTTGAGCCTCTGTGGGAGAGAGGAAGCCTCTATATCTTCTAGTAGCGTGGAATGGCTGACAGTGTCTAACGCCTTTGACGAATCCAGCGCTACTAGAATCGTTCTCTCACAGGGACGGTTACGGTTAAGGCCGCGAGTTATCTAAGTGTTTATGGCGTTAGGTGCTGTTGTTGTACTGTGCACTTTACGGAAACCATGCTGATGTCAGGTGGTTCGTGAAATACGGGAGCAGCAAGGCCTCAAGTGTCTTCGCTACCGGGGAAGGAGTGTTAACGGCCAATACGAATCTCCTTTGTTGGCTGGTTTCCCCAGTTTGAGCAGTTGGACCACTCTCCCCACCTTCCAGATGTCTGGGATGATGAGAGTGGCCATAGACCAATTGAGAACCTCCGTTAGGTACGCTACTCCCGAAGGACCCCAATTTTTCAGCATCAGCATGCATATTCCGTCGGGACCCATGGCTTTGGAGGCTTTCGCCTTCCCGATGGCCACCTGAACTTCCCCGCAAGTGAAAGCAAGGGGGGCACAAGTTGTTGGCAGTTTGTGCAGCCTTCTGGTCACTCGACGCTTGGCTTTGTCCACCGGAGGATGCAGTATGAATTGCCGGCTAAAATAGCTCGCGCATCGCTGCGGGTCCGACGAAGCATGGTCGCCGAAAGAAATTTCGACCCTGTCGTCATGCTTCGTCGGATTGGACGGTGACCTCACGGTCGACCAAAGCGTACTCACACCAGAGGTGAAGTTACAGGTTTTCAGATGCTCTTCCCACTTCTACCGCTTATGTACGTTCACTAGTTGCCGAATCTTCGCGTAGAGATCCCTGATGTGGGGGTCTCCGGGATCGGCCTGACGAAGGCTGTCACGCTCATTGGCTAGAACAGCCGCTTCAGCAAGGAAATTTGGACGTGGGTCCGTTATGCATCCTGCCGGTATAAAGCGAGCTGCAGCAGCGGTGATAGCCCTGCGGACTTTACGTTCCCCAAGGTGGACGTCGGTTGGTGTGGGGAGCGCAGCGAAGGTGTTTTCAGTAAATTCCGCGAAGCCTTTCCAATCAGCTTTAGAAAAGTTGATATAGGTCCGGTGTTCCGCGGAAGCAAAGTCGGTTGGTTTATCGATCGAGATGACTATGGGCAGATGGTCTGATGCCAAAGTCAGCATAGGTCGCCATGATATGCTATTTATCAGACCAGCGCTGAGTATTGTTATGTCTGGCGAGCTGCAGCAGCCAAGTCAGTTCCCCAGCGATCGTTTGACAGGCTTGAGTGCCAAAAATCGTGGTACGCATTAAAGTCACCTACTGTCATACAATTTTCACCTCTGAAGAGCGCACCTATATCAGGGTGATATCCTGCCGGGCAGCAGGTGACAGGGGGTATGTACACATTAAATATTTCGAGCTCAACATCGCCTGACCGGATAGCAACGCCCTGACATTCTAGGGTGGTATCCCTGCGGTCGATGTCTGCTTCAATAAGACGATACAGCACGGTGTGGTGCGTGATGAACGCTAAGCCACCACCATTATCTCACTCGCGATCTCGACGGTGCACGTTGTACCCAGCACAATTCAACAATGTTAAAATGCTGTGCAACTTCGTCTCTTGGACCGCAGCTATCAATATACCATGCCTTCCCATGAGGACGGTTATCTCCTCGATCTTGCTCTGAAGCCCGTTACAGTTAAATTGAAGGAGCTTCATGTGGTTCGGGAGACGTGTAGTAATGCGGGGTGTGAGAGACGTGTGTGGCCTTGACGCCATTGGCTGTGTGTGCTGCTGTGGTGGTAGTGGGTGGCGTCGCAGTTGGAGTTTGCGACAGTGCAGCGCAACACGGGCCCTCGAAGTTCCTCGTCCAATCTCGCATGATGCGCAGACCAGAACATGCCCTAAAGTGGCACCAGCCACTAGCACTTGACTGATGTCACATTACGGAATATCCTGGTCTGACATACCGTGCAGATTTTAGGAGGAACCAAGAGTTGTTGGCGGCGGCGTGTGGGTGTTGGTGCGGTTGTGTATATTCTGTGATCTGTCGTGGCTGTGGTGTGGTCTATTGTGTTATGTTGTTGTGCTGTGGTGTTTGTGGGGAGCTGCTCAGGTGGACTGGCGTTAGCCGTGGAGGCTGCTCTATTAAATTAGAAAAGGATAGACACTTACCACCTATTTGTCGACTTTAAAGCCGCTTTTGACAGCACTAAAAGGAGTTGCCTATACGCCGCTATGTCCGAATTTGGCATTCCCTCAAAACTCATACGGCTGTGTAAAATGACGTTGAGCAATACCGCCAGCTGCGTCAGAATTGGGAAAGACCTCTCCGAGCCGTTCGCCACAAAACGGGGTTTCAAACAGGGCGACTCCCTTTCATGTGACTTCTTTAATCTGATGTTGGAGCAGATAATAAGAGCTGCATAACTGAACCGCTCAGGAACAATTTACTACAAGAGCGTGCAATTGCTGGCCTATGCCGATGACATCGATATTATCAACAAAAACCGCAAAGTCTGTTCTGCCTTCTCCAAGTTGGATAGGGAAGCAACGCGAATGGGTCTGGGGTAAAGGAGGACAAGACGAAGTATCTCCTGTCATCAAACAAACAGTCAGCACATTCGCGCCTTGGCACCCACGTGACTGTTGACAGTTACAATTTCTAGAAAGTAGAGAATTTCGTTTACTTGGAAACCAGCATCAACACCGATAATAATGTCAGCATTGAAATCCAACGCAGAATCACGCTTGCCAACAAGTGCTACTTTGGACTGAGTAGGCAATTCAGGAGTGAAGTCCTCTCCCGACGTACGAAAACCACGCTCTATGTCACTCATCATGCCCGTGCTGGTATATGGCGCAGAAGCATGGACAATGACAACATCCGCTGAGGCGGCTCTTGGAGTGTTCGAGAGCAAGATTTTGCGGAAGATTTACGGGCCTTTACGCGTTGGCGACGGCGAGTACCGCAGACGATGGAACGATGAGATGTATGAGCTTTACAACAACATGGACATAATGCAGCGAATTAAAATACAGTGGCTCCACTGGCTTGGCCATGTCGTTCGAATGGACACCGACGCTACACCTCTGAAAGTATTCAACTCGGAACCCGTTGGTGGTAGCAGAGGAAGAGGAAGGCCCCCACTGCGATGGAAAGATCAGGTGGAGTAGGACTTGGCTTCACTTGGCGTTTCCAATTACTGCAATCGTAATCATGAAAACCATGATTACGGTTATTATAATTGTAATTGAAAAAAATTAAGGATTACAATTAACCGGGCCGTCACACATTCAATTTTCCCCTTTCAATTTTCAATACTCTCAGGGCCTCGCCAGATAGAAATTCTTTTCTGCGTCACAGGGATACTTTTGACTGACATCGAAGCTAATTCTGGGATTTTGAATAGAAGACGCCACATTGGCAACGCATGCATTGCCGCAACTGATAAAAATCGCCCAACTCTCAACTTTTGACGCGCGTCAATGCGGGAAAACAACAATGTATGGAACGAATTCAAACCAACTGACTTTTGGCCAATCAAAATGAGACTTTTTGTTTGCGGGAACGTTTGCATTGTGGCGCCTCGCAATGTTATGTGCGTCTTGTCAGACAAAAGCATCCCTGTGACGCAGAAAAGAATTTCTATCTGGCGGG
This sequence comes from Rhagoletis pomonella, assembly GCF_013731165.1. Classification (NCBI taxonomy): domain Eukaryota; kingdom Metazoa; phylum Arthropoda; class Insecta; order Diptera; family Tephritidae; genus Rhagoletis; species Rhagoletis pomonella. Next base: position 24,117,636 of record NW_023458557.1, on the reverse strand, counting down.
GCCTTCACACTCATTTATTGCTTAAATGGGCAATTTGCTTTCAATTTTTCCCTTTCAATTAAGTTTCAATTTTGCTTTCAATTTTGATCAGCTTTTCAGCTGCAGCTGCTATTAAGTCGTAACTAGGAAGAAGTATTTTATTAAATTAAGGAAAAAAATACGAAATATTTAAAAATTAAGTTGGCAGAGCGTTATTTTGATAATATTGAATGATCTCCAATTGAAATTTACAAAGAGCGATCCATTTGAATCGGAAGATGAAATTAAATGCGTATTACGATTCGAATAAGGCTACATCACAATTTTATAATTGGAATGATTTATATATATAAATGCCCAAATAATAAGTCAATTTCAAACTTGTTCTTTTAAAGCAAATTAAGACATAACATTTAGTTTGTATGTTTCACAGCATGCTTTCTATAAACATCGACTTCACATCATTGCGGTAGTTCTAGCTATTTCACACAATTAACAAGAAACTTATACCTTATTCTTTTGCATAAACATGCAATTAAAGTAAAAATTACATAAACGGATGATCAAACTTGACGTTATTTAATAAAAATGTAATTTTTCCAAAATATCGTAAAGAAAAATCGATACATTTTCACACTCGTTTTGCAATATCGTAAAACTAAGATAAAACTACTTAGTAGAAGTCTGAAATGCGACTATGAATAGAAGCAGAGAACGTATAGTTATGAGAAGATGCAAATTTTTGTATCGTAAAAACGAAAGTCTTCAACGATGGGTTTTCACCGCGGTTATTTAACATTTCAAATTGACTTTACAGAGTGGTGTGCAGGAAAAATGTTGTCAACAGTATTGTGCAGACAGTATTATGCAGAAAATATGTTAAAACCTATAGGTATGTATGTAAATTATACTTTTCTAATCTAAATGGTAAAAATTGCGCCAAAATTGATACAAAAGGAGGGAAAAATGACATTTCTCCAAAAATTTTCTCTGACATCGTGAAAAAGTCGAAATTGGTGGTGTAAAGCAAAGCTTTAATTTGTGAGTAATTGATTTATTTTTAAAAATAAAAATGCCTGTAAGGAAGTGCAAAGTGCGTGGATGCAACAATACTAATGCATCATTTCGTATGTATTGTTTTCCTCAGGAGTGGGAAATGGCAAGAAAGTGGAGGGAGAACCTCAACATCTTGCCAACAGATAACTTGCCGGCGCCGTCCAATTGCTTCGTATGCTCCATTCATTTTGAAAGAGACGCAATGGGGTCAAAAATGTTGAAAAGGAATGCTATTCCTACGTTGAATTTGGGTGAGAATTTGGAGAAGTTAAAAATAGTAATAATCGGCGCTATTATTGTTGTCGATATCCACGTCGATGTCATTGTTTCATCAAAAAATAGCCCTATGAGGAAAGGTGGTCCTCGCAAAAATATGTACTGTGGTCAGCGTACGAGGGACTTGCGACTTACGGGGGCAACTTTTAGATGCAAAAATTACATCGACAACTATAATAGGGCCGAATATTCTGATTCTGAAATAAATATTTAAATTGTATGTACCTACATACATACATATACATGCATTTGCAGATTTACAGCGTGGCGACAAATTTTTTTCAAAAATAGAAATGTCCTTTAGAGATTTTACCTAAATTTTATTCATTGGTTTTAAAATTTTAATTCTTATTGGCATTTACCAGCAGTGTAAACATTGGGAGATAAGTACTTGTGGCACGCAAGACTTTTTCAGATGTATTTTCTCCTAGACTTTGTATAACAAAAGACAAAAAAAAACGAAAAAAAGTATAGGGTCACTGGAATGAATGGGCGTCCTAGTCACTAGTTCCTAGACTATTCGATTTCTGAGTATGAGGCCTTATGTTGGACAAAATGGGGTGCTCAAAATGAAGGAAATTAGTCTATGGGTATAAGTAAAAAACAGGGTCAAATTTTAAAAAACTAATTAATACAATTAAAGTAAAACCTGTGGAAAATTAACTATAAAATGATTTTATTCTTTAAAAAAAACCTGGATAACAGTTATTAGTCGCCACCCTGTATATATGTGTTGGAATTTGTGATGTGTACATTAGGGTTGTTTATATGTCTGTATGTATTTGTGATGTGTACATTGGGGTGGTCGGTTTGTTTTAACGAATATACATATGCACTGATACATGCTTTTTGGTACTCGATGATATCTGTGGCATTTTATCAAAACAACTTAAGTTACTTTAGAAGGTTTGTCTTTGAATTTAAAAATAACTAAGTTTGCTTTGATAAGTTTGATTTGATTTTAATCAGCTTTTGCTTGCTAATTTTGTGAAAATAAAAAAAATACTTCACTTATGCATGCGAAAATGTTAATCTATAATGGAATTAAAATGGAAAGTGGCACAAGCTAGTTAGTTACATTGTTTTCTTGAAGACAGCATGTTGATAATGAAATTGCTTCTCAAATTGAATGCAACCTGCGTAATGGCTTTCTATTTTGATGATTTTTGACAAGCAATATGTGTGAGGAAATTGAAAGGCAAAACTGATTGTGTGTCGTCATCGTTAATCAATAAAATATTGTTTAGGAACCCAAGGGAAAACTGCTTATTTCGAGAAAAGGAGTTTTAATAAAATGCCACAGTGTAGATATTTAATCACGATTTACATACATATGTATAAATTAAGTTCAGCTTTGGTGTATGTTTATGGGCTGGTTTCTCCAACTCAACTTTACTTAGATTAGCCAATTTTTTAGACTTAGTCAAGAATAAGCTGTGTAAAAAGTAGGCTAACTTTTGGCTTAAGTCCAAAAAATGGCTAATCTAAGTTAAGTTGAGCTGGAGAAACCAGCCCTATGTATCACTGATGTACATATGGAAATATACTTATGTACATGATTATATATGTATTTAAGTTTACGTTATGGGTAGTTTGGTGGTTAGGAGTAATAGTAACCAAATTTTGTAGGCTCTGAATATATTCCACCGCACTCATACCAACCAGTGCCAATAAGTCGAAGCTGTTGTGTTAAGGGCTGCGATTCTGACAGGAAGAGGAAATTGTTCGAGTTCCCCAAAACGGAAGTGGCTCGCAACGAATGGGCGCTAGCCTGCAGTATACCTATTCCTCTTGAACAAAATGGCAAATTATATATTACCGAGCGTCATTTCGAGACGAAATTTGTCTCAACCAAACGGCTGTTGAATGGAGCTTTTCCAAGGCTAAATCTTGATCAATGCGATCAATATCAGCCATCACCAAATATAGAAAACAGCGTTTCTTCGGAGTGGGTACTACAGCCCGTACAACGAACGTATTGCGATCCGGTTCCAGACTCTGGAAAAGATCTAACGTTTCAAGAGTTTGAATTATATTCAGATTATGAGGAGAAAAGAAAACGTTTCGATGTGGGCAATACCGATGAAGTATTCAATACTAAAAAATCTTCATATGATGAAGAACATTATTCGAAAATGGAAAAAGTATACCAGAAGAATGAGTTTAAATTGCGACAAACTATTAAAAGCCTTGAAATTCAAATTCAGCAATTAAATGAAAAATATTCCCTACTAAAATCTGTGTCAATTGTGCCATCTAATGACGCTAGCAAACATGCCATATCTTTCGCCAAAATGATCGTTAATACAACCAAGTCATACAACGATGATGAAAGAACTTTGGCGCAAAATATTAACTACATGTCAAGTAAGGCGTATACTTTCATGCGCGATGATCTTGAATTCGCATTGCCCCACAAAACAACATTGCTGCGTTGGCGTCCGATCCGCTATGTAACACCTGGCATCAACAAACTGGTGTTTGACAATTTAGAAAAAATTTTAAAAGACATGACCGAAAATGAGCGCATTTGCGAAATTTTATTTGATGAAATCGCAATAAAAAATGATCTCACATACAATAAATCCAAAGATATTATTGATGGTTTCGTCGATGATGGGGAAGGACATCGGGAGGCCGTTATTGGCAACAAATGCTGTTTTTTTATGGCAAAAGGCATTTTGTCTAAATGGAAGTACATACTTTCGTATACAATTTCCAAGGATGGTGAAAGGGGTGTAAACCTTCTGAATTTGTTAAAAATTAATATAAATGCCGCGGAGAAAATTGGTCTGCACGTAAGGGCCGTTGTTTGCGACCAAGGAAGTAACAATGTGGCGTTGAGCAAAATGTTGCACATTACTCCTGATGCTCCATATTTCATTCACATTGAAAAAAAAAATCATTTTCTGTTTTTTCTTTTTATGGTACTGAAGATTTGGTTACGGATGAAAAAAATTTAAAATAATCTGTGGATATATATAAATATATTTTTATAAACTCTTAGAGGTATAGAAATTTTTAAAATTAAAAAATAAATCAAATAATTTGTTTGCATATATGCATATGGTGTTCAAGGCACATTGACCCACCTGTACAAAAATTGTGGCGCGTCATGGACAAAAATTTTATAATTTCGGACCGAAAAATATGAAAACGAGCTAAGTTGCTACGTTACATTTGTGACATTCCGATAAAACCAAATATGTTTGTGATTTTAGAAGTTTTGATTTTATTAAAAAAAAATCTATGTATTTTCCTGCAGAAATCGTAGACTTTTATTTAATGTTTATTAAAATTACACCTTAAAATACTAGTTAATGGTTGAAATATTGGAAGGGAACAGAGAAATTGAGTGTTTTGTCAAAAATTAACAAAAATTACCAAAATTCGAGATAACTTATTTTACTGGATATAGAGAAATAATTGCCACTTTTCACTTGGCTGGCCGAGATTTCTTCAATTTTACATTTTAGAATTTTTGTGTCGGATTGACAAAGTTGCGCTTGAGGGTGATGAATTTGCGGGGAGATGTGCTGCTGTAGTATTTAAGAATGGAATATCTTGACCTTGAGAAATATGCGAATGCGTTTATGATTGAAATAGGTATTGTTGTATTTGAGTATACGTGTAATTATGCGCATATGTATGTATGCTGCCGTGATTTGTACATGTGTACATTTATATGCATGTTCGTAGTTTTTTTGGCAGTAATATGCACATACATATATATGCATGTAAAAACGTTATCAAGTAATGGAACATGTATGCACATACATATATATGCGTGGGAAATGCATTTTCATTTGAATCCAAAACTATTGGGGCATATTCGTAGTTGAAATAAAGTTTGCAGCTTTTCACAGATATTCCATTGAAAATAATGTAAAAAAGGTATAACTAATTTTAATGTCGACTTTATTTTAACCAGGGTACGAAAATAAACTGTACAAAACAATTCCCATTTGCTCATCGATCATCATATCATTTGTGGTTTTGTACAGTTTTGTAAATAGTCAGAAACAAATTGTAAGATTCACTGTCATTTTCCCCAACGAGAAACGTTTGCTTTTCGTTTGTGACAATTGTACCATAGGGTACGTTTTATATGTATGCAAACGTTTCAATTACGTGAAAAATAATTTTTTCTGCAAATTTTCATATCCAATTCAATTAAAAAACATTTTTATTTTTTTATTCATTGCAGCCATTCGTTTTGTATTTGTTTATTGCATATATGTGCACACATAAATATATTTTCCCTGCACGATTCATTTCGTTTGTTGTTTCGTCTGTAACTACTAAACTACTGTAGTGTACTATCGCCAAAGTGAACTCAGCCGTTTTGTTTCGTATTGTACCGAACTGTTAAAGTAATAAACGAAACGAAATAGTAACGTACAATATAGTTTATTTTCGTACACTGATTTTAACTATGAATATGCCCCAGTTATTTATGTATATATATAAATGCGAGCATTGCAGTGAAAAATGATCATGCAACACATTTTTTGTCAAAATAAATGTTCATAAAACTCAAAAATAAGGCTGACTTCCAAAACGTCAATTGTTTTGCATACGTACAAAGTATAAGGTTCCATAACGTCGAACTACAAAATATTGGCAATGTATACTGTTCCAAAACGCAGCCGAAAAGTTATCGAAACGCATCGCTGGAGCAATCAGCGCATCAGAAACAAAGTTGATGCTTCGTTTGTTATTGGTTAGCATTGGTGTTTTAGAAATGGAAAATTCAGAAAAATTGGTCATTGCTATATTGAATATTTAAAATATGCAATGCATATGGTGCAATGTGTCGCAACTCTGCATATACAAACAGTTTGAATACCGCAGTATAACAGTTTCCAAACATTGTATTGATACGTTTTGAAAGTCAGCCTAACTTTTCGAGAAAAACAACTTTGAAGTTAGTTAACAAGCGCATTGCATTTGTACACTTTTTAGTCAATGTGTCCATATTTAAAATTAATTTGTGAAAAAACTAAGGCAGCTAGAAAGCTGTGGTTTGTTGCATTGAAAATAGTGTAGCATCTACCATGCGAATCGGTAAAAAAGTAAACTCGATTTTTTTTTACCCAAAGCGCCTCTGAAATGCCGACGGCAAATCTGAATCGATCACAATCACCATTTTACGAAATGAGGATTGGGCACCAACGTACAACTCATAATGTTTTAAATAAGTAGAGCAATTACTGAAAAAAACAAATTCAATGCATATCCAATAATTTATTTATTTTTAATTGTAATTACAAGTTTTTGTTTTCATATGCTTGCTGGTTTGGTTAACAGATGATAAACATTCAGTTTGCAGGTTTG
>NW_023458557.1:24090723-24110888 GCF_013731165.1 Rhagoletis pomonella | reverse complement strand
TCTATATCAGAATATTGATAATGTTGCCGCAAGAATGTTTTAGTACAAAGGAAAACGTAGCTGTCAAACTGCCAAGACACCGCAGTAGATGCCAAAATACAAGCCCTGATCTATATTGCTTCTATATTCCAACATTTGTGTCAAGATATAAGCTCAATCCTGTGAAAACGGGCAGTTACAGACGTCTGTCACAAACAATCCCCAGCCTCCGCGGAAAGCGTCTATTAACCGAAAAAAAAAGTAGACGAACAGACCTGCCGGAACCAGTGACAATCGGTGACACTGTCCGCAAGGAACACAGCTATCGCAAAATGCCAGACCTTCCAAGCAGTTTTGTTGTTGCCGTACGCTCTAGAAAAAGTATTAGATGGTGCAATTTATGGCACGCTACCGGGTGCGCTATACGCCGAAGAATAAAGTATTTATATTTTGTGCGGCGAACAGTAACCCATAACAAACGTTAGTGATACTGAGCTCTATAACCAAAGAAAACACGACTATTGTCGCATGTGTAAACGAAAAGAGAGTGTGGGTCGTTCATGTAACAGAGTGCGTAAACTTATAAGATTATCTGCTTGATAAAGTTATCGGTTTAGATGAATACCACTAATATTAATAACAAAGATATTTTTGCATACATATGTGGTTGCTTAATTGCTTATTACTACTACTCCTTTGCATATAGCTGTTTTCAAAAGTTGCAAAATTTCAATAAAAAGTTAAGCGATTTTAACAGTATCATAATCAAAAGAAAAGTAATCGATTTACATTTCTTTTAATTTATATTAACAGTTGCAAATCATTTGTAATGGTGCACAAAAATTCAGTTTCGTTACAACTTTGCAAAATTTTACCACTTTTTCACTTCTTATATATACATGTTTTCAAAAGTTGCAAAATTTCTATAAAATAGTTAACCGATTTTAACAATATTATAATCAAAAGAAAGGTAATCGGTTTACCTTTCTTTTGATACATATTAAGAGTTGCAAATCATTTATGGTGGTTCAGAAAAATTAATTTTTCTTACAACTTTGCAAAATTTGACAAGTTGGACCTACACTTTGAAGGTGCTCCTGGCGTTGAAGGTGCTGAGTGCGGAAGGTACCCATGGTGCTCCTGGCGATGAAGGAGCTAAGGATAGAAGGTACTGGTGGTGCTCCTGGCGATGAAGAAGCTAAGGACAGCAGGTTGTAATGGTGCTCCTGGCGATGAAGATGCAAGCGTTGAAGGTGCTGATGGCGAATCCCAAACCTGTAAACAAACAAAAATATCAATTAAAATTTATAAACATATAAAAAGTCTCAATGCATACCTTAAGAATGTGACTAAGTCGCTGCTGTTTTGCAATCTAAAAGAAGAAATTACATTATAATTAAATCAAATTGTTAAATACGAATCCTTACCTTCAAAATTTTCGCAAAGTAACATTTCTTCACAGTATGTATACTGTCATCAAAACTCCGATGTTTCTAACTTGCTCGCTCTAACGCATAGAATTCTTATTAGAGTACGAATTCTTATCAGGTATGTAGCTCTAACAAAGGGACATTTTTTTGACAGTTTGAACAAAAAATTTGTAAGTGTGTGGGTGAGATGACTAAAAAGTTGTGAATGTGTTTGTAAATCGTTTGAATTTCAGGGGAAAGTGGAGAGCCGTGGCTGGCAGGGTACGTTCCAAATGTACCTAAAATAATGTGATTTACCGAATGTACGTTAAAATTTAAGAAGCTGAAGAGTAGGTACAATTCAACCTAGTTTTACATCACTATCTTCCACCTCTAATTCGCTTCTTCCTCTCTTCTTGAAAATTATTCATTACACCCGATTTACATGATTCAAGTACTTGAAAGCAATTCTTGCTCATTCTCTTTTGTGTTTTCTATTTGCTTTTACACGTTTCAATTCTGTTGAATTCAAGTTTTTGGTTCTTTAAATGGGAAGCAACGAAAATGCCAAAAGCAAAGCAAGAAAGTTGAAACGACTTGACGGTACAGACGCATGTGTACTCGTCGCTTTTCTTCTCACCCCCTCTCTTCCACATGCGAGCAGAATTGAATTCAATACTTGAACTGTGTAAAAGCAGTCTTACACTCTCATTCTCATAATAATGTGATGTCACACCCAGTTGCTCTCCGCTCGATTGATGCAATCTAGTATTCTATCATTCTTGTATGTGAACGGCCCTTTAAGGCTCTGGCACATACAGCTTTCGTGCTGCTTTGGCGATGGTTTTGCGTTGACAGCTAAGATAAATACATACGTTTATATGGAGCTATTCACATAGGGAATGCTGACGCCAAAGCAACACGAACGCTAGTCAACTCTTGCGGTTTTGCGCGCGTCGACAGTCCCTTGATGAAATCAATCATTTTTTGCTAATAACCACACAAAATCATGCAAAGAAAAAACGTATAAGGACCGCGACGACCAAAATGCTTCTATTTTAAAAATATCTGAATGTTTTTTAATTGTAAAATTCAAATTCGAAAACTAAACACATTAGCTGTCAGAGCATTCATTGTAGCACACGCTTGCGCTACTTGCGTTGCTGTCAAAATGAAGCAACGCCAAAGCGACGCGACGGCTCTATCTTAAGGCCCGCCCACATACAACTTTGGCATTGTGTTGGCGCTGGCGTTGCTTTGACAGCAGTGCGAGTAACGCCGGTGCTTGCCACAATGAACGCTTAGCAGAGAATACTTTGGTCACTAAATTAACATACTTGTAGAGGCACCCTGTGCCTTATGTTCCATTTCTACACTTACCATTTCTACATTGTGATTGGCTCATACATATTTTAGTAGCGAGTTCTTGCACTTACTAATACATGCATACATAACATACATAATTTACCTATTTCGCTATCATCTGCATATACATTTTTACCAACGATCAGAGGCAAAATAATCGTCAGCGGGAGCAGCAGCCGACAATCACCAGCAAAATACAATTTGGAAACGTTAGCGTTTAGCTAGCAATATTTGGAAATTACATATAAAACCGCATATTATAATTCAGATAAAAAGTCCTCGCATTTATTTTATATTGTTCGATTGCTTTGACTAAATTGATTAAACGTTAAATACGGCTAGCTGTAAAACGGAGTCATACGAGTTGGAGTTTTTTTTGTAAAGCGGTTCATCGTCAGATCAGTTGGAGTTGTTGTAAAGCGGTTCGTCATCATAGCAGTTAATTTTCGCAAAACGGTTGTACTTATAAAAGCTGGAGTTTTTCATAGTGATGCCAAATAAGGTTTGGGTAAAGTGGCTGGCTGTATCGGTAAGGTTGTACAGTTGCATCAAATCGAAAGTTTTTTGGTTTATGCTTGCGAGAGTGGGGCTTAATAAAAGTTCGACTTTTTAAGGTTCGCTGAATTTACACGTTTGGTGGTACGATTTGGTGAGCGAATATTATGCCGGGTAGCAATTACAATTTAAGACATCAAGACAGATCGCAAGGTGAACAAATGGAGGGCGATGGTGGAGTCAATGATGGTGCACAAGGTGGACAATTTTCAGCGATTGTAGCCAGCCTTAACGCTCTAACGAATGCTGTCGCGCAATTGAAGACGGTTACAGAGGAGAGTCAACGTGATATAGAGAGGCTGCGAAATAACATTGAATTAGATGTACATCCAGCGGCAGCAACACAACAGGCAAGTGAAACTACGTCCGAAATTATGCCAGAACAGTCCGCCCAAAATACATTGGTGGAAGCTAGTGAGTCAGTTAAGAAACTATACGACTTGCCTACGTTTTCGGGTAATACAGAAGAGTGGCCGCTCTTCTTGGCTAATTTTAAAGACACGAGCGTTTCGTTATAGCAACCGGCAGAATTTAATTCGGCTTCACAAGTGCCTGGTGGGCCGTGCGAAAGAAACGGTAGCTTCGATGCTGATATACCCCGAAGACGTGCCAAATGCCATCGCGGAGCTTGAGTTTCAATTTGGTCGGCCAGACCTCTTGGTAAGAAGTCAGCTAAGCAAAATTCATCAGTTTCCGAACATAGCTGAAAACAAGGTTGAACAAATTTTATCATTTTCAACAAAAACACGAAATATTGTTGCGTTTCTAACTTCAGCAATATGTGAGCACCACCTAAATATTACTACACTTTTAGAGCAACTTGTAACCAAGCTACCACCCAGCAAGCAGTATGAGTGGACCAGGCGTGCAGTGAATATAAAGCCGTACGCTACAATTAAATAATTTTCACAGTGGTTAAGTGCCCTTGCCCGAGTTGTCTGCCTAATGCCGCCGTCAACCGCAGTTATGAGAAGTCAGCAGCTAACGCCACATCAACAGCCATCTCGTCGTGTAATGTTAGTCGGAAGTGAGCGTCAACAGGATCATGTAGCCAGTTTTAAGTGTTATGTGTGCGTGGGGCACACTCGATTAGTGTCAATGAGTGTTCGTGATCGTTGGGAAAAGGTGAAATCCCGCAGCTTTGTTTCTCGTGTCTGCGTAAAGGACACAACACATCTAACTGCCGTTCAAAAAAGTTTTGTGACGTTAACGCCTGCCGCCGCTATCATTATCGAAGTTTACATGAAGCCGTCCGCAGCACAAAGTCGCGCTGCAACTCAGCCTGTACTTAATTGCAGAGAAGCCAAACATCGAAATAGCCAGTTTTTTTAAACATGTGCCAGTATCGCTATTCGGACCGAACGGTAAAGAAGATTTTTATGCCATGGTTGATGAAGGATCAGCTATATCACTACTAGAAGATAGCGTAGCCACAAGATTGGGTCTCAAAGGACGTAAGCAGCCCCTGACTTTACAATGGTATGGACAAAAGTGTACGACTGAAGAGTCGCCAAAAGTGACTGTTGAAATACAGGGCAGATGTACAACTGCGACGTACACGCTACGTAATATTTGCACTATTCGTAACCTCGATTTACCAGAATAGTCCTTCCGTAAAGCAGATTATAGCCATTTGAAGATTTTGCCATTAGAGGATTATCATCAAGTCAAACCATCGTTGCTGTTAGGTTTAGACAATACGTATTTAAGTGTGCCGTCCACAACAGTACAAGCTGGCAGCGGAAACCCAGTAGCCATTAATACAAAGCTGGGTTGGATAGCCTACGGTTCAACCCGATCGTCAATTACAACGCCTGTGGTACTACATATTCGAGAAAAGAACAACTTGGACTCGCTACATGAACTGGTTGCAGAATATTTCGCCGCTGATAACTTTGGTGTCAACAATGAGTCAACGAAGCAACTAGAGTCAGAAGACAATCAACACGCTCATAAGAGGCTGGAAGCTAACACACGTCGCATCGGTAAGCGCTTTGAAAAAGGTTTACTGTGGAAAAGTGTTCCACCAGCACTTCCGAACAGCTTTGCTATGGCTTTCAAACGACTGTTGGGTATTGAGAAGAGAATGCGCCTAGATGAAGGGTTTTCCGCCAAGTACAAAGAAGAAATTGCTAAATATATACAAAATGGTTACGCCAGAAAACTTTCCAAGGACGAAGTAGGTATGCAGTCATGTTTCAATTGGTATTTGCGCTTTTGCAAGGAGGTTAAATTCGTCCACGCCGAAGGAGGGTTTCAGCTTCGATCTTTCGTATCCAATATCAAAGAACTTGAAATCAGCTTGAATACCGACGCCGAAGCCGTATCCCACCACGTAAATTTAGAATGCCAAAGTAGTTGCGAAAAGGTGTTGGGAATGTATTGGAATACTCCGACCGATTCGTTTGAGTTCAAGTTCAAATTTCATCGCATTCCAAAACCAGTACTAGAAGGTATACGCGTACCTACGAAACGCGAACTTTTGAGCATCGTAATGTCAGTTTTTGATCCGTCGGTATTCTCGCCGATTTCCTGTTATTCGCCAAGATACTGATTCAAGAGGTGTGGAAGAGTTGCATCGAATGGGACGAAATATTGCCATATCAACTTCAACATAAATGGTTTGCCTGGTGGGGTGAATTTAAACGCATCAACGAGGTCAAGGTGAACCGCTACTACTGCAGTCGCCAACATCTGTTCAGCTTCAAATTATAGTAGACGCCAGTCAAGTTGCATTTGCCGCAGCTGGGTATTTTCGTATTGCCAGCGCACAAAATGTCGACGTTGCCTTTATTGCCGGTAAAACCAGGTGTGCACCTCAGAAGCTCCTCTCGGTGCCCAGACTGGAATTGCAAGCTGATGTACTGGGTGTTCGACTTGCCAAAGTCATTAGTCAAGGTCATAGTATTCAACCAGAAGAAGTCACGTTCTGGACAGATTCGCAAACGCTGTTACAATGGGTGAATTCAAGAGACAGAAAGTTTAAGCCATACGTTGGTCATCGCATAATAGAAATTTTGTCATCGTTGAATCCTTCTCAATGGCGCTGGATACCTACAGATATAAACACGACCGACATCGCTACTCGTCCAAAATGGCCACCTAAAACCGAAAAATACAGCCCATGGTTAAGAGGTCCGGATTTCCTGTGGGATCCAGTCGATCATTGGCCACCTACGCTTTGCAGCCCCATGCCAGTTCAGCTTGAGGAGGAAGTGCAGCCGTGTCTTGTTGCACTTGCGGAGGTAAAAGATTCACTACTACAATTTAATCGATTTTCTTCTTTCTTTAAGTTGAGACGGGTGATGGCATTGGTTTATCAAGCCGTAAACAAGTTTCTACGTCGTGGGCACGAAAACAACAACGCCTCAGCACTCAACGTCTCCGAACTTGAGAAAGCCGAAAAGTATATAATCAGAGAATTCTAACACGAAGTTCACGCCGAAGAGTTCGCAGAACTTGAGAAATCGAAACACGTTCCTAAACATAGTACTATTCGTACATTATCGCCGTACATTGACAATGAAGGTGTTATGAGGTTGCGGGGGCGCATAGACGAGGCTACATGTCTGCCGGAAGAAGCTAGGAGACCGATGCCGTCGAAACACATCATCTCACAGCTTATTATGCGCCAATACCACCAACAGTATCACCACTAGAATGTTGCAGTAATTTTAAGTGAGGTTCGTCAGAAATATTGGTTTCCACACGCTAAATCCCTATTGAAAGTCGTACAACGAAGTTGTTCACAATGCCGAATTGACAGAGCCACACCTAAACCACCATTAATGAGTCAGTTGCATGAAGACCGAATTACACCATACGTCAGGCCCTTTGCGTATACAGGGGTGGATCTATTCGGCCCGTTTAACGTAGCGATAGGGCGCCGAAGAGAGAAGCGATGGGCAGTCATATTCACGTGCCTCACCATAAGGGCGGCTCATCTGGAACTTGCGCACGACTTGTCAACAGATGCTTTCCTAATATGCTTACGCAATTTTGTAAACCGCTGCGGAACTCCGGTGCGTATCAGAAGCGATAATGGTACAAATTTCATAGGCGCCCAGAGGGAGCTGAAAGCGCCTGAACGTATTTAAGATTTCGAACGTATTTTGAATGATGTATCCAAGCGCGGTATAGATTGGAAGTTCAATTGTCATTCTAATCCAAGTTCTGGAGGCTGTTGGGAGCGACTAATTCACATAGTGAAACGACGCTAACAGAAGTACCATTGTCATCGGAAGAAGACGATCCGATAACCCCGAATCATTTTCTGTTGGGGTGCTCAAATTCGACGCAAACTCCGCAACCAGTAGATGGAAAATTATGCCTAAGAAAATAATGGCGCATAGCTCAAAGCCTAAAAGACAGATTTTGGAAACAGTGGATACGGCATTATTTACCACAATTGCTCTTGCGTCAAAAATGGCAGGAAGAAGTGGAGCCCCTAAAAGTGAATGACTTGGTGTTAATATGTGACACCATGCAGCCACGTAGCCAGTGGCAAAAAGGTCGAGTTACTCGAGTATTCCCCGCCAAAGATGGTAAGATCCGTTTCGCGGAAGTTAAAACCGCTGGAGGGGTTAGGTTAGGTTAGGTGGCAGCCCCGTGTAACCGGAGCTCACTTAGACAATGTAAGGTTGTTCTTTGTGATACCACAATTTGGAAAGGCCCCCTAAACTTTATCGTTAAAACGCTCCGAGCCGATTATGTATTTACTAATACGGCTCATCTCAATGCACCAGAGCTCCTCGGGACTGTTTAGAAAGTGAGAGCCAAAGTACTTCAACCTTAGCCTCGCAAACGCTGGGCACCTAAGAAGGTAGTGTTGAGGTGATTCTACGTCGTCATCTTCCAGGCAACAGCGACATAAAGGGTCCGGCAGAATGTTCAGCCTAACTGCGTGGATACCGATAGGACAGTGACCCGTTAAAACAACCACCAGAAGTGATAGCTGTGGCTTTGTGAGTGTGAGGAGTGCCCTCGATCGCCCCCGGTCCACCCTCGGCCAAAAGGACCTTGCGATCGCACATGTCATGGTATTCGCCCAGCGTTCGCTGAGCTGACATGAGGCCCATTTATCCAAGAGCGAACCGCAACCGATCAATGGCACCCCCAGCCGCTCTTTATTAGGTAGTAACGTTTCACGGGTTCCTTCCCTCGCCAGCTCGTCAGCCACGCAGTCCCCCCCAATGTCGCTGTGTCCCGGAACCCAAATAAGCCTAATGCGGAAGTATTCCGACGCGGCTGAGAGAGAGAGAAGACATTCTTTAACCAGGTTAGAGCGCACCTCTAACGAACTCAAAGCCCTGAGAAGATACGCTCACTTCCCTGACGGTTATAACGCTCCTTAGCAGTGAATCCACCGCCTCCTTGATAGCAGCTACTTCCGCCTGGAATACACTGCAGAAGTCCGGGAGCCTGAACTTAGTGCTGATGGAAAGCTCTCGACAGAAGACCCCTCCACCAACCCTGCCATCCAGTTTCGA
Organism: Rhagoletis pomonella; assembly: GCF_013731165.1. Classification (NCBI taxonomy): domain Eukaryota; kingdom Metazoa; phylum Arthropoda; class Insecta; order Diptera; family Tephritidae; genus Rhagoletis; species Rhagoletis pomonella. Next base: position 24,102,091 of record NW_023458557.1, on the reverse strand, counting down.
TCCATCCGTAAAGAAGTTCACCGCACCCCTCCTCCAGAAGTCCCGCCCGGCCCACTCATCCCTTGAGGGAAAATGGACAGAGAAGAAGCTCCTAGGAGCCGTAACGGTGGTGCAGTAATCCGTACGATCGGGGATGAAGTCGAAACCTCCTAGAACTCCAGAGTGTCCAGTCCCTAAGTTGATCAACCAATCGGTTTCCCTGAGTCTAATAGCCGTTCGCGCCGCGATAACTCTGCCTGCAACGTCGACAGGCGCTACGTTTAGCATTGCGTTCAGTGCTAATGTGGGGGTGGTTTGCAGTGCCCCACTAATACCAATTAAAGGAACCCGTTGTACGCGCTCCAGCTGCCTAGCTAGTGTAGCCTTTTCCAGTGACTTCCACCAGACTAGGGCCCCAAAGAACATAATTGGCTTGACTACGGTCTCGTATAGCCAATAGACAACTTTAGGGGAGATGCCCCATCTCTTACCAATAGCTCCCCTACTGCAATATAAGGCCACTGATGCCTTTCTTGCCCTTTCCTCGATGTCTGGTACCCACGACAACTTCCTGTCCAGGATCAAGCCCAAGTACTTGACCCTGTCAGACCTCCAACCGAGGGAAGAGCAGCGGCGGGGATTTTATATTTTTTTGTGAATAAGACCAGCTCTGTCTTACTGGGGTTTACGGCAAGACCACTTTTGGCCGCCCAGTTAATAACTATGTTAATGTACCGTTGGGTCAGTTCATACAGAGTGTTCAGGTATTTACCTTTAACTAGGAGCGCCACATCGTCTTCATAGGCAATTACCCTACAGCCGTGTCTCTCCAGCTCCACTAGTAGCTCATTCACCACGACGATCCAGAGAAGGGGTGAGAGAACCCCTCCCTGCGGGGTGCCCTTGCTCACCATGCGAGACAAGCAGGCGCTACCCCAGACGGCCATGACAGTTCTGTCACGCAGCAAGCTTTCGATGAGCCTAATGAGACTGACCTCAACCCCAAGCTTATCTAGCGACTTAACTATTGCGTCCGGCAGGACATTATTGAAAGCACCCTCGATATCGATGAAGGCTCCTACGGCAAAGTCCTTGTGAGTGAAGGCTTCCTCTATACACCTCATAATTGTATGCAGAGCAGTATCGACCGACCGTCCTTTACAGTAAGCATGCTGAGCTCTAGACAGGCGATCCCGAGGAATCATGCTCCTTATGTGCATATCAACCAGCCTCTCCAACGTCTTCAGCAGAAACGATGAAAGACTGATTGGCCTAAAGTCCTTGGGGGCAACATGAGAGCTCCTTCCAGTCCAGGAAAGTGAGTGTCCAGGAGCAGCCTAAGCGACTCCTCGCCACTCATAGTCCAGTGACCTGCCTCATCCCTCAAGTAGCCCAGCGGAGCAGGACTCCTAGCGAGTATACGCCTAAGTCTCGAAGATTCATGACACCCTTCAACGTTTTCGCAGAAAGACCTCCATGAAATCTTTTTAGCCTTTCTTATTTCGGACTTGTAGATTCCTAGTCCAACCTTATAGAGTTCCCAATCAGAAGACAACTTACTCCTACAGGCCCTATTGAAAACTCGTCTGCTCGACGCTCTTAACTCAGAGAGCTCCACAGTCCACCAAAGGGGTTTCCCTCTACCTTTCTCTACCTGCGCTTTCAAGAGCTTCCCTGCACGCAGAGCTGAAAACTTCAACAAGCTCCTCCAGCGAGTCTACCGACTGCACAGAATTTGGTTCTGGCGCATCAGGGAGCACTCCGCGAAGGTGCCTGTTATACAGATCCCAGTTCGTGCTGTTCAGATTCGTGAAGGGCTTGCTACGTGGACGCGTTTCGTCCAAAGAGAATTGAATATACCTATGATCCGAAAAAGAGTGTTCGCTCAGAACCCTCCAATCCGAGATCACAGGTGCTGTCTCAGATGAAGCCAGTGTGAGGTCAAGAACCTCCTCCCTGGCAGCAGTTATAAACGTAGGGGAATTCCCCCTGTTACAGATATGTAAGTTTTCACTTAGAATAAACTCAAAAAGCGACTCACCTCGCAAGTTTGTATCCGAGCTGCCCCAAACTGAGTGCCTCGAGTTCGCATCAGACCCCAAGATCACGCCAGTTTCCGTCGCTTGGCTTCCGCTAGAGCACTCCTCAGCAGCGTTGGAGGTGGCTCCACCTCGTCATCGTGCGGCATGTAGGCGGATATAATAATATCCCAACGGTTTTTACCCTCCATTCCCGCCCATCCGCGCGAGGGGCGCAGTCCGCATGACGTACGGAACCAATATTTTAAATTTTGTGCCGAGTCACGATAGGCAGGAGTTTGTTAAGTGTCGAGATCTAAAACTGTTCAGCTACAGAACTAAATTCATCAGCTGATTTTATGTATTTATGTCAATAATTCACTCGCTTTCTTAATGTTGAAAAGCGGATCTGATATATCAAACGTGCTGGAATGAGAGTTAAAATCCTGGCATAAGCAACGGAGTGGGTCGTGCAATTCAAAATTGGTTTTACAAGCTTTCAGAAATATGGGACAAAAGTGTCTTGATACGCGTGACGGAACATTAAAGCTTACATCAGCCAGAAGAGACGGACTTGAAATTGAACCTGTCAGTAATTTAACCATAAAAATTATACCAAGCATTTCCCTGCGACTGGCAAATGTAGGAAGGTTAATAAGTTTTAAGCGACTCGTATAAGGTGGAAGACTATATTGAGAATCCCATCGGAAGTTTCTTAAAGCAAAAAGTAGGAATTGGTTTTGAATTGATTCTATCTTGTCTGAGTAAATTTGATACCTTGGATTCCAAACCACCGAGCCGTATTCCAGAATCGGCCTAACTAATGTTGTAAACAGGGTTTTAGTGATATAAGGGTCACTAAATTCTTTTGACCATCGTTTCACAAATGCAAGTACACCTTTAGCCTTGTTGACTGTCACATTAATGTGAAGATTAAAATTAAGCTTAGGATCCATTGTGATACCAAGGTCCACAAAATTGTATACCTGTTCCAGGTTATGGTTACCTATTATATAAGAAACTGGCAGAACAGCTCTTCGCGAGAAGCACATTACTTTACATTTCTTAAGATTTAGAGGCATAAGATTTACTTTACACCAGTAAGCCATGCTGTTTAAGTCTGATTGTAGCAAAGACCTTTCTTCAATTGAAACGTACGATTTATAAAGTTTTACATCATCTGCATACATTAAAATTTTGGAGAATTTCATATCTGTAGAAATATCGTTTATAAAAAGCAAGAACAGAATCGGGCCTAGGTGGCTACCCTGAGGGACTCCTGAAGTAACATCAATGACGTCAGAGATAGTATTTTTAAACAATACCCTTTGTGATCTATCATAGAGGTATGAAGAGATCCAACGTAGTAAATTAGGTGGAAGACCAAGAAGATCAAGTTTATAGATGAGCAACGAGTGGCACACTTTGTCAAATGCTTTACTGAAATCAGTATATATAACATCAACAGTTTTGCTCTCACTAAATGCTTTTGAGATATAGGATGTTAATTCAAGTAAATTTGTAGAAGTTGATTTGCCCTTGCAAAATCCATGTTCACTGTAAGAAATGCTTGAAGTGATAGAATGCGTCAACCGATTTGTTATAATTGCTTCAAAAAATTTAGGAATTGCAGAAAGCTTAGCTATGCCCCGGTAGTTCTCCACTGAAGACCTGCTACCGCTTTTATGTAAGGGGGTTATGAACGATTCCTTCCATACAGTTGGAAAAACGCCCTCTTTAAGAGACAAATTAAATAAGGCTGTTAACGGCTCATAGAGATAATCAGCACAATTTCTAAGAAAACAAGTGGGGATCTGGTCAGGACCATAACTAAAATACTGCTTTAAGGACTTCAGGTAAACTAAAACATCATCGGGAGATATTATAGGGTTATGTATTGAGTTAATTGGACTTAGTTTAAAAGGATAGTCAAAGTATGCTTGGGAGTTAGTGGAATTGGATTTAAAAAACTGAGCGAACATGTTAGAAATTGTTTGATTATCACCAGATACGGTATTTTGATACTTCATGGCGGAAGGAAACCCACGTACATTTCGCTTGGAGTTTACGAAATCATAAAATGATTTGGGGTTATATATTATACGTCGTTTGATTTTACACAAGTAATCTATATAACACTTTTTGTTTAATTCAAAGAACTTGTGACGCAAAAGTGAGTATTTTACATAGTATGAGTGTAAGCCGGTTTTTTTGTGTAATCTAAAATAACGTGACTTTCTGTTTTTCAAGTTTCTCAGTTCTTTAGTGAACCATAACTGTGTTTGTTCTACAGGAACACACATGCGTTTAGGCACATACTTTTCAAATAATCTATGTACAGTAAAATTAAAATGTGCAACGCTTTGCTCAACTTTTTCTTTGTATATAGGCCACGACAATTTAGACAATTCTTTATTCAGTTTTTTAAAGTTGGCTTTCGAAAAATCAAAGCGAATATTTGGCTCGTATGTTTGGACATCGCAATTTTGACCATCGTTTATAATTTCGTAAGATATCTCAATAGCAGGGTGGTAGACATCTTCGGGCAAAACTAGTGGGTCACATTTATTTACAGCCGACTTAGATGCATCATCAACATAAACAAGATCTAATACTTTGCCAAACTTATTGCGAAGTACATTAACTTGATTCAGGCAGAGTTCAGCCATCTCCTCTAAAAATACGTTGTTGCACGCGCTAGACGAGAAAGGTACAATATCATTGTCAATGATGTTCCATGACACATTTGGTAAATTAAAGTCACCCAACACAATCAATGAATCAGAGGGTTTAATCATTGAATTAATTGATTTCAGTAAAGATACATGTTGTGAATACACTGATAAGTCAGATCGGGGAGGAATATAGCATGGAGCTAAGTAAGTAAACCCCCTTCCAACCTGAACACCAATGCATTTGAATTCTGCAGATTCGATGTGTGGAAGACTAACTTCTTCAGATGGTATTGAAGAGTCTACGGCAAAGAGTACGCCACCGCCGACTCTGCCCTCCCGATCTTTTCTGTAGATATGATAATTATTTGAAAGAATCTCTGAATTAAAAGTGTGAGGTTTGAGCCAAGTTTCAGTCAAAGAAATTATATTATAATTGCATTCAAGGCCATTAAGATATAAATTCGTTAATTTAGTATTTATGCCTCTTACGTTTTGATAATAAATACTTAAAGCAGATTTAGTAATCAGTTTTTTGGTTCTGTATTCTGACGGGGAATATTTTCTAAATTATTATTTTTGTTGGGCCTATACTCAAATTCACGAACGAAAGCTCCGGAGGGCCAAAAAGAACTACTAAGCAGCATGTCAAAATTTTCTAAATTTACGTCTATTTTAAATGAAGAAATATTTCTTTCATATTTAAAATTAAATTTTCTGATACTTAAGTTGACAGTTTTAACTTTGGACGAGATGTAAAACTTTATATCGTCCTCGGAAGTATCCCTCGAAAATCTAGATACAAATATAGACTTCTTTGGGGGAACCACAACCAGTCTCCTAGTATCAGACTCGATTACCGGCGGACGGGGTTGAGTAACTGAGTTACTAATTGAGGGTAGAGTAAGCGTAGGAAGATTAGATGGCGGTGCCACAACTTCAACGGGGGACGGGGAAGATACTGCAGGGTCGTTATTATTAGAAGCAGACTTTGATATATGTTCTTTTGAGGAAGATAACTCCGTTGTCTGTGGACATGGAGAAGAAAGATTAATTAAGTCATTCGGAAGATTGTTCTGACGTGGAACGGTCCTTTCATTAGGCGGACTATGAAGACGCTTACGTTTTGACACATGAATGTCCTTCATAGATTGTACGGTATCTAAGCATTTAAAAGATTTAAATACATTTTCGTAATGTTTAAATTTTTCGGTCAGTACCGACAACTCTCTCCCTACCTCAGAAAACCCATTTCTGGTTTGCCTAAACAACTTAAAGAGATCAACTTCGGTTAAGCAAGACCAGCGAAGACCTTTGCCATCATTAATAGCGTCCAGAATTCTTCCTGTCAAACCAGCACATTTTAGATGGCAAATACCATCACAGAGCCAGCACGATAAGTAGCGTTCAGATTCGCTTTTGATTTGGCAGTTATCAAGATCACACTTCATATTGAAAGATTTAATAACACTTATGTTAATAAAAAGACAAGCAAAATAAGTTTAACACAACACACACAACAATTCAGGAGCTGATGTATTTAGCTTAAAAATATATGTAGCGAACAGTTTGAGTATCACTGTAATGTGACACTTAATAAACGCAGCGCAAACAGCTGTGACAAGAAATACTAAACGAAGTAAACAAAAAGAGAAAAAAGAAATGTGCAAAAATAGAAACGATCTCAGTTAACTACAAAGGAATAACAACAACAATGATAACAACAAATGACTCGGCAAGATTAGATGTAAGCTAGTGAAATTTAATTAAAATTAATAAAAACCACAAAAATCACAAAACTTTCACTTAGCTTCGGTTATTATCACACTAAGATGCTCGTAGGCACTTTTTATAGCAACTTTTACTCAAAATTAGCACAATAAACTTTGCAAAATACAAAGACCAATCAAGGCACAAATAAGTAGAACTTCACAGCTTGACGTTTGCGTAATCAATATGAGCCAGAGTTCTCCAGCCTCTCGTTCCAGCCTAATTGTAACCACATGCTCATTGCTGAAATTATGCAAAATAAAAGCTTTTAGTTCACCTCTGATAAGCAAACAGGCCCTAGTTCTACCTACGTTGTTCGCCGCTATCAGCTTGTAGTTCCTTATTCTGATTCCAGAGATACCATTACTGCTCAGCCATGGCTCCTGTATCAGAACCACGTCAGCCCCACCTTGCTCAAGGTGGAGCAAAAGATTGGCGGATGCCGCCTTGGAATGTTGGAGATTAATCTGCAGAATCTTCATTCTCCAGAATATCCTATTGTGGTTCTTGTCTCCCGAGGCAGATGAAGCTCCGTCGCGTCAATGTCCGGTGCTTGTGTGCCTAGAACGGCATTCACAGGTTAACTCGAGACTGACTCCCTGTGCGGTGTTTTGAGTCGTCTGTAGCTTCATCCACTGCATCCTACTAGTCCCCGGTGACCACACTGCGTAATTTAAAACCGGCCGGCCACTTTTTTGAGCATCTACCACATCTACCGCACAAGGTCTGAAATCTACCACATATTCGCGGTTTTGAGTACCTAGTTTTATTTTTGCTCGACATAATTTTCTTAATTTTAAAACCAAAAATTGTCCCAACACTAAACACTAAATGGTAATAAGACTGATATGTAATACAAGATTCCGCATTCCCCGCGGCGATGAAATTTCTCAAGTAAAAATAAAGCCGAATGGGAGGATAAAATAAACTGTAAAATAGTAAATATTCTCAATAATAAATTTTTCGACGGGAAACGTGGTTTCATTACGTTAAATTTTAAAATATATGATTTATAAAAAAAATAATAGCGAAAATTTAAAAAACGACGATTTTTGTGAAAGTATTAGCAAATTTCAGTGCATCTAAAGTTTCTGAGGCGTTGGCTACATTTACTTGAGAATTATCAAAATCGGCAAATCACAAGTAGCGGTTTCTGTAACGTGCCACATTTGTTCGCTACATCGTGATGTGATAGAATGAAACGCTGAGAGCACTCCGCAAGGTTTCAAAAAAATTCATGTTCTAAAAATATTTTTATATGGAAGGAACCGCTTTACACTGTCAAGGAAAAAATTGCCAAAACTCAATGCAATTTTTAGCAACTTCAATCTAGCACTTCGTTATACTAAAATTAATTTTTTTTAGAGTCTAATTAAAAAGTTTGCAATTTAGGTGATACCTTACAGAATTTCTTCAATTTTTGTACAAAGTTTGATCATAAACCTGAGATCTACCACATTTTTTTGAAATGTACCACATTTTTCCTAGACTTTACCACACAGATTTTTTTTAAGTCCGATCACTGGTGAAGAAGCGAGAAAGCTCGGAGAGATACCCGTTTACTTTCGAACACCCGTCATCAATTCCATTACCAGTCGCCATGATCGAGCAATCGTCGGCGTTAAAGACAATCGATACTCCCTCTGGTGGTTGAGGAAGCTTTGAAATATAAAAGTTAAACAGTAGCGGGGAAAGGACACCACCCTGTGGAACCCCCTGTTTTATTTTTCTGAGTCTGTCTCTAAACATTACCAACGAGTGTCGACCACTCAGATAATTTGCCGACCACCGTTTGAGCCTCTGTGGGAGAGAGGAAGCCTCTATATCTTCTAGTAGCGTGGAATGGCTGACAGTGTCTAACGCCTTTGACGAATCCAGCGCTACTAGAATCGTTCTCTCACAGGGACGGTTACGGTTAAGGCCGCGAGTTATCTAAGTGTTTATGGCGTTATGTGCTGTTGTTGTACTGTGCACTTTACAGAAACCATGCTGATGTCAGGTGGTTCGTGAAATACGGGAGCAGCCAGGCCTCAAGTGTCTTCCCTACCGGGGAAAGGAATGTTAACGGCAAATACGAATCTCCTTTGTTGGCTGGTTTCCCCAGTTTGAGCAGTTGGACCACTCTCCCCACCTTCCAGATGTCTGGGATGATGAGAGTGGCCATTGACCAATTGAGAACCTCCGTTAGGTACGCTACTCCCGCAGGACCCCAATTTTTCAGCATCAGCATGCATATTCCGTCGGGACCCATGGCTTTGGAGGCTTTCGCCTTCCCGATGGCTACCTGAACTTCCCCGCCAGTGAAAGCAAGGGGGGCACAAGTTGTTGGCAGTTTGTGCAGCCTTCTGGTCACTCGACGCTTGGCTTTGTCCACCGGAGGATGCAGTATGAATTGCCGGCTAAAATAGCTCGCGCATCGCTCCGGGTCCGACGGAGCATGGTCGCCGAAATAAATTCCGACCCTGTCGTCATGCTTCGTCGGATTGGACGGTGACCTCACGGTTGACCAAAGCTAACTCACACCAGAGGTGAAGTTACAGGTTTTCAGATGCTCTTCCCACTTCTACCGCTTATGTACGTTCACTAGTTGCCGAATCTTCGCGTTGAGATCCCTGATGCGGGGGTCTCCGGGATCGGCCTGACGAAGGCTGTCACGCTCATTGGCTAGAACAGCCGCTTCAGCAAGGAAATTTGGACGTGGGTCCGTTATAAATCCTCCCGGTACATAGCGAGCTGCAGCAGCGGTGATAGCCCTGCGGACTTTACGTTCCCCAAGGTGGACGTCGGTTGGTGTGGGGAGCGCAGCGAAGGTGTTTTCAGTAAATTCCGCGAAGTCTTTCCAATCAGCTTTAGAAAAGTTGATATAGGTCCGGTGTTCCGCGGAAGCAAAGTCGGTTGGTTTATCGATCGAGATGACTATGGGCAGATGGTCTGATGCCAAAGTCAGCATAGGTCGCCATCATATGCTATTTATCAGACCAGCGCTGAGTATTGTTATGTCTGGCGAGCTGCAGCAGCCAAGTCAGTTCCCCTGCGATTGTTTGACAGGCTTGAGTGCCAAAAATCGTGGTACGCATTAAAGTCACCTACTACCATACAATTTTCACCTCTGAAGAGCGCACCTATATCAGGGTGATATCCTGCCGGGCAGCAGGTGACAGGGGGTATGTACACATTAAATATTTCGAGCTCAACATCGCCTGACCGGATAGCAACGCCCTGACATTCTAGGGCGGTATCCCTGCGGTCGATGTCTGCTTCAATAAGACGATACAGCACGGTGTGGTGCGTGATGAAAGCTAAGCCACCACCATTATCTCGCTCGCGATCTCGACGGTGCACGCTGTACCCGGCACAATTCAACAATGTTAAAATGCTGTGCAACTTCGTCTCTTGGACCGCAGCTATCAATATACCATGCCTACTCGATCTTGCTCTGAAGCCCGTTACAGTTAAATTGAAGGAGCTTCATGTGGTTCAGGAGACGTGCAGATTTTAGGAGGAACCAAGAGTTGTTGGCGGAGGCGTGTGGGTGGTGGTGCGGTTGTGTATATTCTGTGATCTGTCGTGGCTGTGGTGTGGTCTTTTGTGTTATGTTGTTGTGCTGTGGTGTTTGTGGGGAGCTGCTCAGGTGGACTGGCGTTAGCCGTGGAGGCTGCTCTATTAAATTAGAAAAGGATCGACACTTACCACCTATTTGTCAACTTTAAAGCCGCTTTTGACAGCACTAAAAGGAGTTGCCTATACGCCGCTATGTCCGAATTTGGCATTCCCTCAAAACTCATACGGCTGTGTAAAATGACGTTGAGCAATACCACCAGCTGCGTCAGAATTGGGAAAGACCTCTCCGAGCCGTTCGCCACAAAACGGCGTTTCAGACAGGGCGACTCCCTTTCATGTGACTTCTTTAATCTGATGTTGGAGAAGATAATAAGAGCTGCATAACTGAACCGCTCAGGAACAATTTACTACAAGAGCGTGCAATTGCTGGCCTATGCCGATGACATCGATATTATCAACAAAAACCGCAAAGTCTGTTCTGCCTTTTCCAAGTTGGATAGGGAAGCAACGCGAATGGGTCTGGGGGTAAAGGAGGACAAGACGAAGTATCTCCTGTCATCAAACAAACAGTTAGCACATTCGCGCCTTGGCACCCGCGTGACTGTTGACAGTTACAATTTCGAGAAAGTAGAGAGTTTCGTTTACTTGGAAACCAGCATTAACACCGATAATAAGGTCAGCATTGAAATCCAACGCAGAATCACGCTTGCCAACAAGTGCTACTTTGGACTGAGTAGGCAATTCAGGAGAAAAGTCCTCTCCCGACGTACGAAAACCACGTTCTATGTCACTCATCATGCCCGTGCTGGTATATGGCGCAGAAGTATGGACAATGACAACATCCGCTGAGGCGGCTCTTAGAGTATTCGAGAGAAAGATTTTGCGGAAGATTTACGGGCCTTTACGCGTTGGCGACGGCGAGTACCGCAGACGATGGAACGATGAGATGTATGAGCTTTACAACAACATGGACATAATGCAGCGAATTAAAATACAGTGGCTCCACTGGCTTGGCCATGTCGTTCGAATGGACACCGACGCTCCAGCTCTGAAAGTATTCAACTCGGAACCCGTTGGTGGTAGCAGAGGAAGAGGAAGGCCCCCACTGCGATGGAAAGATCAGGTGGAGAAGGACTTGGCTTCACTTGGCGTTTCCAATTACTGCAATCGTAATCATGAAAACCATCATTACGGTTATTATAATTGTAATTGAAAAAATTTAAGGATTACAATTAACCGGGCCGTAACACATTCAATTTTCCCCTTTCAATTTCCAATACTCTCAGGGCCTCGCCAGATAGAGATTCTTTTCTGCGTCACAGGGATACTTTTGACTGACATCGAAGTTAACTCTGGGATTTTGAATAG
>NW_023458557.1:24087716-24090713 GCF_013731165.1 Rhagoletis pomonella | reverse complement strand
ACTACCATATTAAAGAATGCTGCTGGTTTGCCTAACAAATTAACTACAACCACTGAGTGTGCGACCTACGGCGTTAAAATATCAGGATCCCACGGAGCAACTTCTAATTTTGTGACTTATTTAAGAAGAAAGCATCCCAACGTTTATCATAATTATATGAAGCATAAACCCGGAACGGGTGCTCGTAAGTAGCAAACAAGACAAATTTAATGAACAACTAGTAATGTTCGTAGTTGATACAGCGTCCCCTGTGTCAATTGTGGAACGAAAACCTTTCTCTGATTTATTTGTTGGAACAGGACTGAAAATAATTAGCAGAAAAATGCTGATGACTGAGCTGGATAAAAGATATGTGTCTGTAAAGCTAAGGGCAAAAGAAGCGATAGAAAAAATAAGGAGGTTTTGTACTACTGCTGATATTTGGTCAACGAAGCATAGAAGCTTTTTTGGCTACACGTGCCATCGGCTGGATGAAAATTTCAACAGAAAATCCGTACCTTTAGCATGCCGAAGGTTTACTGGCGTCCACTCCGCACAACTTCAATGCTCGCAGAAATTAACAACGATTTCAATTTAAAAAGAGTTAAAGAGTTCGGTGTACAAACGTTTATTGTTGATGATGAAGAAATTATATATGAAGATATTGACATTGAACGAAATATACCGCAGTTCAAAGACGCATCCCAATTTTTGCCTAAGCACCAACGCTGCGCAAGCCACACTCTCAATTTGCTGGCCAACACAGACAACCTTAACATCCTTAAAACAAGCAACGATCTTTATCACAATCATATTCAGGTACATAACTAATAACTAAAATTAACTACAATACAGAGGTATGTACATTAGGGTGGTTCAAAAACAGTAAAGTAGGAATTGTAATGCTCTCACCCACTAGGATTGTTCTATATTGAAAAAAATATACCCCTATTTTTATATTTTGAAATGAAAAAATATTTAGAGGTCGCTCAAAGCGCTCAAAGTTTTCCATGTATTTTTATATGGGGAAAAAACAGCTTTTCGTGTAAATGGTATGGAATTCTTGAAAATCAATATTTTTCGATCGGAAAACTCTGGTTATCTTCAGGAGACTTTCAATAATAATACCCAATTGTTTATTTAACCATTTTTTAATACTAACGATTTTTTATTGGTCCCCCATTGAATTTTTCAGTGTTTTTGTGAGATTTTGGCGGACCTATAAATTATAGTTGCGATAAAAAAAATTGTTAAATAAGCAATTTAGTATTATTATTGGGAGTCTGCTGCAAAGAAACAGAGTTATCCGATAGAAAAATATAGATTTTTAAGAATTCTATACAATTTCTACGAAAAGTTTTTCCCCATACAAAATGCATGGAAAACTTTTGCGCTTTGAGCGACCTCTAAATGTTTTTTGATTTAAAATAAAAAATTTGGGGTATATTTTTTCGGTATAGAACAATCCAAGGGGTGAGAGCATAAAAATTCCGACTTTGCTTGTTCACGTGTATTTATGGACCACCCTAATGTAGGCCGCTGTGGGGTAGTGGTAAGCAGTGCGCGCTTCCACTCCGCAGCACCTGGGTTCAAACCCTGGTCAAAGCAACCCTCGGCAGGCAATGGCAAACCTCCGAATGTTTTTCTGCCATGAAAAACAGCTCCTCATAAAAATACAATCGCCGTTCGGAGTCGGCGTAAAACTGTAGGTCCCTCCGCTTTGTGTGACAACATCAAGGCGCACGCCACAATTCGGAGGAGAAGCTCGGCCAAACACTGACATATGTGTAAGCACCAATCTATTATTATTATTATTAATGTAGATACATACTACCAGGACTGCAAACAAGTTGTGATTTTTGGAGCGGTTTGCAGCCCTGTTATTATAAAATAAAATTGAGATTTCTGAAAAACACAAATTATGCTGTACAGAAACATAACACTTTTTCAAATTCCGTCATGTTTCAACCTCATGCAAATTTGTTATCCTTTTAGAGTGTATAAATCCTTGCAATTTGTGCAAACAAATATTAATATTATTATTATCCGTCGAATTTCTCCGTTAATAGCCTGGAATAATGCAAATAAAAAACATTAATGGCCCCGTCAGAATGGGTACCTTGCGTCGACGGACCTACCGAACGTTGGCCAACACTCAACTTTTGACGCACGTAAGTCCGTCCCTGCTGACAGTTGTATAACCCCGCGTTTACAGTACACAAGACCAATGAGAATATGCACTTAATTTACATATTGTTTGAGTAAAGTAGGCATCCAGACAATAAACTCTCTTCGAAAAGCCAGAGACAGTGATGAAGACATCAAGAGAAGTGGGAATAAATTAGTAAAAAAATGTGAATGTTTTGCTATTGTATCTGAAAAATTGACGTGTGTAAACCTCAAGTACGCGGCCATAAGGAACAGCTGATTTTTGTTTGCAGACGCAACACCTTCATTGTGGCGTATCTCCACGGTACGTACGCCACTTCCTTCGCTTACTTTTCCGTTATTGACGGACAAGTACCCATTCTGACGGGCCTATAACAGTGATACGAACTTCTTAAAAGCGGCTTCGTAATCTAGAACCCAAAATTAAGTTTACTGTTTGGCCGTTTAACTGTGATTTTTCAAAACGTAATTATTAATATTACAATAACAGACAAAAACCTTCAAGTATTTAAATAACTATAATTTTTTAAAGACCTTTAAGAAATGCAACGCCCTCTGGAGAAAAAATAGTTGGCCGAAGTCTTCGGAAATAATTGTCAAAATCCTTGGTTGTCCTCTTGTAATTCCTGTCGTAACAAGATGGAACTCATTATTTGACGCTGTTTCCCGAATTTTGCTCTACGAAAACAAACTTGAGGCTTTATGTGAATCATTGGATACTCCAAAACTATCTTCCAGTGATTTGATGTATCTAAACGAGTGGCATAAATTAATGACACCAATTAGCGAATGCTTGGATTTTTTGTAAGGCGAAGGACAGTTACTGTACGGATGTCTTATACCATCTTT
>NW_023458557.1:24083971-24087616 GCF_013731165.1 Rhagoletis pomonella | reverse complement strand
TTGTAAGGCGAAGGACAGTTACTGTACGGATGTCTTATACCATCTTTTGCTTCTCTACGCGTGAAGTTAAAGAAGTTGGCTCAAGAAAAAAATCTTGTTCTGAAATGTGCAACAGAAACAATGGAACTCAAGCTTAGAGAGAGATTTAAAAATTTTTTCATGCTGACGCCAGATGCAGATTATGGTATAACAGCAGTGCTTTCCCCTGACGTAAAAATGGGATGGTTCAACACTTTGAATAAAAGCGAAAACAAGCACTCTGAACAAGATATTTATAATGTGGTAATACGACTTATTGAATTGGTTACAGATCTTGATACTGGAAGTTGCAGTGTAGTCGAACCCGATACCAATAACTGCTTTTATGAATTTGATGTTATACTCACGAAAATGCAATAAAAATTTAATTTGATATCCTCTTCTTTTTCTTAAATTCATGTATGTATGTAGATGAATTTATGTCTCAGTCCGACAAAAATACGAATGATAAATCCTACCATTCAAGCCAAATTGCGCAACAATTCTTCCAATAATTTAATCATCCTGAAACTGGTGAAAAAAATTGGAAAAAGTACCCTCTGTTAAAAAGAGCTTCATTGCATTATAACACACCGTTAACTTCATCTGCTTTGTTCTTTCGCTGGCGTTGTAAACAACCCACGGCGTCATGGTCTATCTGACCTTACTTTCGATAAATTAGTTTTGCTTTAAGCAAATATTGATTTTTATACATCAAAATGGTTCTGAGTTACAAATTTTCTTATTTATTTTGATTTGTTGTAATATTCTACACAACCTCGTGATTGCTTCATTAGGGCCGTTTGCACCATGTCTATTAACGCTAACTGGAGGTACATCCTTCAGTTAAGCACGTTAACTGCTTTATCGATCACATGTTATATGATGGGTGTCGATAACGTCGATAAAGATGTTTAACTGGGAGTTAGAATTAACTAGACATGGTGCAAACGGCCCTAAAGGTTGATTTTGCTTAACAGTATTACTTGGACTTAAACTCAATTTTATACAATTTTCAGAATGTATATAAATAGTTTATATCAATTAAACCAGTACAAAGTATCAGTAAAACACAATCAACATTTTCTACATTACGATTACATTAATTGTAATCATAATATTTTTAGGATTACAATTAAAGAATTGGTATTCGTAATTTTGATGATTACAATTACTGTAATTGTAATCTTAAAATTTTAAGGGTTACAATTACGGTATTCGTAATCACGTTTTTCATGATTACGATTACAGTAATCTTAGTCCTTAAATTTTGAAGATTACAATTATTATAATCATAATGGTAGAATTTATGATTACAATTAAAGTAGTCGTAATCGTATATAATTTAAGTATTACAATTAAGCAATCGTAATTGAAATGTAATCGTAATCAAAAATTACCCAGCTCTGTTTTGAAACTGCATACAGAGTTACGCGACGGTAAAGTGTAGATAAGCCGTTAAAATTTCTTAACTAGATATTTTATTATATATATTTGCTTTCTTTATCGACTATTGTGAAAAAGCTTAGTTCCAGGGAATGCTACTAGGGCTCTACCTGTGTTAAGTGTTAAAAGTGTAAAAAGTTAATAATTGTCTGTTAGGAAAATTATAAATGATTTTGTTAAAAGCTTTGTTTTATAATGAAAAGCTGCACGCATATCGAATTTTGCCATTTGGGGACCATCTCTACATCACGCGCAATTTGGTAACGGGAGTCTCGCGTAATTTTTGTAACGGCAGTTTCGCGGAAAATTTGTGGTAACGCAGTGACGCGAAATTTCTTTGGTGACGCTACCAATGCGATCATGCCACCTAATAGTCCTATAGTGTGCCTTGTCTAAAAGTGTCCTCGTCTCTTTTCCTCTTTTAGGCTTTTTATGTATTAGCCGGTAATGTTCATTGTAGTGGCAACCCTGCCAAGAATTGACAAGATGGCAGACTCTCATGAACGAAAGACACAAGATCACGTAAGAACAAGAGAGTGAAAAAAGTCGATTTTTTTAGCGGGTTCTACGCCATCTTGTTTCACTGGAAAACGAGCGAAAAATAAACAAAGCAAAGAAAACAACGAAAACCAAAATTAGTAAAAATTATTGTCAGCCACTTTAAACGCACAATTTAGGTAAAATGATGCAACAAAATGCTTTAAAATGTGTTGTCATGTTGAATTAACTCTTCTTTACTTGAATAAAAGTGTAAAATAGTGGTGCTTGTGATGTAAACAAAGGCTCAGCTAACGAACCCGCTTTCGCAAACTTTTTTCTCAAAACCAGTTACAAATACAACGTCGCGTTCTCACGTGATCTTGTATTTTTGGTTCATGGCAGACTCTAATTGGCAGTTTTGGCATTGCCGTACACTCTGGACAATATTAGGCTTTCTGCACATTAATCGTCCAATCATAGTTGCTTCATCGTCACAATTATGATGCAACGATTACATGACGACTACACTTTCGCATACTCGGTCGTGATATATCAATTCATTTGGCGTCTAAAAATTCACTTGGAGCAGGTATTTTCTGTTTTTCTGGTTGATATTTTCGCGAAATATTTACAAAAACCTGCAATTTTTAAAATATAGACTGTGTTGCAACAATTCTAGACATCATTTTTCAGTAATATCTCTTTTTTTCTTTTCCTGAAATGTGTTTTGAGCATGCACACAGAGACTTTTTACAATTTCGTCATATTTTATAGTTAAAACGCTCACATTTATTGAATTTTAATGCAATTATCCCCTTTTTGATAATTTCCACTGATTTTATGCAAAAATACTAATTTTTTTGCAATTTTAATGCATAAAAAGTGAGCTCCTGCGCAAGTCGAGTCTGTCGAGCTCAATCTCAAGTAATGAGTCCAAGCAAACAGATTGAGCTCCTACTGCCATGAACTTGAGATAACTGAGATCATACCGCTTGTTTGATTAGTAGCAAACATGAGTTCGGAAAGCGGGAGTGAAAATTTAAATTGTGATTTAAATGAATCCTTGTCAATTTTTATAGTTAATTATCTAAAGAAATACAAGATTCTGTTAGTTCACAAAAATTCGAACAATTTTCATCAAAAATTTAAAAATTTTTATTCAGAATTTCCAGAAAATGTCCGAGTATGCAGTTTTGTAGCCCATTTTAGTAAACAAAATTCAATTTTCAAGTCGCTAGAAGTTACCTTTTATTTTTTTGAATTTTTTTGTTGAGGGTGTTGCGCGTTTTCTTCCATATAACGCGTGATCAAACTCTATTTTTATATGGAAGAAAATGCGCAATACCCTCCACAAAAAAATTCTAAAAAACCAACGGTAATTTCTAGAGACTTGAAACTTGAACTTTGACTAAAATTGGACGGGCTACAAAACTGCATCCTCGAAAATTTTCAAGAAATTCTTAATAAAAATTTTTTAATCTTGATGAAAGTTGTTTGAATTTTTGTGAACTTTATATAAAGTGTGAATCTTTGATTTATGTGGTTTATGTTATAGAATGAACTATATTTTCATAAATAATTAATGAAAAATTTGTTTCATTAAAAAATTGTGAATATTATATTAGATCAAGGTGTACACTTACATTTGACACCGACCGTACATATTTACATACATACATGAACACGAATAAGCAAAATGAA
>NW_023458557.1:24081506-24083871 GCF_013731165.1 Rhagoletis pomonella | reverse complement strand
TCTTAGGAACACACACATCTTTTGATTGTTCGTAAGAGGACCACATCTCCTTTCGTTATTTTCCCCTAGGAGATAATTTGTTAGCCAGTCTACATGATGTGATTCAAATCGAAATATTTGTTTGTAATCATTATTTATAACTATTTGCCTTGGCTTATATATTTTTTCTTCCCTTAGAGGAACAAAGTACTCAGCCATTGTTTTGCTGAAAGTCACGCGAGTCAACTAAAAGGCAGACTCAACTAATTGTGAGCTTGACCTCAGCAAATTGAGCAAATGCTTGTCTTTATGCATACGAAAGTGAGCTCTAACTCACGAACAATTCTCGATGCGAGTTCAAACTCGACCTATGAGATCAACCTCACGCATTAGCTCTGATCCAGTACTCCATGAACTTACAGGATTTTACACGAACTTGCAGGAAGTTGCACGAAAAATGTTCCCGTACTACAAAATCCTCCAAAATCCTCTAAATGAGAGCGACTTTTGGAGAGTTGTGTAGAGAATGAGGTTGCAAGATTTTACCCGAACTTTTTCTTCTGGTAAAATCATGAAAAGTGTCAAGCAATCACTGGTTGACGTTTTTACAGTAAAATGTTTTTTTTTGTTCCCGTACTTTTTGTTGTTACTCACTTTTTACTCTCACTTCAGAGAGTAATTTTGCTGTTTGACAGTTTTACAGGATTTTTCACGAAAAGTATTGGATCAGAGCTATTGAGTAAAAGCAAGTGAGTTCAATTTCAATAATTTTTATGCATACAAAACCCACCTTTTGCTCAAAAAAACGCGTTTGAGCAAATGCTCACTTTTTATGCATGAAGCCCATTAACTTTTTCACTAATTTTTCCCCATAAAATGTAAACAAACAATGCGTGCACAACGATTAGCAAACGACAGTGCCGTACTTATCCGTTTCTCCTTTGAAATGCATGTTCTCGGCTCAAAATTTCAGGGCGAGGCGATAACGCAACTATGATTGGACGACAAGTGTGCAGATAGCCTTACCGGCCGTCTTCACATGCTTGAAAATCTCGCTGGCGTTTTGCTTTTTTCTCTCGCAAGCGAGATAGAGTTTTGTTGACTGGGCATTTGACAGCATACTTTTTAATTTGTAAAATGTCGCCAAACAAGAAGGTTCAAGCCTTGCAGGCTCTTAAAAGTTTGAGAAAATTGAAAATCTGCATAAAGAGATGTATACTGTTTTCAAATGAAAAATGGCTGCCTCTAAATTTGTATTTGCCTCCAAAATAAACGATGTTGCTACTCTGAAGAATTCTACGAAATGAGAACAAACTGGTCAAACAACAAAAATGACAGTTGAAAGCAAGCGAGAGCTCGCATACCGCTCGGTTTCTCGCATGCGTCGTCACGCAAGTGAGATTTTCCAGCACGTGAAGACAGCCGGTTAGATAGTGAAATCTCTGACACGTTACCGGGTGCACTATCCGCCGAAGAATAAAATATTTAGATTTCTGTGCCGCAAACAGTAACCAATAACAATTTCCGGTGTCAAAATGCAAATTTTAGACCATTTTCCAATGGGTCATCAGAGGTATGTGGAAGGTTTCAAGGGATCAGGTGTGACTTTTTCCGAGGTGTGAACTATGTGGGTTAGCTAGACCCACGCCCCCTCCGCCCACTAACAGTGGGCAAATAACTAAACATTTCCAATTTAACTATTTGTGCGTTATTATTTCTGCGTAGTTTTACACAATTATTGTAAAGGCGAAAACAAAAGCCAGGCGTGTGATGTAAGTACGTTTTTTTTTGTACATATCCACATACATATACTTTCATGCCTTTTTCGAACACCCGGTATGTGCTGAAAATCGTACTTACCTAAAGAGCTACAAGCCCACAATCATTGCTACGTGTTCCTATTTAATTAGACTTTGTATATTCATTAATTCCTGCAAAATTGGACCATTTAATATTTATATTAACACATTTTTCCGCATTGTTTACATATTTTCCTATGCGTTTTGGCATTTCGCTCTCGATTCTAATGATCTTGGGTTTGAAGTATGTTTGACAAGCCGCTTGTGTGGTGTATTTGGAGCTTAACCTCCACTTGGGAAAAAAAACCGGTTGTAATCGGCTATTCGATTAATCGTGCCATTGCTAACCTTCGTTTAATAAAGATTTATATTATTTTGACTTTAAAGGTAATGAAAGACCAAACTACATACTTACCAACCAATTCACATGGATTTACAAATGTAGAAGGAAATAAAAATTCTACGTTACTGTGTTTTGACAAAAATGATTTCATGATGGTTTGTATAGTTCAATTGCAATACACGTTAGGTATTTTCATATATCTAATATATTTTAATAGGGAAACTTTTCTGTTGACGAATTTTTG
>NW_023458557.1:24013512-24081406 GCF_013731165.1 Rhagoletis pomonella | reverse complement strand
TTCTGCCTATTTCTCGTTGTTCGCTTTGTGTTGCCGCAGTATTCGCCTTTTTCGAACACCCGGTATGTGCTGAAAATCGTACTTACCTAAAGAGCTACAAGCCCACAATCATTGCTACGTGTTCCTATTTAAATAGACTTTGTATATTCATTAATTCCTGCAAAATTGGACCGTTTAATATTGATATTAACACATTTTTCCGCATTGTTTACATATTTTCCTATGCGTTTTGGCATTTCGCTCTCGATTCTAATGATCTTGGGTTTGAAGTATGTTGGACAAGCCGCTTGTGTGGTGTATTTGGAGCTTAACCTCCACTTGAAAAAAAAAACCGGTTGTAATCGGCTATTCGATTAATCGTGCCATTGCTAACCGTCGTTTAATAAAGATTTATATTATTTTGACTTTAAAGGTAATGAAAGACCAAACTACATACTTACCAGCCAATTCACATGGATTTACAAATGGAGAAGGAAATAAAAATTCTACGATACTGTGTTTTGACAAAAATGATTTCATGAAAGTTTGTATAGTTCAATTGCAATACACGTTAGGTATTTTCATTATCTAATATATTTTAATAGGGAAACTTTTCTGTTGACGAATTTTTGCATAAAAATCGCAACGCTCCTAGTTTGGAACAACTACGGGATGATTTGGGTATATACTTGAAAGACTTGCGAGCATCTATGATCGATTTGATAAATGAGGATTATGCCGACTTTGTTAGTTTATCAGCTAATCTTGTTGGTCTTGATCAATCCATTGCAAATATAGAAAATCCAGTGTTACAATTCCGGAAGGAGGTCGACAATATTCGGTTCTGTGTTAAAGAGTGCGCCGCAGCAGTAAGCGACAATTTGAAGAAGAAACAAAAATTACGTGAAGAAAAGCGGAATTTGCAATGCCATCAAAAAGTGCAAGAAGCAATAAATAAACTTAGTAGGCTTTTGGAGCATCAATTGAAGGAAAAATTAAATCCATTTGACGTAGAGCGTGCAGCTCTAGAATTGATCCAATTACAGTTCAACCGACAGTTCTGTTTGGAAATTTTAAATGATGAACAAAAGAAAAACATTGAAAGGCTTGAAAAAGAAGTATTAGCAAAACTACGAATAAGTTTCAGCGACGCTTTAAAGGGCTGCTCAAGCAAATGCTCAGATTTACTAGAGCGCTGCTTACGAATTTATATAACTCTTGATGCCTGCCAAATAGCCGAACAAGTGTTTCGTGAAGATATCGTTGCGCCATATATGAGTACTATTATTTCCGAGCACTGCTTACAAAACTCTCCACAAGGTTTATCAGGAATATACGGAAAGGCTTTAAATTTTATTTCTTTATACATGACTGACTTGCTACGGCTGACACATTATACGGACAAGCTTTGTGGCTTTAATTTTTTAATTAATAGTTTCTGGGTTGATGTAGAAATGCGGTTAGAAACATATATGCCATCGATTTTTGCTCCGGGAAATTCAGAAGTTTTTTACGTTAAATATAAATGCACTCGTGATTTCTTATCTAAAATTGAAGAGCTCCTAGCTAATGATGGAGCTGTTAAGAGTTTTAGGGAGCACAAACAAACTATAAGTTTTCAAGCACGCTGGAACTTGCCAGTTTATTTCCAAATATGTTTTCAGGTATGATATACATACAGTATTGGCCAATACAATAGCACCCCCATTTCAAAGTGATATTGTTTGCCACTTATCTTTATTTATTTATTTTTAGGCATATCCAAATAAGGTACAAATCATTCTCTAACCGGGCCGTTACATATTATAGTTTCCCCTTTCAATTTTTAATACTCTAGAGCTCACACTTTTACACTAACACTTTTATTTATTGTTTCCCATCCCTGCAAACCATTTTTTCAGAGTATTCTAAATTTCATTTCGTTTCATTTATTGTTGTAATTGTAGAGAAGTTTTAAAGAACTCATAAAGATCTCATCCGATTTTTGACCGAATTTTCTAAATCGAAATAAATTTTACTCAATTCGATCCTTTTACGACATTTCGGAAGAAAATAGGTAAACGTATGAAAATAATGCCTGAAAACCAAAGTTCCCAAAATCTTAACGAAATCTTTAGGAGTATCTCATTTGTGTAACGTTTTTTTTTTACGAATCTTCAAAGAAAATTATATGAACGGGGTTGACACGAACTCGTAAAGAAATTTCTGTACGAAAAGTAAAGAAAATTCTGAAAATTTTCCGCAAGAAATTCCTCACATAGCAGCATTATTTTCATTTCTTTACCAATTTTCTCCGAAATTTCGTAGAAGAATCGAAGTGTGCACAGTTTATTTCATTTTAGAAAATTCGGCATAAAATCGGATGAGATCTTTACGAATTCCTTTAAATTTCTCTATAATTCACAATACTCTGAAAAAAAGGTTTGCCGGGATGCTGCTAAGTGAAGATTTTTTTTCCGATTTCTTTTCAGAATTTTCTCTATTTTTCTTACAGAAATTTCTTTACGAGTTCGTGTCAACCACTCATATAATTTTCTTTGAAGAGCCGTAAAAAAGTCGCTACAGAAATGAGATACTCGTAAAGATTTCGTTAAGATTTCAAGAACTTTGGTTTTCAGGCATATTTGGATTGCAGGGACAATACAATTTTTGTTGCCGGCAACAAGAAAACGTGTAGCCCTAGGCATCCATTCCCACGACAGCCGGTTCTACGTACCGGAATGACTCGGGTTTTACCCGACCAAGGGCTGTTGTTTCGGCGATGTAACCCCGCTTAGGTCGGCGAAGTATCTCGGAAGTTGTTCGTCCATAGGGCTACATTCGCTACGTATTCTTCTGCTCAGGGCTGGCATCGAGGCAAACCCAGGGCCAGAAACCTACACCTGCTGTGTATGCCAGAGACGACTACACCACAACTCCACCTCAGTCAAGTGCAATGTTTGCGAGGGGTGGAGTCACCTCAGAGTCTGCTTAGGATTACGGACACTTCGGCAGTGGATAACGTCGTTTGTGGTCCCCTGCTGCTTAAATAGAGCCGCCTCCACGGCTAACCCCAGTCCACCTGAGCAGCTCCACACAAACACCACAGCACAACAACATAACAACAGAATAGACCACACCACAGCCACGACAGACCACAGAACATACACAACCGCACCACCGCCCACACGCTGCCGCCAACAACTCTTGGTTCCTCCTACAATCTGCACGGTATGTCGGACCAGGATATTCCGTAATGTGACATCAGTCAAGTGCAAGTGACTGGTGCCACTTTAGGGCATATTCAGGTCTGCGCATCATGCGAGATTGGACGAGGAACTTCGAGGGCCCGTGTTGCGTTGCACGGTCGCAAACCCCAACTGCGACGCCACCCACTACCACCACAGGGCAGCAACCACCACAGCAGCACACACAGCCAATGGCGTCAAGGCCACAAACATCTCTCACACCCCGCATTACTACATGTCTCCCGAACCACATGAAGTTCCTTCAAGTTAACTGTAACGGGCTTCAGAACAAGATCGAGGAGATAACCGTCTTCATGAGGAGGAATGGTATATTGATAGTTGCGGTCCAAGAGACGAAGTTGCTCAGCATTTCAACATTGTTGAATTGTGCCGGGTACAGCGTGCACCGTCGAGATCGCGAGTGAGATAATGGTGGTGGCTTAGCACCACACCGTGCTGTATCGTCTTATTGAAGCAGACATCGACCGCAGGGATACCACCCTAGAATGTCAGGGCGTTGCTATCCGGTCAGGCGATGTTTAGCTCGAAATATTTAATGTGTACATACCCCCTGTCACCTGCTGCCCGGCAGGATATACCCTGATATAGGTGCGCTCTTCAGAGGTGAAAACCGTATGGTAGTAGGTGATTTTAATGCGTACCACGATTTTTGGCACTCAAGCCTGTAAAACGATCGCAGGGGAACCGACTTGGCTGAGCAGATAGATGATTCGACATTCAGCATAGTGAACGACGACGCACCCACCAGGATTATGGGCAGCTGCTGCAGCTCGCCAGACATAACAATACTCAGCGCTGGTCTGATAAACAGCATATCATGGTGACCTTTGCTGACTTTGGCATCAGACCATCTGCCCATAGTCATCTCGATCGATAAACCAACCGACTTTGCTTCCGCGGAACACCGGACATATATCAACTTTTCTAAAGCTGATTGGAAAGGCTTGGCGGAATTTACTGAAAACACCCACCGACGTCCACCTTGGGGAACGTAAAGTCCGCAGGGCTATCACCGCTGCTGCAGCTCGCTTTGTACCGGCAGGATGCATAACGGACACACGTCCAAATTTCCTTGCTGGAGCGGCTGTTCTAGCCAATGAGCGTAAGAGCCTTCGTCAGGCCGATCCCGGAGACCCCCCGCATCAGGGATCTCAACGCGAAGATTCGGCAACTAGTGAACGTACACAAGCGGTAGAAGTGGGAAGAGCATCTGAAAACCTGTAACTTCACCTCTGGTGTGAGTAAGCTTTGGTCAACCGTGAGGTCACCGTCCAATCCGACGAAGCATGACGACAAGGTCGAAATTTCTTTCGGCGACCATGCTTCATCGGACCCGGAGCGATGCGCGGGCTATTTTAGCCGGCAGTTCATACCGCATCCTCCGGTGGACAAAGCCAAGCGTCGAGTGACCAGAAGGCTACACAAACTGCCAACAACTTGTGCCCCCCTTGCTTTCACTTGCGGTGAAGTTCAGATGGCCATCGGGAAGGCGAAAGCCTCCAAAGCCATGGGTCCCGACGGAATATGTATGCTGATGCTGAAAAATTTGGGTCCTGCAGGAATAGCGTACCTAACGGAGGTCCTCAATTGGTCAATGGCCACTTTCATCATCCCAGACATCTGGAAGGTGGGGAGAGTGGTCCCACTACTCAAACCGGGGAAACCAGCCAACAAAGGAGATTCGTATTGGCCGTTAACACTCCTTTCCCCGGTAGCGAAGACACTTGAGGCCTTGCTGCTCCCGTATTTCACGAACCACCTGACCTCAGCGAAGCATCAGCATGGTTTCCGTAAAGTGCACAGTACAACAACAGTACCTAACGCCATAAACACTCAGATATCTCGCGGCCTTAACCGTAACCGTTCCTGTGAGAGAACGATTCTAGTAGCGCTGGATTTGTCAAAGGCGTTTGACACTGTCAGCCATTCCACAGAGGCTCAAACGGTGGTCGGCAAATTATCTGAGTGGTTGACACTCGTTGGTAATGTTTAGAGACATATCGAGCAAACTCAGAAAAATAAAACAGGGGGTTCCACAGGGTGGTGTCCTTTCCCCGCTACTGTTTAACTTTTATATTTCAAAGTTCCCTCAACCACCAGAGGGAGTCTCGATTGTTTTTAACGCCGACGATTGCTCGATCATGGCGACTGGTAATGGAATTGATGACAGGTGTTCGAAAGTAAACGGGTTTTGGATCAAACTTTGTACAAAAATTAAAAAAATTCTGTAAGGTTTCACCTAAATTGCAAACATTTTAATTAGACTCTAAAAAAAAAATTAATTTTAGTATAACAAAGTGCTAGATTGAAGTTGCTAAAAATTGCATTGAGTTTTGGCAATTTTTTCCTTGACAGTGTAAAGCGGTTCCTTCCATATAAAAATATTTTACGAACATGATTTTTTTTTGCAACCTTGCGGAGTGCTGTCAGCGTTTCATTCTATCACATCACGAACAAATGTGGCACGTTACAGAAACCGCTACTTGTGATTTGACGATTTTGATAATTCTCAAGTAAATGTAGACAACGCGTCAGAAACTTTAGATGCACTGAAATTTGCTAATACTTTCACATAAATCGCCGTTTTTTTTTAATTTTCGCTATTATTTTTTTTTATGAAACATATATTTTAAAATTTAACGTAATGAAACCACGTTTCCTGTCGAAAAATTTATTATTGAGAAAATTTACTATTTTACAGTTTATTTTATCCTCCCATTCGGCTTTGTTTACTTTTATTTGAGAAATTTCATCGCCGCGAGGAATGCAGAATCTTGTATTACATATCAGTCTTGTTACCATATAGTGTTTAGTGTTGGGACAATTTTTGGTTTTAAAATTAAGAAAATTATGTCGAGCAAAAATAAAACTAGGTACTCAAAAATGCGAATATGTGGTAGATTTCAGACCGTGTGTGGTAGATGCTCAAAAAAGCGGCAGATCTACCACAATGTAGTAGAAGTCTGATCCCTGTTCTTCACTGCAAAGTGCCTAGCCCTCTCCCCTACGAAATCCTCTGCGACCTTGTGCACCACCTGGACGAAGGAGGTCAGGCTACCGCTGTGAATTAACGTCGATGATACACCAATTCCGACGGTGAATAACCCCAAAATACTCGGAGTAACATTCGACAGTCTGCTCTCCTTTTCTGCGCACACAACCGCTTGGGGAAAAGACAAAGAAACGTTGCTGGCAACATAAAAGGCAATAGGCCGGCCGGTTTTAAATTACGCAGTGTGGTCGCCGGGGAATAGTAGGACGCAGTGGATGAAGCTACAGACGACTCAAAACACCGTACTTAGGACAGCGACTGGATGCCTTCTGATGTCGCCAGAACACCACCTGCATGACGAGGCGAAAATGTTCCCAGTCAAGGAGCATAACACATAGCCACAGACGTGGCCACCCAAACAGACAGCTTCTTGCAGAGGAGCCCTCGTCTAGGCACGTCAGGAGGCATCTCTACGAACTGACGGACGAAGTCCAGAGGTTCATTAGGCAACCTCTGGACCCGTCAGCATACCGACAGGCCCTGAACGGCATTCACAGGGAGTCAGTCTCGAGTTATGTAGACTTCAGACTTATGAATGCCGAGGCGGAGCTTCATCTGCCTCGGAAGAGAATAACCACAATAGCCCAACTTCGCTCTGGCTACTGCAGCAGGTTAAACTCATACCTGAGCAGACTGAACGTGGATGTGCCAAATGAGTGTCCAGCACGCGGAGGGACCCCTCACGACTCGAAACATCTCTTCGCCTGCCCGGAAAACCGACCCTATGGAGGCTGCACGCTTCTTAGGGCTGCCGTTAGTGGAACTTGACGACCGATCTGGGCGATGTTATTGTGGCCGCTACAACAACTACAACAACCCTAGGCACCATCGCCATCGTATCAGTCGCTCTAAAACGTCCGCCGAAGGCAACTTACCTGGGCGACTCGGTTTCTTATTACCTGAATGAGTCGTTTTCTTATCCCTTTATTATTGCGACATGCGATATTTGGAATAATTTTTATTTATTTTTATATTTCATTTATTTTTTGTATACAAAATTGGAACTTACAATCGGAATTAATTCCTTCTCTCGCTTCCTATTTTTTCAATTCTATCCTTGGGCATTATTTAGATGCTTTTGGACAATACTGTTGACGCCATATTCATGAGTTTCGGAATCTTTGATAGCTTATTTATTCCAAATTGACATGAAAGAAGTTATGTTGTCCATTTGTCACCACAGCAATAAATCGGTGAGTCGCCAATTTGTTGCCATTGACGATTGTTTCCTATTTCTCATGTTTTACTTGGTGGGTTGAATGGGTTACTTAAGTAAGGCACTCGGCACATTACGCGCCTAATCAAAGTAGAGTAATCGTTTCATCATACCGAAACGAATGCATGACGACTCGACTTCTGCACACTTGCACGCCCTGCATAAGTCACCAGCTAATAAACACTTTCTACACATAAACAAATTTTTGGCCGTTCTTACGCAACACGTACTTCCGCAAATATTTCTGCTCCGAAATATTGCATAAACGCTTGTGGTTTAATGCAATTTGCACGAAATCGTTCATTTCCAATTATTTTCTATTTAATTGACAAATAAATTTTATTTCCAACACAAAAAACTAAACAAATGACGATTACAAAACTGCAAGCGCCTTACAATGTTGGGCGCTTCGATTCATGAAGCTTTTATGATTAGGCGCAAACATGATTTGGAATCGTAATCTACAGAGCTTCATTGAAATACATGGGTTCGGCATAAATGCTTTATACTTTAGTATGCCAAAACGATTACACTACTGTGATTAGGAGCTTAATGTGCGGAGTGCCTAACAATTGCTTTCAATTTATCCCTTTCAATTAATTTTCAATTTTGCTTTCAATTTTGATCTGCTTTTCAGCATTGGCATGCGAATTTTGTGAAAAAAAAATATTAAGCTTATGCATGATAAAATGTTAATCTACAATGGAATTAAAATGGAAAATGGTCTTCAGAAGCTACCCTGCAAACCAAAGTTCCCGAATTCTTAACGAAATCATTAGGAGCATCTCATTTCTGTAACAACATTCTTACGAATCTTCAAAGAAAATTATATGGAGTGGTTGACACGAACTCGCAAAAAAATTTCTGTTCTCAACTTGAACTCCAATGTGATTCTCCACTTGGTCTCAAACATATCATTGAAATACTGAAATTGAAATAGTAAAATACCTTATAGCTTTTTGATTGAAACGACATACATAGATGAATTTAAATATTAATTTTTCATTTTATTACTCGTTTTGGGTTATGTAGTTCATCAATATCGTCCGACAGTATTTTTGCCATTTGATTCACTCGGCGTTTTATTTTCTTTCAAGATTATTTGGGGATACTTTGTGCATTTGAGAACATACCCACACTTTGATCATTACCTCTCATCTGATGAAATAGCAGGTAACATCTTTGATGGTACTGCATCTGGATCGAGGCGTCTTCTCTTAGCATTAATACTTGCATAAATGCTATCATTCGATTTCAAGTGCAGAGCGCAAACTTTCGATGATCCAGTTAGTTTAACACCACACGCTTTCATCCAATCCCTTCCTTGCGTAACATCTGTTGGCACACGAAACATACCTACCTCATTGTTGTGAGTGCTTCTGCATAAACACAAATATCTGGCATTTTAAACGAATTTTTTTCTTTTTGCTCTTTAATTTCTAAAACAATAATTTTTTGATTTGAAATCAAAATTTTTTTATTTTGAAATTCATTATAATGTTGCTAGTTTCAAATGGGTTAACGCAATGACAAAACCGTTGTCATATAAGCGTATAAAAAATAAATATGTCATATATTGATTTCACTTTGCTTATTACACTATGGTTTTCTTGAAAACGGCATATTGATAATGAAATTGCTTCTCAACTTGAATGCAGCCTACGTAATGGTTTTCAATTTTGATGATTTTTGACCATGGTACAATGAAAACAGGTAGAAGCCACGATCCAGAAAATAAAGGTCGCGCCATTCGCGGACCGCTAACCCTCTCTTCGTCGATTTGACAGCATACACCCATTCGCTGACGTCACACAATACTTTTGTTTACATTCACTGTTGCCAACTTGTTGCTTTTCGCCCCAAATTTAGTGGGTATTCAAAACGCGAAAATTTTTGAGTTTGGTGCTTGGTGCGTTTTTGGTGCTTTTGTTTTTAGTTTGAAGACACCAAATTTGAAAATCTTAAAAAAATGAAAGCAAAATTTATAGCAATCGTAAGTGTGGTCAGCAACTTAAAAATTTAAACAAAATCATGGCACAGTGACAATCATAGACGGCAACAAAATATGTGGCAGCACCTTCAATCATGCCAGAAGAAATCGACCTTCGGGCAAGAAACATTGATTTTTATTAATTTGAATCGGCATCCTTACAATAAAATTATGTATGCATATAAAGTCCATAAAATACACTAATACAAATTAAGTGCTTTTTCAAATTCAAAACTTGGCAATACTGCCTTTTGTTCGATGCTTCCTCTTTTTCTTGTAGAGTTCGTCTTGCTCTCTCATTCTGGTATTTGTTGACGTCACGGCCAGTTGCTCTCAGCTCGATTGGCGCAATCTTGTATTCTATCATTCTTGGGTAGAAGCCAATTTGACGTCAAACCTACAAAAGTCAAAGTTTTCGGGAGAGTAAAAATTAAATGAGCGTGTGTAAGGAAAAATGAAAAAATTACATTTCACTGGGTGACGTTTTTAAGTAAATTCGAAGTATAATTTTATTTATTTATTTTCTTTAGATAAAATTTGTTAATTTGTTTGTTGTTTTCTGTCTTTGATTTATAAGTTGCAGTGTTGTTGGAGGGACTTTCCGGCATAATCGTCATAGTAACAGCAATTGGCATCAAACGTGCCTTTCCTGTACCCGGTGCATTTACAAAATCTGCCGCTTTAAAATGTTTAACGCACAGCAAGGCATTTCGCTGCAGCTATGCCCCACAGCTACTTTCGCAACGCTCCTTACGCGAAGGACATTGAGGCACGTTAAAAAATTAGTGGTATTTGGTTTATATTTAACACCACATAAAAACAACGCTTCAGGTGTTCATTTTTAACACATACACTAAGTATAAACCGCACAATACTACACAAATTCAAGTGTTAATTAAAATTTGTTTTTAACGAACATTCAAAAAAAAAAAAACAACCGACATGACATTTGAAGCGTAACGAAATATAGGAAATAAAAGAAAACTAAGTTGAACCCTCTTATTCTAGAACCCGAATTTTCGTAATTCGTAATTCGTAGCTATGCTACGAAAAACGAAAAATCCACATGCTGCAACCCTTGCGGAAACATGTGCAGCATTGACAGCTATCAGTTTTTCGAAGATAGCTGAATGAAGGAAAACAAAGTGGAAAGGAATTAAAAAAACACTCATCATGTGCTTGTTTACTGTAAAATTAGTAAATTTTACATATTTCGAGGAAAATTATGGATTCTGATGTATTTGCAATTATAGCAGCAGAGTAAGCGGGCGCTATGGCAATGGATTCACAAAAGTATGCGGAGCTGTCGGGCATAGTAACCATGGGCGCATCTATGTCAGCTTCTGGTTGAATTGTTGAACCACAAGTCAGAACACCTATGCCTGAAGCTCTGGTTCTCAATCCAGTTAATGCAATAACAGCTTCTTCCAAGCCATTGAAAACATGCACTTTGTTAGGTCCACCACCTGTTGCGCTTGCTTCTGCCTTCGGCCGCGCTTAGAGATTATAACCCTTACTAAGTAGAATTCTCCTTTCTGTTCATTCTTAAATAAAATGTGAATCCCTTGATTACACGTGAAAGGAAAAAGTTGGTAAAATTTTGTATGTATTGTACAAAATTATTATTATATTTTTATAATTTAAGTGTGGATTTCTGAGCAAAAAAGACAACGTGCTTCGAGCACTCTGAATATTAAAAGAAAATTTTGTTGATTTCAAGTAGAAATAAATTAAAAATATATATATCTAATATATATTTATTTTAAAATTAGGTAAAACTTGACATTTAAGAACAATTTAAAGTAACGATTAAACCAAAAGATAAATAACAAAACATATTGTATGTTTTAATTGAGGACTAGTCTGGTATTAAAAAAAAAAAAATAATTCACAAAGTTCTTTTAATATGAAGAAAAAGCACGACTTGGTACCATAGACATACCTATTTCTAGGGGTGTATGAACGAAAAATTGTGTTATAAAATTTTTGAATGAATATTCTTTCATTCTGCTCAGTGTACCTATTTTATTCAACAATAATGCGTCATCAACCTGCTCCGCCTATTGTTTGCATGCAACTAAATAAAATTTGTTGCTCTTCTACTCTTTCTGTTGACGTTCGGATTGTGTACGTGTAAGAAGCCGATTGTGTACATGTGAAAGTCCGAATATAGTTCGTTTCCCAGGAAAGTGTTTGGCGGGCACTGGTTTAAATGAACACCACCAATATTTCATGCAAACACACATTGATTTACATCTTTTATTTCGCCTCCGACACAGAATTGTTTTCGTACAAAATTACGCAAAAAAGCTTACTCGTTCGTTTTTAGGTATGCCATTGTTTAGAATTTCGAAAATTCGAAAATACGATTCGGATTGCAGCATACTATTTCTACGATTCGTAGCAAAATCCGAATACGAAAGAGTTGCAGAATAGGGGTGGAAGTTTAAAGGTTTGGTTCTCATGAGAGCAACATCATTTTGGCTTCTACCTGTATTTATGCGCCTTGATTTTTGACAAGCAATGTGTGTGAGGAAATTGAAAGGCAAAACTGATTGTGTGTCGTCAACGTAACAAAACCCATATTAACCAACTTTGTAGAAAACTACAAAAAATTTCACTAAAATTTCAAACTATTTTCTTAGAAGTGTTAAAATTTTTTTGAGTACACAATTTTATAGCCTATTCAATTTTAGGCTAACAATATGCAAGTTTCAAGTGGCTAAAAATCACCGTTGATTTTTTTGAATTTTTTTCGCCGAAGGTGTTGCGGGTTTCTTCCATATAAAAATAAATTGATTTTATTCGTTATATGGAAACAAATACGACAAAAAAAATTCTAAAAAATCAACGGTAATTTTTAGCCACTTGAAACTTGCACATTGTTAGACTAAACTTCTGTGAAAAAAGTTTGAAGTTTAGGTGCGAATTTGTTGAATTTTTTTGTAGTCTTTTGCAAAGTTTAAAACTTGGATTTATATGGGTTTTGTTAGATAATGAACTTTTTTTTTTAATTGAAAATTCTTAAAAATTAATAATTAAACATAAGTGGCAAACAATATCACTATGAAATGGGGGTGCTATAGATATGGCCAATACTGTATATCTATGTAGAGTTTTAACATTGAATCGAACATTAAATTTAAAATATATTGCAGGAAATAGCTGGAGAATTTGAAAGTATTTTGGATCCTTTGTTACATTCCGTTTCATTAAGCCCTAAAGAAGTGGTAGCAGATAGTACTTTTCAGTTGGCTACATTTGATAGTGCGAGTAAAGCTATTGATCGTTGTTGGATGGAAGGCGTCTATCTAAAAGAGATATTTCCTAAATTCTTAAAGTTAAACTTGCAAATACTATTACGTCTTTCTCGCTGGGTACAGGACGCCATACAGCTCATTACAAATGGCGATTTAAAAAGTAATAGCCTTCGGGAATATAACCTGGAAATGCATAAATCAGATTTGCTCATAGCACTATATGCAGATTTACAGAAACTTATAGAAAATATGCCGCAAATACAGCAAAATATAAATGAAAATATACCCTCTGAAGTGAAAAGTATAACTACTGTGTACAATGCCATAGGCAAATCTTTCAACGATTTGCGGGAATCGCTGAATAAATCTTTATTTATGATTCTAGATGCTCTGGTTGACATTCTGGTGTTTGAGAGTGG
Organism: Rhagoletis pomonella; assembly: GCF_013731165.1. Taxonomy (NCBI): domain Eukaryota; kingdom Metazoa; phylum Arthropoda; class Insecta; order Diptera; family Tephritidae; genus Rhagoletis; species Rhagoletis pomonella. The sequence continues at coordinate 24,068,242 of NW_023458557.1, read as the reverse complement.
TATAGAAAATGTTCGCCAAGTAAAAGATTTGCCTCGGCTTTATCGAAAAACAAACAGGGAGATACCCTCAAAGCCTTCTGCATATGTTGACCAAATACTACGTCCATTGAAATCTTTCCAAAAACAGAAATGTTCGCAAATGGGAAAAATGGTGGCGTTCCAAATTTTAAAACGTGTTTGCTCAAAGATAACAAAAGAGTAAGTAACAACATTTTGATCAATTAGCATGAAGAGTTCTTATACGAATACATCGCTAGTTTAGAGTGAAAAGTTGCTAACACCAATTTTTCAAATTTTATAGGATAGAAGTAAACCTATCAAAGCTCCCACTAGAACTTGAAGGGACAACTCCCAATTTGACGAATAAAAGAGTCGTCCCTTAGGCCTCATCTCGGAGAAATAAGAGAATTGTTGACTTTGACCTACTTTATAACTCATTTACGAGTCAAATGGGCGATCTCCTAATTGAGAATCAAAAGAATACTCCCATAGACATGATTTCGCAACAAGCGATATTTGCCGATTTTGTACTATATTACTTTATTGGGAGCAAAAAGCGATGTCTCTTAAGAGAGCGGTCCAGGAGTATTACTGTTGATTGATAGGGGAGCTATACGCTCCTCGCTCAAAACAATTTTGGCCCTTATTATGAGTTGCATTCGATTTTCGATCTTCGCTGGCTATCGAAGATCGAAAGTGAAATTCGTATAATGAGCTATGCAAGCGTGTCGAAATTTTCGTTGAGTATCTAATTTTCTCTCGAACGGAATTTTGCTTTCGTTGGTGTAGCGAAATGTTAGAACATTTTAAAAATGTACGATTTTGCATTTGTTGTCTTACTTTTTGGCGGCTAGACACTAATTTTAAACCATTTGTATTAATTTCAAGCAGTTCTAACGTCGTGAATAGTAAACACAAGCTCGAAAGTCTGGTTTTACATATGAAAGAAAATCCCCCCAAACCCACCCCACTAGAAAGGGGACAGTCCCCGCTTTCTAAAAAGGCATAGCCCCCCTTGGGCTCCTCCCACGGGCCCCTAGGGAAGCGTTTGAAAAAGGGGGAAAACGGAATTTTCTTAGGCAAACTGGGCAGTTTGAAGTGGAATATGACCCAACTAACAGAAACCGTGTGATTTTTTAATAAAAGAAATTATGCCAAACAAGTTTTTATAAGAAAAATGTTCTTTTTGACAAATGCATTTTTGCGTAGAATTCCTTTCTGCGTAGGCGGCCTTCGGCCGCACTTAGGGATTATAACCCTCAGGCAGTAGAATTCCCCCTTCTGTGTTGCCAAATAAAGGGGGCTGAACACCTTTTGCAGAGAACACCTTTCCGCGTAGGCGGCCTTCGGCCGCACTTAGAGATTATAACCCTCAGGCAATAGAATTCTCTTTTCTGTTTTGCGAAGAAAAGGAGCTGAACGCCTTTTGCAGAGAACACCTTTGTATATTTTTAATGCTTACTGGGTTATATTCTATCTTCTTTTGTCTCTCATTCTTTTGCATGTTTTGGAGTTTGACAGCTGAACTCCGCCATATAATTTGCATATGTAACCAAAGTCAGGCGCGTGATTTTGAAGGTGTTTTTATTTAATGAACTGTGATTAATTGGTTAATATTAAAGTCGTAAAGCAAATTATAACTAATCGAGTAAAATGTAAAGTGAACGGGAATAGAAAAATGTATTGGTGAAGTGGCTGCTTTAAGGAGAATAGGAGTGATAAATGTACGCTAATTTCCGAATTTTACAAAAGGGGCATATTTCAAACCCTATTTGTACTTAAATTAGTGACCAAAATTTACAAAACTGAGTGTTAAAATATTGCGTAAACCCTTGACTACAAGTGTGTGGAATTTTTTTTTGGATCGGGCCACCCCTTTGGACGGAATAGCCCGAAATAATTGTGAGCACTACTAAACCCCACCCAAAATTTTTTTTACCACTTTTATAAACTCGCTTTCTTTTTTATTTCATTTGGAACACCTAAAGAATACTGACCTTTGAGCTAGAGAGAAAAAAAAAGTTGGGCGTTGCCCGCCCCCTTTTCCGGATTTTAACGAAATATTTTTTTTTTGGTGCAAATTGACAGGGGCGACGATAGGGAGGGCCAAACGTTGAATTTTCAACATTTTCAAAAGCTTATATTTCGAAAACTATTAAACCGATTTTCTAAATATGGACACAGTTGGAAAGATGATTGAAGGGCCTTTCATTCGATATATATATCTATGTATATAATGTATACACATTGCGAGAAAAGGTAAAAAACGAAATTACGGCAATTTTTTTCATAAAAATTTATGTTTTTCTTTAAAAAATACGTAATTAACTATATTAACAGATATGTTTATCAGAAAGAGCACAAAAAACCCGTTAATTTGATATATGACTTGTAGCAAAAAATTCTTTGGACATCATATTTGACTAAATATATATAAAAATATAGTTTTATAAGAAAAAGGAAAAGCGCCGCAGGCGAAAATTTGGAATAAGAAATCGCGCGATAGAAAATCTTACTCTCTTTAGTTTTTACAAAAATTTAAATAAATTTAAAAAAATAATAAAGAAATATTAACAAACCATTTTTTTTAATCACCTTATTTGTTATAAGATTGAGTTGTAGAATTAAATGGATAATTCATCAAGCTACATTATCCACAGTATTTTTGCGTAGAATTCTTTTCTGCGTAGGCGGCCTTCGGCCGCGATTAGGGATTATAACCCTCACTACGTAGAATTCTTCTTTCTGTGTTGCCAAATAAAAGGGGCTGAACACCTTTTGCAGAGAACATATAACATTAATACAGTTGTTTTATTGCACTGCTGGCAGTTGTACTTAAACCTAACTATATGGAATTATACGCCAAATTAAAGGTATTTTTATGGACTTTCCGATAAATTTATTTGTTACTATAGTTAATTACGCATTTTTTTACGAAAAACATACATTTAAAAAAAAATGCCATCATTTCGTTTTTTTACTTTTTCTCAAAATATGTTTGCATTATATACATAGATATATATATTGAATGAAAGGTCCTCAATTACCTTTCCAACTGTGTCCATATTTTGAAAATCGTTTCAATAGTTTTCAAAATATAAGCTTTTGAAAAAGTTGGAAATTCCACGTTTAGTCCCCCTAGCGCCGCCCCTGTCAATTTAAACTCAACCCTGTCAATTAAACTCAGCGGAAAGGGGTGCACCACGTCCACGTTTTCTTTTTTCTCTAGCTCAAGGGTCGGTATTCTTTAGGTATGCCTTTCATTTTAATTTGCACAAATTTACATATGTTCATATGTATAAGCACACTATTTAGTTTGCTCGATCAGTAAACAAAGCTTCTCAGCGGTGAAAAATATACTATTGTGAACAACCTAAACGAGCGAAATTCACAATAGCGCTATACTTCATCGAATGAGCGCCATAATACCAAATGAAAATTCGTTCGATCAGCACTTTCGACCACAGTTGAAGATCGAATGCTACTCATAATAGGGGCCAATGTTTCATGAAGAACAGAGTTTTTGGGGAGTGTTGCTGGAGTGACAGTCCTTGTCCAGATATAGGCCCCTATTATGAGTTGCATTCGATCTTCGACTGTGATCGAAAGTGCTGATCGGACGAATTTTCATTTGGTATATACTATATATTTTCATGAAGAAAACAAAACAGATATGTAACTTATACGTATGCTAAACTTCAAAGAACTGTTGTTGTAACAGCATACATATACAGAGTTTTTGGGGAGTGTTGCTGGAGTGACAGTCCTTATCCAGATATAGGCCCCTATTATGAGTTGCATTCGATCTTCGACTGTGGTCGAAAGTGCTGATCGGACGAATTTTCATTTGGTATATACTATATATTTTCACCGCTGAGAAGCTTTGTTTACAAATCGAGCAAACTAAATAGTGTGCTTATACAATATGTACATATGTAAATTTGTGCAAATTAAAATGAAATAAAAAAGAAAGCGAGTTTATAAAATCGTAGTAAAAATTAGCACATTTGAGTTCTGGTTCACAGATTCGTCAGAGGATGAGAGCTTAGAAAACTGGCCAGGAGGAGAAAACGTTTAAAGGAGTTTAAGTGTAGTCTTTCGAATATATTTTGACATACAATATATTTAAGAAATTTTGTGATCCAAATCTATTTTAAATATATTAAAACTATAAGCACCTCTATGATTTTGTTCAGAGATCGTGCCAACAGAGTGTTGGTATTTTCTTTCATAAGTAAAGCCTTTCGAGCTTGTGTTTAGTATTCACGACATTAGAACTGCATGAAATTAACAAAACTCGTTTAAAATTAGCCACAAAGTAAGAAAACAAAGACAATACATTTTTCACAACTTTCTAACACTACGCTACACCAACGAAAGCAAAATTCTGTTCCGACAGAAAATTCGATACTCAACGAAAATTTCGACCCTTTTGCATAGCTTATACGCAAACGTCAAGCTGTGAAGTTCTACTTATTTGTGCCTTGATTGGTCTTTGTATTTTGCAAAGTTTATTGTGCTAATTTTGAGTAAAAGTTGCTATAAAAAGTGCCTACGAGCATCTTAGTGTGATAATAACCGAAGCTAAGTGAAAGTTTTGTGATTTTTGTGGTTTTTGTTAAATTTAATTAAATTTCACTAGCTGACATCTAATCTTGCCGAGTCATTTGTTGTTATCATTGTTGTTGTTATTCCTTTGTAGTTAACTGAGATCGTTTCTATTTTTGCACATTTCTTTTTGCTCTTTTTGTTTACTTCGTTTAGTATTTCTTGTCACAGCTGTTTGCGCTGCGTTTATTAAGTGTCATATTACAGTGATACTCAAACTGTTCGCTACATATATTTTTAAGCTAAATACATCAGCTCCTGAATTGTTGTGTGTGTTGTGTTAAACTTATTTTGCTTGTCTTTTTATTAACATAAGTGTTATTAAATCTTTCAATATGAAGTGTGATCTTGATAACTGCCAAATCAAAAGCGAATCTGAACGCTACTTATCGTGCTGGCTCTGTGATGGTATTTGCCATCTAAAATGTGCTGGTTTGACAGGAAGAATTCTGGACGCTATTAATGATGGCAAAGGTCTTCGCTGGTCTTGCTTAAAGTGCAGGTCAACCGAAGTTGATCTCTTTAAGTTGTTTAGGCAAACCAGAAATGGGTTTTCTGAGGTAGGGAGAGAGTTGTCGGTACTGACCGAAAAATTTAAACATTACGAAAATGTATTTAAATCTTTTAAATGCTTAGATACCGTACAATCTATGAAGGAGATTCGTGTGTCAAAACGTAAGCGTCTTCATAGTCCGCCTAATGAAAGGACCGTTCCACGTCAGAACACTCTCCCGAATGACTTAATTAACCTTTCTTCTCCATGTCCACAGACAACGGAGTTATCTTCCTCAAAAGAACATATATCAAAGTCTGCTTCTAATAATAACGACCCTGCAGTATCTTCCCCGTCCCCCGTTGAAGTTGTGGCACCGCCATCCAATCTTCCAACGCTTACTCTACCCTCAACTAGTAACTCAGTTACTCAACCCCGTCCGCCGGTTATCGAGTCTGATACTAGGAGACTGGTTGTGGTTCCCCCAAAGAAGTCTATATTTGTATCTAGATTTTCGAGGGATACTTCCGAGGACGATATAAAGTTTTACATCTCGTCCAAAGTTAAAACTGTCAACTTAAGTATCAGAAAATTTAATTTTAAATATGAAAGAAATATTTCTTCATTTAAAATAGACGTAAATTTAGAAAATTTTGACATGCTGCTTAGTAGTTCTTTTTGGCCCTCCGGAGCTTTCGTTCGTGAATTTGAGTATAGGCCCAACAAAAATAATAATTTAGCAAATATTCCCCGTCAGAATACAGAACCAAAAAACTGATCACTAAATCTGCTTTAAGTATTTATTATCAAAACGTAAGAGGCATAAATACTAAATTAACGAATTTATATCTTAATGGCCTTGAATGCAATTATAATATAATTTCTTTGACTGAAACTTGGCTCAAACCTCACACTTTTAATTCAGAGATTCTTTCAAATAATTATCATATCTACAGAAAAGATCGGGAGGACAGAGTCGGCGGTGGCGTACTCTTTGCCGTAGACTCTTCAATACCATCTGAAGAAGTTAGTCTTCCACACATCGAATCTGCAGAATTCAAATGCATTCGTGTTCAGGTTGGAAGGGGGTTTACTTACTTAGCTCTATGCTATATTCCTCCCCGATCTGACTTATCAGTGTATTCACAACATGTATCTTTACTGAAATCAATTAATTCAATGATTAAACCCTCTGATTCATTGATTGTGTTGGGTGACTTTAATTTACCAAATGTATCATGGAACATCATTGACAATGATATTGTACCTTTCTCGTCTAGCGCGTGCAACAACGTATTTTTAGAGGAGATGGCTGAACTCTGCCTGAATCAAGTTAATGTACTTCGCAATAAGTTTGGCAAGGTATTAGATCTTGTTTATGTTGATGATGCATCTAAGTCGGCTGTAAATAAATGTGACCCACTAGTTTTGCCCGAAGATGTCTACCACCCTGCTATTGAGATATCTTGCGAAATTATAAACGATGGTCAAAATTGCGATGTCCAAACATACGAGCCAAATATTCGCTTTGATTTTTCGCAAGCCAACTTTAAAAAACTGAATAAAGAATTGTCGTGGCCTATATACAAAGAAAAAGTTGAGCAAAGCGTTGCACATTTTAATTTTACTGTACATAGATTATTTGAAAAGTATGTGCCTAAACGCATGTGTGTTCCTGTAGAACAAACACAGTTATGGTTCACTAAAGAACTGAGAAACTTGAAAAACACAAAGTCACGTTATTTTAGATTACACAAAAAACCCGGCTTACACTCATACTATGTAAAATACTCACTTTTGCGTCACAAGTTCTTTGAATTAAACAAAAAGTGTTATAAAGATTACTTGTGTAAAATCAAACGACGTATAATATATAACCCCAAATCATTTTATGATTTCGTAAACTCCAAGCGAAATGTACGTGGGTTTCCTTCCGCCATGAAGTATCAAAATACCGTCTCTGGTGATAATCAAACAATTTCTAACATGTTCGCTCAGTTTCTTAAATCCAATTATTCCACTAACTCCCAAGCATACTTTGACTATCCTTTTAAACTAAGTCCAATTAACTCAATACATAACCCTATAATATCTCCCGATGATGTTTTAGTTTACCTGAAGTCCTTAAAGCAGTCTTTTAGTTATGGTCCTGACCAGATCCCCACTTGTTTTCTTAGAAATTGTGCTGATTATCTCTATGAGCCGTTAACAGCCTTATTTAATTTGTCTCTTAAAGAGGGCGTTTTTGAAACTGTATGGAAGGAATCGTTCATAACCCCCTTACATAAAAGCGGTAGCAGGTCTTCAGTGGAGAACTACCGGGGCATAGCTAAGCTTTCTGCTATTCCTAAATTATTTGAAGCAATTATAACAAATCGGTTGACGCATTCTATCACTTCAAGCATTTCATACAGTCAACATGGATTTTGCAAGGGCAAATCAACTTCTACAAATTTACTTGAATTAACATCGTATATCTCAAAAGCATTTAGTGAGAGCAAAACTGTTGATGTTATATATACTGATTTCAGTAAAGCATTTGACAAAGTGTGCCACTCGTTGCTCATCTATAAACTTGATCTTCTTGGTCTTCCACCTAATTTTCTACGTTGGATCTCTTCATACCTCTATGATAGATCACAAAGGGTATTGTTTAAAAATACTATCTCTGACGTCATTGATGTTACTTCAGGAGTCCCTCAGGGTAGCCACCTAGGCCCGATTCTGTTCTTGCTTTTTATAAACGATATTTCTACAGATATAAAATTCTCCAAAATTTTAATGTATGCAGATGATGTAAAACTTTATAAATCGTACGTTTCAATTGAAGAAAGGTCTTTGCTACAATCAGACTTAAACAGCATGGCTTACTGGTGTAAAGTAAATCTTATGCCTCTAAATCTTAAGAAATGTAAAGTAATGTGCTTCTCGCGAAGAGCTGTTCTGCCAGTTTCTTATATAATAGGTAACCATAACCTGGAACAGGTATACAATTTTGTGGACCTTGGTATCACAATGGATCCTAAGCTTAATTTTAATCTTCACATTAATGTGACAGTCAACAAGGCTAAAGGTGTACTTGCATTTGTGAAACGATGGTCAAAAGAATTTAGTGACCCGTATATCACTAAAACCCTGTTTACAACATTAGTTAGGCCGATTCTGGAATACGGCTCGGTGGTTTGGAATCTAAGGTATCAAATTTACTCAGACAAGATAGAATCAATTCAAAAACAATTCCTACTTTTTGCTTTAAGAAATTTCCGATGGGATTCTCAATATAGTCTTCCACCTTATACGAGTCGCTTAAAACTTATTAACCTTCCTACACTTGCCAGTCGCAGGGAAATGCTTGGTATAATTTTTATGGTTAAATTACTGACAGGCTCAATTTCAAGTCCGTCTCTTCTGGCTGATGTAAGCTTTAATGTTCCGTCACGCGTATCAAGACACTTTTGTCCCATATTTCTGAAAGCTTGTAAAACCAATTTTGAATTGCACGACCCACTCCGTTGCTTATGCCAGGATTTTAACTCTCATTCCAGCACGTTTGATATATCAGATCCGCTTTTCAGCATTAAGAAAGCGATGCTCTCCTCTCTCAATAAGTGAATTATTGACATAAATACATAAAATCAGCTGATGAATTTAGTTCTGTAGCTGAACAGTTTTAGATCTCGACACTTAACAAACTCCTGCCTATCGTGACTCGGCACAAAAATTTAAAATATTGGTTCCGTACGTCATGCGGACTGCGCCCCTCGTGCGGATGGGCGGGAATGGAGGGTAAAAACCGTTGGGATATTATTATTACATAATACGAATTTCTCTTTGATCTTCGGTAGCCAGCGAAGATCGAAAATCGAATGCAACTCATAATAAGGGTCTATATGAATTCGCCTTAGGTTTCTTGTAAATTAGGTTTGAAATTTTGAAATTCGTGCAGTATTTTGTTTATAAGTCAAATATTTGCGAATATTTAAAATTGCCTAAGGCCGTTTGTTATAATTCCGTGAAAATCCACGGCTATATAGAAGAATTGAGGAAAACATACTTTTGGCTCCTGTGGAATAAAGGTAAATCACGACAAAAACACCACAACCTATTACTTAATTGTTAAATAACGACGAATCGAATGAGCTTTGAAGAAGAGTTTAGTATCTTTAGATGTTGAGATGAGCATTAGTTCCTTCAAATCAATGCTTTTCGATAGTAGCATGAGGCTATAGCCTGAAAATTTTAAAATACACTTAGTGTCACGGCCTAATATCATAGTCAAGTTTAAAGGCAATGTCACACGATTGGGCATTTGCCCAAAATTTGGTGCAAATAGTGTCGCAATTGTTTGAATAGCCAAATATTTTTCTTTATCCCAATCACGAAAAATTTGTTAAAATTTTTCAATAGAAGATCGCTGTATTGTGCCCATCTTGTTACTAAAAAAATTGTCGTCGCATATTTTTTATTTTAGCCCATTGAATTCTACTAGAATATAGAACAAGTTTCAGGCGCCTAAAAATTACGGTTGATTTTTTTAGAATTTGTAAAAAGCACAAAGTTGAAACTTGGATTTACATGGGTTTTGTTAAATAATGAACTATATTTTTATTAAAAAAATAATCAACAACAACAAAAATAATATGTTAAAACTTGGCAAAAAGTCGTTCGGCTATATTTTTTTGACCACTGTATGTATTTTTTTACATATTTCATTGGCCATGTACATAAAGGTATGTATTAGAGATGGACAAAACACGTCATTTTTTACGTGACACGTGAGCGTGAGCGGTTTTGTGAGAAATATCACGGTGTTTCTGTGATCGTGCGTGACTGAAATTTTTGTTGACGTGAGCGTGCGTGAGTTAGTTTTCCGTTAATCAAGTAATTTTTACATATCGAGCCCTAACCGCCAAAAAGATGTAAGTGTCATTTTTTCATAACTTTCTTGTTGATGCAGAAATGTTCCTAGCATTAAAATTTCGCTTACATCTTTCTGGCGGTTAGGACTTGATATGTATGTATGTATATTGGAGGGGTCCAAAAATGCATCCTAAAAAGTAAAGTTGGAATTTTAATGCCGCCACCCCTAGGATTATTCTATACCACAAAAATATACCCCTATTTTTTATTTTGAAATCAAAAAATATTTACGGAGTGCTAAAAATGCTCAAAGTTTTCCATGTATTTTATATGGGTAAATAAACTCTGCTTCCCCTTAAGGAGATTCCCAGTAAAATGCAACCATAAAATGCAATGGGGCACCATAAAAAAAAGTATTAAAAAATGGTTAAATAAAGAATTGGATATTAACTTTGGAAGTCTCCTGAAGAGAAACAGTTTTCCGATCGAAAATGATTTATTTTCAAGAATTCTATACCATTTCTATGAAAAGTTGTTTTTCCCCATATAAAATACATTGAAGCGCTTTGAGCACTCCCTAAATATTTTTTGATTTCAAAATAAAAAGTAGGGGTATATTTTTCGGTATAGAACAATCCTAGGGGGTGGCGGCATTAAAATCCGACTTTACTGTTTTTGGACCAATCTAATGAACATGTGTATTTTCGGTGACAGGTAATAAGATCAACGGAAATAAGGTCAATTGACTTTATTTCGCACCTTTTTAAAAACGAAATAAAATCCATTGACATTATTTCTCTTTCAAACATTAAATTTGCTTAGCTTCGCGGCGGCCCGCGTACCCCGCGCGACCGGCGCACACACCACGTCACGCTACGCCGCGGCCCCCCGGTCTCCCTTCCGCGTCTCCCGCCGTGCTGTAACGCAGATAGATTTATTTTTTGTATACGTTGAAATAATGTCATCAGTGATATTAATGCTACCTTATATAACGACAGGTAATAAGTCCCAGATGGTTTCTAAAATCACAAATTAGTGTTTGTGCAAATTGCAGATAGAGGGTATTAATGAATTCAAGCCCTCGATATTTCACATTTTTATATTTGTAAGTTATTGGAAGCAGGGATGCCAACTTGGATGAAACCGTGCCATTTGTTCCTATTTTACTTCAAATGGCACTTAATTTTTCAATTTGGCACAAAGTGCCAAAATGGCACTGCTGTAAAAAAAAAAAACATTTCAATACATTTTTGTGAAATCCTTTGCGTGCATTTCTTTTTCTCAATTCAAATTTTGTGATTTATAAAGGCTATTCAACTGGTTTATCTTATTTTATCATTGCACTTTTGTTTGGAAAATGTAGCTTTATTTTATTGCTAAATGTGAATGATTAAAAGGAATAACACCTTTTTTGGCACTTTTATTTTTCTATTTGGCACATTTTGCCACTTTTTTATTCTCAATATGGCACCTCATAATTAAGGATAGTTGGTAGCCCTGATTGGAAGATTTCTGCTGTGTTTTGGGGCAACAACTTGTCTGCAGTAAAAAAGCATATAATTTGTGTTTCAAAAGTGTGTGAAAACCAATCAATTAACTTATATGATCTCGGTTCCGATATTAAATAATCAATAATTGTTTATACCCGCATTTTGGCACATTGGCTCGTTGAATGTGCCATCTAATAAATAGTGTCGTCGTTCTCCTTAGCTGCTTTTAAATGATGTCGTCACAAATTGTGGAGACATGAATACAGTGTAAGAAAATTATTTTTCTATAATTGTTTCCTTATAGAAAGGTTGGTTTCTTTTCCACCTTAGACATTCCGAATTCGTTCAAAATATGCTAATTTAAAACACAGAATTCTTTCAGTGTTCCTCCGGGGTTTTTGGACATGGACTGTTTCTTCAATTTAATAGTGTTCGCTTTATTTTTGTGGAAGCGAAACATGTTTTGCAAGTTATGGATCATTTCTACACTCTTTCTTCAAATATTTCTCGTATTCCAGCTGTGCGCAGGCATTTAGTTTTTCGCATCGTGTTTTTACATATTCGTAATTTAAATTTTTTTAATAAACTCAATTGGTGGTAGTTCATGATTGTGTGCGGATTAATATCACATTTTTTTCTAGGAATCGACATACTTTAAGCATTGTTGACGCTATTTCCATTTGAATGAGGAAATAGCGTCAATGACTTTATTTCCAAATTTTTGTTGACTTTATTTCGCTTTTGAAAAGGTAATAATGTCAATTTATTTTGCACCAGGGTGGGAAATAAAGTCAATTGACCTTATTTCCGTTGATCTTGTTACCTGTCACCGTATTTTCAACCAAAATAAAATCGTAAACTACTGCTGTTTAACTTATTTACTGCATTCAATTTTGACGAATTCAAAGGTACAACAGATGAATCTGCAGATACAGTTATTGGAGACATTAATGCGGAAAATACAGATTTATTTCAAAAAATCGGAAAACAAAAGTTGTGGCGATGAGTTAAAATTTTGGGAGTAAGCTAAATATTTTCAACTGCTTAGAAACCTTTAAAATTTAATCATACCAGCAAGCTCAGCAACTATTGAAAGAGTTTTTTCTATGTCAAGCAGAATTTTAGAAGAAAGAAGTACACGGTTGCTTGGTTTTCACCAAGCAACCGTGTACTTCTTTCTTCTAAAATTCTGCTTGACATAGAAAAAACTCTTTCAATAGTTGCTGAGCTCGACAAAATATTATTTTGAAACAAAAATATGAGCAAATGTCATTTTAAAATTACAGTGAATGAATATTGATGTGAATTCTTTTCTATGAAATCTGTAAAAAGAAATTAATAGTGAGTTCATACCAGGAAAGGTGTTTGGCCAAGCTTTTGTAACAATACCCGTGCGATAAAGCCTATTTGTATGAAATGCTGTTTATACAAATAATTTTTAAGCAAAAAAAAAAACGACTTCAATTCTCATATAAAACTTTAAGATTATCGTTAATTTCTTCATGCTCCAATGATCGGATTTAAACCAAATTAGTATGGGACCACTTGTAAGGTGACACCTTTCCTTAAAAAAAAAAAGAATTATAGAAATCGGTTAGCGTGGTCCAAAGTTATGCGGTAACATACATTAAAAAAAATATATATATATATTCCGACGAACTGATAACCTTCCCCTTTTTGTGAAGCCGGTTAATAAATAAGGTTTCAATTTGAAAAAAAAAATGTCCGTGAAGCGTGCGTGATTAAAAAACTAGGCGTCGTGAGCGTGCGTGAACGTGATTGAAAACTATATAACAGAACATGAGTGTGTGTGATTTACCAAGCCATCAACGTGAGCGTGCGTGAACGTGATTCAAAATCACTCATGCGCCCATCTCTAGTATGTATATAACGAATTTAAAAAATAAATGCCTTTTTTAAAGCTCATTTTGCCATTTTGCAAGTTTCTAGTGCCTTAAAATCCGAACCCTGATAATAAGTAATCATCCGCAATTTTCTTGTATGTGAAATAAAGTTGTACGATCGATTTTGGTAAAGTTTAACCCCTAACCCCCCTTTGTGTTCGCCGCTACTGAATTCTATAAACTGTCAGTTTTCACAAAATTTAAAATATACGTGTGTATCATGATAAAAACCAAGGCATATTCAACCAGGTAGAAGTGACAATTCAGTTAACCTTACCCCAAAAGGTCATCAAACTTTATTTCACGTACATGGAAATTCCGAGTGATTACTTATTTTCATATGGCTGGTTCGAACACCCCAAGAGAATGGCTCGTTTTTAACAGTTTTACATAACGGTTACGCAACAAATATGATTGCAAATGAACAAAGATTTAAAAAATTTCAAAAACTAAAAATTAGCTACCGCTATGGTTAGCAGAGCGCGCAGCCATTCCGCAGGGCTTGTATTCAAGCCCAGTTTCCGACCAACATCAACAAATAAAATAAACAAAAAAGTTGTTTTCTAATAGCGGTCGCCCTTCGGCAGGCAACAGCAAAACCTCCGAGGGTATTTCTGCCATGAAAAACAGCTTCTCATAAAAATGCAATCGCCGTTCGGAGTCGGCGTAAAACTTTAGGTCCCTCGTCTTTTGTGTAAAATGGCGGATTTTAATATTTGTCACCCCTAGGCAATTTTCCGCCCTTTTTTTAATAAGAAAAATATTTTGAGGTAAATATACCAGTTTTGGAACGATTAGCAGTAAATAGTAATATTCAAATTTATGTTATTTACTACACTTTTACTATTTTACTATTTCAATTTAAGATGAAAACGTGGTATTTGGCTTGAGTAAAGGTTTTCAACTTTTAAAGAAAGCCATCATCAAAAAAGTTTTTTCACTTCTTTTTGGTTGTTTGTTTCCGACAGGGTAGGAGTATGATCCCTGTAGTCAAATGTACTAGTTGTAAACTACCTCACAACTAGTATGAACCGCATGCCCAACTAGTCAGCCAACTATCTTTTTTCCACGCAATCAACTGGTATTTTTAACATGGGGATGTCCTACAAGATGGCAATTGTCAGATTTCGGTCAGAAATATACCAGTCTCATACTAGTTCAAAACAGACAGAAAAATACTAGTCCAATTATGGACCAAAACCGCTACTTTGGAAGTCAAAAAATTAAATGAATTCATGAATATACAATGAAAGACTTTTGATTAAGTATACTTTAAAATACTACACATTTTTATTTAGCAGCCTAAGATTTGCCAATAACTAGTGTAAAATTTTTTGAGTATTAATTAAAAGGAAAAATAAATACATAAATATTTCAAACATTCGAACATAAATTTAAAGGCATTCGAAAATAAATGTACACCAATGAAAATTAATAAGGCAGCCAAACTCCTCCATGTACAGCATAAAGGACGGCGTTTGAACATATTCGAAAACATGGAGATATACAAGCAGAAAACATTTCAAGGGAGAATTATAAACGAACAAACAAACACCGTATCCGATGTAATATTCGAACCACTCAAGATGTTGTACGAAAAATATGAGAAGACCCCTGAAAAAAACGCCAACGCGAAGATACATACCTGCGCCGCAAGGACCAAGAAAATGAAAATAACGGATTTCTATCTGCCGGCACAAGCAAGCAACCTAATACCTGCTAAATAACGGAACATAAACCGACGCAATCACGAAAGCCAAGAAAATAAAAATAACGGATTTCTACCCGGCAGCGAATACAAGCAACCAAAAAGCACCTACCTGTGAGATAATGAAACAAAAGCGGTCGCACTTAGAAGGGTATGCATGACCTAATGACAGTTAAAAAAGATAGTAACACGAATACATAAAAAGCGGAAGGAAACACGGACTATTCATAACGAAAAATGACACTGAAGATGGCACAACGCCGATACCGGTTTGTCTCCAAACCAAATTTGACAAGGGATGACAGAAAATCGTTCCACAAGACATCAAAGTTTTTTCACTTGATAAGTTATAATCTCAAAAATACTAAATTAGTATTTTTAAATATCATTTAAATAATATCAAAAATACCTAACAGTGTTGTCTTATTTTCTGATTGCGTAATTGAATCTCAAATTTATGTCTTAAAATGTACAAACACAAATTCTACTTTTAGTGCCGCTAACTTGAAAAAAAAAATTTTTTTTTCAACTCAAACTTTGCTGCCCTAGGCACCTGCCTATGTTGCCTTTACGGTAAATCCGCCACTGCTTGTGTAACAACATCAAGGCATACGCCACGAAGCGGAGGAGAAGCTCGGCCATATACTAACATATTATATCGAGTTCTAAAAAGTATGTTTGGCGGGTGTGACTAGTTTATGTTCAATTTCTAGCTTCTGTTTTAGTACCAAGTCCCCATTTTTTTGCTAAAAAGCTAAAGAAATTTTTGAACTAAGTAAACTGCACGGAAAAAGTATGACTTCTAAGAGAAATGTAAGAGACCATCGTATTGAATTATTCGTGGACGAAGGTAGAGGTGATTCCTTATTGTTGTCATATTAATTTTATCATTCATTATAGCCGTCATCGAGTCGCCAACAGTTAGCAAGCGGCGAAACCAACGAACGCAATGGGTACAAACAAACTCGCTATCGTCTATACGTGCTAGCTATTTTTGTTGTTGCTTTCACATGCCAAATTTTTCGTTAAGCGACCGGAACTCAAACATAGCAAGCAGCGAAGTAGCGGATCTATACGGCTTATATTAGCTAGTCTTTGTTCTGTGTGGGACTGCATTGATGTTTAAAATAATTTTCTTACTGAAGTAAATGAAATACGCGAGCACCCTAAAGAATTATTTAGTTGCATTTTTTAACAGTAAAATCAAACAGCGTTAATGGCCAAAAAAATAGATTTGACGCCATTCTTCCAACTTTACATAATGTGGAAAACCTAAGGAATGTAATAAAATAATAATAATATTAATAGATTGGCGCTTACACGTATGTTAGTGTTTGGCCGAGCTTCTCCTCTGATTTGTGGCGTGCGCCTTGATGTTGTCACACAAAGCGGAGGGACCTACAGTTTTACGCCGACTCCGAACGGCGATTGTATTTTTATGAGAAGCTGTTTTTCATGGCAGAAATACACTCGGAGGTTTGCCATTGCCTGCCGACGGACGACCGCTGTAATGTAATAAAATACGATATATTAAAACGGCCTCATCGTCTACAAGAGACGCCCCTAATCTACACAAATCTGGGCTCGAATCGTAACATCCGATCACGGAACAAAAACGATACGAAAGAAAATTACGTGATACGTCAGGCAGTATAAGCTGAATGGGAAAAAGAGTACGTTCACGTATGCCATAATCCAAAAAAATGTGTTTTTACGTGACGAGTAGTACGATATCGTATGTGACGATTCGAGCCCAGTTTGATTAGAAATTTGTTTTTTTTTTATGTTGTTTATACTTTACTTTTTCATGTTAAAACAATGTGTTGCTGGAAAAATTTCACAGCTGTGAACAGAATACTAACCTTAATGTTTTTATCATGATGTGTATTTTAAATTGCTATGAAATTTGTGTTGCTAGCTACATGTTGCAAACTTTTTCATAGCGTGAACTGAATACATACTACTTTGCTGAGGAAATGTTGTGGAATTTCACAGAAAGACGATAGCCAACATAAGGATGTCGACGCTTTAGCTGCCCTTTTCATACAGAATAAGCACAATCTGAAAAATATTTTGAGTTAATAATATGCAATAAGTTTGAACAAATATTGCAATACATACCGATAGATATTTATTTAAATCCGCGACGTCTGTTTTAATATATGTATAATAAGTTTTCCTTTTTTAAGAAAAATTTTCGACTAGTTTGTTTGGTTTTATTTGATAAATTACTCGTATTCAAAATTGCAAAATTTTTTTGGACTGAAAGCCATGTTGCTCCCATATCAATTAAAAATAATACTTCTGGACAGAGATCGAAAATAACCGTCACCAGGTGTCTTGTATGGTGTTTACTACTGACACAAACACTCATCTCCCAAGCAAAGAGTGTTTCTCACCGTGGCATATCACTTTATGCGATCTTTTTGCGTTTTTCGTTGTGGGTTATTTACCAACTGCTAAAATTTTCCTTGGGCAAAGACACTTTGGCAGGGACTTTAATTTTTAAGTCTTAATTTGTGGGTTATTGTAAGACTGAAAAATATAAATGGGCGTACATAAATCGAAGCTAAGCGTTAGGCATTTCTTTACACGACATATACGTACACATTAGGGCGAGTCAGTTTTTTTTCGACATCGTTCCTAGCAGATTCGGATTCTACATAAAGTTCTAAGAAAAAAAGCCCTTTAGACCATAGCCCTAAAATCAGGCTCGAAACCTGCGCAATTTTTAAAGAAAATATCTTTAGTTAATACTAAGTCCATAATCAGATTAATATTTACTAAAGTGTTAGGATTTTTTTTTTGTAATAAAGAGTTGTGCTCCGGAGTTTTGTGATATGGAAAATTCATTTCTGATATCTATTTTTTATTTAAAGAACCGCAATATGGCGCTTCAAATCAAATCTCTACTATATATTTGTGGAAGTATGTATGTATGTATGTGCCAGGTTGCAGCCTAAACGGATCGACAGAATTTAATAAAATTTTGCCAAAGTATTGCCATAACTCCTGGACCTATAATAGGGTAAAAAAATTGGAACTCGCCAAGGGGGGAGGGGGATACCTCCCATAGTGAAAATTTTTAATCAGCTCTAACTTCGGAATTATAGTCACATGAACTCGAAATTTGAAATGCGCAGATACCTATGGTAGGTACTTATGTAAAAATATATGTATATAAATGAGTTTGTAAAAAGGGGTGTGCCACATCTCATAGGTGTGGAATCTTTTATCAGCTATAACAGCAGGGAGTATTAGTGATCTCAATGTATTGCATTTTGAAGATTTGTTATAATTGATCAAAGTGAAATTCAGATAAATTATAGATGATATGAAGTTCACCGGGTCATCTTCTAGTCTTTAATATATACTAAGTTAATATATGGATTAATATTTACTAAAGTGATACGAACGTTATTTTTTTAATACAATAAGAAAAAACTAACTATAATTTAAAGGAGTGACACACAATGGCTAGAGACGTCGCATGTGTGTATTCTTTCATATACATATCGAGCCCTAAGCCAAAATAACGTAAGCGACATTTTTTTCAAAATTTTCTTTTTGATGCAGAAATATTCCTAGAGCATCTAGGTACTCGATATGTATACATGGGCCGTTGTTATCATTATATACTTTTCATCCACTCGCTTATTCCTTACCGAAAATTTAAAATAAAAATTTAACAAGTTTTAACCGCTGATACAGTACTGGCAGCAGTTTAAAATGGGGAACTGGGTAAAATTAATAAAGAAAACATATTCTCTGGTTAAAATAATAAGCCCGCCCGGATAACACAAAATCCTAAGCTTGATAAACATTTGGTGTTATACAAGTTTTATAAAGCTCTACTTGTATTTAGAAAAAATGCCGAAAAAAATTATAAAATTGATTGATTGATTGATAAAAATAGAGAGGGAGTTATGGCTATGACAATGGAAAGTAGAAAAAAGATACCTCGTGTTGAAAGCAAAAAGGATCTAAAACCAAAAAAAAAATTAAACACATTGTTAATTATAACAAAATTTATGATTCGAAAAATAATTTTGAAATATTGTAAATATTTTTTTTTGGTTTTTTAAAGTTTAAGTTTCATTTACTTACAGTAATGAACAAAAGTTTTGGCACAGTGAATTTTACGCAATATAGGCAAAGTATTTTTTAGAAGAATTCCAAGTATGCAGTTTAGTAATCCATTCAGTTTTAGTTTATCAAAGTGCAAGTTTGAAGTTGCTTGAAAATCTAAATATAAAATTGCAAATTAGTATGCAGATTTATTGGATTTTCCTGAGTTTTACAGAAAGTGTACACATTTGATTTTTATGTGTTTTGGTATAGTATGAACTATGTTTTTATAAAAAATTATCGGAAATAAATTAAAAACTTTGCATATATGTAATGCGAAAATTTACTGTGCCAAAACTTTTGTTCGACACTGTACATATAGAAAAATACATACAGTAACTTCTCCCGTTACAATAGTAAAAAATATGTAATTTGCTTTGTAGTGCAATCTTGCGGTTTTTAAATAAAAAATAGTTATCAGAAATTGATTTTTCGTATCAATAAACTCCCAAGCACAGGTTTGTATTAAAAAAAAATAAAGCCGTAACACTTTATTAAATATTAATCTGCATATTTTATTAATTCGTCGGAATATTTTTTTTATGTATGTTACCGGATAACTTTGGACTACGTTATCCGTTTTCTACAATTCTTTTTCAAAGGAAAGGTGGTTCCCCAGAGGCAGTCCCCTACTAACTGAATGTAGATCCGATAATTGGGCCATAACGAAAATAACGGTACTCTTAGGGTGGTATTATCACTTGCGAAGCGAATGATTTTGGCGAAGCGAACGGTTTGGCGAAGCCAATTAAAAGGCAGAGAAGGTATAAAAAGTGTTCGCGATGCAAAGAACTTGCACAAGCTGGTAAAAGCGAACACTCTTAATGCATATTTAAGTTGCGTTCGCCAATCCATTCGCTTCTCCAAACCGTTCGCTTCGCCAAATTCATTCGCTTCGCAAGTGATAATACCGTCCTTAAATTTGTATATGAGAATTGAAGTCGGTTTTGTTTTTTGTTTAAAATTTACTCCAGTGTCCACAGCTTCTATAAAAGAGTCGCAGGCCATATTTTTTTGTTACTTCAATTGTGGAACATTTGTATGAACTGCTTCGGCTAATACTTCGGCTTTTGTTCTCTTTTTATATCGAGGCTAAGTGCATTGTTCGATGGTGTGATATCATTGCCAAACATGATAGTACTTTGTTTGCCATCAATTAACACTAACTTGACGGGGTTACAGTATTCTACATTGATGCGAGCCTCAAAAGCTTTGAATAATAATTGCGATTGTGGCTTTTAGGTTTTACCGCTCAGGTAGGTGACAGGCCTATAGAAAATATTTCTTAAACAATAATTTTTCAAATACTTTTCGTTTGCCACCTATATTATTATACATACTTTATCTTATTAACTTTATTGAATTAAATTTTCGAAATTGGTGGCAACTCGACTCAAAGATATTTTCAGTAGTAAGCCTCCTTAAACCTTTTAATTTGATACCCATATTGCTGTATTTAATTTATCTTACCAATTTAGTTTAATTAAATTTTGAAACAGGTGGCAACCCCCCTCAAAAATATTTTCGCCTGTAAGCCTTCATAACCTCTTTCTTTTGACACCCATATTGCAATATCTAATTTATGTCATTAATTTACTTATACTGAAATTTTTAAACAGGTGGCAACTCTCTATTTTTTTCTCGTTTTAACCATCCGGATATTATAAAAAACAAACCACAAAAATAAAAATATTCAAATCGGTCAAGCCGTTTTCGAGCAATTCATTTTTGCATATAAGATATCTTCTTTTAAAAATGCGCACTCTCGAAATTGACTTTAGAGCTATGGTCTGGAGGAATTTTTTTCTTAGAATTTTATGAAGAATCCTAATATGCTAGGAACAATGTCGAAAAAAATCAATCCATACAAGTTGACCCGCCCTAGTTCACATACATGTGCGTACATTTATGACAAGAAGAGAGCGTGCACAATCATAATACGATATACCGAAAATAAGTTATTTTATTTTATTGATGAAAAGGATAAAAGCAAAGGTAGAAATAAAAACCAAGATACGTAAAGGTAAATGCAAAAATTAAGACCAAGGTAAATTTAAAAATTTTACTAATATAAGGGCAAAGCTGAAGGGGAATATGTAGATGTAGAAAATGATAAACATAAAGATGATAAAGATAAATATTAAGAAAAAGATGAGGATGAGTAAAGAGTAAGATAAAGGAAGAAAAAAAGATATCTCTATTAACAGCAAATTTGATATATTTCTACTCACTTCTACGGTACCCTGCGTACACGTTCGTGGGTAACCGCGCTCTAACACTTATTTTTTCTTTTCCAGCGATAAGTGTCCGTGTCAACAGCAACGGAAAAAATTTATGCAAATAACCCTTTACCGCTGAGAGGAGCACACATGTACAAAAAATAAACCCCCTCTTCTGTATTGTGGGTTATTTTTTCTCTTAAATAGTGGCGGTTATTTTGGGACACTTTCAAAGGGGAGAGGGATATTTTCATTTCATTTCATTTCTTTATTAAGTTTATGGTTACAAACCTTACAGACTAGAGGTACAACATCAGCTTAAAGATAAAGCTTACAAACTAAACTACATAATTAGAGATAATTGGATTCAAGCTTAGATAAAAATAAGGATCTAGGAAGAGCGAAATCTAAATCGAGGCTACTAAATATACTATTAAGCTCAGTAAGGGCCCTTTTAATAGGGGCTTCTGGATTTATCACTTTGGGAGACATCGCTTTTCGTTCCCAAAAACAGTTATAATGGAGGAAGAAAGCGGAAGATCTCTGTTAAAAATGAAGTGAAAATATTCTTTTCGGGAATAAATAAATTAATTTTGGATTTAAATAGTTTTCATTAACGATTCTCAACAAAAGTGGTGACCTCGAATATGCCACTGTTCCTATCGCCAACATGCAATGAAGACGTGGAGCAACCAGAACAGATTGTGCCAGGTCTTGCTCCGCCTACACCAGTCCAAGCGGTGCAATCCGCAGAATGTTTAATGGATTCCGCTGCGCCATCATCAATGAACATTCATGCGTCGACTGTGCAGAGATTCCCACCATTTTGGATCAAAAATGATTTTCTTCCTGCAACGCATAACTGCAGACGAGACAAAGTTCAGATATCTCGTTGCTTATATCGATTCTAGTACGTTAGATTTAGTGAGTGATGTTTTGGGTACAAGTATGATATGCGCCATTCCCGTTTTCAGTGAATCCTCTTAGGACGAGGTCAGGTTGGTGATAATGTTTCAAAATCGCTAGTCTTGGAGCAACTGCCTGAAAATGTTCTCGCAATTCTCAGCATCAGTGAACAGCAAGATATTAACAAACTTGCGGAGCAAGCAGACAAAATAATGGACATGGCTCGTCCTGCAAATATCGCTAGTTTAGATAGCGCACCTGGAGAATCCGCTTTACAGGTGCAAAGACAGTCTAAGAGCGTTTATGCATCAAAATTTAATTTTGAACAAAATTCGTTTGAGTTAACTGCGGTTTGAAGGAAACATGAAACCGTAAAATTTTATATTTGTTTGTTTAATTCTCTGAACCGCCCCTGTTATGATATGGCACTTCATTTTATGTAGTAGTTTAAACATATATACACGTATACTTCAACAATCAAATTTCAAAACGTTTTTCTTGAAAAAAGAAGAAGTAATCAGCGTCAAAGGCATCGTATATACTTACAAGTATGGAATCCTATGCCCCTTTTTGTCTATTCTCTTTCTAACAGCGGACGTGCCTGCCAAACAGCGGACGTGCCTGCCAAATTGAAAAGCATGATGGCGGCAGTGTTTGACAGGCACGTTCGACGATGCGAACGGCAATGGAAGGTAAGAAATGGAAGATGGATCACATGAGAATGAAAGAATTATGAAATAGCAGAATGTCGAACCAAAACGAATTTCAAAAATCTGACAATGCGAATGACGTCAAAATGAAAGAAATGCAAAATACCGAAATGTCGAAACAGAAGAAATAGATGACAGGCACGTGTTCAAGGGTTTCGTGCAACAAAAAGAGTTGTTGTGTTGCGCCATTCAATATTAAAAAAAGTAATGTGGTTAAATACGCTTTTCTATTAAGTTGAAAAATTACATATTTCGCCAGCCAAAAAGTGTATAAATAAATATATAGCATATTGCTATAAGAATTATTTATAAAAACGGTACATGCTTATGACCTTATTCATAAAAAAGAAAATAGATGTAAAGTAACATTAAAAAAATCGATTTGCTTACTTTTTAAGAATTTGGGAAAAACATTTAACTAAAGTTTTTGTGCACCCATCTCTTTTTCTGTTTATTATTTTCAAATTTTTCTTTTCCTTAATACTCATTGAGTTTTCATTTACACCCAGCAAAAATCAAAATATTTTATAAGAAATTTGTTGACCGTTTCTCGCACACTTCTCTCATGCCTTTTTATCGTAGTTATTATTCTGTTGACATCTAAATTGCCATAAATTTTATGTTGTTGCCAATACATTGTTTTCCGGCGTTTCCTCTGTGAACTTTTATAACTACATTCATAAAAATATTACTAATTTTGGTTTATAATTTTTAAATAATTAATAAACAATAAAAAGTTAGTCACAATTTTAGTGAATGGTTCTTGCAAATAATATTATTTTATGGTTAAAATGACTTGATCGCCGTCAGGAGCTTATCTACTTTTTTGCCAAAACCAAAGCTGACGGGAAGGACAAAAAGTTGTTCATTAACGATTTGTCTGAAATATCGTTCTTGAAACGCGTTACTACTCACTAAATTTGTAAAAATAAAATTTTTTCACTTAATTGTTATATTCTCATTGTGGTAAATTTACTCATCATCCCAGCAGGGCGCAATCTTCTTTTCTATGATTATGTTATCTCTACTTTGAATTTTTAAATGCACTGAAATTCACTAATACCCACTTCCGCAAAAATCACCTTATTTCGTATTTCCTTTGTTAAAAGTTATTGTAAATCACATATTTTTATTGCCTTATTAATAAAAAATAAAAATTTTAAAAAGCTTTTTAAATTGCCGTTTACAAACATTTTCCAATTTATAAGCCTTTTTAAGTTACTTTATTGTTTATGAATAAGGCTATTACAAATTAGCACAATCAAAACACGTTCCTTATCGAAAAATTTATTATTAAGAAAGTTTGCTGTTCTCACATTTTCTTTCAACATCCAATTCGACTTTTATTACTTTTTGTACAGATATGTCATCGCCGCCAGGACGGCGCAATCTTGTATTCTATCTTTCTTGTCAAATATTCATTTAGATCTAACTGTCATACTACTATTAATGGTAACCATGAATATTCATTAAAATCGTTTCAATTCGGAATAAAAGTAATTTACATACTGCTAGTGTAAATATATTTTTTAATACAAACTACCTTTTTTAATTCTAAAATAAATCGACAATCTCAAGATTTATAAGAAAATTGTCTTCAAAAAATACGTAACAAATCATCCCTGTTGATATCATAATTCAAATGCAAATTAGAATAGAAATTTTGATACAAAAGTTTTTCCGCGATATTCATCATACAAATTTATCATCTTACTTGTCCGTATGTCGCTCTGGAAAGAAATATATTTTAACTGATATGTTTTCTTGAAAATAAATACAAATTTACCTATTTTTTCCAACGGCAGGCACGAATATGATATTCAAAATAGAAGCAATGACAACGAATTTTACACACATTGTTGTATTTTAGCGCAAAACGATAAGTTTCACAAATATTTTGAATTATTGCCTGGAACATACACATTTATCGTTATTATTGTAAATGCAAGACTTGGCACGCATTTTTAATTTCTTTTTTATTGAATTCAAATGAATAAAAACACATTTTTCTAAAATATTTCTCAATTTACATTTTAAAGTTTTTTCTGAAACTTGAATGTAACTCTGTGAGGAGAATGAGAGAATTGAAAATCAGGTGATCTCAGCTGTTTTCAAATGTAAACAAACAAAATGGCGCTTTCCATACTTGTAAGCCTATACAATGGTCAAAGGTCCCAATCACGGCGCCGATCTGGAAGTCGGAGCAACAATCTGAGCTACTGTTGGTACCACAATCGGTTTGGCGTTAAGGTTTCTAAGTGCATAGCACCTTGTAGTTTTGTTACAAGAAACCAAATAGCGTGTCAAAGCTCGCGGCTACCGATATCACATTTTCTACGTCCGGCCGCTTATTTATTTAGGACAAATCAACAAGGATAAAGTTTTTGATTGACACAGGAGCTGATATTTCGGTAATTCCTATGGATAGACCTGTATCACAGAAAATTCCAGAAGGTGGTGTTCAACTTTTCGCTGCGACGCAAATTAGAACATTCGGTACTAGAATACTGCAACTAGATCTTGGACTGCGCAAATCGTTTTCTTGGTTGTTCGTTGTAGCTGATGTAACCAAGTACATTATTGGTTCTGATTTTCTTAAACATTTTCATTTATTACCCGACCTGAAAAATTATAAATTGGTAGATGGCTTTTAACTGCACCTGCAAAAATTTCCAAGGAACCATCGTTTGGTATTACAACAATAATAAAGGACACTCTCGCTATCTTGTAAGAAGAATACTATTTTTCATCATATTGAGACTTCAGGTCCTCCAGTTCGAGCAAAAGTAAGGCCATTGGATTCAAAACGTTTAACCATTGCAAAAAAGGAATTTAAGTTTATTTTGGACAATCAAATTATTGGTGCATCAAAAAGCAGCCTATCCAATCCTCTTCATATGGTACCCAAAGCAAACGGAGACTGGAGACCATGTGCGACTACCGATTTTTTAATAAAATAACCATTCCAGATCGGTATCCCATTCCCTTTATCACGGATTATGTACACTGCCTTCATGGACGCAAGTTTTTCTGGAAGTTAGATCTTATACGAGCATATCACCAAATAAGCGTTAATACGCAAGATATAGAAAAGACGGCAATCATTACGCCGTTCGGTCTTTTTGAATTCCTCAAGATGCCCTTTGGACTGAGGAATTCTGCGCAAAGTTTCCAACGTCTAATGGATGAAGTATGTCGCGGTTTAGATTTTGTCTTCGTGTATATTGACGATGTCTTGATTGCGTCAAACAGCGAAGAGCAACACTTGCAACACTTAAGAATGCTTTTTCAACGATTTCGCAAATTTGGGATGATTATCAATCCAGCAAAATGCCAATTTGGAGTAAAAGAAATCGATTTTCTCAGTTTTCACATTTCATCTGAAGGCAGCACCCCAGCGGTAGAGAAAGTTCAAGCAATTGCTGAATTTCCCAAACCTCAAACAGTTTCTGAGTTGCGTCGTTTCACGTGTATGCTGAATTTCTATCGACGTTTTCTTCCTCAGGCAGCACAACATCAAGCTCCACCCAATGAGTATCTTAAAGGTGCTATTAAGAAGGACAAGCGACTCATAAATTGGACAATTGAAGCTGAGGAAGCTTTTAGTAAATGTAAGTGTTTGATTGTTAATGCCACCCTTCTGGCTCATCCGGTTAGAGATGCTCCGCTAGCACTCAAAGTAGATGCATCAAATCTTGCTATTGGAGCAGTGGTGGAGCAACAAGTTAATGGAGCTTGGCAACCTCTCGCTTTTTTCTTGCGCAAACTTAGTTCTACGGAATGCAAATACAGCACGTATGATCGCGAATTACTCGCTGCTTACAATGCTGTAAAGCACTTTCGTCATTTTTTAGAGGGGCGTGATTTTACTCTTCACTGACCACAAGCCGCTTACATTCGCCTTCAATCAAAATCCTTCAAAAGCTTCGCCAAGGCAATACATACACTTGGATTACATCGGTCAATTCACTACGAATATTGTTCACATTTCCGGTGTGAATAACTCTGTTGCGGATGCTATGTAAAGAATGTAAGAAATTTCTACCATCGATTACGTACAACTCTCTGAAGCTCAGAAAACAGATGAAGATATCAAAAGATTACTTATATCAACTGATTCTGGTCTTCAATTGAAACTGATACCGTTTCCAGGTTCAGAAACTGAAATTTATTGCGAAGTATCTCAGGGTAAGCCCAGACCTATACTTCCTGTTAGTTTTCGACGACCTGTTTTTAAGATGTTGCATAATCCAAAAGGGAATTTCATCGCATGCCCCGAAAAGGAAAAAAGTCGCTTTCTGCTAGGAAGGGGGTAGTGTGGTGAAACACTTTGATTTAAAGGCACTTTACTTCGTAAACATAATTCACGGGTTTCCTTTATGGCCGTTCGTTAAAGGGGCGGTGGGCGAAAGGTAAGTGGGCGTGGCACCTCTAACCCACCTTTTTGAATGAAGGGAATGAACCCCCATTGACAAAAATGCAACCCCCGCCCACCTAGGTCCGCAATGGTTTCCTAGGGACGCCTTAGAAAAATTGCCAAAAATCACAATTTTCATTTGCGTTTATTCGCTTAAAAAATGTTAAATATTCATTTGCACAATAAATGTACACATTTTTATATACAAGACATTTTTATAAAACACCCAGTAACCAAAGTAGACATCACGGGGGCGGCAGCCCCAGGTTTACCACAAAGAAAGGGAATTCTAGTTACCTCATCCTTTCCAAGGTTACATCACTGGGGCGGTAGCCCCAGTTAGGTCACATAGAAAGGAGAATTCTACGTTATAATCCCTTAGCGCGGCAGAAGGCCGCCTACGCAGAAAGGAATTCTACGCAAAAATACTGTGGACGCAAGTAAAAATGCGATTTTTGGCCATTTTTCTAAGAGGTCCGTAGGGAACCATAGGGGGCCTAGGTGGTCGGGGGTTGCATTTTTATCAATGGCGATTCATGCCCTCTCCAAAAAGATCGGTTGGAGGTGCCACGCCCACTCCCCCTCCGCCCACCGCACCTTTAACGAACGGCCATAATGGAAAGTTTCCCCTAATTCACTTTTACTTTTACATTTTACTGTTCAATGACTTTCAAAAATTTTCTTACTTTTTCTTCATTCGTTATTTTGAGCTGTAAAAACGAAAATATTCTTTTCGGGAATAAATAAATTAATTTTGGTTTTAAATTGTTTTCATTAACGATTCTCAACAATCTCTTTGAAAGATTCTCTCTATGACAACAAAATTTAAAAATCTCTTTTTCTGCTCCGAGATTATATACTCTTTAATTCCTCACTTTGGGGGATCTCCCTTCAGGCTCTAGTGGGTGATTTTTTTAAACAAGTGATGTATTAAATTTATTGTATATACATTTAGGTACTATGTGGAAGTAACGGATGTCCTCACATCTGTTCAGAAAACAGAAGAATCATTACGTCGTTTGCGCAATCTTAAGTCTGGAACTTCAAATGCCTTTACAACAGGAGCAACAGCGATGTCTGATGACGATAAAATACGACTACAACTCCATGTTGATGTGATAACATGGACTGGGGAATTGGCTAAGTTGGGCCTTATGCCATCCGATGTTGAAAACTTGTTCAATTTGAATGATATCGTTGAGGCAAGCTCGAAAATAAAAGGAAGAAACGACAACGAATAAAAAGCAAACAAGAAGGATTTATTGTTTTGTACTAAACATGAACATATTTTAAAAGTAACACTTAAGTATAATTATTACTTTTTATATTTACATGGTACTAATTTACTTTCAGCTTCTCTGATCTAGTTACATTTATACTTATATTTAAATGTAGTTGAAGCGTTATTAGGTACGCATTACAAGACACTTTCTTGGTAAAAATTGCTAAATATATACGTGCATATGTACTACATGCATACATATAAGTAGATTGATATAATCATAGCTGTAGTAAATACATATTCACCCCTATCGCGAGTGTCGACTAGTAATACATAAACGACTATTATTCGATTATCGATTATCCATGGTATTTTCAATGTCGTTTTCTCTTTCAATAAGTGAGTGTGAATGGTTTTTAGTCGTAGAAGGATGAACGTCTAAAACTGTCCACAGTCGCTTATTGAACGGAAATCGACATTCACAATACCATTGAAAAGAGATAATCGAATAATAGCCGTTCATCTACTACTAGTCGACACACACAATAGGGGTGATTGTTTTTTTTTTACTGTTATTTATATAAGAAAAAATTATTTTGATTGATATTATAATTTGTAAATAAATGCATTGATAAATTTTGGTGTATATACTTTTTTGTTGAGATTGATGTAACTGGCACAATTTTTTTAAGTCGTTTTACATTATCAAACAAGGCAAAATGTATAAAATCCAGATTTTAAAAAGTGTAAAACTCAAACGACTTGGCGCGTATATGTAAATAGTCCAAAATGTAGACTCTGAATACATTATTACAATTTCAACTCGTCGGTATCAGGCAGTTTTCGGAAGAACCAATCAACGCGTTCTTCAGTTACTGCTTCCAATGTAGAGGGATTCCATCTAGGCATCTGGTCTTTGTCAATGAGAAGGGCACGAACCCCTTCTTTGAAGTCACTGTCTTCCAAATGACGAACAACCATACGATACTCCATTTTTAGACATTGCGGCAGCAGCAGTTTAGAACCTAATTCCAATTCCCGAAATGTGACTTTTAAAGACAGCGGTGAAACTTTTCCAAGTGTCTGTTAATGAAATTTAAAGAAGAAAGAATATGTGTATAATTATGCTGTGTTAATACGAGTATTTAAATGTAATAGTAAACACTCACTACGTTTATGCGTAAGCCCGTTCTCGAAATCATTTCTTGAATTTGAGTAGAAAATCGGTGCATTGACACCTTTTCGTGTATAATTGAATCCATGAAATGGTGTTTATACACTCAAATTCTTGAAATGATTTCGTGAATTGGCCTATCCATAATCGTGCGTTATAGATGCATCTACACACGTTGTAACCGAGCCAAACCAATCGAAAACAAAAAAAATTGTATGAATATTCGGACTTAAATTGGACGAAAAATAATGTTAAGTTTACACTATTTCACATAGATATGACAATTACAATTATCGAAAGCCCGCACCGATCCCGCGTCCACTCAGGTGATCCATGGCGCAATACACAGGTGAAGTAATAAAACAGCTTTTTGGCTTTATTTTCTGGCATTCGGCTGCCTTATAGGGATGTAAATTACGGTGAAAACATCGCTGTTTCGAAAAATTACATAGATGGCAGTTCGATGTATCGAATGAAAACCTCAATGTTTTCACAGATTTTTCTAATTTTTATACAACCGTTTCTTATTGTTAACATATTGACTCAGAGAGGTGGTTTACAAAACAAATATAAAGTAAAAATTTAATCACATATCATGCAAACGGACGTAACAAATATCGTCGCTGAAATTCAAAAAGTCGTAACTAATACAAAATTCAAAATTAAGTTTTTGATTGATATGATGGATTTCATCGAATTACATCTCCCACATCTTTTAATGAAAAAATAAAAAAAAAATTAGTCACGACTTTTTCCATTTCAGTTACGATGTTGTTACGTCTTTTCGCATTTCAGGTGACGATATATTTAAATTTTTCTTTTCACAAATATTGTGAGGAAAGTTTAATAAAATTTCACTGAGCCCGCTACCAGTTTATCAAAATACCTCCAGCACAAGCTTCGTTCGTTTATTACTCTAATTAGAATCCCTGGCGTAATACATACATATATAGTATGTTCCTTTGAACTTCGGACTAAAACCTGTGGAACTGTCAAACTACAATTTTACTCTCTCAAGTGAGAGTAAAAGGAGAACAGATGCAGAAGTGCACGGGAACGCAAAAAGCACTATTTCCTGTAAAAACGTCAGTCGGTTTGTTTACATGTCACTTGTACAACACTGATTTGGTTGAAATATCACTAACAAATTACTAAATTCTATACATATTCAAATATTTCGTTGTTTACTTCCATTATTTTACAAATATAAGGTTCTTTGCTTTCACCGCTTTCTGTTTTTGTTTGCACATGCAAATCAGCTGATCGTTTGACACTTTTCATGAACTCACAGGAAAAAAAATCCGGACTAAATTCTGTAACTTCTGACTAGGAACAGTTGCTCAGATACTCTCTCAAATGTGTTCCCACTTACAGGTTTTATGTCAATAGGAACGACTTCCTGTAAGTTCTGACTAAATCCTGTAAACCGGACTGCTATTGGAACATACTAATAGCTTAACACATATGTACACTACATACTTATAAACCAATTAAAGTATTTCTTACTTATATACGTATACATATATGAACATTTATTAAATGTAATATGGGAATTTAATAAAGAAACATACTTGGGCATGATTCCACGAAAGTACTTATTAATCGCTATTAAACGCTGGCACAACATTTTAAAGCGCGCACAAAACGAAATGGTGAAAAATTAGTCAAGAAACATCTTTGATGTTTTTCAAAACATCGATGTTTTAATTTAACATCGGATTCGTAAAGACATCGACGAACATCGATGTTTGAAGTCACGACAATCGATGTTTCTTTTTACATCCCTACTGGCTTATAGTAAAATTTTAAAGCATGCGAAAGGCAGAATGAAAGATGGTTCACATGAGAATGTCACCCCTATTGTGAATGTCGACTGGCAGTAGATAAACGAATATTAAGCGATTATCGATGCTATTGTGAGTGTTGTTTAGACGCTCAATTAGCGACTGTGAATACTTTTTAATCGCCCATCCTTCGATTGCTGGTTTTTAGTCGTTGGAGTTTGCGTTTATAAAACTTACACAAGAAAGTGGTACTTTAATGGATAAAAAGTAAGACAATTGAACTGGAAGTTGTAAAAAAATTGTGGAATTTACATATGTGTTTGAATTACAGGTCAAAAATTGTAAGCAACAAAGGGCAACTTAGCGGTTGGTCGAGCTGATGCAGGAGAATGTGGACATAGGCAAAGGAATTTGCGGAAAGAGTAGGGGCGGAAGCTCCGCTTCTATTGTGAACGATATACAACATTTATGGTGCATATAACTCCGGCTACGCCATCTACAGTGTTTTTGCGCAGAACCAACATCAAAGTTTACAAAAAACTGCATAATTTATTAATTAACTAGTGCTCGAAAATTTGAAATCTTTATTTTAAAATAAAGTTTAATTTTTTCACTGCACGTGCATGTTAAAGTTGTTAAAATCGGGTCACGCGTTTGGATACAATTACCCAACATCATTGTACAAATAAGTACGCGGTACCGTATTTCTTGAACTAGTTGCGTTCCAGATACTTCACGATTTGCAGGTTTTTACAGGATGCTGTTCCAGATGGCCACCTTCCATAAAGTTTATTATTGCCAGTTTATTATTAACAGCTTTTCCTGTAAATTCTGCAAAACCAACAAACCGTGAAGCATCTGGAACGCAACTATTATTCATGAAATTCACATATGTATATACACTTCATCTTCCAACTCCAAGGTATTCGACGAATCTCGCAATTTCCTCCTTGCTTTAGCCAATTCTACTAATCTATTAGCTTTCACATCACCTTCCTCATCACTAAAGCATATTTCAACTGTATCCATTTTTTTAATTTTCTAATAAAAGCAATTATTTTAAAAATGATGTAAATGAAACACTAAGGCTTTCTGCTCATTGGTCGTCCAATCATAGTTGAGTCATAGTTATCGTCATGAAGCAACGATTACATGACGATTACACTTCTGCACACTTGGTCGTGATATTTCAATTCATTTGGCGTCTAAAAATTCACTTGGAGCAGGTATTTTCTGTTTTTTTTTGGTTGATATTTTCGGGAAATATTTACAAAAACCTGCAATTTTTTAAATATAGACTGTGCTGCAACATTTCTAGACGTAATTTTCCAGTAATATCTCTTCTTTTCTTTTCCTGGAATGTGTTTTGTGTATGCACACAGAGACTTAATACAATTTCGTCATATTTTATAGTTAAAA
The DNA here is from genome assembly GCF_013731165.1 of Rhagoletis pomonella. Taxonomy (NCBI): domain Eukaryota; kingdom Metazoa; phylum Arthropoda; class Insecta; order Diptera; family Tephritidae; genus Rhagoletis; species Rhagoletis pomonella. The sequence goes on along the minus strand of NW_023458557.1, from coordinate 24,035,200 downwards.
GGCTCATATTTATTAAATTTTAATGCAATTATCCACTTTTTAATTTATCAAGTTTTATGCAACAAAATACTAATTTTTATACAATTTTAATGCAAATATTAACTCTTTCACTAATTTTCCCCCATAAAATGTAAACAAACAATGCGTGCACAACGATTAGCAAACGACAGTGCCGTACTTATCCGTTTCTGCATCTTCTACGATTTGCCGATAACTAGCCGATAACGACAAGTGTGCAGATCTCCTTTGAAATGCATGTGCTCGGCTCAAAATTTCAGGGCGAGACGATAACGCAACTATGATTGGACGACAAGTGTGCAGATAGCCTAAAGAAACAAATGTAAACAAACAAACAGCCGTTTACAATTCAGTCAACCATTCACAGTAGTACAAATTTTTTTCGATCAAGTTACACAATAGCAAAATAAAAGATAATCGACTCGATCGACAAATTTCTACTCTACTGCCAGTCGACACTCGCAATAGGGGTCTGAAAGAATTATGAAATAGCAGAATATCGAACCAAAAACTAATTTAAAATATCTGATAATGCGAATGACGTTAAAATGAAATAATTGTAAAATATCGAAATGTCGAAACAGAAGAAAAAGATTACAGGCACGTATTCAAGGAAAAGTGTCGTGTTGCGCCATTCAATATTTAAAAAAACTTTAATGAGGCTAAATTTACTCCTATACGCTTTTTTATTTAGTTTGCAAAACTACATATTTCGCCAGTCAAAAAGTATATATGTACATATCGCACGTTTAATAATATAGAGATGTAACTCAAAATTTACGTTTTTTGAGATTTCAATATGCAATTAATAAGCTTGATAAGTAGAATATGTTCAGTCTAACAGATAACCAAACTCCCCAAACATGGCGAAGATATGTGTCTTTCCATCTGTCTTTTTTTATACCAATTGTATGAAATTATAAAACTTTGATTGCGTTTTCTCACAAAATTGAAATATTGAAATACTTCCTCATATTATTAAACGTGCGATATATAGCATCCCGCCATAAGATTTATTTATATGCTAATGTCCTTATTCATAAAAAATAAGAAAAGATTCCAAGAGCTATATAAAGTGTTTTGATTTGTAAAACAGTTAGTCTTTTTATTTTTTATGAACTTGGGTGTAATCAAGGTATATTAAACATAGTATGATTGACAACTCAGTGGGGCTTTCTTTTAAGGTATTATCATATCAAAAAATAAACAAACGATTTAAAATCAGAGAATCGAACATAACAGTTATTGATGAATATTCACCATGAAGAAAATGTTCTACAACTAAGTGATACACACCAATCAATTTCTTTATTCACCAAGAATCAGATTTGAAAATAAATTTTCATTTGTAATTTTTGTGCAAAATTAAAAAAAGATAACAACTAATTTTGATTTTTATTTTACAAACTAAAAATAACTATTATTTTTGATTTTAATTTAAATAATCTGTAAATAACATGATTTTTATGTATAATATGTCTTAGATAACAGTTATTGAATACTTTTATTTAGACGTATAAAAGTCATTATAATTTTTCGAAGTTAAGAAGGTGTTGTAGAACCAAAGTTTACTACGTTTATACAAATGACTTTTATTGATGGATTTTATAAATAAAAGCCTTCAGTAACTGCTATCTGAGATATATAATTTAAAAATCAAAAATAACTGTTATTTGCAGATTATTTAGATAAAAATCAAAAATAATTGTTATTTTGGATTTATAAAATAAAAACAGGAAAAACTGTTATATAAGGAGTAATTAAGTAAAAGTCAAAAAATAATTATTAAATTGTGATTTTTTTAATAAAATTTGTAACTGTTACGGTCCCTGTTTAAAATTCATATTTTGTTCAATTTGACTTTATAGCATGGTACAATAATTACAGGTATTGTCTTCCCAGAGAGCGCATATTCCGATCTGCCTTATTTGTGTTGTTGCCCACACTAAAAGGTTTACTGCTAGAGAAAAGTGATATTTCCATACCCCATATACCATATATCGACGCTCCCAACGAAGAGTAGCACATCTCAAATTACCGTGGAAGACTAGCACGTTTCATTATTCGCGTCGAAGACTAGCACATTTCAGATTTTCGCGTGGAAGACTAGCACATTTCACTATTCGCGTGGAAGAATAGCACATTTCAGAATTTTGCGCGGAAGAGTAGCACATTTCCGATTTTCGCGTGGAGGAGTAGCACATTTCACTATTTGAGTGGAAGACTAGCACATTTCAGATTTTTGCGTGGAAGAGTAGCACATTTCAGATTCTTGCGTAGAAGAGTAGCGAATTCATATAAAGTGGTACTAGCAGCCGTACAAAAACCAAACATACATGTATGTTATAATTATTTCTCCTCGACTAAGCTGAGAGTTTAATGTTGTGTATGGAGCTTTTCGGTATTTTATTACAAATAGAATAAACGTTTATTTTCCTCCTACTTGTTTTGACGCATATCCGCGTCTTCCTCAGGGAATCTATTTATAAATTCGAGAAACATATATGCACATTAGGGTGGTCCAAAAATGCATGTGAAAAAGTAAAGTCGGAATTTTTATGCTCTCACCCCTAGGATTGTTCTATACCGAAAAAAATATACCCCTATTTTTTTATTTTGAAAACAAAAAATATTTAGAGGTCGCTCAAAGCGCCCAAAGTTTTTCCTGTATTTTATATGGGGAAAAAAACTTTTGGTAGAAATGGTTTGGAATTCAAAAAAACTAATGTTTTTCTATCGGAAAACTCTTTTCATCTGCAGGATTCCCAATAATAATACCCAATTGTTTATTTAACCATTTTTTCATCGCAACTATAATTTGTAGGTCCGCCAAAAACCCACAAAAACCAGGAAAAATGCAATGAGGGGACAATTAAAAAATCGTTAAATAAATAATTGGGTTTTATTATTGTAAGTCTCCTGAAGAGAACCAGAGTTTTTCGATCGAAAAATATTGATTTTCAAGAATTCTATACCATTTTTACGAAGTTGTTTTTCCCCGTATAAAAATACATGGAAAATTTTGAGCGCTTTGATGAGCGACCTTAAAATAAAAAATAGGGGTACACTTTTTTCTATATATATATAAATCCGTTCGTATTGGCTATGAAATCTCATGCCAAGTGTGCAAAAGCAAATTTCATAAAATCTGTGCTAAAATCGACAATAAAGATCTTTCTGATTTACTTGCTAATAATGAAAACATTGTTTTTAATTGCAACAATTGTCGAACTTGTACATCGAATTTGGCTTCGACGATTGCTTGTTTAACTAAAGAGGTCAACGACCTTAAAGGCTTAGTAGTGAAATTAATCAGTGGAGAAGTTGTTATTGCTTCGCCTGCTCCTATTGCTGCTCAGACTAGTTCGCTGATACCTGCTATCAATACTTCAGTTGCTTCGTCTTTTCTTGCCGACAATGCTGCTAATAATTAGTCTGTTCCTTTGAACTTCGGACTAAAACCTGTGGAACTGTCAAACTACAATTTTACTCTCTCAAATGAGAGTAAAAGGAGAACAGATGCAGAAGTGCATAGGAACGCAAAAAGCACTATTTCCTGTAAAAAAGTCAGTCGGTTTGTTTACATGTCATTTGTACAACACTGATTTAGCTGAAATATCACTAAATAATTATTAAAATCTATACATAATCAAACATTTCGTTGTTTACTTCCATTTTTTTTACAAATATAAGGTACTTTGCTTTCACCGCTGTTTGTTTTTGCTTGCACATGCAAATCAGCTGATCGTTCGACACTTTTCATGAACTTACAGGAAAAGAAACTCCGGACTAAATCCTGTAACTTCTGACTAGGAACAGTTGCTCAGTTACTCTCTCAAATGTGTTCCCACTTACAGGTTTTATGTCAATAGGAACGACTTCCTGTAAGTTCTGACTAAATCCTGTAAACCGGACTGCGATTGGAACAGACTAAATTCATCTACATCTACTGTTGTTGGCTCTACGTCATCGTTAGCGCAAAAAATTTCTGTCACCAAGCCGAATATCGTGCCTATTGTTGCTGCATTTAAAGCTAATAGTGCTCAGTTACCTGCTTCCACAGTAAACTCTGAGACTACGACTGCTCTCACTACTTTGACTGATGCGCAATCTGTTGTTGGTGATATGGCTACTAATTCTGCGCCTTCGTCTAGTGCTGCTACTGCGTTTACATATTCCTCATCGTCGTCTTCGTTCTCAGGTTAGAGGTTAGGGGAAAAAATAAACAACGCAAACGGATGATTGCCACTGGAATGAGCTCTAACACTGACTTGGAGGTGGCGGATGTGAAGAAATGGTTTCACTTGTCCTCCTTCCTTCCATCCGTAACAGCAGAAAATATTGTTGGATACGTAGTTAGGCATGCTGGTATAAACAAAAAACATCTTTCATGTTATGCTTTAGTTAAAAAACAGAATCCGCCTGTTAAAGCTAATAGGATTAATTTTAAGTTAGGTGTATCTCTGCCACTTTATGAAAAGCTTCTTTCACCAGATATTTGGCCTGCTAACGTTAGTCTGCGCCCTTTTCGTTTTTTTCGAAAAGAAAATCAACAGAGACTAACATAAATGTATCTAATGCTATTATTGGATGTAGTACTAGCTTAAAAGTGTATTTTCAGAATGGATCTGGTCTTCGGACCAAGGTTGAAGCTGTTCATACTCATAGCTCTCAATTGGATTATGACATTTACGTAATTGTTGAGACATGGCTTAATGGAAATTTTTTGGATGAAGAATTGTTCGACTCTAAGTTTTATAATGTGTACCGAAAGGACAGAGATATGATAAAAACTGGCTGTATAAGAGGCGGTGGAGTTCTTATTGCCGTTCGGAGGAAGTTGTGTTCATAAAATGTTGATTTAGCTAATAATGACTCTCTTATTGACCAACTTTGTATTTGTATTAGTGGGCCCTCTTCTAAGGGTTCTCTTTACTTCGTGGTTTCCTACATTCCTCCAAACAGTAATAATGAACTGTACTGCGCGCATGCTAATAATATTAGCTCATTAGTCACGAATAAGTTAGGAGATAATCACTTATGCGTATTAGGTGATTTTAACCTATGCAACGTGTCTTGGTCCGGTTCGTTTTCAAACTTTGGCCTTACCCCAATGAATATTACAGCACATCATGAGTCGTATCTCCTTGATAATATTCTAAGTCTTAACTTAATGCAAATCAATAATTTTTTTAATGAATTAAATAGAATCTTGATCTTGTATTTGTAAGTGATAACATCAATTGCAACATTGAGGAATGTTACTCTCCTATATCTCTTTGCGATAAACATCATGTGCCTTTGGTTCTCATATTTGCTTTTCATGACTTTTTGAATTCACCTGCCACCGAAATAGTTGGTTTTAATTTTTCTGGGTGTGATTTTTCCATGATAAATAGCTTAATTACTGAAATCGATTGGGAAAAAATTTTGGTTTGCCCTGATGTATATAGTTCTTTCTCTATTTTTAAAACTCTTTTATTTGAGATTTGCGTAAATAACATTCCAGCTATTAAGAAACGTCCACATAAGTTTCCTTGGTATAATTTAAGATTAAAAAAATAAAAAATCTAAGAAAGAAAAGGTTTAAAACAACTGGAAACCAGTAGCTCGTTTCTATAACTCAGTGGAGAAATTGTCTACTGCTATTGACTTTGTTCTCAACCACCAAGCTTTTGTCAATCGTTGAGACTTTAATGTTTCTATAACTCCGAAAACTCACCTATAGAGAAATTCGTGTTGAGTTGAAATTGAAAAGTAAATTTGAAAGTTTTGACATTTATTTTTGAGAAATGAGTATGTTACACAAAATTGTGTAAATCAGCAAATAATAAACAAATGAACAAAATAATAAGAATTAGAGACAAACGAACATAATTAATTATTTAACATAAATTTTATAAAATGAGTGAGATACGTGTGATCATTTATGCTATAATGTACGATAACCGAAATATGGTTCGAGTTCAACGTCGGCGGTTGCGAGATTCATGTGATCCATTTATAATCCCTGAGGCGCGTTTCATAGAACTTTTTCGGCTAAATAAAGACGCCTGCATAAATCTTTTGGAGGAAATTAATCCTTTTATGAAGAGTGGTGTTAAGAATACATTTATTCCAAAAAATTTGAGTGGTAGCTGCCCTTCATTTTTATGCAACTGGGTCATTTCTGCGCGATATTGGGCAGGATTTCATTTGTCCTTTAAGCAAAACTATATCACGCATAATACACGAGGTAACGGGTATCATAGTGAGAAAATTAATGAACAAATATGTGAAATTTCCTAGTACAAGCGGGGAGTTCAGCGCCATTCAGCAAAGGTATGCAAAAACAGGAAATTTTGAGTTGTGCCGTTATTGCAGAGGACCATCGATATGTATATACAATAGTACTCACATTTTAATTTTACTTTATGCAGGTTTCATGTGTGTACAACATTTCCCGGGGTTATAGGAGCAATTGACTGCACGCATGTCAAAATTAAGAAACCAAATACAGATGTGGAGCACTGTTATCGTAATCGTAAAGGTTTTTTTTCAAAGAATGTACAGCTTATATGTGACTATGATTTAACGATTCTTGCTTGCTATGGTCGTTTTGGAGGCAGCACTCATGATGCTTTCATATGGAGTAGCAGTCACGCAAAAGCTTTCTTAGAAGATAAACATAGAAGTGGAATATCAAATATATGGCTACTTGGCGTTTCGGGGTATCCCCTGCAGCCATGGCTTATGACGCCGATTGGAAATCCGCAATGCACAGCTGAAATGAAATACAACGAAACCCATATTCGTGCTAGAAATTGCATTGAACGACTAAACGGCGTGCTGAAAAAAGTATTTGCTTGCTTATCCCAAGACTTATGGTTACGCCATCATTTGCTGGTTATATAATCAATGCTTGTTGTACATTGCATAACTTTCGAAAGAAATACAATATTGCAATGCCAGATGTTGATATTACCGAACGAAATATACTTGAAGAAGACAATAATCTTAACTTGTCTAATAATATTTTAGCCGAAGGTCGTAGAACCCGGCAAATGATCATCAGAAATTATTTTTCAAATTAGAAAAACTAAAAATGCAGTTTTGCTACATTTGTTTTTTAGTTTCGCGAGTGTATTGCTTTCTTTGTGTAAAACTGACTGTCGCAAGGTTTTAATATTGTGTTCTTTACTTTGTATCTATTGAATAGTTGTCCGTCTGTTTAATGTGTGTACTAAACAATAAACAAGTTTAAATATATATATTTTTGGAATTTTTATTTGTTAAGAGCTTTTACAATTTTTTCCAGCAGTTCATTCGTCCGCCGTTGTTCCCCTTTTATCTGTTTCAGCTCTTCTTTCACCTCATTCATGTACCTCTCCTGACTGGAAAGGCGAGCTTCAAGTTCTTTTTTTGCCTTCTCTAGCTCCGAATACAGTGGTTCCTTGCTCTGCTGCGAATTTTTAGCTATTTTCCGCCGTGGCGTGTTTATCGGGCTTTTGTTTTTGGAGCAGGTGGTCTTGCTGACAGATACCTCAATGACATCCTGATTCAGGTACTCCTCTTCCATACATATAATGTCATCGTCGAGCGCCGGCTAAATTTTAAGATTGTTATTCAGAGAAAAATTAATCAAAGGAATATATATTATAATTACAAGAGGTATATCGAATCCACCCTCCACAGTTTTGCCATCACCATCAACAACATCCTATACCAAAATGAAGTTAACCACTTCTTCTTCCAAACTATCTAATGGCTTTGGTCCTGAACAGCTTGGAAGGTTTCCCGTCTGGTTTTGAAACCTTTTGATTGCGGAAAATGTTTGCTTTATGGACGCCTTCCAATCAATCCAACACTAAAACAATTTATTAATTAAAATTAAAATTTAATACACAATCAACTACAATATAATATATATACATATGTACATACTCTTTTCCACTGCTCAGCACTTTTATTGGCTCCCCCGACAGCATTTAAATCCGCAGCAACTTCTTCCCACTTTTCCTTATTTCTCTTGGAGCTATCCGGGCCAGAGAACTGCCCACAAGCCAGCGTACGGTTTTGCCGCATATGCTCGACTAGTTGTTTTTTTTTTTGAATTTGCGTTACGCGCGCTGTTAACCTTTTCTAAAAGTAAAAATAAATTTAAATATAACCGATTTTAAATTAAAAAACATGACTTACCGTATTCATTCTCAACTCGTTTTGTCAGTTCTCACTTGCTAAAGAGCAGTTGACAATATCTCTACTAGTAGAGAATTCAAAACTCTACTTCCCACACTTACAGAAACACAATAGTAGAGAATGGCGTCAATTTGACGTCCCATTCTCTATCAGTAGAGAAATAATCGGTAGAGAACAGTTACAGAAACGAGCTACAGATCTTCTTAGTTAAATATAAAAAATTTCAAAAGCAATTTAGTTGTTTAGAAAAATTTCTTTACAGAAACTATTTGCTTGATGTTGAATCAAAAATTAAATCCAACCCGAAGTCTTTTTGGCATTTCATTAAAGCGAAAAAATCTAGTTTCGGTATACCATCTGCTGTTTTTTTTTTCATGACAAATATGCTCACTGTCCCGCAGATATCGCCAATCTTTTTGCTGAATTTTTCGGTTCGAATTTTACCCAGGATGTTGCACGCCCTCAGCAGACTTTAACTTTACGGCTAATTCATCTTTTTGTTTTGGATCCCTAAGTTTGTCTTTCAATGACGTTGCCAACGGTATCTCCAAGTTAAAACTGTCTGTGAAGACGGATATTGATGGCTTTTCAGCCGTCCTGTTTAAAAACTGTCCTGGTTTAGTTATCCCATTGAAAATAATTTATAATATGTCTCTAGCCTCTGAGGTTTTCTTAGATGACTGGAAAATAACTTCCATCAACCCTCTTTTTAAAAGTGGGAACAAAAGTGATGTTTGCAATTATAGGCCAATATCAAAGTTATCGTCTGTATCTAAACTTTTTAAAACTATTGTAGTTGAAAAATTAAATTTTGTAACGAAGAGTTTGATTTTGCCTTATCAACACGGTTTTGTTGCTAATCGATCAACGGTTACTAATCTTGCAGTTTTTAGTGAGTATTGCATTGCATCTTTTGCAGAAGGGTTTCAAGTTGACTGCATTTCCACAGATTTTTCGAAGGCTTTCGACAAGGTTTGTCATTCGATTTTAATTCGTAAGTTTGCCTCCTTGGGGTTCCATTCAATTTTTTTGCAATGGATTAAATCGTATTTAAGTGATAGGCGTTGTGTTGTCACAGTAGAAGGTGTAACTTCTGCGCCTTTTATAGCCACTTCTGGGGTACCCCAAGGGAGTATATTAGGCCCTTTGCTCTTCATATTATTTATCAATGATATAAGCCATTGCTTTTCTTTTGCTAATTTTTTCCTATACGCTGACGACTTGAAAGTTTTTTCTATAATAAAAAGTCCCGCTGATTCAGTTCAGCTTCAGGCTGAAATAGACAACCTACATGTTTGGTGCACTAAAAATATTCTTGCCTTGAATATTGAAAAATGTTTCAAAGTTACGTACGCAAAAATACACAAAACTGTGCCTACAAGTTATATTATATCTAATTCTGTTTTAGAATCAATTAACGAAATCAAAGATCTTGGAGTAATTTTTTCTTCGAATTTTACTTTCAGCAGCCATATTTCTCACATTGTTGCTAAATCGTATGCGATGCTGGGTTTCGTAAGGCGTAATAGCACAAAATTTTCTGATCCCTACACGCTAAAATTACTGTATACCTCTTTTGTTCGGTCAAATTTAGAATATGCCGTAATTATTTGGAGACCTTCACAAAACTATTTAATTAGTAGGATTGAACGTGTTCAAAAGGTCTTCTTAAAGTTTTCACTACGTACCCTAAATTTTTCAGAACCTTTGCCATCATATAGATCACGGTCTGAAGTCTTTAGAAACTAGAAGATCTGTACTATCTATATCTTTTACTTTTAATTTAATTAGAGGTGTTATTGATTGTCCTGTTCTTTTGAAAAAAATTAATTTTAATATTCCTCAGCGAAACCTGCGTAACTTCTTACCATTCTACGGGGGCAGGTACAAAACTGAATACTCCCGTAATGCCCCTATTCCACGAGCTTTAAACGAACTTAATATGATTTCAAACAATGTTTCAATCGATTTTGCATTTTCATTAGATGTTTTTAAAAACTCCTTGGATTCCATCTTCTAGTTCTTATCTATTATTATTTAGTAACTAAGCTGAATTTTGTTATTAGTCTGTAAGGAACTTTTATAAGTTTATTAGACTAAATAAATAAATAAATAAATATAGAACAATCCTAGGGGGTTAGACCATTACAATTCCGACTTTACTGTTTTGGACCACCCTAATGTACATGCAGTCATATCAAGAGCACCTCATTTCAAAGTGATATTGTTTACCACTTATGTTCATTTATTTATTTTTAAGAATTTTCTTTCAAATTTAAAACTGTAGAAAACTAAAAAAATCTAAAAATGTTCATTCAAATGTCAAAATTATTTTCTCAGAATTTTTTGAGTATATAGATTTAAAGCCCTTTCAATTTGATTGCAATAATGTGCAAGTTTCAAGTGGCTAAAAAAATTCCGTTGTTGCGGTTTTCTTCCATATAAAAATAAATTGTGTTAATTCGTTATATGGTAGCGAATGCGACAAAAAGAATCAAAGGTTTTAAGGCTGTTGAAACTTGCACACTGGGCGCGTTTATAAGACGTAGCTGTTGCCCAACCGTTGGCTATTTGTCTTAGAAACGCACAGTTGAGTAGTTCCGCTCAGCTTAACAGTTGGCAACTTTCCGCCATTTCAGCGGAAAATGTTTACGCTACCTGAAGCCAACATGTTGGGCTTACCCTAAACAGCTGATCGAAAATATATTAAATTTAACGCCACTTCGTTAGGTGGCAGTTGCAAACAAATTTATTATATTTTATTGTGATAAGATAACTATAATATTTTATAATAATACTACGTTTCTAAATATATGTTTTTAAGATGTTTGCTATATAATTTTACACTGTTTAATTCATTGTAACATTGAACGATTTTTTCAACACGGCGGCAGCTCAGCGTTGAATTCTAAATACTCAGCCCTATTCTGCATTTCGATTACGTTCCCGCATTCCGCTCCGCTGGAATCGAACTTCGGTATTCTGCGTTACGATCGAAACGAAAGAAGAAGAGGAAGAGAGAAAACATCTTTCGAAATCAGCTGTTTGCCTAGGAATGTGTGAAATCGAAACAAAACAAAGAAATATTTGCCACCAAACTATAGCAGCATATGAACTTAAAGTTTGTAAATATTTTAATATAACTAAATATACCTAGCATCACAGTAATTTAAAAATAAAATTTAAGTGGATACATAATTATAAGAATGAAATCCACAGCCGCGGCGTTATTGCTTGAAGAGAAGAACGAGTCCCATATTGCTGATGCGGAATTTGAAAGGCGGAGATTTAGGGACAGGTTTGATCTTTTTCAGATGAGCAAAGTCATAAGGAATTCATCTTGACCTGTGTTACGCTTAGAGTCAGTGAAATTATAAACGTTGTTTGAGCACTCCAAAACATTTGCATTTACTACAGAGTGGAAGATTTGAACGCAAATGAATCCCATTTTGAAAGCCGTTAGGAGGAGGGGAAGAACAAAGCTTATCTTTCCTTAGCAAATCGAATTCGAAACAACATATGCACCTCTTTTTAAAAAGTTGGTAAAAACGAGTGCAATAATAAAAGCATATTTTTTATGTAACACACACATTTTATGTATGGATGTATCTATCAGCCCGATTCTGAATGACAACTCTCGGGGAATTTTTTCTCTTTTCCCTTTCCTCCTATTCTGAATGGCATATGTCGGGGATTTTTTTTTCTCTTTTCCTTTTCCTCCAATTCCAAATAAACTTCGAAAATGGGAATTTGTTTCTCGCGTAAAAAGTAGCTATTGCGAATGTGAAAAAAGGGAGATTGTGATGACATTTCTGGAGAATTTTTCCGCTAAGAAATTTAAAGAGAGTCCTTATCAAAAATGTAAGTAATTAAATTTTTGCATAATAAATGGAATATTTATTATTATTTACTTTTATTAAAATGAATACTAATAACATTATTATTACACCCAGGTCAAAACCAACCAATAAACATCAGATCGAGCTGCTTTTAAGTCGCATGCAAGCGCACCCAGACATTGCGCGCGTTTTTTTTAAAGGCCAGAAGGACGATGTTAACAAGTTTTGGCGCCAGGTGGAAGAGGATTTAAACTCAGCAAGGCCACCAATGAAAAATGTGTGCGAATGGAAAAAGGTAATGATGATAAGCTACTTGCGGGTATAAGAATTAAAAGTGCAATACATATTTCAGGTTTGGGCTGATCAAAAAAAATACGTACGGCGAAAGGCGGCCCAAAATCTAAAAACCAGCAAAGGAACTGGTGGAGGACCCAACATGGAACACAAATTGTCGCCTACTGAAGAAGCCATATACGAGTTAGTTGGGATGAAGGAATCTGTGGAAGGTGTATCAAATATACTCAAGTTTGGCCTTTCAAGTCATGTGACAAAGTGACCTGCAGATAATTCCACAGCAGAGAATGATATACTCGATAGCATTATTGAAGAACTTGAGGAAGTTACTCCGTATCAGCCGCCAACGAAAAAAAACGCAACCCTCCGCAAGGCGCAAAATAGCTATACTAACGATATGTTTGTAGAGGAAATCGGTGTACAGAAAGAGGTAGAAAGAGGTGTGTGAGTCAATAAAAGAGGCTGTGACGGGTTTAAAGGACCAAAAGGAAATTACAAAAAAAAATTATCGCTCCCTTGATCGGATTTATGACGTTCAAAAGCAAAATTTTGAAAAAGTGTTTCAACTAGAAAAGGAAAAAGTGGAAGAAATGAAGCGACATAATTTATTTATGGAAAAACTTAGACTTAGTGAAGTGGAGAGTAAAATAGAGAGAAATCGTCGTCTATTGGAGATAGAAGATTTAAAGGGCAATATTAAATAATAAGAATGTGAATAAGTGTTAATCAGACTGAATTTACTTTTTTTTTAAGTTTTGTTTAAGTTTTGTTTTTAATGTACATACATACAGTCATGTGAAAAATAATAGGGACACGACATTTTGATTAGTATTGATTATTTTTCTTTTGTTTATTTAATGATTATAATTTTTTTTTAATACAGCTTATTTTTTAACAAAAACCATCGGTCTAAATTTCAAACTTTGTAGAAAAATAAGAAAAATTGAACAAATTTTTACATCCAACATTTTAAAGAATTTAAAAAAAAAATCTAAATATGCATTTTTGTAGTCCATTAAATTCTATCTCATTAAAACGCAACTTTCAAGTGGCTAAGACTTGGCGTTTATTTTTGATAAAAATTCTTTAAAAAGTTTGATGTAAAAATTTGTTCAATTTTTCTTATTTTTCTACAAAGTTTGAGATTTAGGCCGATGGGTTTTGTTAAAAAATAAGCTGTATTAAAAAAAAAATTATAATCATTAAATAAACAAAAGAAAAATAAGCAATACTAATCAAAATGTCGTGTCCCTATTATTTTTCACATGACTGTACGTACATACAGTGATGGAAGGAATAATATCAACTTTTTATTTTGACCAGTTTTGGCTATATTTCCTGTGGTTATTCAATGTTTAATATACACAGGTACACACTACTATGTACTATGTACATATATCTTACTTCTTACTAATATTATAAATGTGAAAGTTTGTATGTTTGGAAATTTGCTACGCAGATAGCTTATGGGCCAGATTGGTTAATAGGCTATTTTTTAAGAGTTGCCACCTGTTAAAAAAGTTTAATTTATTTAATATGCGGGAACGACTGAATGGATTTGCATGAAAATTTGCACACAGATAGCTTATGACCTAGATTGGAAAATAGGCTACTTTTCCTAAGAGTTGCCACCTGTTAAAAAAGTGTCATTAAATTGATACGCGGAAACGACTGAATGGATTTGCATGAAATTTTGCAAGCAGATAGCTTATGACCTATAGTTACGGTGACCATAAATATGGATTCAAAATGAAGGACAATTTTTAAAAAATATGCCTACATATATTTACGTAGTATAAAAATATCAAAAGAGTATTTATGATTCTAAATTCTTAATACATTTTAAACTTTAAAAACGAATCACGTTTTCTTCATCGATATTAATCTTTTTTTACATGAATATTTATAAAAGTATAGTAAAACATATTATAATTACAATAGCTTACACGAAAAGTGAAAATCTTTAAAAGATTATTTTATAGACAAATTTTGAGTCGTTCAAAACGAAAACAATACCATTTTTTTTGTTTTTTGTTGTTTTCGCAGTTATTTGTCAAAAATCGACGTCATGAATCGACGTAAACGACGAGTTACAAAGGTATTTATGTGCCCTTTACAAAGATATATAATTTGTGCAGATTGCACTTCATTGCATTTACATTTATAATCCGATTTTCATTATCTCTGGCTCAAAATTTACTGTAATGATATATCTTCTTTATCGAATTTTTAAACGAATGAAAAAAATAATCAAATAAAACTGCGCATTTTGATTGAAAATCTCACTTTTTTCGACTTTGACGACAAAATGCAAATGGTCGCCTGTAGCACTAATAATTTTCATTGAAGTCGCCACAAGTTATATATTTTGGTAAGAGGCACATCAATACCCTTCGAGATGTAAGTCGCTTACGTTGATTGGGAGATTTTTTCATGAGATATTGAAGAAAAGCTACGAAAAGTACCAAGAAACACTTTTTTGAAAAAATCTATCCATTGTCCGATAATTTTAAAATTACGGATAAAATGCGGCACAAATGCAGGACACTTGGAAAAAAGCAGTACATTTTCAGGTTTTTCAGGTTTGGAAAACTACGCAGGACCGACCTTTGAAAAACAGTACGGTCCTGCAAAAAACAGAACGGATGGTCAGCGTACCTATAGTGGAAAATAGGCGGATTTTTTGGAAGAGTTGCCACCTGTTGAAAAAGTTTAATTAAATTAATACGCGGAAACGACTAAACGGATTTGCATGAAATTTCGCACACAGATATCTTATGACCTAGGTTAGAAAGTAGGCTACTTTTTTAAGAGTTGCCACCTGTTAGAAATGTTTAATTTAATTAATACGCGGAAATGAGTGAACTGATTTGCATGGAAGTTTTCACACAGATAGCTTATGAGCTAGGTTGAAAAATAGGCTACTTTTTTTAAGAGTTACCACCTGCTAAAAAGTTTAATTAAATTAATACGCGGAAAAGTCTGAACGGGTTTGCATGAAATTTTGCCAGCAGATAGCTTATGACCTACTGTGGAAAATAGGCTAATTTTTTGGAAGAGTTGCCACCTGTTAAAAAAGTTTTAATTAAATTAATACGCGGAAACGACTGAACAGATTTGCATGACATTTCGCACAGAGATAGCTTATGACCTATGTTGGAAAATAGGCTACTATTTTAAGAGTTATCACGTATAAGGAAAGTTTAATTAAATTAATACGCGTAAATGACTGAACTGATTTGCATGAAAGTTTGCACACAGATAGCTTATGACCTAGACTGGAAATAGGCTACCTAGGTTAGAAAGTAGGCTACTTTTTTAAGAGTTGCCACCTGATAGAAATGTTTAATTTAATTAAAATGCGGAAATGAGTGAACTGATTTGCATGGAAGTTTGCAAACAGAAAGCTTATGACCTAGACTGGAAAATAGGCTACTTTTTTAAGAATTGCCACCTGTTTGAAAATGAAATTTTGTTCAAAGATGGTTTATGACCTGGATTGAAAAACAGGCTACTTCCTTAACCGGTTTTCCGATCAGAACGAAATTTAGTACCCTTACTACGGATTTCGGAAAGATGGTATTAGACTGAAAGTAAGTCCGATATCTCAAGGCCCCTCCCATACAAATTGGAATTTTCATATTACATACATATCTCTGGAAGTATTTGCGGGAGAGAACTGAAGCTTGGTATAGTGATATGTATGTGAAATCAATGATGGCATTAATCGATTGATGTTTTAATCAGTTAGTTAATTCGATTAAATTCAATCTGATTACAGTTAATCATGATTCATTTTAATCTGACTAAACAGTTAACCGCGATTAAAAAATTAATTTTTAATCGTTAACTCTTAATTTGATCAAGTAGGTTTGGTGATTAATTAAGTTATGCTGGAATTTCCCTGTGCACACAAAGCAAGTTAATCCGGTATGGCTAAATCAGGTTTTCTCATCAATCTAAGCAATTTGGTGTGCATTTTCTTGAAGATATATACCAACAAACGTTTTACAAACTAGGTTTGTAAAAGTTCCCAGTTTATGTATTACTAATAACAATAATTATAATTTTTTTTATATTATGTGCTTTTTATAAGCGTAAAACACAAAATAATTACTATACCTGTGTTTGGTTTCAAACTCGGACAAACTAGACAAATTAATTAGATTTTATTTTTAATTGGATTAACGATTAATGTTTTAAATTAATTAAACGTAATCGCAGCCAGCGATTAACGATTAAAAAAATGTTATCATTAATCGTACAGTTGATTACGACTAATTAATGTTAATCGTCAAACGCGATTAACATTTTAATCGTTAATGTTTAGTCGTTAATCAGATTAACAGTTTGCCAACACTGTGTGAAATCATGTTCATACTCACGGAAAAAATGGACGTGTTTGGAAAAGAGGCGTAGCACCTCCCATACTGACTGAAAGTTTCATATTGCATATCTCTTCAAATGTTTGGGGTAAAGCACTCAAGCTTGGTATGGAAATACATATGTATGTATGTATGTGAAACTAATACCATACTCATGGAGAAAAATTAGAGTTATTGGAAAAGGTGGTGTGGCAACTCCCATGCAAATTGATTTTTCTATGCTGCATATCTCTGGAGGTATTTATTGCAGAGGACTGGAACTTAGCACCGAGATGTGTATACAAAATTAATTCCATACTCATGGAGAAGAATTTGCGTTATTCGAAAAGGGGACATGGTTCCTGCCGTACAAATTTACTGTTTTATACTGCTTATCTCTAGAGGTGTTCATGGTAGAGTACTGGGACTTGGTACTGGGGTATGTAAAATCAATTCTAAATTCATGGAAGAAGATTAGGGTTATAAGAAAAAGGGGCGTGGCACTTCCAGTACAAATTTACTTTTTCTTGTCACATATCCCTGGAAGTGTTTGTGGAAGAATACTGGAACTTCGTATGGAGTTGTGTATACAAAATGTATCAATTGCTCATGGAAAAAATGTGAGTTATTAAAAGAGGATGCATGTCGCCTCCCATACATACTAAAAACTTCTTAATACATATCTCTGGAAGGATAGAAGATCTCTCGAAGTATTTAAAATGTGTTATGGAGATTTATTTTATAAGTGCCGTACTGACAAAATAAATTTCATTAAATGGAAAAGGGAGAGCCGGGTTCGGCCTTGTAATCTAGCTCTCTTGAGGCATTTGCTACAGTAATGAGAAGTGGTATTTTATCAAGGCCAGGTTACTAAATTTGAGTTGGCAATATTAGAACCCGCCGTGGCACCTCCAAGAAGGTTACACGTTCACGCGCCGTATACCTGGAACCATTTTAAGGTAAACTTAGAGGGATTGATATCTTTCGCGCGCAGACGAGATTTTATAACTTCATAGATTTAAACGGCCTAAATACCTTAACTCGCTTAAAAAATAACGAGCTATAACGAAATGGGCACAGAAATAAAATCTAACATCATTAAATTATTTTTCATATTTGTATAAAAGCGCGGGGTGAAACCCGCGGGTACAAGCTAGTATGTACATAAATATGTACTTTGTTAAGGACTGAATTTGTTGTTTTTGTTCTTTTTATTAAAAAACTATTTATAATAAAAATGGTTCTTATTGCTTTTGCATTTTAAAAATCGTATTTTCATTTATTTTCCAATTTTATTTAATTGTTTATTTTTAATTAATTTTATTAAAAAATACATAGCCGATAGCCCCAGCAGCTAGCGCTAACTTACTATTTAAATTTATGTGGAATTTGTTCGCAGAATTCTATAAGTTCAGCCCGATATCGCTTCGTACTCTCTGCGCTGCATTTATATACTGCGGTTGTGTTAAAGCGTTTTGCTCGCTGAAATCTGCTTTGTAATGCATACAAATGTTGTGTATTGCACAACAAACATTGACAATTTTTGCCGCCTTCTTTGGAGTGTAATGGAGCTCTCTCGCACCGAGAAGACACCTCCATCTACCCTTTAACACACCATTTGTGCGTTCAATTACGTTGCGGCACTTCGAGTGCACTTCATTAAATCTACTTTCAGTAGAGCCTTCGTTTGGAACCCTGTGTGGTGTCAAGAGCCATGGCTCTAAAGGGCAACCAGCATCTCCTGTTAAAATTTGTTATAATATTAATTATAAGCAATATTTATATTTTTTTTTTAATTTTAAAGTTTTTACCTAGTAGCCAAAAGTTGGTTACTCCTCGCAAGTAATCCTGCTCAAAGTGTGCTCTTAAATCACTTGTATTCCAAATAAAGGAATCGTGGGAAGCACCGGGGTGGGATGCATCCACGTAGCGGACTTTTAGTTCATGATCACAGAGCTGTAAAAAGTGAATACCTGTGTAATAAAAAATCGACATCTATTGAAAAAACTTACAAGCATCACATTCAAACTGTATTTTCCCTTTCTATTATAGTAAAGATGTTTATTTTCAGTGGGTGCTATGATTCGCACATGCGTTCCATCAATGCATCCCATTACACCGGGAAAGCCATGTCTTACATATAAAGCTTGGCAATTTTTCTTTTTTCTTCGGCTGTCTTTGCTACTTGAATCCACTTTGGGCACAGATGCTTCTCAAAGATTTACAGCACTTCAGTAAGAATTTTGCTTAAACTAGACTGTGCTAGGGAAACGTCGTGGTCTTTACCGACTCCCGTTTGGTAGCCACCTTCAGCAAAGAAGCGCAATACTCCACTCAGCTTTACTATGGGGGAAACGGCGAACTGCTTTTTGGCTGGCTGAACGTGCGTCGTCAAAACTTCCAACAAATATTGAAACGGGGCCTTATTTACCCTATAAAATTTCACAAATCTAAAGAAATAACACTTGTAAAAGTACAAAAAAATACATTTTTTATTTACAAGGAGTCCGCCAATTCTAGCGGATTCGCCTGGTCACGCAAATTTCTTCTTGCTACTTTTGGTGGTACCATTTCTTGCTCCTCTTCGTTCATTAAAAGCCGGAAAGCAATGCTAAACATGTTTTTTTTTATCGAAAATTTACACTTTTACGAGAATTTCTGTAAACGCAGTTGATATTTACATTTGATTTGAAATGTAAAAGCGAGCAAACAGCTGATTTCGAAAATTCGAAGTTCTTTTCCCTAATTCTGCTTTTCCCGGTAAGTATGGAATAGGAGGATTTTTTTTTGGGAAAAATTTGCTCGGGGAAAAAATTTTGGAGAATATTCAGCATCGGGCTGTATGTGCATACATCTATTAATTTTATATAAAAAGAATAAATAGCATTCAGTGCATTTCACAGTCTTATTTATAGATAATGTAAACAAAAACGCCTGGACTTCCACTTTGAAAACGTCGCGCAATATCCCTTTTGGTTGCCAATATTTGAGCCAATTTTTCGTATTGCCCATATTACCGCTCGCGAAAACACAGAAATCGAGAAAATTCATTTATGATGACTTTTACAATCATGCACAGTATATTTTACTTACATTTTTTATAAAATTTTCTTACTTAAACCCACGAAAATAACAATTGAAATGTTCTCCGTCAACAAATTTGCAACTTAGTAAAACGGAACTACGATCGAAATGTAGAATAGGTATAATCGTAAATTTCGAAGAATGATCGAAAGGAAACGGAACGCAGAATACCAAAGATGCCAAACGGAGAAAATCTCGATTCGAGTCGAAATGCAGAATAGGGCTGACTATCGGCGCAACTATCTCTATTTGTTGCAATTTCATTTGTTTACATTTATCAGCTGTTCATTCAGCAGCATATTTATCAAGCCGATTCTAAGACGTAATTGTTGGATTCAACAGTTGCCAGCAGTTTCGTAGCAGATGAGCTAAACAGCTACGTCTTATGAACGCGCCCATTATCACACTAAAATTGAAACGGCTATAAAGCTTCATACTCAAAAAAATTTTAACACTTCTGAGTAAATAAATTTGAAATTTGAATGAAAATTAGATGATGTTTTTTTTTAGATTTCTACAAAATTTTAAGCGCGGGTTTACATGGTTTTTTTAAATGAACTTTATTTTAGTTGAAATTGAACATACTGAAAACAAAATTTCAATGGTTAACCATAAAACAATATGAATTGCATAAAGCTTAAAGGGGAAAAATGCCTTTAAAAAAAGGAAAGTGGATGATCTCCAGCAAATGATCACTAAACGCTATATACCGTCTGAATTTCATGAATTTTATAATAGAATTATAGAAATATAAAATAAGCTCTTGAATTTCCAATATAAATTATGCTTTTATGATTCAGTTTAAACCCTAAATGTGCTACTCTTCCACGCAAATAGTGAAATGTGCTACTATTCCACGCGAAAATCTGAAAGGTGCTAGTCTTCCACGCAAAAATCTGAAATGTGCTACTCTTCCACGCAAAAATCTGAAATGTGCTAGTCTTCCACGCAAATAGTGAAATGTGCTACGCTTCCACGCAAAAATCTGAAATTGGCTTTCCTTTATGGCCGTTCGTTAAAGGGGCGGTGGGCGTATGACCTCTAACCCACCTTTTTGGAGAGGGAATGAACCGCCATTGACAAAAATGCAGACCCCGACCACCTAGGTCCCCTATGGCTCCCTAGGGACCTCTTAGAAAAATTGTCAAAAATCACGATTTTCATTTGCGTTTATTTGCTTGAAAAATGTTAAATATTCATTTGCACAATACATTTCTATATACACATTTTTATATACAAGATATTTTTATAAAACACCCAGTAACCAAAGTAGACATCACTGGGGCGGCAGCCCCAGGTTTACCACACAGAAAGGGAATTCTTGGTACCTCATCCTTTTCCAAGGTTACATCACTGGGGCGGTAGCCCCAGTTAGGTCACACAGAAAGGAGAATTCTACGTAGTAAGGGTTATAATCCCTATGCGCGGCCGAAGGCCGCCTACGCAGAAAGGAATTCTACGCAAAAATACTGTGGACGCAAGAAACATTGCGATGTTTGGCCATTTTCTAAGGGGTCCGTAGGGAACCATAGGGGGCCTAGGTGGTCGGAGGTTGCATTTTTGTCAATGGCGGTTCATGCTCTCTCCAAAAAGGTCGGTTGGAGGTGCCACGCCCACTCCCCCTTCGCCCACCGCACCTTTAACGAACGGCCACGGAAAGTTTCCACCTGAAATGTGCTACTCTTCCACGCAAAATTCTGAAATGTGCTATTCTTCTACGCGAATAGTGAAATGTGCTATTCTTCCACGCGAATAGTGAAATGTGCTAGTCTTCCACGCGAAAATCTGAAATGTGCTACTTTTCGACGCGATTAATCAGCCCTATTCTGCATTTCGACTCGAATCGAAATTTTCTCCGTTTGGCAACTTTGATATTCTGCGTTCCGTTTCCTTTCGATCAATCAATTTACG
>NW_023458557.1:24006636-24013412 GCF_013731165.1 Rhagoletis pomonella | reverse complement strand
CGTTCAACAATTGCGTTCAACTCAACGCAGGGTTGCACGAAAAAAAAGTTGAATGGCTAAATGTTGGCTGGCGACCAACTTTGTTGAAAGCGATTAGTTGAAAGGCCATTCAACCAAAAGTTGAACAATGCAAACACCTTTTTATGGCGAATACTTTGATATTTTTTCATATTTTGATATTTTTAGCCATTAAACTTTTTTTTCGTGCAACCCTGCGCTGAGTTGAACGCAAATGTTGAACGCAAAGTTGAACAATGCAAACACACTTATAGTTCCGTTTTTCTAAGTTGCAAATTTGTTGACGGAGGACGTTTCAATTGTTATTTTCGTGGGTTTAAATAATAAAATTTTATAAAAAATTTAAGTAAAATATACTGTGCATGATTGTAAGTCATCATAAATGAATTTTCTCGATTTCTGTGTTTTCGCGAGCGGTAATATGGCAATACGAAAAATTGGCTCAAATAATGGCAACCAAAAGGGATATTGCGCGAGGTTTTCAAAGAGGAAGTCCAGGCGTTTTTGTTTTCATTATCTATAAATAAGACTGGGAAATGCACTGAATACAATTTATTCTTTTTATATAAAATTAATAGATGTATGCACATAGATACATACATAGATAAAATGTGAAGTTACATAAAAAAGATGCTTTTATTATTGCACTCATTTTACTAACTTTTTAAAAAAAAGGTGCATATGTTGTCTCGAATTCAATTTGCTATGGAAAGATAAGCTTTGTTCTTTCCCTCCTCTGACGGCTTTCAAAATGGGATTCATTTGCGTTCAAATCTTCCACTCTGTAGTAAATGCAAATGTTGTGGAGTGCTCAAACACCGTTTATAATTTCACTGACTTTAAGCGATGAGTAATATAGTTCAAGATGAATTCCTTATGACCCTTCACTCATCTGAAAAAGAACAAACATGTCCCTAAATCTCCACCTTTCACCTTCCGCATCAGCAATCTGGGACTCGTTCTTCTCTTCAAGCAATAACGCCGCGGCTATGGATTTCATTCTTATAATTATGCATCCACTTAAATTTTATTTTTAAATTACAGTGATGCTAGGTATATTTAGTTATTTAAAAATATTTACAAACTTTAACTTCATATGCTGCTATAGTTTGGTGGCAAATATTTCTTTGTTTTGTTTCGATTTCACACATTCCTAGGCAAACAGCTGATTTCGAAAGATGTTTTCTCTCTTCCGCTTCTTCTTTCGTTTCGATCGTAACGCAGAATACCTAAGTTCGATTCCAGCGGAGCGGAATGCGGGAACGTAATCGAAATGCAGAATAGGGCTGAATGAAAAGTGCTTGTCTTCCACGCTAATAGGGAAATGTGCTAGTCTTCCACGCGAATAGTGAAATGTGCTACTCTTCGTAAGGACCAACGATATGTACACGTATTTTTTTTAACAAACCTTCTTGGAGAGGACTTATTTGATTTGTAAAAGCCGAAAAAAAACATTTGCTTAGTAAATAAATTAAAAATTTGTGTGGCTCACTTAATTTCAACCGTTTTTTCCTTTGTTTTTAAAAATTATAAAAATGAAATTGAGCGAAAACAAAACGCAAAGCCAAATAAAACTAAAAGAATCAACATTGAACTGCGTCAAAATGAAAATAAGGGAGCACGAGTATCGACGTGAAGCAAAACTCTGGGAAGACAATACCTGTAATTATTGTACCATGCTTTAAAGGATGGTTCCTCCGAGAGCAATGTCAAATTCAATTTTGAGTGTAATATTTTAACATAACTTTGCGTGAACCTATCCTTTTTCATGTTTATCACTTTTCGAAATTTTCTTTCTTTAATATGCGTACATCTATCTATCAGTCTTTCTTAGTTCAAAAATTCATCTTATTCATAAATGAAAAAAAAAAAACGATATTAAATGAAGCATATACAGTTTTTTCATGTCAAGGATGAATGATTTTTCCAAAGGGCTAAAAAGGGGCTAGGGGTAATTTTAAATTTATGTGGCCAAAAAAAGTATGTGGGAGCTAAATCTAGCCACCAAAGGGCTAAAACGACGACGGTGGCGATTGTCAGAGTCCCACAGCAGATTCAAACCAAAAATAAAAATTACTAATGTTGGTTTCCTATTTTTTCATTTTGTAGGGGTATGTACATATGTAAAATTCTCTAAAAAAAACTCATATGCCCAATATGCATGTTGGTCTAACCATCATACTACTATTAATGGTAGTTATGAATATACAGCGTGGCGAAGAATAACTGTTACCCAGGTTTTTTCGAGAAATAAAAAGGTCCTTTACAGATTTTGCGAAAAAAGTATTTTATTGTTAATTTTCCAGATTTTACTTTAGTTGTGTCAATTAGTTTTTAAATTTTAATCATTATTTACATTCGTCATATGCCCAATATGCATGTTGGTCTAACTATCATACTACTATTAATGGTAGTTATGAATATATGTACTTCAAATCCGTTTCAATTCCTTAAAATGGTTGATTACATACTTTTGGTCTACATTAATTTTTTAATGTAAACTAACTTTTTTATTTCTAAAATACGCCCCTATTTTGAGTTGCATTCGATCTTTGACTTTGGTCGAAAGTGCTGATCGAACGAATTTTCATTTGGTATTATGGCGCTTATTCGATGAAGAACAGCACTATTGTGAATTTCGTTTAGGTTGTTCACAATAGTATATTTTCACCGCTGAGAAGCACTGTTTACAAATCGAGCAAACTAAATGGTGTGCTTATACATATGTACATATGTAAATTTGTGCAAATTAAATTGAAATAATAAAGAAACAGAGTTTATAAAAACGTAGTAAAAATTCGTACAACGGAGTTCTGCTTCAACGATTCGTTAGAGGATGAGAGCTTAGAAAACTGGCCAGGAGCAGAAAACGTTTAAGGGAGTTTAAGTGCAGTCTTTCGAATATATTTTGACGTACAATATATTTAAGAAATTGTATGATCCAAATCTATTATAAAAATATATTAAAAATATAAACAGCTCCATGATTTTGTTCTCAGAGATCGTGCCAACAGCGTATTGGGATTTTCTTTCATAAGTAAAACCAGACTTTCGAGCGTATGTTTAGTATTCACGACGTTAGAACTGCATGAAATTAATGAAAATTGTTTAAAATTAGTGTCTAGGTGCCAAAAAGTAAGAAAACAAATGCAAAATCATACATTTTTTAAAATTTTCTAATACTTCGATACACCAACGAAAGCAAAATTCTGTTCCGACAGAAAATTCGATATTCAACGAAAATTTCGACACGCTTGCATAGCTCATAATACGAATTTCACTTTCGATCTTCGATAGCCAGTGAAGATCGAAAATCGAATGCAACTCATAATAAGGCCCATAATAAATGCCATAATGTGCCTTATGAATAAAAACTAGGCAATTGCTCTTTCTTAAAATTGTAAAAGGTCTGAAATTTTAAGAAAAATCAATTGCTTAGTTTTTATTCTAACGCAATCTCAAGAATTTTTGTTCAAACGATACGTTTCAAAGCACCCCTGTCGATGTCATAATTCAAATTAGTTGAACAGAATTTCGCAGTAATTTCATTTCATTTTTTCATTTCATTTCATTTATTATAAAATATAACATTAGCACAATAAGATCCCAATGATCGTTTATAGTACAACTGTAACTTATAATAAAGAATTACAATATGTAAATGTTTAAAATCAAGTAATATATAAGTCAAAAACAGGAACAACAAAAACTTACAAAACTCTATAGAGAATCACAGGTGGAGCATAAGGAAAAACATAAGAATAATGTATTGATTACCCTACACCTAACTAGATAGCGAGCCTCAGAGGAAAGGGTATAACTTTGGATATGAAATAGCATTTAACGAAAATAAGAATACAAAACACTCTTAAAGTTGCTTATGTTCAAACTATTACGAATATGAGATGGAATCGAGTTCCAGGTGCGAATAGCATTAACAAAAAATAGTCTTGCAGATGTTAGATAATTATAGTTGGGCACGATCAATTCCGTTAGGCGCGCAGATTTCGTGAAAGACAATTTTTCAAACAGATAGCTAGGTTCCTTATACATCATAAGGCGAAATAGAAAAATGCAATTTCTAGCCTTCAAGTATTCAAAAATACCGCATCCCAAGAGCAGTGATTTCCATTCAGATATATGATCGTATTTCGCCAACCCAAAAACATACCGCGTAACGTGATTGAATACCACATCAATTTTATGAGCAGATTGTGAGTACAGCTTACTGTAGATTAATTCCGAGTAACATATTATAGGCAATATTAATTGAAAGGCGAGTTTACGCCTAATGCATACCGGTGTAAAAGTAGCAGACATTCTTAGATTCCGCAGAGTATAATATACTTTGCCGACAACGGAATTAATATGATCAATGCAGGTTAAACTAGTGTTTATAACAAAACCTAGGTTAGTTATTTTTGACACAAACTTAAGGGACTTATCACCAATGTACAGAGAAGGCATCACATTACAATAAATATTTCTTTTACATACTGGTAAAACAAATGATTTTTCACTATTAAGAGATAGACCGTTTCTCACAGACCATGAAGATATAGACGACAAATCACTATTGAAATCCGCGCACAAATTAACCACATCGTCATGAGCCCCTGACAAATAAATTTTAATGTCATCCGCATAAGCATGCATTTTTGCATGTTGACAAGTATTAAATATGTCATTAATGAACATGCTAAATAGTAATGGTCCCATAATAGAGCCTTGGGGTATACCCGTTATTAGCGGTCTAAGTTCGGATACTTCATAACCAATTTTTACTCTCTGAGCTCTGCCGGACAAGTAGCTTGTCATTAATCGGACAGCAAGTTCACTAAACCCAAAGTAATTCCTAAGTTTAGAGCAAAGTAGGTCATGGCTAACCGAGTCAAAAGCTTTGGAAAAGTCTAAAAGGCATAATAGTGTCAAATTGTTTTTATCAAAGGATATCCGTATGTCGTCAAGTATTTTAATCATAGCTGTGGAGCAGCTGTGTTTAGCTCTAAACCCTGACTGAGAAGGAGACAGTAACCTGAATTTGCTGAGATGACAATATATTTGTTCAGACATTAAGGACTCAAGTACTTTAGACAAGAGAGGCAAGATACTAATTGGACGGAAGTCACAAGGACTACATGCAGATTTATTTTTAGCGACTGGAACCACTGTTGCAATCTTCCAAGCATTTGTATGCAAATGATTTTCCATCATGCTCGATCCGATCTCCCAACTCATTTGACATGCATGTGGTCATAGCGTGGGCACCAGTATTCCCTTAGGAATACATATGTATACGCATATGTACCAACAATTTGTTTTATTACTTTTAATTTTCTTATGTCAGCAATATGATTTTTTATTGTTTTTTTCATATGTTTGTTTTATGCTGTTGGTTAACCCCCTATTATGAATTTTCATACGATAGACGATAAACGCTTGCAAGCGTGTCGTATAAAATGACCCCCCTATTATGAATTCATACGATACACCATAAACGCTTGCATTCTGTTATCCCGTATTACGAATTTAAGTCTATCGTATGAAATCCGATAGTTAGCGTTTATCGTATATCGTAAAAATATGATATTGCCAAACGATAACTATCGTCTCAGCCGTTCGATTTCAGACGCTTGCAAGCGGTTCGCCATTTTTAAACGATAGATTGCTGTGCTAGTATACCAAATTAAAATTTGTTAAATATTTTGAGAAATTGGAATAATGTAAGTATTAAAATGAGCAAAAATAAATTATGAACTAGTTATAAACCCAATTCAAAAATTTCTTTAGGCCGAGAGTTGTGAGTACAAAGCATCAACTAGAGCGTCTTGCTTCGCTAATGGAGGAGAATACCGACCTTGCAAGAGGAATATGTCATAAGCTGTCGCGAAACTACGTTGGGAAAAAATTACTCAGGAGCTGAACTCATTAGGACTACCAACACGATCATCAGTTGCATGGCAACGAGTAAGCATATTAGTAGTGCGTATATTTGGAACTGAAAGACTAAAATATTTTATTACTGTAGGTTTGGAATGATTTAAAATATAAAACAAAGAAAAAGAGCGCTCACAACCACGCAGAGAAATTAGCAACTGGAGGTGGGCCAAATAACACAGTTCCACTCTCAAATCTGGAAGAGACGGTGAACAGGCTAATGAGCTACACCACTTACAACAATCCGCCAGGCGAAGAATTTGGAATAGAAAATAATGACGATAATGAGTCCGTTACGGAAGTGGAAATATATTCAGACCACGATATTTCAGGGCCTTCGCGAAATGTGATACCTTCGCGAGAGCATGGCCGAAATAGCAGCTCTAACCCTAAAAGGAGAGAAGAAAAACAAATTGCTTTCCTTGAGCGGCAGACGGATCAGCAGGCTGAATTTCAAAAGGAAACTTTGGCCACACTAAAAGAGATGAAACAAAGGCTTTCGAATATTGAAGTGTACACAAAAAAAACTTACTATATAAAAAAAGATAAATTCGCTATTTATAAGCAGGAAATGGAAAGTAAGAGAAGAGATAGGAAAGCGAAGTTAGAACTCAAGAAAAAACTTCTTGAGATCAAACAGAATATGTACAAAAATTGTTAGTTTTAAGTATGTAAATATGTAAATTTATAAAGTGTAGTGTAGTGGACTGAATTTTTTAATTTGATACATTTACTATTAACTACGAATGTGATTTTATGAAAAAAAGTGAATTGTAGTTTGTTTAAGTAAGTTTAGAAAATATAGTGGACTGAATTCTTTA
>NW_023458557.1:24003045-24006536 GCF_013731165.1 Rhagoletis pomonella | reverse complement strand
AGAAGAAAAATTTTGACACTGCCTTATGTGGAAAATTGGCTTTAAAACATTGTACAGGCTTACAAGTATGGAAAGCGCCATTTTGTTTGTTTACATTTGAAAACAGCTGAGATCACCTCATTTCTTATTCCTTCATTCTCCGCACAGGGCTCCACTCCCAATTTGTAAAAAAAACTTTGGAATACATTTGCACAAAATTTATTACACAAGTTTATTTATTCTTACAATAATGCAATGAAAATGGCAAAATGTATGCTTATTCTTTTATTTTCAATAAAAAATATTAATAAGCGTGTTTAGGGAGATAATTTAAAATTTTATGAAATTTCGTGTTTACGCAAAAATGCAACAATATACGTGATCTTTATGTCATTGTTTTCCTTTTCAACTCCAATTTCGTGTTCGTTGTCTGATGAATTAGGAGAATTTGCGCGATTTTTTCTAAAATTCCACCATTTTTTAATAAATTTCCAATGCAGCAGCTGGCGTCGACAGGACTTTTGCTTTTAGATTTTTTGTATTTAGAGGACGATAGCGCAATAGGTAAATAGGTAAATTTTAAACTGTCCATCATAAATTTAACGAACCCATTATTTTAGGCACACCAAAATATTAAAAAGTTTGTGAACTGGATCGGAATGACCAGTTTTGGGAATTGGAACTGCCATCAGATAAAATGCGTCTGTACATCCTCTATAATATTTGTGCGCAAAATGTAACCAAATATTAATTTGGGCGCATTAAGAAGGCACTGTAGGAAATTGGCTGTGATCTCGCCACTTTTCTTACCCCCCTATTATGTATCCATACGATACACGATAAACGCTTGCATTCTGTTGTGCCGTATTACGAATTAAATTTTAGCGTATGAAATTCGATACCTACCGTTAATCGTATATCGTTAAATTTTGGTATTACCATACGATAGCTATCGTATCAGCTGTTCAATTTCTTACGCTTGCAAGCGGTTGTCCATTTTTACACGATACGATACAATTTAACAAAATTAAAGTGATGTAAGTATTAAAATGAATAACATGAAATTATGGAAACGATTTGAACAAAATACTGCAATTTCTCAGGGCAAAAATTGCGAGAAAAAAATAAAGTTGAGCGTGTTGTTTCTCCAAGGGGTGCGGTTTAGTTATTTGTACAATGATTTTGGGTTGTTGTGTCCAAAACTTTAACATACACGTGTAGTCAAAGTATTGAGCTTTAATTCAAAACAAAGATTTCAAATTTGCAAGCACTGGTTTATTGATAAATTCGGTTCGAAGGATGTACATTTTTATAAACACAGTAGAAACCTTAGATTGGGGTAATCCAATAACGCCTCGTTGCAACACTCTATGATCCCTAAGCAAGAAATCTCAGAGTTTTGAAAACCTTTGATATATTCGGTATGGATGGCGTTTTATTATTCGGCGCAACTCGTTCTCTACTTCTGTTAGAACATATGTAACAGCTTCATTCGAAAGTCGAAAGTTTCTCTGAAATCTAAAGAATTGTTTTTAATAATTAACAAATAAAACTCGTTCCTGTTTCTTAAATTATCGAGTTCTTGTCCAGAGGATTGGAAGAATCTCTCAATTGCCTTCTTACTGTATCCTCTATGCGAGCTTCATCAATTTGAATTTATATAAAATGCATTTGGGGTTGAAGGAAACATGTTTTATCTTAATTTTGTATGGCTTATGGAAATTTTCGCGATTTTCAAGTTCAAAATGTTCGCTTTGAAAATATATTATCTAGACAAGAACAGATATACAACACAAATAGTAAACAAATCCCTCTGTCATTTCCAATAGTACATCTATCGGGCGTATGGAAACCATAATACGAAATCTCACCCCCCTATTATGAATTTCCATACGATAAACGATAAACGCTTGCAAGCGTATCATATGAAATCAGTATTGGTATTGTCGTTTTCATACGCCCGTTAGAAGCACTATTGTGAATGACCGTGGTTTTTGTTTAGTTTATTTTGTGAAATTGAGAGTGAGCAATAAAATAAAAATTAAAGGACATGTTTTCTACAATATCAATTGCGTTTTTTATAAATTTAAATGAAGGATATAATGAGACTCGCATAGAGGCTATCGAAAGAAGAAATTTAAGAGATGCTTCGAATCTTCTGGAAATGAATTGTACATTGTAGGTAGCTCATAAATGTACATTTAAAAGTTCAATAATTAAGAAGCGCTTTTAGTTTTCAGAGGAATTTTCGACTTTCCAAAGAAGCAGTTATTTATATCCTGAATGAAGTAGAAAACAAATTGCGTGTACGGAAAAATAAGTCATCCATACCAAATATAATAAAGGTATGCGCAATTCTAAGATTTCTAGCCCAGGGATCATACCAACAGAGTGTTGGTAATGAGGCGTTACTTGGCTTAGCCCAACCTACTGTTTCCATTGTATTGAAAGAAACATTGAGTGCTTTGCAAACCACTCTATGTAGTAAGTGGATTAGCTCCAAGTATACTGAGGAAGAAAAGAGAAGAGCAAAATCTAGCTTCTTTGCATCAAGTGGTATTCCCGGAGTAATTGGATGCATTGACGGGACCCACATTAAGATTGTGGCACCAGAAAAAAGTTTGCAACATTTGTATTACTGTCGAAAGGGGTATTTTAGCATAAATGCAATGCTAGGAAGTAAAGAAATTTCTATACAGTAATTTAAAGTATTTTAAATTTAATGATTTTTCCTGTTACAATTTTGCGCCCGTTTTAGACCTGTGATGATTTAATGAACATAAAATACATCATTGCCAAGCACCCCGGCGCTACACACGACTCCATGGATTTTCAAATGTCGGGATTAAAAAGACAATTGGAGTCAATGTATAACCGTGGTGAATCTAACACCTGGTTATTAGGTACTCAACTTGTAACTCAAACATTTCATATTTCATTTATTTACTTTCTATGTTTTAAGGTGACGCTGGATATGCCTTAGCGCCTTATTTGCTAACACCTTACAGGAATCCTGAAGAAGGTTCAGTAGAAAGTTTATATAACTCGCGGCACTCTAAAGCAAGGAATATTATTGAAAGGACGATTGGGGTTTTAAAGAGTCGGTTTCGCTGTTTGCTAAGTGCTCGCGCACTTCACTACACTCCTGCAAAAGCCACTTTGATCATAAATGTTCGTGCAGCTTTACATAATATTTGCAATCATTACAATGTACCATACGACGAAGAGGATATTGCAGATGTGCAAAATGAGAATTCGGAAATTGCAATAGAAACTTCTGAAAATGACTATACTCCTATGCGACAAGCTGCAGAAGAAATCAGAAGAAATGTACTGTCTTGTTTGCATTGATTTTTACTATATTTCTTCAGGTTTTTATCAAAAAATAATAAAGCTTCTTGCTTCAGGTACAAACTCAAATCCATTGTTTTTTAATATAAAATAAGATCACATTCATAGCTTAAAAGTAAATGTATCTACTTAAAGAATTCAGTCCACTATATTTTCTAAAC
>NW_023458557.1:23971751-24002945 GCF_013731165.1 Rhagoletis pomonella | reverse complement strand
GAAAGAGGGCAGCTGTTGGAAAGGGGGGCGTGGCACCTCCCATATAAATCGAATTTTTATACTGCATATCTCTGAAAGTATTCATGGTACAGTACTGGAACTTCGTATGGAGATATGTATGTAGTTGAAATCAAGCCCATACTCATGGAGACAATTTGGCTATTTGAAAAAGGGGTGTGAAGCCTGCAAACGTACCGACCTTTAGCTATCTTTGAATGTATTTTTTAATTCTTCTGTAGGTGTGTTTGTGAGTGAAATCCTCCTAAATGGTTGTACGGATTTTAACGAAGAGGAAAAAATTTATTTCGCTTTGCGAATAACCGTGCTATGAAATGCCACACAACTGGAGAATTTGAAGAACTCCTTCACGGATATAACACTTTCCTTAGGTTATTTAAAGCGGCAAATGACCACCAAACCATAATCTTAGCAGACGAATGTGCCAATGGAAATCGTAAACGTGAATTGTTGGACCAAAAAGTTTCAATAAAATATATAAAAATTTTGGGCGGGACAAAGTTCGCCGGGTCTGCTAGTTGTTTTATATTTAAAAAGCACAGATGCCGACATTTCTCGCCGGACGCTTCAATGTTTGCAAAAAAGTTCGAATCTTACATATATACATATGTTCATACATAACAACCATCGAATGGTAGCAGCTTCCATCACTTAATCGATGATTTATGTACATACATATGTACATATTACGTAAATTTTTTAAATAGCCAAAAATGTGTGTCCATCCCGCGACCTCTCTTTATGACCAGTTTTTATTGTCAA
The DNA here is from genome assembly GCF_013731165.1 of Rhagoletis pomonella. NCBI lineage: Eukaryota > Metazoa > Arthropoda > Insecta > Diptera > Tephritidae > Rhagoletis > Rhagoletis pomonella. Next base: position 24,002,165 of record NW_023458557.1, on the reverse strand, counting down.
ATCAATATTTTCATTTCACAATACCAGGCGCTCATGCATGTGAAGTAACTAGTTTGCTATTTCTAAGCTGAAATTTGTTTTGTATAAATTTTTAAATTTCCAAAAATCTACTTTGTGAATTTCAAAGGATTCTACAAACGAATTAAAAAGTGATACAAACAAATCTATGGGTATGGAAAGCTTGCTACTTCATATGTATGAGCGCCTGGTATTGGGAAATGAAAATATCGTATTGTAAAATTAAAAATTGGTTCTTTGTATAACATGAGTCCACTTTCTTTAAAAATATGCTGTTGGCTAAATATTCGGAGCGCCCTTCATTGTTTCTCGATGTTTGTTATTTAACATAAGAGTCAGCTCTAACATTATGTAGCATTTAACGAAAACTTCCAAAAATACTCAAAAAATACTTGGGAAGGAACATCTCTTTTGTGGAAGTTTGACAGCATGGTACTGCAGATTTATGTTCCTCTTTTTTCGGAACATAATTTGAGTACTTTTTTTATGTATACAGCGCTCAATAACTTCACTTCTCTTTCTTCCATACCCTTTTGGTATGAGTAGTTTAAATATTTGAAGAAAACTTCACAATGAAGCAAACTGAATTCCGATGCAGACCTTTATTATGTATATTGTGAAATAAATAAAAATGAATAACTGTTTGCAAGATTTGCGACATTATTGTTATGTTTGTGGAAAATTTAACATAGGGAGCAGTCTGCCTGGTACAGGCGACCGTGTGAAAGAATGGTATGAGCAAAATTTTGGAATGCCTTTCATATAAAAAGTAAATTGGGTACCTAAAGAAATGTGTAGAGCTTGCTATGAACCAGAAGTACACAAAAATGCACATCCTGGTACTTCTTATATGAGAATTCATACTGAGAGTGCCGATGTAAATTTACAGGTACCAGAAAGGCGAAACCGTAGTTTTTTAACTTCATCTAATTTTTCATCATTATTTCGCTTTTTTGTACTTTCATATAGAGCTCTAGATACCCGGGTATCGAGCAATGCGAGTAGCTCGATACTCGCTCGAAACTCGTTCATTGCTCAACTGCTCAAATGTTTGTTCAAAATTTTCGAGTTTTTAAACAATTTCATAAACAAAAGAAAATTTGTAAATTGCATTTGTCAGCAGCTGCTTTCCAATTCATGTTAAATAAATTATATTATTAAATACCAATGTAACAATCTCTGCATTATATATCAATAATTTGAAAATTTTAAAAAGTTCCTACCAAAAATGTCAATATAATAAAAAAACAATTGCTCAAATTACTCGAAAAAACTCGAATTGCTAGAGCTCATGCTCGAAAATTTTCGAGTAATGAGCATTGAACACGTGTGCGAGTACTCGCTGCTCATATACCCGGGCTGTTTGAAAATGTGCGAACAAAATCGAGAGCTCTACTTTCATAGCATATTTTTTTTAAAGATAAATAAAAAACTCATTTTGTTATAAAAATAGCTGTTCTCATACAAATTTAACATAAATACTTCTGTAATCTATATATTAATCTCAAATAAGGCGCTTATTCCCAGCGATCTAAAGGTCGTACAGAGGTAAATTATACATCAAATTAAAGTGCTCGATCTGAAACTTTGCACAAATTTGCAGATTTAAGATTCATTAAACCATTTTCGAAATTTTTGCGTCGAAAGATTTACAAATTTTTACATTGAGCAAAGCATTGCTACGTTCATTTCGAGAGGCAGCGTCTCAGCGGGACATAAGAGAATGAAAAATTGTTCCATTTATTCCCTTTCGTTTCTGTTTTTGTTTCATATCGTTCAAAGCATTGCTACGTTCGTGTGCATGTAGGCAGCGATACAGCGGAAGATCTGCAAAGAAAATGTTCCCGTTGGCTCTGTATATTCATACACAGCAGTGTTGCGATTTTAGCCGTTTTCTGGCTAGATTTAGCCGGTTGCGATAGCAAACTGCCGGAGAAATGTCGATTTAGCCAGAAGCCGATTTGTTAGCCGTTTTGCACAAAAAAATTAGCCGATTTCGCTAGTTGCCTTGTTTTCTTAAATTTTAAATATGTATATATGTTTCCATTTTTGACTAGGCGACCCAAAATTTGTTAGAAATGGATACTAGCCTTATCGTGGAGAAATTTTTCATGTCACGCAGGGTTGTATGAAATTATTTTAAACGAAGAAGGGTTTCTCTTCATAAAATGTTTGTTATAAATGTCTTAATTTTAAGTGTGAAGTTTTATTCGCAAACTTAGAAAATAAGAAATTGTTTCCCTGTTAAGACACTTAAGATGCGTTTGTGTTTGGATATAGTGCCAACAAACAGAATAAATATTACATGTAGATATTGTCTTCCCATATAGCGCATATTCAATTCTGCCTAAATTAAAAAACACAATTTTTGCCCACTCCCAAAGGTTTAAGGTAAGGGAAAAATTTATATTTTCAAGCACTATGTACACATATGTATGTATTTTTTTAAACAAACTTTTTTGCTGAGAACTTATTTAAATTCCAAAAACCGAATGCCAACTTGAATTAAAGGAACCAACACTGAAGTGAGTCAAAATTAAAATAAAAGAGCACAAATTTCTATACAAAGCAAAACTCTCTGGGAATCCTACGAGACATCTGCCGGTCATATGACCGGTCATCTAAATGGGAGATATGCAGTCTAGTGGCATCATATTTTACATCAGAATTGAAGGGATTTCTGAAAAATCTGACCAGTTCTTTTGTGTAACTGTGATTTTGCATCCCTTGTCAACATATGGCCTCGGTTGATGTTAACTTAAGGTCGTTGTTTTACTGCCTTAAAATTGAAGGGAAATTTTCACAGCGTTTTTTATGTGTATTGGTTTCTATTTGAGTGTATTGAGAATCGGTCAGTCCGAAAAGGCCTTGTAGGGAAGACAATAGCTTTGTTCGTTGAAAATCCAGCGAGAATTATCAGTCAAAATATCAGATAGTAAGAGAAAATGCTCCCAAATTCTCTCTCATGTAGAGAAACTTGCAATTTTCTGTACGAACGCAAATTCTTATCGAATTTTTAAATTTTTATAGAATTTTTAAAATTCTTTCAGAGGAGCAAAAAACAGGATCTACGTGTATATATCTTGTCAGTCCGACTTTCTTCAACATACGTTTCAATTTCTTAAGAATACAGTTTTTTTCCGAGTACCTTTCAAAGCATTGGAATTAACTAAATTAATTAAGTAAACAAGTATTGACTTACATTTTTCATTTTAAAATCGCTCCAGTTTGTAAATTTTTAAATTTAACGAACTTGTTTATTCAAATTATCGTCGACAAAAAATCCAACCATGTGCCACAATCATATGTTTTTCCTAATTGCAAATTCTTGCTGGAAAAATTTTTTCCGGCTCGAATTTATAACTTCTCTCCAAGAAATAGTCTTTTTACTCGTGATTTATTTAAATAAAACATGTGAAATTTAGTTGAAACATTTTAGCCGGTTTTATTTGCCAATTTAGCCGGTTCGTCCAAAAAGTTCTGGCAACACTGATACACAGTGTCAACAACAATATCGCTGCTGCGCTGTCGCTTTATTTTGATTTGAGCATTTTTATGTTTCATTTATTCGTTTTCGTCCCTGTTTTTGTTTCATATGATGCAGCGGAAGATCTGCAAAACAAAAATGTTGCTTTTGCCTCTGTACAGATACCCATATAAATCTTACATGGTTTATTTCGATGTTTTTTCTGAGGCAAATATGGTTCTATTTGTATTATAAATCTATATATATATCTATATATAATCGTACAGAGACAATTTACTTTCAAATTAAGGATCTGGATCTGAAACTTTGCACAAACATTTCAGATTTGAGAACCGATATCGATATACATATTTGCAGGGAAAGATTTTTAAAATCATTCATTTTCTCATTTTCACCAATTTTGCACAATTTCATTTCTTTATTTTCAATTTTGTATAGTTTTATAATGTTGGAAAACTTAAAAAAATCCTGGCGGGCGAAATGAGGGAACGGTAAAGTATTTTAAACTCTCGATAAATATGCGTTTCAGAGAATCTGGTTATTTCAGTTTTCTCTTGCGGGATATAGAAGGGCGAGAACTTTCGCCAGACTCAAAAATTAAGATTAGAGCCAGAAGAGATTATTTTTGCGAGATTTAGCCGATTGGGTATTTGAACCTCAGCCTGGTGTAATTAATCGAAACCACTTGAAGGATCGATCAATTGCGAGTCCACAAAATAAGCACTGTACGATAGTTAATAAAGAAATGGTTAATATGTTGTCCGGAGTAGATATGGCGTCGATATCTACTGTCGTCTCCGAATATCCACAGGAGCAAGTAGAAGTAGGGGAGTTGCACCTCATGACTTGATACTAAAAGTTAGAGCAGTTGTGATGCTAATCCATAACCTAAATATGTACATACAAAAGGTTAGTTAATGGATTTTAAAAATGCGATTCGAATTATACTATCCCATATAATTTAACAGCCCAGTGAATCAACACTTGCTTTTGTATTTAAACGTCGCCAATTCAAAATTATTGTAGCGTTCGCAATAATAATAAATAAGTCTCAAGGTCAGACCCTAGCAAGAGGATTGCTTAACACATGGCGTATTGAGTAGAGTACGATCTTGCCGAAATACCAAGTTAAAGTTAACAACCAAAAGGAATGCATGTGGTTTTTAGAATAAAGAAATATGCATGAATAAAGATTATTACTAGTATTACTATATTTTTATTACCTTCCTTTTATTAGCTCGGGATGTAACTATGTAATATTGATGCGCCTAAAAGATGCAGCGATTTCTATTCTCAAGTTTCATACCTGATGACAGTACGAATGGCAATTATAATAGGGAGGTTTTAGTTTTTTAAACTATAATTTTATTTATTAACAAAAATAATTAAATAATCTTTGTAACATCATCCAGCATAAATCAACATTTACATGATGCGATTTTCTAAGCGATTCAACATCCTTTTCCACTACGTCGCCTGTGTAAACTGTGTTTCCATTTTCTAGAAAGCAATAAAATCGCCTTCAACTATTCAGGCGATGTTGAATCGTTTACAAAATCGCCTCATGTAAATGCTACTTAACTTTTACAATGAAACAGGAATAAAAAATGGATAAATAGTAAAAATACTATTTTTCGATGAAAAACCATAGAAAATAGCAAAAATTGTACGTCAGCGCCACCTAGCGTAAGTCTTAAAATCAAAAATGAATTCCTCGACCCAAAAAACAGTAATATACCATAACATTCCAGAATAATTCCATTATTTGATCGAATTTTACTTAACTTTTCCGGTAAACAGGCTCACCAAATTTACCCAGTGGGAAATTGTAGGCCCCTATTATTGCATTCGATCTTCGACTGTGGTCGAAGGTGCTGATCGAACGAGTTTTCATTTGGTATTTGGCTATTGTGAATTTCGCTTGTTTAGGTTGTTCACAATAGTATATTTTTTACCGCTGAGAAGCTTTGTTTACAAATCGAGCAAACTAAATAGTGTGCTAATCAGGGTGGTCCAAAAATGTATGTGAAAAAGTAAAGTAAAGTCGGAATTTTTATGCTCTCACCCCCTAGGATCGTTCAATACCGAAAAAAAGTATACCCTCATTTTTTTATTTTTAAATCACAAAATATTTAGAGGTCGCTCAAAGCGCCCAAAGTTGTCCATGTATTTTATATAGGTACGGTGACCATATTAACCAACGTAAAATAAAGGACATTTTTTTCAAAATGAGTTGGGAATACGTACATACAACTTGTATGATAAAAGTACCTTACCCATATTGTAATTTAAATCAGATATTTACCAGTTAATTAACCGATTCCGAAAAATGAAACCAAATCATTTTCCAGGACTTCGCCATCCTTTGCTGCCAAAATGCGTTTACCGTAATTCATACTGCACGGCGAAGCCAGGACACAGTGGTTCAAAATTGGAATTTAATGTTCATAATTCACCGGAGTCTTCATTTTTCAACCAATTTTTACTAAAAAAAAATATTTTGGTGAACATTTTTTTATAACATTTTTTTTTTTGTTTCTAATTCTTTCGTTGTGGGAGAACCATACAATTGTTTTCAACTAGTCTTTGTTATGCAATATTTATTAACTGGAACAGGAGAATACATTTTTTTTAAATTGCCACTTTTTCTGCATTTTTCACTAAAAAATTTAATATAACCAAATAAAAATTCACAAATCAGGCTCAACTGGTCTCTTGCAATTATTATAAGCTTTCATAAAAAAATGATCAAATTAAGTGAAAAAAATGAAGGCTGCAGTGAATTACGAACACTAAATGCCAGTTTTGAGCCACTGAGCGATAGGGGGTTTATTTTTCTCCTTCAGTGGAACTGGAAACTCAGCGTGCAACACGTTCCTGAGCACAACTTTCCCTGTGCTTTATAGATTGTACAAAGATTACCGATTAAATAAAAGCCCGTAAGTGGGGTGCGAAACAAGCTGACGAAGGTTTTCAAAATATTTTATAAGAGACATTTTTATTTTTCATATTCTGTGTTTAAAAATTTACCTCTCAAAAATGCAGAGCTGATTTAAAGGACAGTTCAAGAAATAAAGGACAAAAGGCGTCCTTTATTTTGAAAAAAGTTATACAGGACAGGGGGTTAAAATAAAGGACTGCCCTTTAAAATAAAGGACGGATGGTCACCGTATATATAGGGAAAAACTACTTTTCGTAGAAATGGTATAGAATACCTAAAAACCAATATTTTTCTACCAAAAACTCTGGTATTATTGCAGATATAATACCCAATTGTTTATTTAACCATTTTTTCATTGCAACTATAATTTATAGGTCCGCCAAAAACCAACAAACACCCCGAAAAATGCTATGGGCGACAAATAAAAAATCGTTAGTATTAACAAGTAAGAAAGTCTAAGTTCGGGCGGAGCCCAACATTAAATACCCGGCGCAAGTATTAAATATATGTTTTTTCACCTTTCCGAAAGCTACCGCTACATGGTAAGCCGGGGTGTATCAATTTTGAGTAAATTAGCGTCCTTCAATTTCGAAATATTGAAGTTTCAAGCATTTCTGAAACTTACCGTTATATGAAAAGCGGCCGTAATTTTAGTCCGATTCCAATAATTTTCAACGTTTTGCTTATATGTGGCAAGCACAATAACCACACCGAGTTTGGTACAAATAGGTAGAACGGTCACCGACATACATATATGTGTTCTAAGTAGGCGGTGCCACACCAATTTTCCAAAATTTTAACATAAACGTATTTCTTGGTAAAGAATTGTTGCAAGCATCAATTTTGAATAAATTAGCTTCAATATTTACTGATTTATCGAAGATTTTGATTTCTCTAAATTACCGTTATAAGGGATGTGGGCGTGGTTATCGCCCGATTTTTAAAATTTTAGGCGATTTTGTATGTTGTACCAAGGCCAACAACTGTGCAAAGTTTGGAAGAAATTGGTGCAGCGGTTACCAAGATATACACATGTAACCATAAGTGGGCGTGGCTACGCCCATTTTCCAAAACTTTATAATATTCTTATTTTTCGTCTAAAAATTATTGTAAATATCAATTTTGAGTGAATTATCTTCAGTAGTTACTAAAATATCGCAGTTTTCGTATTTCTGGAAATTACCGTTATATAGGAAGTAGGCGTGGTTACAGTCCGATTTCAATACCGCCCTACCTTGGATTAAGAGAAACCTACACACCAAATTTCGTTGAGATAACTCAATTTTTTCTCGAGTTATCGTGTACACGGACGGTCGGACAGACGGACGGACAGACAGACATGGCTTAATCGATTTCTTTTTTCATGCTGAGCATTTATGTATACATTTGTCTATATCTATCTCGATTCGTTTTGGCTGTTACAAACAACCGTTATGTGAACAAAATTAATATACCCTTGTGCACAAGTGCGCTCGGGTGTAAAAAATGGTTAAATAAACAATTGGGTATTATTATTGAAAGTATCCTGAAGAGAACCAGAGTTTTCCGATCAAAAAATATTGATTTTCAACAATTCTAACCATTTCTACGAAACATTTTATTTTTCCCATATAAAAATACATGGAAAACTTTGAGCGCTTTGAGCAACCTCTAAATAGGGGTATACTTTTTTCGATATAGAGCAATCCTAGGGGGTGAGAGCATTACAATTCCGACTTTGCTGTTTTTGGACCACCCTAGTGCTTATACATATGTACATATGTGAATCTGTGCAAATTGAAATGGAATAAAAAAGAAAGCGAGTTTATAAAAACGTAAAAATTAGTTCTGGTTCATCGATTCGTCAGAGGACGAGAGCTTAGAAAACTGGCCAGGAGCAGAAAACGTTTAAGAGAGTTTAAGTGTAGTCTTTCGAATATATTTTGACATACCATATATTTAAGAAAATTTGTGATCCAAATCTATAAACAGCTCTATTACCTTGTTTATACTTACCCAAGAACCTGCATTAACAAAAAGCTGATCTGCCTCAACACATATTTCTTTCAAGCATTTATACCTTTGTCGTTATGGCCCACTCGCTGAAACCGTATTCAAAAGTAAACCAAATTTATTATTTTTATTCGATATTTCTTAAATTATTTATTTGCGCGGTGTAGCGTAATGGAAGCGAACAAGAATTCAAATTTGTTATAATAATAATTCAAATTTAAAACGGGCTGTATAAAGAAAACCAGCCTTTTTTTCACTTCGCGTCAAATGAGTGATGTGTTTATACCAGTTTTCTAACCGATGTGAGAAATAAAAAAGCGATTTGAAAACAAATTCGAGTCAATACACTTTCGAATTTTTGAGCGTATTGAAAGTTGGTTTATGCTTCCGTTTTGAATCACAACGAACTGGGTCAAAGCGCTTTATGTGTTGGTATAAACAAGGTATATGATTTTGTTCTCAGAGATCGTGCCAACAGAGTATTGGAATTTTCTTTCACAAGTAAAACCAGCTTTTCGAGCTTGTTACCTTGTTTATACCGACACATAAAGCGCTATGACTCAGTTCGGTGTGGTTCAAATCAGATGCATAAACAAAATTTCAATGCGTGCTGAAATCGATAGGTGTATTGACTCAAATTTGTTTTCAAATCTTTTTTTTATTTCTCACATCGGTTAAAAAAAACCGTATAAACGAATAACTCATTTAACGTAAAATCAAAATTGGCTATTCTTCTTTATACAGCCCGTTTTTAATTGTATTTATTATTAATAAATTTGTATTTCTGCTCGTTTCCATTTCGGTCCACCGCGTAAATTGATTATTAAATAAATATCGAATGAAAGTAACGAAGTTTGTTTACTTTTCAATACGGTTTAATCGAGTGCACTATAAAGACTGAGGAATAAACGTTAGAAAGAAATATTTGTTGAATCAAATCGGTTTTTTGTTAATGCGGTTTCTTCGTAGGTATAAACAAGGTATGTGTTTAGTATTCACGACGTTAGAACTGCATGAAATTAATACAAAATTTTTAAAATTATTGTCTAGCCGCCAAAAAGTAAGAAAACAAATGCGAAATCATACATTTTTCACAATTTTCTAACACTTCGCCACACTATCGAAAGCAAAATTCTGTTAGACAAAAAATTTTATACTTAACGATAATTTCGACACGGTTGCTAGTTCATAATATGAATTTCACTTTCGAAATCGAATGCAACTCATCCCAGTCGGAAAATGAGTTAGGAATTACGTAAGTGTTTCATTATTTAATGCATGATAAATTTTAATTCTAAAATAGATACTGAAATTAGGTGAAAAGTAGTCCGAATAGTAAATTTATACATTTGATCTAACATTATATAGTAATGCAAAAATTAGTTTATAGCAGAATATATTCAACTATACATTACACGATAAACGAGAAGATAATAGAAAAATAAGCGATATTGTAAACATTATCGATATATTTTTACCGGTATTAGCAAATACACATCGTCTGCCGCTTTTACATATGGGCAATTCTCAATTAGTTCGAACTTTCGCATGACTCGCCAATTTTTCTTCGGACACATAATTTTCGCTTGTTAATTAACACAAATCAGGTTACTTATATTGTGTAGATTATGTAAATGCAAAAAAGGACCACCATACATATTTTCTACCCAAATATGCATATAATTTAGAAATAAAATTGGGCAATTTTCATAAATAAATGAGCGACTCCTATTTATTTTATTTTTTTACGTTGCAAAAATTGGGGCGTTGATTGGTCATGTTTGAGTTTATAATTCACTGGTAGTATTTGGAGAGGAGAATCGAAAACACCACGTTAGATGTAAGTGCTTGCAATAGAAAAGAAGTTATGAAGAGTCAAAGAGGCGTGACTCCTTTTTTAAATTCTTACACTTGCGGGTTTTATTGTATACTGTAGCTGATGCGTACCTAAAACTGTTATCGGATAACTTTTATAGTGTTCTGGAGCATAAGAGGAATCAATCTAGACATGGCAGGCTTATGTGCTCTCATTAGAAGAAGTTAAAAACAACTTCTTGAAAAGGTTACGATGCGTGCTCAATGGTAAAAATACATATTTTTTATTAGCACATCTTCTGGAATTGGAAAATTTAGCCAAATACGTGTGTTGTGCTCTATTGTACAATATACTATTGAACTATGATCCTCGTGTACCACTTTTTTATTTGTTCATTAAAAAGTTACAGAGCGAAAAAGAAATAAGAAAAGCCGAAAAAACTATATATATAATTCTAAAGGCATTTTTTGTCCATGTCATGAAATCTGCACCGTTCGTTTGATTTTCGAAAATGATGTGTCAAATGAGAGAGCTTGGGCTGTAGATGCTAGGACTTACCATTGATTTTTGGCGGTTTGTGTTCGGAAATTTTTTTATATGAAAAAAATGCGGAGCATCGTCAATAAAAAAAATTGCCAAAAATCAACGGTAAGTCCAAGATACTTAAAATTTGCAATTTGCTTGCTAAAATTTAATGGGCTACAAAGCTTAATACCAAAATTTTGTCTAAAGATGCTGATCAAGACATTAGAGGATTTGGTCAAACTTTGCAAAATTTTCATGACTTTTGCACAAAGTCTGAAATTTGGATTTATTTCATGTTTGTTAATTAACCAGCTATAATTTCTTAAAAAAATAGTAAACGTTAAATAAAATGTATAAAAATAGCCAAAACTTACTAAAAAGTCCCGTCCCAGTTTTTATTTGGTTCGCTGTATGTGTATCTCAAAATCGGACAATAACCACGCCCACATCTACTTGCGCGGGGTATTTAATATTCGGCTCTGCTCGAACTTGAGACTTTAACTTGTTTTGAATTCAAGTTTTTCGTTCTTGGGAAACAACGAAAATGTAAAAAGCAAAACAAGAAACTTGAAACTTGAAACGCCTTGACAGTACAGGCGAATGTGTACTCTTCCCTTCTCACCCCTCTCTTCCAGTTGCAAGCAGAATTGAATTCAATACTTGGTGCAAACATTTATTTTCTGTCAATCGGCTGGTTTATAAAAAAAAGGCAAATTTTCAAATAAGATAGTGCAGAATCAATACAAAATCCTTCTTCTCGCTCTTATTACTTCACCTGGTACAATTTCACCATGACTTGCACCGTGTAAAACCCGTCATACATATTTTCAATTTATGACAATAAATACATCCATTTTTTATAATATTTACATATTTTCACGCAGTATCTTCCATACAGAAATTTTTTTTCGAAAATACTTTATATGGAAAAAATGCAAAACTCCTTCAACAAAAAAATTTCAAAAATCAACGCGATTTTTGAGTAATTTTTTACTAGAATTTAATCGGCTGCAAACTGCATACTCAAAAAAATTCTAAAAAATCTGATTAAAAGGTTGAAGATTTTGATGAAAATTTGCTGAATTTTCGGGAGTTTTGCACAAAGTTTAGGAATTATACTTTTATAATTTTTGTTGTAGAATGAACCAATTTGCGGAAAAATATTATAATGGAAATTGTTGCATATATTTTGAAAAATTTGCTGTGCCAATACTTTCTTTCGGCAGTGTATATATATACAATGCACATAGAACTTGCACCGTTACGTTATCACTAATTATTTCGCTATTTGCACTTGCATATATGTAACTTATTTGAGATCTATATCCCAAAATAATTCACTTTGCAATTAAAATTTGTTTTTCCCCTTTCATCTTTTGCTTAAAACTATTTCGATAAAGAAATGTTACTAGAGTTCACCCTTTAATGCAAAATGTGTGCATTTGAGCGAAAGTGGAAAAATGTGAAATATTCTACAGCTTTTTAAACAAACATATGGCAACGTTTCGCACTTTAAGTTTCGCACAAACGCACAGCTAAAACCCTGACTGGCAGCCTTATTCTGTATCATGAACGATAGGCAACACGAACGATTCGTCTGCAGAGAAATGCTTAAAAAATTAGTCCGGCGGCAACCGAAACCATTGCATAGGGACACGAATTTCGATACGATACGATACCATATCGATACTTTTGGCATTCTATACCAATATTTTTTACACGATAGTTTTAAAGCGATATGTTTTGGAATCGAGTACCAGAACCCTGGTATCGTATCGAATGTCTAAAACTCAAATTAATAAGATAATCACCCTCATTGCGAGAGTCGTGTAGAATGCAAGTCGTTTTTCGAGGGTCGAATCATATCGATAATTTCACGTCATTGCCTAAAATTTGTATTAAAACGGAAAAACTTGGCAGCACTGTATAGTTTCTGACGCTTTTCGTCGTTTACTTATTTCGGCACGACAGTAGACAATGCCAATGTTGTCGAGTCGTACAATTTAGCCTAATTCACGACTTACGAAATGAAGCTGCATGTGACTGACAATTCTTCCCGATATAAATTGGGCTTTAAAGAAGAGAAATTTGTACTATAGTTTAGATTGCATGTAGCGGGATTTGAACCCACGGCCTCGGTGTTTTAAGTCAACATCTCTACGTGTAAAAATAATAATAGATTGGCGTTTACACAATATGTTAGTGTTTGGCCGAGCTTCTCCTCCGATTTGGTGCGTGGCCGTGGTGTTGTGCCTTACGCCACTCTAAACGGCGATTGTATTTTTTTATGAGAAGCTGTTTTCCTTGGCAGAAATACACTCGGAGGTTTGCACACTTCTAGTCACTACACCACAGCAGCCTTCATACGACACCAATGTTGAGAATTTTTTTTTTTATTTTGGCATCGATATTTGGGATATGGAATCTTTTTATTCCGATATTAATGGGTACCCGATATTTTTACAGCGATACTTTAAATGAGTATCATATCGATACTTTCCGTTCGATATCGTGTCCTTACCATTGCAACGTAATATATGAAAAGCAAGACGAAGAAGACCGATAGAGTAATAAAATCACAATTAGCGATGTTGTCGTCTGCAGACGAATCGTTCGTGTTGCCTATCGTTCGTGATACAGAATAAGGCTTTGAAATGCAAAGAGCGAGAGAACTGTGTTGTGCTGTGCTGGGCATGAATCACGTATGACGACAATCGTCTGAACGATATCGTGTCGAGATTGTCTTGCTTCATAAAAATCAAAAATTGCTTGATCGTTTGTGCGATATCGTCTACTCGATTCGAGTTTTGCTTCACGTAACAGTAACAGTAACAAGTAACAAGTAACAGCAACACAAATGCATAAATCAGTGTTTTGACAACATCGTTTTGTCAGTATCGTTTGAACGACTATCGTTTCAAAGTTACGTGATTCATGCCCTGTTCGCACATCAGTCGGCAGTTAAGCTGAACTGTTTGTGAAATTTCGCAGCCAAAGCAACTACACTTTGCAAAACAAAGCGCTCAGTTTTGTCTTTCGCATTTTCGCATCAAAGAGCGAACTCTAGTATTGTAATTTTCCTTTTATGGTTTATGTACATAAATGTCTTGAACAATGAAGCTTGTGTTTATGTAAATTCATGCAAAATATATTCATAAGTTATTGCGATAAATATTTGTGAATTCATCATACAATTTGTTTTGAATTTTAATTAGAGAAATAATGTCTAATATAAAATTCACTTTTTCTGTCTGAAATACATCCAAATTTTCTCATTGTATTTCACACAAAAAATGAAGATTTTGTGTTTGGGGATTTTGAATTTGGGTATTTTGATTTTGTGGATGTTGAGGTACACCCCTGAGCGTTTCTGTCTAGTCGTACATGACTAAGCCAGCATAAATGTTTCTACAGCATCTACACCATTTCCAGTTGGATTTTAGAAAGAGTCAATTGGATGTTAGAAAGAGTCAATTGGATTTTAGAATAGTCAACTGGATTTTAGAAAGCGTAAATTGGCTTTCAGAATACTCAACTGGACTTTAGAAAACGTAAATTGGATTTTAGAATAGTCAACTGGATTTTAGAAAGCGTAAATTGGATTTTAGAAAATGTAAAGTGAATTTTAGAACTTTCTACAAAAATTTTGAAGTAGCCAGTTTTTTCTTATGTGCGGTATTTGTCAATGCAAATTTTTCTATGTAAAATATTCACTTTTAAGCGAACAGTACTACTTTCTATGCGGATGCAATAGCCAAACGAGATATGAGAGCTGGTGAATAAAATTTTTTTAAAAGGCATTTTATTTCTTCCAAGTATGTAAAACATGGAATTTTGTTACATATACTATTGTCTTGCTCTTCCAATTTACATTACTCATTACTATTACATTACATTTCACTCCTGTGCACCTATATTCTTTTTATATACATTATTCTACATAATTTTAATATTCCGCTCACGTCTTCATTATCCGCTTTCTTTTATACTTCATACAGATCGTATATTCCTAAATGTAACCTGTTGTTTAACTTTAATATATATTATATTGTTAAAACTTAATAAAAAGTAGTTATAACCTGATACTTCAGCAATATTTGAAACTACATAATCATATGCATAGCATAGTGTATGAATCATTAAAAAATCCAATTAACGCTTTCTAAAATCCAATTTACACTTTCTCAAATCCAATTGACAATTCTCAAATCCAATTGACTCTTTCTAAAATCCAGTTGACTATTCTAAAATCCAATTGATCGTTTCTAAAATCCAGTTGACTATTCTAAAATCCATATGGCCCTTTCTAAAATCCAGTTGACTATTCTAAAGTCCAATTTACGCTTTCTAAAATACAATTGACTATTCTAAAATCCAATTGACGCCTTCCAAAATCCAACTGGAAAAGGTGTAGATTTATTTCTGCGTCAAAAATAAAATTTTGAAAAAAATGTCGCTTACATATTTTTGGCGATTAGGGCTCGATATGTTATTTAGTTCAAAACGAAAAAGTTTGGATGGTAAGTGTATCAAATTTCTCAAACGAAATTTTATGGGACACCCTAATGTGCATCAGAGTGGTCCAAAAAAATAAAGTCGGAGTTTTAATGCCGGCACACCCTAGGATTGATCTATATCGAAAAAATATACCCCTATTTTTTTATTTTGAAATCAAAAAATATTTAGGGAGTGCTCAAAGCGCTCAAAGTTTTCCATGTATTTTATATGGAGAAAAAACGATTTTTCGTAGAAATGGTATAAAACTCTTGAAAATCAATATTTTTCGACCGGAAAACTGTGGGTCTCTTCAAGAGACTTCCAGTATTAATATCCAATTGTTTATTTACCCATTTTTTATGATGATTTTATGATTAAGATTTTTTATTGGTCCCCCATTGCATTTTCTAAGGGCTTTGGAGGACCTATAAAATATAGTTACCATGAAAAAATTGTTAAAGAAACAATTGAGTATTATTACTGGGAATCTCCTGAAGATGAGTAAAGTTTTCCGATCGAAAAATATTGATTTTAAAGAATTCTATATAACAATCCTAGGGGGTGGCGGCATTAAAAATTCGACCTTATTTTTTTTTACATACATTTTTGGACCACTTTAATGTACATACATAAATTTCAGTTTTTAAAGACTTACCTCAAGAGTCTTGTTGGACCAATCGCTTCCATCCCTTTTCAGATTTTCAACAATTTCCTCAACAGAATTAGCTGTGAAACATTTATTTATTTTATCCATGACTGCGTTCAGAATGAAATCATTTTTAGAGGGTGAGTTATACTTTTCAAGGATATTGGGTACTATATCTGCATCTTTACAATTAAGCAGATCATTTTGTAAATCTCCTAGTTTCGTACTCTCACAATAGTGCGTTGCTATTCCCGCTTTCAATACATCATCTCCTTTCAGTCTAAACCCAGTCAGCCCAAGGAAGAGTCCAAGTTTTCCCTGTAGCCGCGGCAGGAAATAAGAACCACCTACGTCCGGGAAAAGACCGATAGCGGTTTCGGGCATAGCGAGAAGTGTACGTTCAGTTGCAATACGGTATTTCCCATGAACAGAGAGGCCAACACCACCACCCATGGTAATGCCATCCATAATAGCAATGTACGGTATAATGTAATTGCCAATTAATGCATTTAATGTATATTCTTCTCGGAAAAAAGCCTTAGATTCCTCAGTAGGCCCTGCTTCGACTATGGATCGTACATCGCCACCGGCACAAAATGCCTTTCCTCCAGCGCCTTTGATTATTACCATTAATTTCGACAATTCACATTTTTTCAAGTGTTTATATATTTTTCTTGTCATATCTAAATTAAGTGCGTTTAAAGCGTTAGGTCGGTTCAGAATAATCATACCCTTATCAGATGACTCAGGAGCCAGCACAAACGAGGAATTTTCGCGCACATTTATCAAAGATGCCATTATGGAACCGCTTGAGGGCTTCTTTGTAAGTATAGGCATGGAAAAGGTACGATGACCAAACGCATAAATTATTCGCTGAATTGGATGCATCTTGAAGAAAAAAATTTACCATCAATGTACATTTAATAAAATATATAAGTATATAAGTAAAAAATTACACTCACAAATTATACGCACAATGACAGTATGAATTACAACAAACACATCATTTTGATGTCATGCTTTTTACGGCGAAAAATTCAGCTGTCGCCCCAACACTACCTTATCAAATTCGCCTTTAATTGAACTACATATTTGGATAAGTTAAATAATAATAATAATTTGCCCTTGCACATTTGCTAGTGTTAGGCCGAGCTTCTCCTCCAATTTGTGGCGTGCGCCTTGGTGTTGTCACATAAAGGGGAGGAAGCTACAGTTTTACGCCGCCTCCGAACAGCGATTATATTTTTATGAGAAGCTGTTTTTCATGGCAGAAATACACTCGGAGGTTTGCCATTGCCTCCCCAGGAGTGACCGCTGTTAGAAAAAAAACAAAACTGTGTTCTTTATTTTTTTATTTTTTGATGTTGGGTTGAACCAGGCCCTGCGGAATGGAAGCGCGCACTGCTAACCACTACACCAGCGGTCGCCAGACAATAGACAAGTTAAATAGGTGAAGATAAAAAAAGACCAAAATTATTATTATTACGGTTTCCTACCATATTCATTGTACATACATAATTAGACTGAATTCGTATTTTTGCTGTACATATCGTTTTTGATAAATTTTCACCAATGCTCCACATTATATTAGCATATATATGTATGTACATGCATGCATACATATGTACATATTCCCTCGCTATGGCAGGCACCTTGTCGTTGGTGCGGGGGCTTAGCTGAATTGCCGATCAGCCCATCTCTGGTCTGGGGTATCGTGGACGCGCTCGTCGCTTCTGCGCTACCTTGTCTCCAGATTGGGGCTGCCGGCAAACGGTGACCAAGAACTGCCACCTCCTAATCCAGGGTGTTACGCGAGACCGTGCCTATTGGACGGTTTGCAGCCAGGAGGGAATAAACCGGCTGTAATATAACGGCGCCTCTTCGACACCGGGCCGCATCGAGGAGTAACGGTGGCCTTACCGCGACATGGGGCGCTGGCGCGGCGGACCAGATGAGATCCCCTTTTACAACTTTGACTGCTGAGCTTGCCTAGCCGAGCTGGCAGTCGTACGAACAAGATGAATACAACTAAAAACCATAAAAACACAAAAACAACAAAAACCAACGCGAAATCCGCGAAAACAGCTACAGCTACAGCCACAACAGCTGCAATAGCCACTGTTTAGACGCGACTGCTAACACCAGGCGTCTAAATGCATGTTATGTACTGCTGCATGTGCAAAAATTTCCTTCATTAAATTAATGAAATTTATGTACATGCACTTCTCAACTGCCATGTAATAAAACTTTCTTAAGTTATAATTTGATGGCAGTTCAAAGTATGCTCGGCCTAGTCTGATGCATCCTCCGGACACTGCTTCCGGAGTCTTCTGCGGACTCTGCATGGCTTACAACCATGCGGAGGTGGTAATAGTTGATTACCATTGGCCACAGTGCCTACCCACTACTTTATGGTCCAATAAATATTTTTTTTAAATACATACATGCAAACATACTGGTCTCCCCTCTCACTGAGTTATTCAGCCACAACATCAGCAACAGCTTCTACAACAGTCACAACCAGGGTTGCCACTGACGAAAATAAATACTTACCATCTATTTAAAAAAAATCTACCAAATCTGGAAAATATCAACCAAAAACTTTTTTAGTTATTTTAATAAAAACTATAGATTTGTTCTTTGTTTAGTTATTTCAAAAAAAAAATTTTAGTAAGTAATTTTTCTTTAACCAATGATATTGTATTTGAGGTCATATTAATGACATCTTCTCGGTTTCCTTCAACTTAAACTTAAAGCAAAAATGATAAAACTAAAGGCAACAACGAAACTCCATCATTTGAAAACACTACAACTGGAGTTATTATAGACAAATACAGTGACTCAAAAATCGCTTGGTGATTTTTTTTTATAATATTTACCATGTTTTTCAGCTAAAAATTTTGTAATTTTATTTTTGTAAAAGAATATTGTTTGCGCTTTAACGAAAATCATAAAAATCAAGGATTTAAGCTATGTATATACCACATTTAGAAGAATTTAAGAACTTTTCTCTCTGAATTTTGAAAACATTTTTGGGTTTACAGTTTTTTGTCCATTGAATTTTAGTTTAACCAACAATGTGCACCTGTTGATTTTAATTTTTTTGCCACCGGACTTTTGTGCATTTTTTTCTTTTTTAATTTAAAAACTGCCATTTATAAAACCAGCGTTTTAAATTTTTTTTGCGAACAATCATAGTGCGTAATTACGTGCCTTTTCATTTTTTATTTTTATTTTAAGAATCATTTAAAATATTTAGCAATCAAAAGCTCCTCAAGATTCCAGCAAAATGAGTTTTGAATAGAACACGATATATTCGCCTTTTATCGAAAGCGTTAGAAAAATAATGCAATTAAGTAGATTATACTTTTAGAAAGAAATTTAAAATAAAAAGATAATTACAAAAAATAAAGCGAGAACGAAAAGTTTTAAAGTTCAATAAAAATACTTTAACAAAAATCTACCAAAATGAGAAAAAATTTACCTTCTTACCAACCCGAATGTTTTCTACCAATTTTGGTAATAATTTACCAAAGTGGCAACCCTGGTCACAACTACAGCTACAACAGCAGCAGCAGCCACGAAGATAGTTATGTCAATGGCACCAAAGGTACCAACGGCCAAGCTCGGCAGTACTATGCTGGGCGAAACTAAAGGCACCAGGCGCAGGGGAGGCTTTCTTGCGAGCCTATCCGAGGAGGAGGCTGCCCTTTTTATTGAACACGCCAGAGAAGATGAGGCCAAGCACTAGCAGTGGCGGCGTGGATCGGGCGCAGCTTCGGTCGGAGGGCACCAAGGGAGCAGAGGCTCTGGCCTCAAAAAATAGGCACCGATCTCCAAGCAGGAACCGGGAGGCCAGTCGGCGTCGCTCCAGGAGTCGTGACCGCTTCGGGAGCCATGACCGCTCTGGGAGCCGAGGCCGATCCGAGGGTCGGCATCGCTCGAAGAGCAGGCATCGCTCCGGCAGTGGCCACCGCTCTAGCAGTAGGCACCGCAGGTCTCCTAGTCGAACCTCATCGCTCGAGTCAGGGTGGCAGCTGCAAGACAGCAAGAAGAGAAGCCGCAGGTGTAGACCGCCTCCACTTCCGTCCTCCGGTCAACCGGGAGCCCTTGACGACCACCATCGAGCTGGTCTTGGTGGGTCGGGAGTCAAGTGGTATCTCCGGTACCTGGAGCAGGGGAAGAAGCCGAGCGTAGCCCGCGCAATGGCGGAAGTAAGACAAGAGGTGGAGAAAGAGGCACAAGAGAGTGGTAAGACGGCTGCAACCGCTGGTATGCAGCAGAGAGCTGAACTACCCGCGCCTGCTGAAAAGCAGAGAAGCGGGCAACAGCATCAGAGACCCGCGCTTGCTGAAAAGCAGAGAAGCGGGCAACAGCAGCAGAGACCCGCGCCTGCTGAAAAGCAGAGAAGCGGGCAACAGCATCAGAAACCCGCGCCTGCTGAAAAGCAGAGAAGCAGGGAACCCACAGGTACCATAACAGGCTCAACAACAGCTACTCCAAAACGCACCAGCCTACAGGTCACACCACCTGAGCCACCGTCCCCAAACGGCCACGGGGGCTCCCACCCCCTCCAACAGAGCCTAGGGGCTTGGATGGGTCCGCGGGCCAGGGTCAGCCACAGGAGGGAGTCAGTAAGCAGCCTAGCTATTCGGATGCTCTTAAAGGCATCCGGGTGGCTGTACTGCCCCGTGATTACCCTGCTGCTGCCCTAAGCCCTGAGGACCTGACCAAACTCCAGGACGCCATCATGGATGAGGTCCTTAAAGGGTGGAAGCACGCACTGGTCTTTTGTGGGGTATCTTTCAGGTCAGGCATGCTCCTTGTGGACTGCAAGGATGAGCGGACCGCAGCATGGCTGGTAGATAAGGCACCAAACATTGAGGGATGGGAGGGGCCCGCGTTATGTACCAAGAGGGGGGAGGATATCCCGGCTGAGTACGTGCTGGGGCTCATCAAGGCCCAGAATGAGGACATCCACACGGCTGCGTGGAAGGTGGTTTCATGCGGCGCCGAAGACAACGGTCTCAGGCTCAACCTGGGGATCGATGAGGCGTCGTATGTCAGCATCAAGAGGGCCGGATTCACAATCAACTTCCGTTATAGTTATGTTACGGTGCGGCCATGGCGGCATAAGACGACAGGCAGCAAGGAGTCAGAGTCCCAAGACATGCAAGTCGACGAGGCTTCTGACTCCACTGCTGCCCCAGCGAACGAGTCGACCACGGCCCCACTGGAAGATCAGCTACCGGAATTAGCACAGGCACCAGCTCTTGTGAGTGCTCCCGGGCCAAGTGCCACTGACTACGTGCGCACCACACAGGAGCTCCTAGCGGACATAGGCAGGCTCGAACCCGACAGAGAGGGCGAGGGTGAGGCACGGCTCTCGAACATCGAGGACGAGCCCCAACTATGAGCCCAACAGCGCTAACAGTAGCCCAGGTCAACTTGCATCATGCGGTGGCCGCCTCGGCGATCATTGCAAGCAGGTTTGCCACGGAGGACCTGGAAATCCTACTGATACAGGAACCGTGGACCTACAGAGGCCAGGTGAGGGGCCTCAATCATAACAACAATAAGGTAATTTGGGACCTTTCCTGCGAGAGGCCCAGAGCGTGCGTAGTGCTAAAGAATAATATTAATTACTTTCGCATTACAGAATTTCTTACACAGGATCTGGTAGCGGTCCAAGCGGCCTTAAGGGTCAACGGGAAGGAACTGGAGGTGGTCTTGGCTGCAGCCTACTTTCCGGGGGACAACGCCAACGTGCCGCCTCTTGAGGTACAGCAGCTGCTGGAATTTTGCCGCAGGAAACGACTTCCGGCGATTCTCGGCTGCGATGCGAACGCCCACAATGTAGAGTGGGGCAGCTCGGACACAAACCGTAGGGGTGAGTGCTTATTAGAATATATTATCAGTGAAGACCTGTGCATCCATAATGTCGGTAATGAACCAACGTTCATAACTAGGGTCAGAGAGAAGGTACTTGACATCACTCTCAGCAACAGACTGGCCAGTCCTCTGATCGTTCAGTGGCGGGTCTCATCTGAGCCCTCACTGTCGGATCACAGGATTATCCGATTTGCACTGGGAGCTGAGGTTCTGACAGGTCACCCAAAGAGGAACCTCAGGAAAACAGACTGGGATAAATATGAAGAGGTACTTAGGTTGAACCTAAGCAGAATAGAGGCACAACATAGAAAGGTGGATTGTATGGAGTTAGAGGACAGGGTCAACAAGCTGAACGGCACTATTCTGGATGCCTTTACCTCCAGCTGTCCCGTGTCAAAGCCAAAGGGGAAAGCTCAGCCTCCCTGGTGGACACGGGAACTCTCAGTTCTTAGGAAAGATGTGCGAAGACTAGGGCAAAGCGCACCGGGAACTGGGAGGAGTACTCAGTCTGTCTAACAAAATACAATAAGGAGATTAGGAAGGCCAAGCGTAGCAGCTTCAGAACCTTTTGTGAGAACATCGCATCTACTCCTGCAGCTGCTAGGCTGCATAAAGCCTTAGCGAGAGACAACACAGGGACCAGACTGGCTATTAGGCTACCTAATGGGGCCTTTTCAGATAATGAACAGGAAAGGGCACTCGCCCTGCTATCGGCCCACTTTCCGGACGCCATTCCCACCGCTGGGGATACGTTCTTCCGTGCGTTCAGGCCATCCCCACCGGACTGGAAGTTGGCTAGAAGCCTTATAAACCGGCAACAAGTGCGGTGGGCTCTGGACTCCTTCGAACGGTACAAGGCCCCTGGGGTGGATGGTGTATGTCCGGCGTTGCTGAAGCAGGGCGGGAAGCTCTTACTTCCACATCTTGTGGACATTATGGGGGACAGTCTAGCACTGGCTCACATTCCCAAGGTGTGGCAAAGCGCCAGGGTTATTTTTATCCCGAAGGTAGGTAAGAGGGATTACTCTCTTGCCAAGTCATTCAGGCCGATAAGTTTTAAATCCTTTATGTTAAAGGCAATGGAGAAAATTATTGACCATGAAATCAGGTATAACACTCTAAAACAAACCCCTCTGCATTCCAACCAGCACGCGTACAGGGTGGGGAGATCCACGGATACTGCGCTGTATGCCTTAACGGAGGAAATACAAGGGGCCTTTGAGTGTGATGAGGTGGTGCTCTGTGCCTTCCTCGATATCGAGGGGGCCTTCGATAACGCCCCCCCATTTGGGAGTCGACAGAGCTCTTGGGAATCATAACGTTCAGCCAACCATCCGAAGATGGATAGCAAGGTTACTTCAGACCAGGATTGCCGAAACTGAAGTCGGTGACAGCGTCGTTCAAATACAAACGACGAAAGGGTGCCCACAAGGGGGGGTATTATCTCCTCTACTGTGGAGCTTAGTTGTGGACGAACTCCTACAGATACTTACTAACGAGGGCGTCCGCTGCCAAGGGTACGCGGACGACATAGTGATTATCGCTAGAGGGAAGTTCGCAAGTACTCTCTGTGACATCGTCCAAAAAGGACTTAACCTTGCGAAAAGGTGGTGCACAGACGTAGGTTTAAATATCAACCCTTCTAAGACAGCCATAGTCCCCTTCACCAAGAAACGAAATCTCCAGGGCATGAGGCACTTGACCTTGGACGGGGTCGCAATCAGTGTAGCCACAGAGGTTAAGTATCTGGGGCTTACCCTGGACTCCAAGCTTCTGTGGAGGGCCCATGTTGATGCGGTCACCTCTGGCGGGTAAATCCTGGGGGTGCACTCCGAGGATCCTCAGATGGATGTACACCATGATAGTGAAACCAATAGTGACTTATGGTGCGGTGGCTTGGTATTCCAGGACTACTATAGGAACGGTGAGGCAGACCCTCTCCAAGATTCAACGTCTGGCATGTGTTTGCATTACGGGAGCAATGCGCACATGCCCGACGGCAGCGCTAGAGGTAATGCTGGAACTCGAGCCACTGCATCTCTCAATTGATCAGGCTGCAAAGCGAACCCTCCTTAACTTTGCGAGAGAGGGCTTCGGCAAAGGCAAGGTGTTATCATCTAGGAACAGGGACAAGCTAGGTACCCAGCTCCCCCTGGCTTTGTTCCCCAGGGACGATATTAACAGAGAAGTGGTATTCAAGAGAAATTTCAGGACCCACACTTATAGCAAGGCGACCTGGTGTACCTCTAATATGGAGAGTCACATACAGGCGAGCACAATACAGTGGTACACTGACGGCTCTAAAACACCCGCGGGGATTGGAGCAGGCGTGTACGGCCCTAGGCTGAAGCTTTCGGTGTCCCTGGGGACTTTCCCTAGCATCTTTCAAGCGGATGTCTATGCCATCAGTATGTGCGCTGAGATTAATATTCGCAGGAACTATAGGAATGAAAGGATACTTATACTAAGTGATAGCCAGGCGGCACTAAGGGCCCTCTCATCATTCGAGATCAAGTCCTCCCTGGTTAGGGAGTGTGTCGAGAGGCTCAATGCTCTGGCGGAGGTCAATGATATCCAACTAATGTGAGTACCAGGGCACATGGGGGTCGCAGGAAATGAGGAAGCTGATCATCTGGCCAGAACGGCCGCTTCCTCGACCCCGATAGGACTTGAGCCCTTTCTGGCAGTAGGACCAAACACCATAAAGGAAATGCTCAGAAGGGACAACAGCAAACTGAGGGAATTGCACTGGCTTGGCACCATAGGCCAACGTCAGGCAAAAAGCTTATTAGGAGGTTACAATCTGTCAAGATACAGGCTTCTCATGGATCTCCCAAAAGAGAAACTAAGAATTATTACAGGTTTTTTGACGGGCCACTGTAGGCTCAGAGGGCACCTGTATAAATTAGGTATCTGGTCCAGCGACCTGTGTAGCTTTTGCGATGCAGCCAAAGAGACTCCTCTACACCTTCTTATGGAGTGTGATGCCGTTGCACGCAGGAGGTATAGGAGCATAGGGCATATCTGGCCAAGAGAGGAGCACATACACTCACTGTCCCCGGGGTCTATTATGAAATTTATAGACACTCTGGGGCTGGTTGATGTATTGTGATGAGCTAGGGGCACAATAGACCTACTGGTCGCAGTGCCATACCCAACCAACTATCTATCTATATATCTATGTACATATTGTTTATTCTCATTTGAGCCTTTTTCATTTTCAGCAGTGTTTAGATATTACGTGAAAAAACAGAGGGACCAATTTTATACCCGAGCGCACTTGTGCACAAGGGTATTATAACTTTGTTCACATAACGGTTGTTTGTAACAGGCAAAACGAATCGAGATAGATATAGACAAATGTATACATAAATGATCAGAATGAAAAGAGAAATCGATTAAGCGGTGACTGTCTGTCCGTCCGTCCGTCCGTCTGTGCACACGATAACTCGAGTAAAAATTGAGATATCTTAACGAAACTTGGTAAGTGAACTTCTTTTGGGCGTAGGACGGATGGTATTGAAAATCGGACAATAACCACGCCTACCTCCCATATAACGGTAAATTTAAGAAATACGAAAACTGCGATATTTTAGTAACTACTGAAGATAATTCACTCAAAATTGATATTTACAATGAGTTGCAGACGGAAAACATGAATATTATAAATTTTTGGAAAATGGGCGTAGCCACGCCCACTTATGGTTACATGTGTATATCTTGGTAACCGCTGCACCAATTTCTTCCAAACTTAGCACAGTTGTTGGCCTTAGCACAGCTTATCAAATGGCCGAAAATTTCTAAAATCGGACAATAACCACGCCCACATCCCATATAACGGTAATTTCGAGAAATACAAAATCTTCGATAAATCAGTAAATATTGAAGCTAATTTATTCAAAATTGATGGTTGCAACAATTCTTTGCCAAGAAATACGCTTATGACAAAATTTTGGAAAATGGGCGTAGCGCCGCCCACTTGTGATCACATATATGTATCTCGCTAACCGTTCTAGCAATTTGTACCAAGCTCGGTATGGTTATTGTGCTTGCCACATAAAAGCAAACCGTTGAAAATTGTTGAAATCGGACTAAAATTGAGGCCGCTTTTCATATAACGGTAAATTTCAGAAATGCTTGAAATTTCAATATTTCGAAATTTAAGGACGCTAATTTACTTAAAATGTATACACCCCGGCTTATCATGTAGCGGTAGCTTTCGGAAAGGTGGAAAACATATATTTAATACTTGCGCCGGGTATTTAATGTTCGGCTCCGCCCGAACTTAGACTTTCTTACTTGTTAGTTTTAGTATCGAAAACATTTTTTCAAACTTTGCCTTGGAATGGGAAGCTGGCTATGCCATGTTATACACTTTTCTTAAAACTTATAAAAGCAAATTCGAAAAGATCAAAACAAAAAAGAGAATATAAAAATTTCCCACTGTAAATTTTCAGAGCTACATAAATTTAGCATTCATCGCAAAACTGTGTTTTGCATAGTAGGAAAGTATATTGTGAACGAAATTGTATCAAAAAAGTCCAATTGTATCAAAAATTCCAACACTGTTTCGCCTGCCTTGACGCTCTCATTAAAAAATTACAAGCCATGCACGATAGGAATGTGAAACACAACTAATATATTGCCACACACCACAATCCCTTTATGTGTTTACAGCATTAATCTTCAATCGTAACCATTTTTTAGGCTTGCACAAGATTATTTATAGAATAATAAATCCTGTAAAACTCTTCGTCAACGTGAAAAATTAAAACAATGGGTATGTAGATACTATCAGGCCGATTCTGGACAGGAGCTCCCTGCGAGTTTTCTCTCTTTTCCCTTTCCTCCAATCATGAATAAAAATTCCCTGCGGATTTTTTATACTAAATGGCGGAGTTGAGCTGTCAAAAAAGTATCAAATTTTCCAAATTTTCGGAGAAAATGCTACTTCCTGGGAGTTCGTTATTGGAGGATTTCTTTCTCGGGAGAAACAAATTCCCGGAGAACAAACTCCCTGGGAGTATTCAGAATTGGGCTGTATGAATGTATGTATGTATGTCAAATCGAAATTTCTGATACTACTTTTTGTCCATTTCCGCGGTATGTAGGAAATTTCACTTTCAACTGTGTAACCAGACATTTGTATGCACATAGAAATATTAATGACTTGAAAAATATATTAAAATTAAAAAGTTAAATTAAAAAATTAAAAGTTTACTGCTTCAAGCGCCCTCGCTTGACTTGAATCGTGCTAGCGAAGCCGTCAATGGCACTGTGAATATTCTTCGAAAATATAGAGAAAATGCTGACACACATTTTTCTGATATATCGCTTGACTTGAATCGTGCTAGCGAAGCAGTCAATGGCACTGTGAATATTCTTCGAAAATATAGAGAAAATGCTGACACACATTTTTCTGATATATTCTCAAAAGCTACCGATATCGCTAAGGAATTGGATTTCGACAGTGTCCTTCCTCGGAGAGCGAATAGACAAAATTTTCGGGCTAATTATCGTGCGTCTAACGCTGAAGATTATTATCGAAAGGCAATATTTATACTGCTATTGCATAATATTTTGCTCGATCTCCGAGAAAGATTGCCGAAAGAGATATTAAACATTTTTGATTTGAACTTATTACTTCCATCTAAAACTGGGGAATATAATACGCCTGACGAAAAAATAATGCTATCGAACGCGTAAAATCGCTTGGAAAACGATACGAACTTTTCTTAGAAAAAGACGGTATCAATTTGGAAGAGAGTATGAAGTGTGGTTGGAACGATGGACAAATAAGGAAAGCTAAAAGCTATTCCCAAAATCAGCAGCAGAAGTTCTTGGTAAATGCGACGAATATGCTTTTCCATTGATAAACAAACTTCTCCGCATTCTGGTCACACTTCCAGCTAGTAACGCTACTTCCAAAATAAGTTTTTCAACCCTTCGCCGGTTAAAAACATGGGCGCATATTCATAGTCATATTTAGTACTCAACTAAGTCGAAACTATTCTAAGTCACAACTAAAGCTATTCATAGTCGCCTTAGTTTCAACTTTTCTGGCTAAGTACCAACTTAAAATTTAGTTTCGGCTGCAGCTGCAACTAAGTCGTAACTAGGAAGAATTATTTTAGCAAATTAAGGGAAAACAGACGAAATATGTAAAAATTAAGTTGGTTGAGGGTGATTTTGATAATATTGAATAAACTCCAATTTAAATTTACAAAGATCGATCCATTTTAATCGGAAGATGAAATTAAATGTGTATTACAATTCGAATAAGCTACATCACAATTTTATAATTGGAATAATTTAGATAAATTTTCAAATAATAAGTCAGTTTCACGCTAGTTCTTTTAAAGTAAATTTGTGCATAATATTTAGATATCTCTACTATCGCAGCATGCTTTCGATAAACATCGACTTCACATCACTGCGGTTGTTCTGGCTATTTCACACAATTAACAAGAAAATGATACCTTATTCTTTTGCATAATCATGCAATGAAAATAAAAATTACATAAACGGATGATCAAACTTGATATTATTCAATAAAAATGTAATTTTTCCAAAATATCGTAAAGAAAAATCGATACATTTTCACACTAGTTTTGCTATATCGTAAACTAAGTCGAAACTACTTAGTAGAAGTCTGAAATTCGACTATGAATAGAGGTAAATTTTAAGTTGGTACTTAAAATTAAGTTTCAACTTTGTTAGTTTCGACTTAGTTGCTGGACTATAAATACGCGCCATGGTTGCGTAGTACCATGAATGAAGAAAGACTGATAGCACTTTTACACGTACACTTAGATATTGAAATTGACACTGAAAGGATAATAAAAAGAATCACAAAAGGAAAGCGCAAAATTGAATTTGCAATTTAAATTATTACAATAAAAATTCTGAATATGTTGTTAAGTTACTTAATTACATCCTTCATTTTACCAACATTGTAAGCAAGAAATAAGTATTTATATGTATATATTGCATTAATAAACCCAAGGTATAACTTTACAGCTTGTGTTTTTTTTTTTAAATAGTACAATAGTACATGCAATTGTTTTATTAGACCTTGAACCAAAATGAAAAGTAATATTATATCACAAAACACTTTACTTCACACTTCATAAAAACTACTCGAACCTATATTTGCATGAAAAATAAATTAGGGTTAGATGCCTGTAATAAAGGCGAATTTATATAAGGTGGTGTTACTACCCAACAAGCAAAATAAACTTAAAGAAAGTTTTTTTTAAGTTTTCAATTATAGACATTAAGCTTACAAAACGTTGATTTTTCGTTTATAAAACGCTTGAAAGTAAGCGTAATATAATCGAAAAGGAACAGTGGTTATAAGCGTAGAAATATAAACTTTTAATAAATGTTCAAAAGAAAGCTTTTTATAAGCGTAAAAGTGTAAACTTATAATAAAGGTTCAAAAAAAGTTGTTTATAAGCGTATGAATATAAACTTACTAAAAATTTTCAAAAAAAAAGCTTTTTATAAACATTTTTATAACCCTTTATTTAAAGATATTTCAATAAAAACTCATACATAGATTGCTTAACATCTAGAAACTAAAAGAAATGCGAATTTTCGGCGGACTCATCTACAGTCGCGAAAATGTAAATAGGGAATAGACATTTTAGCATACAAATTCACGATAACACACAAAAATTAAGCATAAAAAAGTTAATTATTATATCTTGTTGCGTGCTTTCAATTACAAACGGTTATTGGCAAATTGGATAAACGACATCGATGCAGCTATATATTCCGCTTCATCGCCGCCATTCTCATTGATGAACTTTTCTGAAAAAAATACTTTTTTAATTGAATGTCAAACTAAGAAAGGATAAGGAGAACTCATCATTTGAAGACTCTAATGCTCCACCGATTAGCGCAGCGGGTCCTGGATTGGATTTTTTTTTACCGCATTGGTTTTATTTAATTTTTTCCTTTTAATAATATATTTTAAAAAACGTAAACACGTCACTTACGATTTAAAAAATTTATATTTACTACTTCATGTCGTTGGCATTTGCATTTCATTATAAGTTTAAGTTATTTATAAACATTCGCTCTCAAAACTTATTAAAGGTTTATTTGAAAAAACTTTAAATAAGCTTAATATTAAAAATGCTTATTTAACGCTTATTATAGCAAACTTAGTTTAAGTTATTTTTAAAAACATTTACTGAAATGCTTGTTGGGTAGCTCAGCCGATTTTGACTATGTGTTTCGCCGCACGGCTTCTGATATCAAATTGAAAAATTTTGTTTGAATCTCTACACACACTCTTACAGATTTTGACAGTTTATGCCGCCAAAGCAAAAACAAAATACATGTAAATTTTTGTTTTTGTACTCCTGCTATCACCTTATATTAATTCGTCTTGCCTGTAATTTAACGTTATTTAACAAGTTGATCCCAATCGCGAGAGAATTGAGAAATAGGAGTAAGCGCAGGATTTTTTGTAGAAGTCTCTATTTTCTGCAAAAACAACCTGTTTTTTGGCACATACGATAATTTTGCTCACAACGCTTCGTAAATGTAAATGTAAATGTTTTTTTTTTTTTTTTTTTTTTTTTTTTTTT
>NW_023458557.1:23968837-23971651 GCF_013731165.1 Rhagoletis pomonella | reverse complement strand
TTTTTTTTTTTTTTTTTTTTTTTACTTGGAAGTAGTTTTAATTTGTGCCTTATGGATCTTCCTACCAGTGTCTGTAACCAAGGTCACCCTATTATCCTTACCAACAATTTCCTTTTTGTAAAGTGCTTTCTGCTTCGCCTTTATCTGTTTATCCCTAACGTAAACCTCATCTCCTGGCCTAAACTTCTTAAGTCTTTTCCGTTTCTTATTCAACCGGAGATTTCTTAGCTCCTGGTTCCTCTTGATTTGTTCCCTGATTTCTTTGTGAACCCTGTTTTTGAAGTCGGTCAGTCCTTGGTAGTTAATTCTTTCAGTTCTATTGAAAAATATGTCACTGGGCTTCCTTTTCGTTACAGAATGTATTGTTGTGTTGTAACGATCGACTGCAATATACACCAATTCTTTAGGTCTAGCGTTATTAATTTCTTTCTGAATGCATCGATAGATCTCAATAATCGTAGAGTGGAATTTTTCAACCTGTACGTTTACCTCGCTTCTTTGAACTGGAGTCTGATATAGTTCAATCCCCAGACCTCTTATATAGTTACATACCAAAGGAGTCATGAATCCCCTCTCGTTATCGGTTACTATCATTTTAGGAGTTGTAAAGTAATGGACTAGTTTAGCTAGCTTGGCGCGAATAGTGACGGATGCTCGGTTTTTTATGTGGAAAAGGTTTGCAAATTTGGAAAATTTATCTATGCAGGATAAAAATTTTTCTCCTTGAATTTCGAAGATGTCCACCTGCACAATCTCGCATGGGTATTTCGGCACCGGAGTGTCTTTTATCGGCGGTACTGGAGGATGCCTATCATATTTGTTTGCGAGGCAGGTTTCACAAATGGTGGTGAATTTTCTTATCCGGCTCGCCATTTTGGGAAAATAGTATTTTTCTAAGACTTGCTCTTTATTTTCCCTCGAGTTCCTATGAGCCCTCCTATGTTCGTCCTCTATTATCCTACAAATTCTATCTTCGTTGGCAACATCTTCGACCACCCTCTGCGTTATCCTGATTTTGTATAAAAGAAAATGTTCCAGATACACTTTTTGCAGAAGCTGTAAATGATTCTCTGGTATTTTTACTCCGTTTATAAGTGATGGGTTTAAACGTTCTTTTAAGGCCTCGGTTAAGTTGGTTTTTTCAATTATAGCTAAGCTGACATAGTGACGAGTGAAACCTGGATGTGGATTTTCCACGCAAATCATTGCATTCCCTTCCGTAAAAATAATTTGGTTTCGAAAAACGTTTAAAGGACTTTCTACATGTGGAATAAGGTCTGACGCATCCCGGTCCGCACTGTGAACTGTCCCCTCTTGGCTTCTAGCTTCTGTTGATAAATCGTTAGGCCCCAACGATGCTGTTAAATGGTTTGCCTGGCATGGAATTCTCGAAAGAGCGTCTGCCACAACATTTGATTTACCAGGGGTGTAAATCAATTCGTGGTTATACTCTTCTATTCTCGCCTACCACCTCTTCAACTTTGCGTTGTAGTTCCTACTTCCCAACGCAAACGTGAGGCTGGTGATCAGTGAAAATTCTAATTTTTTTCGCCCCATATAGGTAAGATCTCAAATTATCTAGAGCCCAAACTATTGCCAACATTTCTTTCTCGTTTGTGGCGTAGTTTTCCTCCGTTCTAGTTAAGGATCTTGAAATGTAGGCGATGGGCCGATCTTTTCCTGGTTCTCCTTCAGACAGCACCCCACCAATGGCATAGTTTGAAGCGTCAGTGGTAAGGTTAAATGGTTTTTCGAAATCTGGGAAAGCAAGAATATCTGAGGAAACTAGTAGTTGTTTTAAATTATCGAAAGCTTGAAGGGCTTCACGGTTCAGATTAATGCGTATTCTTCTCGATTGGCTGGCCTTAACTTGCGCGTTTTCCCCCCGCGTGAGATTGGTTAACGGTTTTGCAACTTTCGCCTAGTCTCGAATGAACTTTCGGTAATACGACGTCATTCCCAAAAAACTTTTCAGTTCTTTTAATGTTTCTGGGGCCGAAAGGTTCTCTATAGCCTGGACCTTCGAAGGATCCGGTTTCATCCCATCAGACGTGATCACATAACCCAGAAATTCTACCTCTGTTCTCATAAATTTAGTTTTTTCCAGATTCACTCTCAAATTAGCGTCCGCGAGCCTTTCGAATACTATTTCTAAGTTTTTTAAATGCTCATCAGTATTTTCCCCAAAGACAATAATATCATCAATATACACATAGCATTTCCTCCCAATATATTCTTTAAGGACGTCATCAATCATGCGTTGGAATATAGCCGGCGCATTTTTTCAATCCAAAAGGTAGTCTCAGAAATTCGTATTTTCCATTCATAGTTGAATCGCGGTTTTGGGTTTATCTGAATCCTTCATCGCAATTTGATGAAAGCCTGAGGTAAGATCAATCGTCGTGAAATATTTAGCATTCCCTAGACTGGCCAGTGTTGCGTTAATATCTGGAATAGGATAAGCGTCTGACACGGTAACCGCATTCAAACGTTTGAAATCTACAACCATTCTATACTGCTTTTCACCGGACGGCTTAGGTTTTTTCGGAACTACCCAAATGGGAGAATTATACGGACTTTTAGATGGCCGTATGATGTCTTCCTCGAGCAATTCGGTTACCTGCTTCTCTACCTCTTCGCTCATGTTGGCGGGATATGGATAACTTTTTGTGTATATGGGCTCATCTGTAGTGGTTTTTATCTCAGCCCGAACTGAGGTTTTGATGTTTGCTTTTATATTCAGTGGCCCGAACAAGTGGGAGTACTTTTCTACAAGACACTTTAAAATAAGAACTACTGCCTTAGGAATTTCAG
>NW_023458557.1:23966148-23968737 GCF_013731165.1 Rhagoletis pomonella | reverse complement strand
ATAGTGTAAACTGAGTATAATAGCGCAAATGAAATGTGAAATAAAGTGGCAATACCAGCGATTTGAGGTTATAATAATTTTGGCAGGCGCAAAGTTTGTTTACTCTGTTTTATTAACGAAATATACAAAATAAAAGTGAATAAATGATTTGGTTTGCATAAAATAATAACCGGAGACGGTTTAATAGTGTTTTAAAAGTGTAAACTGGTTATTTAGCGCATTTTTGACGTGGTAATTGCTCATAGAAAACAACGAAATTTAACAAAAGTTTTTTGTTTATATCTTTTAAATGGTTAATAATATTAACCCTCCCCCTCCAGATTGGTAATAGGGGGGCCAAAACGCGTCGTTTGGTATCCCTCCCGACTTTTCCGGGCCTTTTTTAGGGGTTGTTGCCCTACACTAGAGAATTATCTAAAAAACTAATGAATAGGTGCTCAGTTGAGTTCCTTTACTCCATATATTTGCGTCAAATTCATCAAAACATAGTGCGAAAAGTGCAAGTATTTTTTGCGAATAACTCTTTAATAAATTAAAAAGTTGAATTTCCGGTGTCGGATTATTGTTGTTCGCATTAAAACGCGTCGATTGAAATCCCTCTTGAATTTTTTCATAAATTTTGGCCTACTTTCGCTAAAGTGCAGTTTTACCGCAAAAAACAGCCCATAATTTAAGCATTAAAAAGTTCGATTTGAAGAATTCCCCAAATTTGGAGCTAAATTCGATTAAAATGTCGAGTTCGATTAAAGTCGAATATCGACTTTACCCATTTCTAATTCCTATTGTCGGAGAAAAAAAAGAAATAGCTATATTTTTGATTGTGCAATTGAGCACGAGATCAACAAACAAAAATAGTAAGTTTCTAGTCGATCATCTAAAGCTTAAACAAAACATGAAGTGTAAATTCATTTGTTCTTTGTAAGTTTGCTTAATTATCTGAATATATGTTTACATAAGTATGTATGAATGTAGTTGGTATCCAAGTGCCCAGTAGAAATCTTAAGCATACAACATCGCTGTTCGTGGCATGAGCTTGCTGCTGTGTATACATGCCAGTATAAATGAACCTTCATTTCCATTTAACACGCGTGGTTTCTCAGAGCGTATGCGTACCTTAATCATAAACTTGTACTACTGCTGTATGCATATGGCTGTATTAATGTTTCAAACATACAAAAATGCATTAATGGAACAGTATTAAAGCTTCTTACAAGATCCCCATATGTAAATGCTACTTTTCTGATACATTTTAATATACGGGGACATACAAACAAGTAGCACTTACATATGTAAATGCTTATCTTGTAAAAGCCCGTTTGTGCTGAAAATAGTATCGCACCACACGTCGGTTCTCTAAAATTTTTGTACAAGACTGAAAATATTACAAAAATTCCACTTCAAATTTATCATCAAATGTACTTAAAACAACAACAACGTACATTCTCTCGCAATTCGCTAGAATTTGAATTTATTTGTAGAAAAATGGAGTTCACACTAATTCACTCATATAGCAAGCATCCTTCAAGAATGCATACAACCGATTTCTACTGGGTGTAAACAGACGTGCAGCCGTGAATATGTCAAATACAAGCATGATGCAATAATACAAGGTGTTTTCGGTTGGCAGCTTCTCGCTCTAATTCCGCCACATTGGTCGCGTTCATAAGGCGTAGCTGTTTAGCTCATCTGCTGCGAAACTGCTGGCAACTGTTGAACACAACAATCACGTCCTAGAAACGGCTTGATGAATATGCTGCCAAATGAACAGCTGATAAATGTAAACAAATGCAAACAACAAAAACAAATTGCAACAAATAGAGATAGTTGCGCCGATACTATTTAGAATTCAACGCTCAGCGGCCGCCGTGTGGAAAAAATCGTTCAATGTTACAATGAATTAAACAGTGTAAAATTATATAGCAAACATCTTAAAAACATATTTAGAAACCTAGTATTAATATAAAATATTTTAGTTACTTTATCACGTCAGTAATATAAAATATAATAAATTTGTTTGCAACTGCCACCTAACAAAGCGGCGTTAAATTTAATATAAGCGACATAAGTCTTTTCGATCAGCTGTTTACGCTAAGCCCAACACGTTGAGTTCAGGTAGCGTAAAAATTTTCCGCTGGAAAAAATGGCGGAAAGTTGCCAACTGTTGGGCTGAGCGTAACTACTCAACTGTGCGTTTCTAAGACAAACTGCCAACGGTTACCCAACAGCTACGACTTATGAACGCGCCCATTGACTGCCTTAAGCTGAAATTAGTCAAGAACGTAAACCTACCGGCACGTAAACCCGAGTCAGCTGACACGATCTGTCTTACCAAAGCGCCATGTAAATGAAAACTCAGCATCGCAGAATTTTTCTGTAGTTGTAGCCCGTAGCGCAGAAATCTGCGGAGTTTAGATTTTACCGTGTCACCTGATTTCTCCTTCTTTAGATGGTTGCCACTTCGTCAGTTTTGCAGATGGTAAAAAAGATATAAGTTCCTATTCAATATATGTTTAAAATATTTGAAATTTACTATTAAATAAGGTTTTTTTGAAAACTAAGTAGTTTATATCTAGCTACAATCTATCATAG
>NW_023458557.1:23960715-23966048 GCF_013731165.1 Rhagoletis pomonella | reverse complement strand
ACATCGGATGCCATTTCATGAAAGCAAAAACAGGGCTAAATTACCAGATGAATATTCTTCAGATCTATCTTCTGCACTCTAAGGCGGCGTCAGCCAACCTTTTTTATCGACCTTGAGCAAGGTGGAGTCGATGTAGTGTCCTGATCCAGGAGCCGTGGCTGAGCAGCTGTAATAAGGTTTCTGGTATCGGGACGAGGACTACAAACTGCTGGTGCAGCGGGACGCAGGTAAACCTCGATCCTGCATGCTTTTATTTTGCCCCTTTTCAGCAATGGAGACATTGTGACGGTGAGCCTGGAGGGTGTAACCGGAGAACTCTGGTTGATCTCCGCTTATATGGCGCACGAGGACGGGGTGTAGACATTTCCGCGCTTACTAAGGAATGCGGTGGCAGAAGCAAGGAGAGTACGCGTTGTTATTGGGTCTGACACGAATTCCCACCATACGATTTGGGGCAGCTCAGAAATCCACACCAGAGGTGAGCCACTCTTTAATTGTATTCTAAATGGCCCCACTTTTGTAACGGCTAGTACAGAAGAGGTTTTAGATATCACGCTGGCCTTGTCTGATATAATGTCCCGTATCTCTGGCTGGAGAGTCCTTAATGAGTAGATCGGCCTCCGAATGGGCACTGTATAAGATTGGGCTTGGGATATATAAGTCCGAAATTAGGAAAGCGAAGCGAACGTCGTGGAGACTGTTCTGTGAAGGCGTGGAGGGCAGTCAGGAGTGTTCAAGGTTTGGGCGAGCTCTCCTTGAGAATCCCGCTCTCCTGGGATACATCAGGGATGAGGGCGGTTGCTGGGCAACGAGCAGCGGGGAGTCTCTTCGGATGCTCCTTGATGCTCTCTTCCCCTGCAACCCGGATACGGGAGTGATCCGGTTACAGGCGTCGAGCCCTGAAACGAATGTCTCGGAAATCCTAACCGTGGATCGCCTTCTTTGGGCCATTAGCTCTTTCAAGTCCTTTAAGACCCCGGGCCCAAATGGCATAATACCGGCCTAACTGCAGAAGTCTGCAGAAGTGTAGTGCCGCTGGTTGATGCCCATTTTCGAGGGCTTTTTGGCTAAGAGTCATGTTCCGGGCCCTTGATATGGAGAGGGCTTTTAACAATGTTTTGCCTGAGGCTGTAGATAAGATACCGAATTGCCGTCTTCCCTCAATGGGTGGTCTTCCTCTAAAGCTCTCTGACAGGGTGAAGTACTTGGGCTTGATCCCTGACAGTACGTTTTCCTGGAAGTCTAACGTGGACGAAAGAGTCAAGAAGGCTAAAGTAGAACTGTATTGTTGTAGAGGGGACATTGGCAAGCGCTGGGTCCTCTCGACGAAGGTAGTGCATTGGCTTTATGAAACTATAATCAAAACAATCTTATTATAAGGGGTACTTGTCTGGTGGAACGCTCTTGACAAGGCCTACATCGTCAAGCAGCTGGAGAAGGTGCAAAGAGCCGCCTTAATTGGAATCAGTGGGGCACTTCGACCCACATCTACTCTTGCGCTGAATGCCATGTTAAATGTTGTGCCTACAGATATAGCTGGTTGGGTCGACGTTGCGTGCGCCGCAGTAAGGCTTAATGGGGTGGGCTTCGAGTTCACCTCAAGCTGCGGACACTCCAGTATTCTAAACGGCTTCGGGTTCCTACCGACTCGGACGGACCACTGCACGCCGGTTCTGGGTCCGAATGAATCTTTTACCACCCACATTCCAGCGAGGGGAGTCTGGGAGGGGTACAGTATCTGGAATCGGGGACCTGCAAACTTATTTGCAGATGGATCGAAGCTGGATGGGAAGGTGGGTGGAGGTGTCTTCTGCGAAGATCTCTCCATCTACCTGAAATTTAGGCTACCGGATCACTATAGTATTTTCCAGGTTGAGGTGGCCGCGATAAAAGCGCCTTCGGATTGGTTGCTCTCTAGTGTAACATCTGTTAAGGAGGTAAATATTTATTCTGATAGCCAAGCAGCCATTAGGGCTCTTAGCTCCTTGACGGTGCGTTCGAAAAGTCAAACACTCCCTGACTTCCCTATGGACCGCGTCTGATTATTTTGATATTAAGCTCATTTGGGTTCCAGGTCACAGCGAAATCGCTGGCAACTGCATGGCCGAAGAGCTCGCAAGACAGGGAACTCTCGAGGAATTACTTTCGGACAGGGAGGGTCTGGGGGCTCCGCTGACCTCGTGTGGTCTGCTTCTGGACAGATGGGCGTTTAGTCAGCTCAGTGAGTGTTGGGCGAAGACCTTGGAGTGCAAGGTGGCAAAGTTTTTCTGGCCACGGGTGGACCGGGGGCGGTCTGGGGAGCTCGTGATACTAAGCAAGCTGCATCTCTCGCTATTGGTGGGAGTTTTTACCAGTCACTGTGCGATTGGTAACCATGTCGTAAGGCTGAATGTCGTGGATAACCCTTACATCTGCTGCTCTGGTGCCCTGCTTTGGCGAGCCTAAGGATTAAGCACCACGGGTCGCACTTTTTTCACACTCCCGATAAGTTCTCGGGAGTGGACATCAGTCAACTAAAAGAGCTTCGTTGTAAGCACGGAGCGTTTCTCCGCAAAAAAGCCATAGGTATCGTCTTTCTCCCATAGCTTCCCCTAACTTTCCCCTACCCATCCACTTTCTTTTTTCCAGCCTCCGTGCGTCATTTTCCCTCCCCCCTCTAAGGGCATCACAACGGATAGCTTAGTCGAGTTCAAGCGTGCCTCCATATTCGGAGGCAGCCCGCTTACCTAACCTAACCTAATCTAAGATCCTCAAACACGTGCTTACTCCACCAACAAATTTCTGCAAGAATTGGATCCGGTGCTTTTTTCCTCCATATCTGTATTGTTTTTTTAATTAGAATAAGTTAAAATATTTTTGTGTTACAAGTATTTACTACCTCATTTCAAATGGAAGAGCCACTTGATGGTAGCGCTCGCCGTACTCATCGGACTCAGTGGAAATGAGCCAGTGTAAGTAGTGAATTTTTAATGACATGTACTAATCGGCCGCTGTGGTGTAGTGGTAAGCAGTGCGCGCTTCTACTCTGCAACGCCTGGGTTCAAGCCCTGGTCAAAGCAACATCGCAAAAAAATATAGAAAAAGTTTTTTCTTAACAGCGGTCGTTCCTCGGCAGGCAATGGCAAACCTCCGATTATATTTATGCCAGGAAAAACAGCTTCTCATAAAGATAAAGTCGCCGTTCGGAGTCGGCGAAAAACTGTAGGTCCCTCCGCTTTGTGTGACAACATCAAGGCGCACGCCACAAATCGGAGGAGAAGCTCGGCCAAACACTAACATATGTGTAAGCGCCTATCTATTATTATTATTATTACTTTTTGGTACACATTTACCACAGCAGTAGCAAAAGCTGTTAATATCTGACTTAAACGCTTACATTTTACTTTTTCAATAAAACTATTATGTTCCATCCAAATATTATTTACACTTAGGTTACTTGTTTAAACAATTGGAGCTAGAGTTGCATACATACATATCAGGGTTGTTGCGAATATTCACATTCGCTTTCGCATTCGCAATAATCAATGCGGAGCTTTTGCGAATGCGAATGTTGTGCAAGTGCACCGATAAAACGTATATCTGGCAAACAAAATGACAAGTTTTTTGACACTATTTTTTGCCTTCGGTCGTGGGAGTATTTCTTTAACAAAACTGGCGAACTTTGATAAAAATGTATAACCGAGCTATCAATGGGCAGTCATACAAGTTCCCACTTCTACTTGACCTTTGACGTACGTCAAAGAGAACATAGTCCTTTTAATAATATTTTTCCCTCGTTTTCTGTGCTTTAAATACCTGCATTTTGATTTGCTTTTGATGTTACACACCGTCACCTTAATTCACAAAGGCCCTAACCACCAAATTTGTTATTTTACAGGAGAAGCAAACAGCATTACAAAAATCAAATCACTCATACGGATAGGTCATTTTAAAAAGTGGCATAACTCCGTTGGTTTTGGTACTAACACTTTCAAATTTCTAGTAAAGGTGTATTTTAATATCCTACCAAAAGCTTTGAAAAACGCATTTTCGAAAAAAGTGTTCGTTATGACCTTTGTGAATTAAAGTAACGATATATTCGTTTCAATCATTTCAAATAGGGCTCTCTGGGAAATTTATTTTTAGCAAAAATTTAAAAACATTAATGTTTTTTACTTGTCGGGCAATATTTTTTTCATAGAGATATACATTGGATCCTTGGCTAAAAACGTCTGTGGTAGAACTCTCCCCTACGTCTTCCTTATTTGCTATTTAAAGTCAAAGAGTAAGATCCTTCAATAGGGATTTCCAGCAGCAACGGTCAGTTCTGGCTACAAAGAGAAAAGGCTATTGGTCTGACCTTTAATTAGGTAAGAATTACGTAACTATCTGAGACCCTCATCATCTGTGATTCCAATAATTCAAATGCTTATAAAACACGGGACGTTTAAAAAATAAAATGTTAGGCAAACAAACAGCTGTGTTCCTGGCTTTGTTTATTGCGTCAGATTAATCGTTATTTTGTCTTCTTTCACGTTCGTATGCAGGCATGCATACATAAATATGTTCATGCAATAGCAATGCATATATACTTGTACATTTGTTGTTTAATAAATACTCACTCCTATTTCTCATCCTGAAGCATAAAGACTTTTATATTTTAGATTCTCGGCTACAGGTTATGGACCCAGCACGTGCTTAACAGGCTAACCTAATATTCACGCACGCCGCCAATTTATTGTCAAAAATTTCTCATGCACATGCAACTTGTATGAGATCAACCGAAATTGAACGGCGTGCGTATGAAGCTAACTCAATTTCCAATTTTTGTTCTGCGTGACATTTTGATTTGACGTTTCGCTCAATGAAATCAAATGCAAACGCATGCAAGTCAATTTCGGGTGACGCAAAAAAACAAATTCGACGGCATGCGTACCAAAACGCAAGCCGCGAATATTAGGTTAGCCTGTAACGCGTGAAAAGCAAAACTAAGTTTTTTTTCGGTATTGATATAAATTACTTGGGCTATTGCGGTTTTTAAGACGGAAGAAATTAAAGTCAACAAACTTGAAGGTGAAGACGGCTGGACCTTATGGAAGTTCCAGATAAAGGTAGTGCTTAGAGCTGGCGGCCTATGGGAACTTGTAAGTGGAGCTGTAACCCAACCTGAAGTCGATGGTGAACCCAGAAAGAAATGGATCAAGGATGATGCTAAGGCGCAGAAAATTCTGGTCGTTTCAATGGGCGAAGGACCGTTGATGCATATTATCAACTGCGAGACTGCTGCTGCTATGTATGCTACGCTGGAGAGCGTTTACGAACAAAAGTCGGATACATCAATTCACTTGTTACAA
>NW_023458557.1:23959450-23960615 GCF_013731165.1 Rhagoletis pomonella | reverse complement strand
ATGAGCTGTGTTAAATATGCCTTACCTCGGGTGAGGCCAATAATTGAAGCATGTTCGCGAATAACGTTGTAAACGACAAATTTCAAATAGTTGAAACGAAAAAAATAGTTAACATGTGGTAGATTGCATTTTTTATTAATTGTTTTTTATATTTAAGTGAAAAACAACATTTCTCACCTTATTCTCTAAAAAAAAATATATATAAACTCAAAACACAACTACAAATACGTTCATAAGATTTTCAAAATGGAAAAACGTTTTATATCCAAAATAAAATGGATGTTATCACGTTCTTCCACTACGCATAACTTATAGTGCAATGGCGTTTAAAACGTTTTTCCATAAACATTTTGCGAAGATAAAGTTTAAATATTTTCAAAAAGAATGAAGTTTTATTTCAACAAAAAAGTTAACAAAGCGATTAGTTTTTTTCTTTTTAACCAACAAGACGTAACTTTTTTCTCTTCTTACAAATATACATAAGTAAATGATATTTAATTAAAACGTTTTTCCATAAACATTTTGCGAAGATAAAGAAAGTTTAAATATTTTCAAAAAGAATGAAGTTTTATTTCAACAAAAAAGTTAACAAAGCGATTAGTTTTTTCTTTTTAACCAACAAGATGTAACTTTTTTCTCTTCTTACAAATATACATAAGTAAATGATATTTAATTAAAACGTTTTTCCATAAACATTTTGCGAAGATAAAGAAAGTTTAAATATTTTCAAAAAGAATGAAGTTTTATTTCAACAAAAAAGTTAACAAAGCGATTAGTTTTTTCTTTTTAACCAACAAGACGTAACTTTTTTCTCTTCTTACAAATATACATAAGTAAATGATATTTAATTTTTACATAAGCAACTACGAAATGTATTTAAAGTCTTATGTGTGATAAATTTATTTATTGCAAGTTCTTATAAAACTCTGCATAATTTTCTGGCAAATAGGACGCCATTGCAAGAAGATCCTTTTTTTTTCTCAGGGCTTAATTCAATTGGACCATTTCTAAGCACCGGTAAAGTGTTATTAGATAATTTTTTTTTTGGTCGAATAGTGTAGCATGACCAGGATTCAGTAATGCTATGATTTTTGCGCATTCTAAGGGTGTTTGGATCATCTCTTGAAAATTGAAGCCATCGAGCATCCGTAATTTTGCACATAGA
>NW_023458557.1:23959266-23959440 GCF_013731165.1 Rhagoletis pomonella | reverse complement strand
TTTTTTCTATTCACATATGATTGCCCACTATTTCTTAATCTTTTATTGTTTAGGTCTTTCCAATTTTCTATATTTATTTTCCTTTTTGACCCTCTGTTTGTCTTATTAAGAACACATGAATATTCATTTCTTGACATTTTGCACAGATAACATAAGCAACATGTAACGTTCTTC
>NW_023458557.1:23957320-23959166 GCF_013731165.1 Rhagoletis pomonella | reverse complement strand
TCAATTATTGGCCTCACCCGAGGTAAGGCATATTTAACACAGCTCATCTCTGCACCCACAATCAACATAGGCCACATAGTTTAAACTGGAAAGTACATTAATATCAGGATCATCTAGTTCAGCCTAGACTTAACTGGTTTGTGCAAACCGGCTTCGGAAAGACCAGTTTATCCTGCGCTAAATCGGTATATCCTATCGCATGTTGGTAGAACTAGTTTGGCCTAGGCAAAACTAGTTTAGCCGTAAAGTCGGGATTGGCCGGTAACATATCGCTCATTTACTTCAACAGTGTCACAACTCAAAAAACCAAACTCGAGAAAACGCCTTTAAAGTTTTGAATTTACATACATACATTCCGATGATAAAAATGAATACATATTTTGTTCTAGTGGGCTACTCGTAATCAATACATCTATAACATTTTTACACAACATAGAAGAAGAAGCAGCGGTAGTTTCTGCGTATTTAACTCAATAATCAACAATAAATTTGTAATTTTTGGATTATGACACTATTGAAGTAAATGAGCGATATGTAGTTATGCACCAGTGAAAAAAAACGTTTGCAATTGCAGCGGCGTATTCAAAGGTTTTAAAAAATTGATTTGGTCCCGAAATTTTCTTCTTCTTTATTCGGAAAAAGTAAATGTTTCTCCGTTATTGTTTAGGTTTCGGGTATTAATGAGACACCGAGTTTCTGCTTGGTATACTTTCAGTATGTATCATAAGTTTATTTACAATAATAGTCGCAGTTCACTGTATTAAATTTATTAAACGAGGGTTGTGTATGTGACGCGTTTGCTTTGGCGGCTGATGAGCGAGTGGCTCAGCCTTGCTTCGGTGGTTAGTAACTGAAGGCTCCGTTATGCATACTTGGCATGGCTTGAGAGCTGTCACATAAGAAATCTGTTAAATGAGCCGCGCGTGTAATCGGTTATCGAACGCACAGCACTACATACGTAGAAGTCTGTTTTTGATTTCTACGTAAAAATGGTATAGCAGTGCATGCAATGCCAAGTATGCATAACAGAGCCTTGAGCCGCCAATCGTTGATTGCTAATGTTGCCATGTTTGGAAAAATTAAAGGATGCAATGCCATATGAATGTGGGTATGTTGTTCATGTCTTCAACATGGCGCTCCGCCTGCACCGCTGCCGGATGCAGAACTTCCTCCATCTGGTAGGGACCCAATCTATGTGCCGAGTCAAGCGTATTTCTCTTGCCTAACGATCTGCAATTAAATGAATGAAAACTAAAGAAGATTTTAGTATTCACTAAGTATTTATGGGGGAGAAGTGTTAATGCTGGAGTTAGTTGATTAGAGTGTTGTATTGGGACAAAAAGAGGGCCTGAAAGTATCGCAGTGGGAGCGCCAGATCCAGAGTGAGAGTGTGTCGTTGGCTGGTACATATAGCAAAGCGTTTCTTTGAGATGGAAGAAAAGTTTGCTAATTCGTGCACTGTTGAGTTTATTTGTGTTTGCTCATTGATGCGGAACTGGAGTTCTTTACACTGACGGAACCGGGGTTTTTCAGTTTACTATGCACATCACAAATGGGTAGTGGATGTCCGTGGTGCTGTATATTGTCAAAAATATGTCAATGATAAGGAGTTATAGGGCTGTTTTCTCACGTTACCATCTCGAAGTTCAATGCTGGTGCAGTCCTATTAATAAGAGACGATAATTTATGCTGCTTTGTAAGTGATGAGGCAGCAAAGAGAGTAATATTCAGGTATGCAGGTCCTACGCGAATCCTTTGAAGATATATCGAAAGTAGAGGGTTCTATTGACTTTGGAATATTGAGTTTTCTAGGTTCAGACCAGTGTGACCGTTTTGATCCAAGTGG
>NW_023458557.1:23957053-23957310 GCF_013731165.1 Rhagoletis pomonella | reverse complement strand
TTTACCTATCATTTTCGCTCTCTCAATTTCCCCTACTATGCTACTTTCTTGCAAGTTTTGCAAGAAACCGCCAGCCAGTAAAAATTCCAGCAAAATGGTTACATATAGCTTTTACTGGATAATGTCTAAAATAACACACGTTGAAGTGCATCATTAGATTTCCTACCCATAAAAAGGACAGAAAATATATATGTACGACCTACCACTTCTCAAATGCATGCAAGGCAATGGATTTTCGCTACGATCCTTTATCAATT
>NW_023458557.1:23939882-23956953 GCF_013731165.1 Rhagoletis pomonella | reverse complement strand
TTATGCCGATGACATCGACATCATCGGTAACAAAAACCGCGAAGTCTGTTCTGCCTTTTCCAAGTTGGATAGGGAAGCAAAGCGCATGGGTCTGGTGGTAAACGAGGACAAGACGAAGTATCTCCTGTCATCAAATAAACAGTCAGCACATTCGCGCCTTGGCACCCAC
Source organism: Rhagoletis pomonella (assembly GCF_013731165.1). Lineage (NCBI taxonomy): Eukaryota > Metazoa > Arthropoda > Insecta > Diptera > Tephritidae > Rhagoletis > Rhagoletis pomonella. The sequence goes on along the minus strand of NW_023458557.1, from coordinate 23,956,784 downwards.
GTCACTGTTGATAGTTACAATTTCGAGAAAGTAGAGAATTTCGTTTACTTGGGAACCAGCATTAACACCGATAATAATGTCAGCATTGAAATCCAACGTAGAATCACTCTTGCCAACAAGTGCTACTTTGGACTGAGTAGGCAATTCAGGAGTAAAGTCCTCTCTCGACGTACGAAAACCACGCTCTATAAGTCACTCATCATGCCCGTGCTGGTATATGGCTCAGAAGCATGGACAATGACAACATCCGATGAGGCGGCTCTTGAAGTATTCGAGAGAAAGATTTTGCGGAAGATATACAGGCCGTTACGCATTGGCGACGGTGAGTACTGCAGACGATCGAACGATGAGCTGTATGAGCTTTACAACGACATGGACATCATGCAGCGAATTAAAATACAGCGGCTCCGCTGGCTTGGCTATGTCGTTCGAATGGACACCGAGGTTCCAGCTCTGAAAGTATTCAACTCGGAACCCGCTGGTGGTAGCAGAGGGAGAGGGAGGCTCCCACTGCGATGGAAAGATCAGGTGGAGAAGGACTTGGCTTCACTTGGTGTTTCCAATTGGCGTCAGTTGGCACAGAAGAGAAACGACTGGCGTGCTTTGCTGAACTCAGTCAAAATCGCTTAGGCGGTTACAGCGCCAAAAAAGAAGAAGAAGAAGAAGGTGCTTATATATAAATGGGTTTATAAAAGGGGCCGTGGCACATCCCATAGGCATGGAAAATTTTATCAGCTATAATTTCAAAACCATAAGTCAAACGAAATTGAAATTTGGTACGCAAACGTATCTATGGTAAGTGCTTATAGTAGAGTATCTTAATATATAAAAATCCCGTGTCACTGTGTTCGTTTACGCTAATCTCCAAAACCGCTTAACCGATTTCAATGAAATTTTGTGGGTGTGTATTGTTGGTTCCAACTTAAAAGATAGGATAGTTGTGAACCCGAGAAAAAATCTTTTTTTTTCATCGAAATTTTTTCTATGTTCTCCCATCATGCTTATCTAATATATAAAAATCGAACTCTTCCTACACGGCTCGACCGATCTTTATGAAAGTTTTGTGTTATATATGGTAGGTATGGGAATCGGATGTAAAGCATATTTCATACCGCTAGGTGCAGGGGGCGTGGCACCTCCCAAAGAAACCGAATTTTTCATACTGCATATCCCGGAAAATGTTCATGGGATAGATCTCGAACTTGGTATGGAGATATATGAAAGCAATCGCATACTCATGGAGATAAATTGTGGTTATCGGAAAAGGAGGCATGGCACTTCCCATACACCGAATATTTCATACTGCATATCTCTGGAAGAGTACTGGAACTTGGTATGTGCAAGATATATGTATAAAACGCGACCGATCATGAAGAAAAGTTGGGGCTATTGGAAAAGGGGACGTGGCACCTCCCATACGAATGCGTCATACTTTTTTTGTATGTGAAAAAAATGCTGAAGAGTGCACTGAGAAAAAAAGCGCGTTGTAAGAATAAAAAAGTTTTATTTGATTACCGTTTAAAAATGTTCGTATTTTAAATCAAGTGAAGTGTTAACGAAATGGATTTTTCCATCATACATACACTACGTGTAATGGAAATATTCAATTCAAACACGCCCTATTAAAATGAAGCATTTTTCACTGCACGGATGGCGTCTTGCACGTGTCGGATGCTTTTTATTACCTTCCTTTTAGTAGCTCGGGGTGTAACTATGTAATATTGATGCGCCTAAAAGATGCAGCGATTTCTATTCTCAAGTTACATACCTGATGACAGTACGAATGGCAATTATAATAGGGAGGTTTTAGTTTTTTAAACTATAATTTTATTCATATGTAAGTAAGAAAGTATATGTATACAAAGCATACACAGCGGTGACAACACATACACACATACATGGTATGACATAATGCACTAATCGTGCGCTGTGATGTTGATTCAAACTCAACATGTGAAAACACATTTACATGTATGTCTGTAGCTGAGTGTGCAAAGACGCTTGATACGATTGGCTGCGCCCAAGAGGGTCCGGGTTCAATTACCATCAGACGGAACATAAAATAAAATTTTTTTTCTTCTTAGTTACGAAAAAGCATCTGTGCACTTCACAACCATAACGTACATCTCAAATTTAAAACGAGTTGGGTTGGTGCTCTTTCATATGCGTATTTTTTAAATTTGGCATGTTTTTTAGTGGCGCTGGAGCCGAGTTATTGCTAAAAATCGTCGAAACAGAACCATTGCGGTCCTCGGTTTACGGTGACTAAACAGAATGTGGACCAATGTGGTGGAAGTTGCCACCAACTATACTATATAGATCCAAGGACGATTCACTATCGAGCCGCAAGGACTTCTTGCCGGTAGAACGCTTTCGTCAGGTTATTTTAGACGTCAATGGAGGATATGCGTTCTGTCGACCACAAAACCAAATGTTTCATTAAAAAATTGATTTTGGGCGGGACGAAGGTCGCCGGATCTGCTAGTTATTTATAATTACTTTTGAATTTGGAGTGCAATGGGGTATAGTCGTTGTGCTGGGTATATAGTTACAGTTGCACGGCTATACTCAATCCCGATTCTTGCGTCCTAGTTCGCGCACCCTGGGCAACGTGAGCAACCCATGTGCGAGATGCGGTAACCAATCCGAGTGGAGCCTTGGGTTACGGCAGACGGAAGAGAAGGATGAGGTATCCAAGGATATCTTCTACGAGCGCTTGGAGCGCACGTACGGACGCTGCTTCCGCCACGATATCAAAATCATGCTTGGTGACTTCAATGCCAGATTGGGCAAGGAAGGGGTCTTTGGAACCACCGTCGGAAAAGTCAGCCTCCCAATGATGGTTATAGGCTGAAAAATATTTAGAAATATAAAAGGGACGTGGCACCTCCCATATAAACCGAGTTTCTCAAACTGCATATCTCTGGAAGTATTCTTGGGGATATATGAAATGAGCTATTGGAAAAAGGGCGTGGCTTCTTCCATATAAACCGAATTTTTTATACCACATATCTCTGGAAAAGTTCATGAAGCTGGTACGGAGATATATGAAATGAATCGCATACTCATGGAGAGAAATTGGGGTTACTTGGGGTATTTTCCGCTGAATCTGAATATGTAGTCAAAATATAAGAAACTACAATAGTTTTTGAGATATAGCTAAAATTTTAGAGATGTGAAAAAGTGCACTCTCTTAATTGTATATTTCCTTTTATATAGCAGGCGGATCTCAAATTTCTTTCTACAGTAGTGAATCACATTAAATTGACTAGCTTCTGCATAAACTATATTTTCCAAACGGATTAGTAGTTTAGGAGCTAATCATTGATTTATCGACAATTTTGCATAATTAAAATATAAAAATAATAAAAAAAAGTTACTTTCGGTAAAAATCTCAACATGAAAGAACCTGTTAACGCTTGGATTCTTGCACGTCAAAACATGATTCTTCATTAATACAATAAGGTCCTGCCCATCTAAATTGAATAATAAACGTATAAGTTATGTGCACTTAAGTAGAGATACATACAAAAAGTTTCTATACACAATTATGATTTGCATAGTATGGAGTAGGGATGTTGCGAATGTGGAATTTTAGACATCCGCGGATGCGAATGCGGATGTGAAATATTTTTAAGAAATGATTTAGGTGAGTAAACAAGGTGATTTAGGTAAATAAAAAATGGAAAAGTTAGTAATTTTTAGGATTATGTTTTTTTATTTAGTACTTCAATTTAAAAATTGGGTCATTGTATTTAATAAAAGCAATGTTGTTGCATCTTTGGGTTACTGCCTGTTTATTAAAGGGTAGGGATAAAACGATACCATGGAAGTATCGATACCTGTACTTGGCAGTAGCATCGAAAGAAAGTATCGATACCTACTAAGTATCGGGCTGAAAGTATCGATACCTATTTATATCGATATTTGTACATGTATAAGAATTGTTTTTAAAAAACGCTATCACATATCTATGAATTTTTGTCAAAATAACTTATGTGACGATAATTTTCTTCTTTAATCTTTTTAAGAAAAACTTTAAGTTTTAAAACATGTTTTACTAGGATGGCCTCCCAAAAAACAAGAAAAAGTGCATAGTCCGATAAGTTGTTTTGTTAAATCCCCACAGAATTTTGTTAACAGAATTTGCTTCTTTTTTATCTATGTATTTTATTTGTTATACATAATTATTTATTTTGTACAAAGAGAATAATTATAATTTATTTCATCCAAATTAACTAATTAATAAAAGTTATCTGTATTATAACACCGGTCAACAATATTTTTGCCGAGTAACAATGGTATATTTCTGAAAGAATTAATAATCTTGATAATTTTTGGCGGACAAAGTTATAATGTAGTGCAGGCATTCATATGGCTAACTTAGAGTGAAAAGTTGCTAAGTCCATTTGTAGAAATTTTACAGTAGAGAAAAACAACCTTTCAAAACATTTCCTTCAAGAATTTTGCAAAAGGTTCCGTTGCAAATTAAAATATTTCGATTTTTTTGTGAGCTTATCAAATTTTCTGTGCCTCTTTTCGACTTAGTAAATATGCCTTAAATTGTATATAAACGGTAAGAACGAAAACAAGCACATTAGCTAATCCTTTTGGAGACATTGCGTTTTTAATTTATCTTGCTTTCTATAGCCAAATATGAGTTTTTCACAGAAAGTGGACTTAGATTAGATGATAATGGGTCTTTCTTTACGTTGGCAACTAAACTGCCAACAAATTTTAACTATTCACAATATTAATTGGATTAAAAAATAAAAGTCCGGGAATAAAATTGTCACTGAATCGGGTTTCGACACAGGTTCTTTCTTCCGATACCTTCTCAGTACTCGGTTCAAAAGTATCGATACCAAAAGTAAAATAACTACTCGCTCGAGGCGACAAACTTGAAAAACTTGAAACTAGACAAAATTGTAAATTCTTTTCGATTAACGCTGCAGCAGTTGAGAGGACTTTCACTTATATTTATTTGATTTTTATTGCGGTGCAATAATTCCTTTTTGAGAATTGCATCGGGGCTGCAAATGTCGGATGTATCCTCCTGACTTTCATCTTCACAAACTAGCATTATGGCAAGATCGTTGTTTAAACCCCGTTGTTTTCCAAGGAATTCTTCATTATGGCAAGATCGTTGTTTAAACACCGTTGTTTCCCAAAGAATTCTTCATTCGCATTCTTTTGGTGGTTTCAGAATTTGGAGAACCTGTTTTTAGCCTTTTTCGATTTTAGTTTTAGTAATTCATATTTAATCCTTTCTTATGTGACTGGTTTGAAAAATGTGTGCTTATAGCGAGGTTCTAAATAGGTGGAAATGGCAAATAAATTCTTATATTCTAGGAATGAAAATTTCGAAGAAAATTCTGTTTTGAAAGTCGTGGCAGCCAGCCGAATTAGTTTAAAATCTTTTTATTTATTTTGTTAAAAAGGCAACCCGTTTTTTACAATAATTTGAATTATTGGATTATGAATGTCTCAGATCTGCTTAGTTTCCGGGTGACTTCTTGAAATGGTTCACCTGCAATGAATAGCTTGTAATTAGTCTTTTTTATAAGCGGAGCTCGACTTTTCCTAGTTGCAAGCAGTCACAATTAATTACTCACCGCTGTCGGTACGAAAAGCCATCAAATCCGTTTTGTTGTTCATTCCATGCGCTCAATGTACTTAGATATTTTGAGGCAAATTAACGCAAATTTTCAACATTTCGTTAATATAGTATGGAAAGGGCGTAATTCACATTCTCGCTTAAATGCAAAAAGGCCACAACTAACTAAAATTTGTTTATTGCATAAAACGATGTGGGGACTTATGATTCGATGAAATGCATCATAATCAATCAAAAAGTGAATTTTGGATTTTTAGTTAATTACGGCTACAATGTGAGTTACGCCCTTTCCATACTATACTAACGATATATTGCATGCCAAGTCCCACTCCTCAATAGGTACTAAATTCGCCTTGAATTGATTCTTATCTTTTACCGCGCAAATTGTCGAATCTCTTTATAGCTAGGCATTGAAAATTTCCTCCGGAAATACCTATTGAAAGCTCTTACTCTTTGACTTTAAATTACACAAGAAAGGGGACATAGTGGTACAGTTTTAACGTAGCATCTCCTCAGACAAAAAATATGGCTATAATTTATCATTTTGTTTGCCAGATATACGTTTTATCAATGCACTTTCACAATATTCGCATTCGCAAAAGCTCCGCATTGATTATTGCGAATGCGAAAGCGAATGCGAATGTTAAAATTACTGCGGAAGCTCCGCGGTTGCGAATGCGAATGCGAATATTCGCAACAACCCTGGTAAGGAGTACACACCTTTTACTACAACATTGAATCGCTATATCTCGGAAATGGTAATCCTTAGGAAGAAAAATGTTATTTTTATAGATAACTAGCTAATGCCCGCTTGCTTCCCGGCGCCTAATAAGATATTTTGCGTTGGCCAATACAAAAATAGCGATTAAAAGCAAAATCGGTCTGTAAAGTAAAATTGTTTAATTTCAATTGAAACGAATAAAGAACAGAATCCTCCTCACACATAGGCCAAGAATAGTGGCGCTGTGATAGCACATGGAATACTAATCCCTTTCGATGTCATGAGTTTTACCGATGGTCTTATTTGTACCTGTTAGATCTCTGCCAAGCGTGCGTAATATTCTTCTATGATCTTGCAACTTCAGCATTGGTCCGTAAACCATGTAAGCCAATAAAAGTCCTTATAAGGAAACTAAAGAGCACAGATGAACGTTTTCAGTTATAGGAGGGTCAAGAATACTCGACCCCCCCCACAGGATGAAAATTTTTCCCGTACATTGACTAAATGAGTCGTGTGATCTCTTAAATATCGTTCAAATGAAGCCATTCATATACCTACCGGGTTCCTGTTTTTACGGATGTGGTCGAATCTTACCTTATCAATTTGCCTGGCAATTTCGTCAATCGGAGATAGGTGCAAGATCGCATTTAGGGTGTATGAGGGCGTCAGGCAAATGTGCGCTTACTCAATGTTGTGGTCTTTACTCGCATACGTACACGAATCCTCCATTTAGCCATATGAAAGGTAAATTCATCTAAGATGAATATAGGGTCAAAGCAGACCAAACCCTACTTTTTGAATTGAAAAGAAATCGGTGAATAAATATGCTTTTTATAAATAACTCGACTCCAGCGCTACCTGGCGGGTCTATTTTTCGCATATGTAAATATTTCTCACAATGAAGGTAGTACACAGTTTAATTTTCAACGAAATCGGTTCATAAATACGACTTTTATAAATAACTCGAACCCAGCGCCACCTAGCGAGTTTTGTGGTAGCCTATAATAGGACCATATATGCAAGGTATGACCTCTGAAAATTTGACTGAAATCTATGCAGTAGTTTTTGAGTTAACTCCGAACAACGAAAACGGCTATTATTTTATATATATAGATTGTATTATCTACACTTTTGTCTCACCTATTTTATAACGCTTTTATCAACTTACAATGTTGTGTGTCCAGTAGGGTGGTCCAAAACAGTAGGGTCGGAATTGTAATGCTCTCACCCCCTAGGATTGTTCTATATCAAAAAAAGTATACCCCTATTTTTTATTTTGAAATAAAAAAATATTTAGGGGTCGCTCAAAGTTTTCCATGTATTTTTATATGTGAAAAATAAAAGTTTTCGTAGAAATGGTTTCTATACCAATCATATCTTGAAAATCAATATTTTTCGATCGGAAAACTCTGGTTCTCTTCAAGAGACTTTCAATAATAATACCCAATTGTTTATGTAACCATTTTTTAATACTAACCTTTTTTTATTGGCCGCCCCATTGCATTTTTCGGGGTTTTTGGCGGACCTATAAATTATAGTTGCGATGAAAAAATTGTTAAATAAAAAACTGGGTATTATTACTGGGAATCTCCTGCAGATAAACATAGTTTTCTGATAGAAAAATATTAATTTTTAACTATTCTATACCATTTCTACGAAAAGTTGTTTTATCTCCATACAAAATACATGGAAAACTTTGGGTGCTTTGAGCGAAATAAATATTTTTTGATTTCAAAATAAAAAAATTAGGGTATATCTTTTTCGGTATAGAACCATCCTAGGGGATGAGAGCATACAAATTACGACTTTACTTTTTCACATGCATTGTTGGACCACCGTAGTGTCCACACACCATTCGTTGCTACAAAACCTTTGCTTTGCAAAGTCCTATAAAAGTCCAGACATCAACCTCGTCGCCTAGTATCATATCAAAACTCTAGAGGTAGACGACGCCTCACCGCAAGTAGTAGTATATTGCGCCTAAAAATATGCACTACATATGCTACAGCAGAGAAGGACGACACGCCATTTCTTTAAATGGAATTAATTGGTTCTCGTATGTGTGTATATTAGGGTGGTCCAAAAACAGTAAAGTCGGAATTGTATAGATCTCACCCCCTAGGAAGGTTCTATATCGAAAAAAGTATACCCCTATTTTTTATTTTGAAATCGAAAAATATGTAGAGGTCGCTCAAAGCGCTCAAAGTTTTTCATGTATTTTTATATGGGAAAAATAAATCTTTTCGTAGAAATGGTATAGAATTCTTGAACGTCAATATTTTTCGATCGGAAAACACTGGCTCTCTTCAGAAGACTTTCATTATTAATACCCAATTATTTTTTTAGAAATTTTTTAATACTGACGATTTTTTATTTATCCCCCCATTGCATTTTTCGGGGTTTTTGTGGGTTTTTGGCGGACCTATAAATTAAAGTTGCGATGAAAAAATGGTTAAAATAACAGTTGAGAATTATTATTGGGAATCTTCTGCAGATGAAAAGAGTTTTCCGATAGAAAAATATTGATTTTTTAGAAATCTATGCCATTTCTTCGAAAAGGTGTTCTTTCCCCATATAAAATACATGGAAAACTTTGGGCGCTTTGAGTTTCAAAATAAGAAATAGGGGTATATTTTTTTCGGTATCAAACAATCTTAGGGGGTGAGAGCATAAAAATTCCGACTTTACTTTTTCACATGCATTTTTGGACCACCTTAATCTACATACATATATGCATATGTGTGCACCAGGGATGTTGAATTCGTTATGCGAATGATTCGTATCAGTTTACACATTCACATTCGCATCAAATGATACGAATGTTTTGCGAATGCGAATGTGCACTTTGGCAGAGAGTCCACTCTAATATTGTTGAAATAGCTTTAATTTATTTGTTTTTGTTATTTTATGGCCTTATAATAATTATATTCAAAAATTTTTTATTGAGCTCGAGGCCGTTTTTAATGAAAAACTTATTGTGGAGCAGCAACAATAATTTGAAAAAATGGTAGAAGAGATAGCTATTTCGGAAATCACCACATTTCCCCATCAGACTTCTTTCAGTAGGATTCGAACCGAAGATCCCACTGACTCAGCCAGTTGCCTACGCACTGTGCTAGGTTAGCCTTGTAAATTATCGTTGCTTTTTCCTCACTTTTTCATTTGCTAAGCCAACACAACACGCTACGATTTGCACTTGATCATGTGGTTGTTGGATTTGTTGGTTTTTGTTAATAATTCTATTTTTAGAATGTTTAACTTTTAGGTGTGCAACAACCACATGATCAAGTGTAAATCGTAGCGGAATAGCTGCGCTTGATTGTGTTGGCTTAGCAAATGAAAAAGTGAGGAAAAAGCAACGATAATATACAAGGCTAACTTAGCGCAGTGCGTAGGCAACTGGCTGAGTCAGTGGGATCTTCGGTTCGAATCCTACTGAAAGAAGTCTGATGAGGAAATGTGGTGATTTCCGAAATAGCTATCACTTCTACCATTTTTTCAAATTATTGTTGCTTTTCAACAATAAGTTTTTCATTAAAAACGGCCTCGAGATCAATAAAAAATTGTTGAATATAATTGTTATAAGGCCATAAAATAACAAAAACAAATAACTTAAGGACGAGCACACTAAACGTTAAACATTGTAAAAATAGAATTATTAACAAAAACCAACAAAACCAACAACCACATGATCAAGAGTAAATCGTAGCGGAATAGCTGCTCTTGATTGTGTTGGCTTAGCAAATGAAAAAGTGAGGAAAAAGCAACGATAATTTACAAGGCTAACTTAGCACAGTGCGTAGGCAACTGGCTGAGTCAGTGGGATCTTCAGTTCGAATCTTAGTGAAAGAAGTCTGTGGAGGAAATATGGTGATTTTCGAAATAGCTATCACTTCTACCATTTTTTCAAATTATTGTGGCTTTTCCACAATAAGTTTTTCATTAAAAACGGTATCGATCTCAATAAAAATTGTTGAATATAATTGTTATAAGGCCATAAAATAACAAAAACAAATATTTTAAGGACGAGCACACCTAAAATTTAAACATTCTAAAAATAGAATTATTAACAAAAACCAACAAAACCAACAACCACATGATCAAGTGTAAATGGTAGCGGAATAGCTGCGCTTGATTGTGTTGGCATAACAAATGAAAAAGTGAGGAAAAAGCAAAGATAATTTACAAGGCTAACTTAGCACAGTGCGTAGGCAACTGGCTGAGTCAGTGGGATCTTCGGTTCGAATCCTACTGAAGGAAGTCTGATGAGGAAATGTGGTGATTTCCGAAATAGCTATCACTTCTACCATTTTTTCAAATTATTGTTGCTTTTCCACAATAAGTTTTTCATTAAAAACGGCCTCGAGCTCAATAAAAAATTGTTGGAAATAGCTTTAAGTCTGTCTAACCAGGGTGCGGACAATAACCGGCTTTTAGCTTCAGGCGCTAAACGGTTATGTAGTATATCAAGCAACATTCATGGGCCTTCAACAAGTACTGCTAAAAGTCTTATAAGCAACTTAGAAATTATTTTAGATTCAGCGAAAGCGAAGGCTCGCATGTAGAATCTGGAGACATTAAAAAATGTGAAATTAAATCTCTATTGAAGGCCTATTTTAAAAAAATACAAGCTCATCTCGGTGAAAATCATCTCGATTGGTGGAAAACTGAACTAAAATACGACAAATTGACAGATCTGGCCCGCAAATATTTGAGCGCTCCACCCGCCAGCGTTCCAAGTGAGCAATTATTCAATGCAGCCGGCCTGATATACAAGCCTCTAAGAAATCGCCTCATTGGAGAAAATCATCTGTATCATCATATGTATGAGTAAAAATATATGTACATATATCACATTTATGTACATTACACTTTTTTATTTGGTGCTAAGCAAGAAATATTTAGGAACATAAAATTTCATTTCGTTTTGTACTATAATACACTCTACACACTCAATGCATAAGAACTTATATGCTAGGTATGTATGTGCATTCATATAGTGATCTACAAAATAAAAGAATTGCGATATTTTGACCGGCTTTGGCATTTGCCATTTGTCTTTTGTTTATTTAATGTTTATTATTTTTTTTATAAAAAACGCCGATGCCGATTCCGGTGCTCTATTTTGTGCCGATGCCGATGCCGATTAATCGCTCGGACTCTAATAATATGCCCCTTTTGAACTTTGACTACTAGATTAAAACACTGTATAGGTTAAGCATTCGTTCAATGCTCTAATAATTTACAAAATGTTTAATGATGATTTCGTTTCTACTTAAAAATGTCGTCTTTTAATTGCCCCTTTCTCTTTTTGTGTTCGAGTCATTAAAGGCAAAGGGTTAGAAAATCTTGTGTTCGTTTCTTAAGATGGCACACTCTTGTAAGGCAAAAACGGCACATTCTCAGCCCTGTGAAGCTATGTCAGGGGAGATGGTTACCCGCAAAATCAGATGGTTGTTTAAAACGACAATATTAAGAAATGCGTGAGCTAGACAAGGACAAGAAGCCAAAAACATGCCTTTTTACAGGGTTCAGTGTAACATGAAACACAATTTGCACCAGGCAACATTTTTTGGAAGAAACGAAATCACCATAAGTATTAAAAACGATGACTTAAGTTGATTATAGCTTTTTTAATGTTAGTGGGTACCAACCAATTAATATCGATTAATTATTTTAATATCAATTGCAAAATTTTATACCGACAAGACTAAAAAGTAGAAAATAAATAAAATAAAAACACTTTTTAATATACCACGCTTTTATAAATAGACTAAAAAGTAGATAATAATATTTCTCAGTCCCATAGAATTTGGTTTGATAACTTTTGATTTGAAATTTTAGCAAAAGTCATTATAAACAATTTATGAGATTGAAAATGAAAATCGTAGCGCGCTTGTAAAAGACTTGAATTGATATGAAAAGTAATATATGTATGTACATATGCGGGTATATGAATAACGATCGCTTAAAATCTATCTCAAATTTTGTACTTGTGCTGTAGAAATTTTAGGTCTATGTTATGTTGTTCGACCATTGTCAATTAAATCTCATTCTTTGTATTACATGCGCTCCACGTTTGTCGTTTTCAATCTCATAAATGGTTTATAATGACTTTTGCTAAAATTTCAAAATAAAAAGTTATCAAAACAAATTCTATGGGACTGAGAAATATTATTTTCTACTTTTTAGTCCATTTATAAAAGCGTGGTATATTAAAAAGTTTTTTATTTTATTTTTTTATGATAAACCTCACCGTTTTTCTGGAAAATTCAAAAAAATCAATTTATGTGACCTTTGACCTTGAATAACTTTTTTTACATACGTGGAATCGATGGGGACTTTTGACATTTCATTCATAAAATGTTCGCAACGTTCGTACCAATTTTCAGCTTTATGCGAATTATTGTAAGCTTACCTCTATTTTTTGAGCTAACTTGACTGGGCTATTGATTTGTAGCGTCATCTTGTGGTTATTGAAATAAGAAATAGATATCAAAAGTTAAGACTTCGTATCAAAAAACCCCCAAATAGATATTTGTTTAAAAAAAATAACATTCGTAACACTTTAGTAAATATTAATCTGCATATTAACTTAGCATCAATTAACGATATCTTCTTTTAAAATTGCGCAGGCTCGAAATTGACTTTAGAGCTATAGTCTGGAGGAATTTTATTCTTAGAAATTTATGAAGCCCGGATTCTTCTAAGAACGATGTCGAAAAAAATCGATCAATACAAATTAACCCTCCCTAATGTATATGTATATATATATGTATGCATATATTCATTCGTTACACATTATTACAGTTTTTCTCCTATTTTAGGTAAAGAATTAACATTATCATTAAATATTGCAAAATATTTTACAAAAATCCCGCAGGTTGTTATTCCCTGTTAGAGAAAGTTATTGAAATTATTTTCAAATTGTTGAGCTTCACAGTTGTAAGTTGTAGATGCTTATATTTTCAAAATCACTCTTTTTGTAACTAACTATTTAATTACTGAATAAACTAATAAAATAACACAATTCGATTCAAAAATACTTATTGTTGAATAATTATCAAGTAAAAAAATTTAGATTTTACATAAATAATCTTCTAAAACAACAATAAAAAACTCTAAAATAGTCATTGTTTTAGAAGACTAAAATCTAAATTTTGTAAGTTAATAAATATTCAACAATAAGTATTTTTAATTCGAGTGGTGCATTAGTTTATTCAGTAAAGTTCAACAGTTTAAAAATAATTTTAGTAACTTTTTCTAACAGGGAGTAACAATTTGCAGGATTTTTGTAAAAAAATTTGCTAATTGTTAATGCTAAATGCATTGGGTGGTGCTCAAAAAGAGGGTCAAAATGGCGCAAATATTGGTGCGACTTACGGTATGTTCAAAACTTATTTACTTTATTTGTTTTTACTTTATGTATTTGCTTATGTAGACAAAACACACGTACCAAATATGTGGCAATAAAAGAAAAAGATAGCCAAAGCGGAATAAATGGACCTCGGATCCAAAAACCATTGTCGGATATGGAGGGACGCATTCTAAAAATTGGGCTTCCAATATCGGTTGATGGAGATCATGAGGGTGAAGTCGGATTGATTGAAGAAGTCAGTAATAAAAAACCAGTGCATTATTATTGTATCGCAATTTTCATTTTGCCTTTGGTTTAGGTCAACGAAGCAGTCGAAGCAGCAGATGCTAGCTCAACCATTGAAGTTCCGGAAGGTCCTGCTCCTCTTATTGTCAGAAGAAGGGAGAGAAGTGCAGGCGCTCAACAAAGTGGCCCGCTGTATGAAAGTCTTTTGGAGCTAGAAAAGGAAAATATAGAATTAAAAAAGCAAGCGCTAGAAATTATGAAAGAAATGCTAAATGTGCAAAAAGACATGAATAAAAAAGTAGACACGCTTATTGCAAAGCTCCATTAAAAATGTATTTTTTATTTAACGAAACTCCTCTTTAGGTTTTTACAGTGTTCGCTCAAATGCTTCTCGTATGATTTTATCTCGTTGTAATCTACCAAGTGTAGGAGATCATTCGGCATTAGTTGTACGGGGATACTTCTGGGCATGAAACTCTTGCCCGCACAAGAATATTGTGGAGTGCCATGCAAGCATAAATAATTTCCGTTGCTTTTGAAGGCTCATAGACTAAATTTCCTTCTTTCGTAAGGCATCGAAATCTGCTCTTCAATAGGCCAATGAATCTCTCGACCAAGCTACGAGTTGCTTTATGCGCACAATTATATCGCTCCTCTGCTTCTTATGTAGAATTGGAAATTGGAGTCATGAGCCATGGCTATTAAAAGTATAATAATATGTACATGGCAATAGTATTTAAATGCAAATTTACCTGTAAAAGATATCCGCTGTCTCCTAAAAGCCAAAAATTTCTTTCGCCAGTGTTGTATAGATTTTCCAGGTGTTGCTTTACCCTCGAACGTCGCCATACAAAAGCACAAAAGCATCATGGGCAGTGCCGCCAAATCTCGCGCTGCCATATAAAATGATCATGTTGGCATCGCATACAACTAACACATTTTTAGAGTGACCCCCTTTGCGGCAGTAGCATACATGCTCTACTTCAGACTTTGGGCCACATATCTTTATGTCAATAAGTCCTATTATCCCAGGAATACCATTCATTTGATAGAAGTCAGCTTTAATTGCTACGAATTCGCTAACATTTGAGAACTTAATGTGACGTTGCGCAATTCTGTTAATTGCTTTCGTTACTTCCATTATAACCTGACTTACGGACGATTGCGATAGAGCAGACAAAGCATCCTGCCTAACTGCGCGCTGAAAACTCCCGGTGCCAAAAAAAACGTAGAGCACATAAAACTTTCACATGTGCCGGAATTGCATGCCGTCTCCTTGTAATTTGTAAGTATGGTGTCAGTTCGTCTATTAAATCTTTGCAAATGTGCTTTGGAAACCGGTATAAATTCATAAAACTCTCTTCAGTAATCATTAAAAATGGATCTTGCGCATCCCTCAGTTGACGCCTCGTGACTCTGAGATAATTTCTTTAGACGCGAGTAAAAGCATTGAATTGTATGTTTGAATTAAAACTTTCAATAACCGCATTTACCTCTGATCTTCTTCATCATGATTAAAAGCAATAAACAGTAGAGGAATATTAGGCATTGCCTTGGAAAACTTGATAACTATGATAAATCCTTTGCACTCTTATTAACGTTTTTTCCTATTTTGACAGAAAATATCATTTCTTCAACTCATCATGATTTACCACACTACTCGCTATTAGATTTTCACAACGAATACTTCATTGAAAAAGAATCGCTTAGAATTAAAAAATGAAGTGATATGATGAAAAACTTAATATCACAGCGAGTGTGAATTTGATTTTTCACTTCACTACTTCATCGAACGAGGATTGACCCCCGGCTATATTGCAATGGCGCCTTCCTGACACCGGGCCGCCTCAGGGAGTAACGGTGACGTTGCTGCGGCTTGGCGCGCTGCCGTAGTGGACCGTTATATTTTCTCTTTGAATTCTTTGACCACTGCGCCCGCCTCGTCGTACGACCAAGATGGAGACAACTAAAACAAAAACTAAACAAAACCAAAATAAAACAACAGCAACAAACAAAACTTTGAGCGGCGGGGGTGACTCTAAAATGAATCCTCCCGTGGGCTTCTCTGTAAAGGAGGCGGTATCGACTCCTGGGCAGGGGCGGGCAGCTGATGCTGCAAGGTGCAGTCAGGGATCGGAGCCGACCTCTTTGTCTGCGCCGGTCGTGGGACGTGCCGGTAGGAACCCATCGCACCTAGACTTGGGGTTGGGGGCGCGGGCGAATTCGCCTGCATCCAGGACGGAGGTAGGGCCGCAGATGATGTCGTCTGGCGGTTCTGGACGTGAGGGCACTGGACAGTGTGGCCGGCACCAGCCATGGACTTCCGGCTCCTAAACGGCACGGTGGGCTGGCCAGAAAAGCACGCTATGACCGTCGCATGGCTTTCCACTCCCTGGCGCGTTACGGCGAACAGGGTGCTGCACAGCTATCTGAGCAGCACGCGCGATCGTCCGAGTAGGCCAGGGGGGTGCTAAGCAACAGCCTGGAGGGTCTGGCTTTCCTCGGTACCTTCCTCGCTGAGGGAGGCGGAAGATATCTTCCGCTACTGCAACCCGGACCTTAATGCGCACAACTGGAATTTAATCCGGTTTAAGAACTCCGACGGTGAGTTTCGGTAAGCGCTGTTGTTGCTAGGTTAGAGAAGGTAGTCATGAAGGTCTACCAGACCGACTCCAGAGGGAATGACGAGCCTGTTCCAGTTGCGCTGGCGGGCGAAAACACAAATGCGGAGGATGCCCACGTAGGTGTGGAGGTCGAATCCGTCATGTCGGGCAGTGATAGCACTGCTGGCCCTCCTTCAACTGCAGGATCGGTCATCAGTGTTGGCCCGATGTTCGTCAGGGCTGAGCAGGAAATGCTCCTTGCGTCCGATAGGGATGGCGCCCGCGGAGGGGTGCTGGAAAGGATTTTGGAGGATGAATATTCTTCAGATCTATCTTCTGCACTCTAAGGCGGCGTCAG
>NW_023458557.1:23905468-23939872 GCF_013731165.1 Rhagoletis pomonella | reverse complement strand
AAAAAAGGAACGAACCTTAAAAATGCTTGCGGCACGTTTGTGTATGGAAGAATCTAGATTGGGTGTACAGCCAAACAAACAAGGAGCGTTCGTAACTAATCAGGTTAAAAGCAAAGGTGATAAGGGCAACAATAAAAGGAAAGGAAAATGCTTCCTTTGCAAAAAGCCTGGTCATTGGAAGCGAGACTGCCCAAACAAGAAAAACGCAGAGAAGTCATCACATGGTAATGCCTTTGTGCAACACCTGCTGTTTCAAAAAACAGGGCAAGGTGTGGTTACAAGGTGCACGAGAAAATTGAAAATTGTTTAAGCTGTTATTGAAGGTTAAAGGCATAGAAGCTGCGGCAAACTACAGCGCAAAATCTGAGTCGCTGCAACTTTGGCATGAACGCATGTGTCATCAAGCTAAAGACCATGTGAAGAGCGTCCTAAGTCAACGAAATATTTCATTTACTAGCAATAATTATTTCTGTGAGGGATGTGTTTTCGGTAAACAACATCGGATGCCATTTCATGAAAGCAAAAACAGGGCTAAATTACCAGGTGAGCTTGTCCACACTGATCTTTGCGGCCCTATGCAAGAGATTTCATATGGTGGTGCGCGCTATATGGTGTTATTTCGTGATGATTTTTCGAATTATCGATGCGTCTATTGCATAAAATCAAAAGCAGATGCTGCATCATTTGTTGACCGCTTTTTGGATAAGGTTGAAGCAGAAACTGTAAAGCGAGTACAAAGCATCCGGTCCGATAACGGATTAGAGTTCGTCAACAAAGATGTGGAAGATATATTTCGTAAAAGAAAAGTGGTTCATCAAAAATCAACACCATATACGCCAGAACATAATGGCCGCGCTGAAAGGGATATGAGAACAGTTATCGAAGGTGCACGGTCTATGATCCATGCCAAGGAATTGAGCCTGAAATACTGGGGTGAAGCAGTGAATAACGTCGTGTACACTCTCAATCGGACTGGTAAATGTCAAGTGGACGGAAAGTCGCCATTTGAATTGTGCTTTAATAAAAAGGCTGAGTTATCTGTGCTGCGAGTTTTTGGATCGGAAGCTTTCGTGCATATACCCCAGGAAAAACGAAGAAAGCTTAATGCGAAATCCAAGAATGGCGTGTTTGTCGGATACGAGGAAAATTGTAAAGGCTATAGGATTTGGATACCTAATGAAAGAAAAATTGAGGTTTCGAGGGATGTTATCATCAGAGAAACGTGCAAAGAACTCGCATATGTACATGAAGAACACGTAGAAGCAGAATCTCCTGTTGAAAAACCAGATACGAACACTGACAATCCAGAAATCAGAACTAATGGCTGTGGCGAAATTTTAACTAAAGATCTCGATATCGAAGATGCAAATAATGAACTAGAGGTCCGTAAGATCGTGTCACGTTCGAAAAGTAGAGATACTGAAAGTAAAGCTGCTCTAAGCTACGCGTATGTTGCTGAAACTGATGAGCCGGACTACTATGAGAAGGCGGTCTCTAGTAACTATTGTGCGCAGTGGAAGAGTGCCATGGATGAGGAGTTTAATTCGTTGATAGCAAACCAAACCTGGTCATTGGTGAGTTTACCTAAAGGAAGAACAGCAGTTTCGAATAAATGGGTTTACAAAGTCAAGCGTGACAGAAAAGGTGAAATTGAACGCTTTAAGGCGCGTCTAGTGGCTCGCGGCTTTACGCTGAAGTGCGGAACAGATTACTTTGAGACCTTTAGCCCTGTTGCCAAGTTTACGTCCATTAGAATGATCTTTGCGATGTCAGTTGAGCTTGACATGATTGTAAAGCAGTTTGATGTGAAGACAGCATTTCTCTATGGCAGTCTTAATGAGGAGATTTATATGGATCAACCTACTGGCTACGAAGATGGAACTGACAGGGTGTGTAAGCTGAGCAAAAGTCTTTATGGTTTAAAGCAGGCATCGAGATGTTGGAATCAACAATTTACGCAGATGATGGAGAATTTTAACCTAAAAGTTAGTGCAGCGGATCCTTGCATTTTTATTGGTAGTTTCAACGATGCGAAATTAATTCTTGCGATTTATATTGACGATGGCATCATAGCAGCGCAGTCATCAGAAGCACTTTGTAAACTGATCGACCATCTTACGAAAGACTTCGACATTAAAGTTTTTGAATCGATATTTTACCTTGGTATGGAAGTTGTCAGGAAACCTGGAAAGATTTTTATTCGACAAAAAGCGTACGCAACAAAAGTATTGGAGCGATTTGGGATGCTCGACGCCAAGCCTGTCACAACTCCAGCAGAAGGTGCACATTTAAATACAGAGAGCAGTCAACAGGTGCAGTATCCATATCGAGAGGCTGTTGGATCTCTTATGTATCTGTCTACAGTGACACGGCCTGATCTGGCTTATGCGGTGTCGTATGCGAGTCGTTTTTTGGACACTTATACAAGCGAACATATAGTCTTGATAAAGCGAATTTTCAGATATCTGGGAGGGACCCACAGTGAAGGTATTTTATTCGAAAAGGGTAATAATTTGTTTTTGACTTGCTTCAGTGATTCGGACTTTGCTGGTGATTTGGGGACCAGGCGACCTAATGGAGGTTATGTGATCATGTTTTGCGGTGGACCTCTTTCGTGGTCGTCGAAGATTCAGCAAACATTAGCACTCTCAACAACCGAAGCAGAGTACATGGCCGCTTGTGAGTCAGTCAAAAAGCTAGTTTGGGTTCGACGATTACTGGAGGAAATGTCTGGAAATTGCACAGTACCAGAACTTTGTTTGCACAATGTAAGCGCAATCAAACTGGTGAAGAATCCACAATACCACAAGAGGACCAAACATATTGAGGTCACATTTCATTTCATCAGAGAGGTCTATGAGAACAAAGGGTTCACGCTTAAGTACGTGCCCACAAATACACAGCTGGCGGATATTTTCACGAAGCCTCTGAAGAATTTAAATTACAGTAATTTAAAGTCGCTCTTAAAAGTTTGTTAATTTTTTGAAAATGAATAATCTGACCAATAAAAGTGGAAGTGTTAGGCAAACAAACAGCTGTGTTCCTGGCTTTGTTTATTGCATCAGATTAATCGTTATTTTGTCTTCTTTCACGTTCGTATGCAGGCATGCATACATAAATATGTTCATGCAATAGCAATGCATATATACTTGTACATTTGTTGTTTAATAAATACTCACTCCTATTTCTCATCTTGAAGCATAAAGACTTTTATATTTTTGATTCTCGGCTACATAAAGCAATATTTTGATCCGATTCGGCTGACAGCCACGACTTTGGAAACAGAATTTTGTTCAAAATTTTCATTCATGCAAAATAATAATTTATTTTCCATATCCACATATTTAGCTCGCTATAAGCACAAATTTTTCAAACCAGTCGCAGAAGAAAGTAGTAAAAATCTATTACAAAATCTAAATTCAAAAAAAAAGCTGATGGCGTTACAGGTTCCCCCAATTCTGAAACAGCCAAAGGAATAAAAATGAAGAATTCATTTTAAAAACTTTAGAAAAACCTGAGACATATGGTTTGGCATTTAAGCGTTGTTTAAACAACGATCTCGCCATTATGCTAGTTTCTTCAAGTCAAGATGAAAGTCCGGAGGATACATCCGAAATTTTCGGCCCCGATGCAATTCTCATTACTTTTTATTACATATCGATGGCTGAGTGGAAGATCGACCTATCTCGGCAACTAGTTCGAAAACGCTCTATCTCAAAAAACTTTTCAAGAACGCCCTATTTCAGAATTCGTTTCAAAAACGCCCTATATCAGCATATTTTCAATACATTTTGAAGTGAGGTTTTTGAACCGAATTTTGAGATAGGGTGTTTTTCAATTAAATTCTGAAATAGGGCGTTCTTGAAAAGTTTTTTTAGATAGAGCGTTTTCGAACTGGCTCCCGAGATAGGTCGATCTTCCACTCAGCCATCGATATAATGTTCCAATTTTTAAACTCAAGTACTAAATAAAGTAAACATTATTAAAAATTACTAACTTTTCCCTTTTTTTCATTTACCTAAGTAACTTAATTTACTTGCCTGATTGTTTCTTAAAAATACTTGACATCCGCATTAGCATTCGCATCCGCGGATGTTTTAAATTTCACATTCGCAACATCCCTAATACATATATGAACAATATATATATGAACAATATACCTGTATAAATAAAGCATTAATTTTGCATATTTCCAGGGGAAATATGATTTCTGTGGACTTACTGATTCTTTATACAAAGATTTTGTATGATAGGACCCCTAGTAAAAATTGTATGGCAAATAATTTTCTAGAAGATTTTAACCCTCAGCGATACTCAAAATGCCATTTTATTCCGACTTTCTAAAAAAGGGCCAAAACTACCCTTTTGTGAGGGAGATAAAGGGTTAAAATGTTCTACAAAATTATTCCACGTAAAATTTTACTATATGTCCCGAAACATATTTTTTTCCGATATGTATTTTTACTCTTTTTAATTTATTCTAAAGACACTTAGGCAAAATATTGCTTAATAGAATCGATCTCTATAAATTTTTTGGTAGGTAGTTTTTATGAGTTTTATGATGTCTGATGTTAAAAAATTTTGAGTTATTGTCAGCCGTGCGTGTAGAGCATCTTTTGCTGCTTTGTCGGCTAGTTCGTTGCCTTGATAGTGGATTTATGTTTAATTAATATGTTTTTATATGACAATGTAATGGTTGTGGTTTAATAATAATAATAATAGATTGGCGCTTACACATATGTTAGTGTTTCGCCGAGCTTCTCCTCCGATTTGTGGCGTGCGCCTTGATGTTGTCACACAAAGCGGGGGGACCTACAGTTTTACGCCGACTTCGAACAGCGATTGTATTTTTATGAGAAGCTGTCTTTCATGGCAGAAATACACTCGGAGGTTTGCCATTGCCTGCCGAGGGACGACCGCTGTTAAGAAAAAACCTTTTTTCTATATTTTTTGCGATGTTGCTTTGACCAGGGTTTGAACTCAGGCATTGCGGAGTGGAAGCGCGCACTGCTTACCACTATACCACAGCGGCCGACAATGCTTGTTGTTTACCGGGTTTGTAATTGCGTCTAGTGACGTGAGAGAGTCAGTGCAGATTGCTACTTTTCTCCTTCTTGTGCTTGCCAGTTTGGTTGCTTCGTAGATGGCTAGTAGTTCGGCACCAAAATTTGTGGTATATTATGGCAAGTGTGCTACTGGAATGATTTTGTCTTCATCGACGATGCTATAAATTGAGCGATAAGTTTGTTTTGAGTAGTCTGTGTATAAAAATTTGAAGTTATGTAAGTCTTCTTTTATTTTAAGAAAGTTTTGTATGTAAATTTCGTTTGTTGTGTTATTTTTTCTTTAAACTTTCGCTGCGAGTTATTCACTGAGTGTTGTGGGAGTTGCCAACTCGGAGCTAGGGACTTGCTTAATTTTGTAAGAATTGGTACTTTTAAGTTCTGGGCAGCTTTAATCACTTTGGTTAGGGATGCCCAAAGCAGCACATATGTATGTATCGCGGGCGACTGCGCGTGCAAAGCTTTGCACAGCGGTGCTGGGCAAGCGCGGAAGCAAAAAGTTATCGGAAGGGGAAAACGAAGCCAACAGAATAGTGAGATTGTATGTGTGACAGTGATGGAAAATAAGTGTGCATTGTGCCATTTTCGGCCCTTTGGGAAGCAGCCGGCACCTTCAGCACAATCTATTGATTTTCGGCACTATTTTTGCGTAACTCAATGCAACTAATAAATATTTCTTTCGGATCCGCAATTAAAAATATTTTTTTTTTACATTTAATCGTATGTGCTTAAACTGATAAATGATATAAACATAGAAACGCAAGCAGAAGAATCTCGCTTCCACATTCTGCATATGCGCTTAACATTTTTGTTTAAACAAATTTGTCGAAATTTCATCTCTAAAGCAAATATTAAATATCATTTAATATATACTTTAGATTTAAATAATCATTTTTAGTGGTGGGCGAGTCCGAGATGTTTAAATGATCGAGATAGTACATTCAATTCGCGTAGATTTTTGAGAACTTTTTTCGTTGATGGTGTTGCACTTTTTTCCATACCGAAATTTGTGTACATCATTTATCATTGTCTAAGAAAAACTATAAAATAAAACTTAATTTAAAATATCGGAATAAAAAACAACAACGCTACTCGCGCATTCATCCATATAACATAATATGCGAACGTTCGTTATATGGAAGAAAAGCGCAACACCGCAAACAGAAAAATTCAAAAAATCAATGGTATTTTCTAGACACTTCAAACTTGCACGTTATTATACTAGAATGAATGGGCTACAAAATTGTTAACACAAAACATGTCTACAAATTCTGAACAAAAACTGTGAAAATTTGATGAAACTTTGTTGATTTTTTTCATTCTTTCAAGTTTCGATTTATTTGCAAGGTTTTTGTTTGATGATGAGCTACAATTTTATAAAAAAAAAAATAATTAAAATTATTTAGAAAAAATAAAATAAATACCGGGTGACCGTGTAATTTTGTCAAAGATAAAGACAATGATGATAAAACATTAATACACTATATAGGTCAGTTCATATTAATGAACATAAAATAAGATCACTATCGATAAAATGGAAATCCTTAAGGGAAATTTATAATTTCAACGCATGGAATTTACATACATTTTTTTATCTTCAACCCCCGAATTGCTCAATTACTTCTATTTCTGCAGGATTGCCATTAGGTAAATTGCATTTCCAAAGATTTTTTCAAAATAAATAGCGATGAGGGATATTTCACCCGCCAGTGATAAGAAATCGCAATCACCATAACGCACATCACTAATATTACTGTTCACAATCACGTTTACATTCAAAATTACAATTCATAATTTCGTTTTGTAGCAAATATGAAATATAGGTATATCCATTTACTAAAATATAAACGGATTAAGAATCAAAGTGCTAGAAGAGATTTGAGCGTTTGGTACAAAAAGTATTTTTGATGGTGAAATTGTACTTAAAATCGGCAATTGTACTTTTGTACATTTTAAAATTAATTGTACTGAAAAAAGTACAATTGTACTTAAAATATCAACACTGTTTCACTGGCGATGTACTTGCTGCAGCGACGCCAGATTTGAGCGTACCCAATTTTTTACCGATAATAACTCATGCGAGGGATTTGGGTATTGGGCATTTTACAAGCCTATTAGGAAGTATACATATCTGTGTTCGTATAGAATAGTAGCTTATGTCGGAAGAGTGGCTTTAGTATAATGAACCATTCGCAGCATACGATTGCGAAAGACT
Organism: Rhagoletis pomonella; assembly: GCF_013731165.1. NCBI lineage: Eukaryota > Metazoa > Arthropoda > Insecta > Diptera > Tephritidae > Rhagoletis > Rhagoletis pomonella. Next base: position 23,932,594 of record NW_023458557.1, on the reverse strand, counting down.
CACTGGCACCGAGTCGTTGAAGAACTCTTGGAAAATAAACGTAAAAGACGGTAATGTCAATATTCGTATAAAGTTTCATAAAAAAATTCCTTGTGGTTTAAAGAATATAGGAAATGGTACATTTTACTAAAGCCAGCGTCCCGACATAAGCTACTATTTCATACGAACACAAATATATTGGTCTACAAATAATGTTGTAATGTGGTTAAAATTCAAATTGGTATCTTGTTCTTGTAGAAAATCATCAGCGTATCCGAGGAAGTCAATTTCTTTGTGGAGGGATAAAGGGTTACTTAGTTTGCTGTAGGCTATTAGGAAAAGAATGACGGAAAGGGGGGAGCCTTGGGCAATGCCGTTTTGGAGAGTAAGGTTCTGAGAAAATTGTGATTCTATTTTGACTTTGATGTTTCTATTTGTCATGTAGTTTTTTATGTAATTGTAGATACTAGGTCCAATATTTCATGCGTTAAACTAAAAACTCCCTTTTTTGAATTCCATTTGATGGCTGTTAAGAAGTTTGTTACTGGAGACAAACCACCAAAGCCTATTTGCAGTGATTTTGTCTAGCACTTTGGAGCAGCAAGGGTAAAGTGAGATTGGACGGTAGGAAGCTAGAATTGTTTTGTCGGAGTTTGGTTTTGGTATGGGGATGATAAGACAATTTTTATATATTTGGGGAATAAATCCTGCGAATATTTCGTTGTTTAGATTAATCAGTCGGTTTTTTACTGTAGCTGGTAGGTGTTTAATCTTGGGTAGGAAATTCTATCTATTCCCGGGGTTTTACCTTTCAGTAAGTTTAATGCCATATTTAGTTCTATTAGATTAATTTGTTTATTGATATACAGAGCTGATTTGATCGGATTAGAGGGATTGCTTCTAGATAAGGAGTTTTGTTTGTGGTGAAGAAATGTTGATGAGAATGATAAGTCCTGTGCTTCCTTTGACCAAAATTCTGCAAATTTGTTAGCTATTGTCGATTTGTCTGTGATATAGTTTTGGTTGGATTGGGATAGACTAATTGCATGGATTGGGTTATAGGGTTTAAGTCCGCAGAATATCCGATTGTTGACCAGACCTTTTCTGGTGGTGTAAAAGGGTTAATGCTTGAGGTGAAATTATGCATTGAGGATGATTTTGATATTTTTTTTTCGCGTTTGAATAATGCGTTCGATTTTTATACCCGAGCGCACTTGTGCACAAGGGTATATTAATTTTGTTCACATAACGGTTGTTTGTGACGAATCGAGATAGATATAGACAAATGTATACATAAATGCTCAGAATGAATAGAGAAGTCGATTAAGCCATGTCTGTATGTCCGTCCGTGTACACGATAACTCGAGCAAAAATTGAGATATCTCAACGAAATTTCGTACTTAGGTTTCCATTAATCCAAGGTAGGTTGGTATTGAAAATGGGCGAAATCGGACTGTAACCACGCCCATATAACGGTAATTTTCAGAGATACGAAAACTGCGATATTTTAGTAACTACTAAAGATTATTCACTCAAAATTGATATTTACAATAAATTTTAGACGAAAAATAAGAATGTTATGAATTTTTGGAAAATGGGCGTAGCCATGCCCACTTATGGTTACATGTGTATATCTGGTAACATCTGAGCCAATTTCTTCCAAACGTTGTTGGCCTTGGTACAGCATACCAAATGGCCGAAAATTTTTAAAATCGGACAATAAACACGCCCACATCCCATATAACGGTTATTTGGAGAAATACGAAATCTTCGATAAATCAGTAAATATTGAATATAATTTATTCAAAATTGATGCTTGCAATAATTCTTTACCGAGAAATACGTTTATGTTAAAATTTTGGAAAATGGTCGTAGCACCGCCCACTTATGATCACATATATGTATATCGGTAACCGTTCTACCAATTTGTACCAAACTCGGTATTTTTATTGTGCTTGCCACATAAAAGCAAAACGTTGAAAGGTATTGAAATCGGACTAAAATTACGGCCGCTTTTCAGAAATGCTTGAAACTGCAATATTTCGAAATTTAAGGACGCTAATTTACTCTAAATTGATACACCCCGGCTTACCATCTAGTGGTAGGTTTCGAAAAAGCGAAAAAACATATATTTCGCTAGCTTAGAGTGAAAAGTTGCTAAGTCCACTTTTAATGAAAACTCATATTTTGATATAGGAGGCTAGAGAAATTGAATACGCATCGTTTCGAAAATTATAAAGGTACTTGTTTTATTTTTTCCTCTTCATAAGCAATAAAAGGAAAACTTGCTAAGTCCAAAAGAAGCACCGCAAATCCGATAAGGCCAAAATAATACGACATCTTTTAACAAATATCGAAACCTTCTGATTCTTATGGAGTTTTGCTTTGCTTTAAACGCGCAAAATGTTTGATTCAAAGTCTTGCGAAATAGTTAAAGAAAATCGTTATAGGAAGATTTTTTCCTCTGGTGTAAAATTTTTAAAATGGGACTTAGCAACTTTTCTTTCTAAGCTAGCTATTTAATACTTACGCCGGGTATTTAATGTTCGGCTCCGCCCGAACTTAGACTTTCATACTTGTTTGAATTTATCAATATTTTTTAATATTTTTTCTATTTAAGATGTTTCGAAGTCGATTTCTTTCTTTTTTTAAATCATCTAGCTTTTTGTTCCACCAGGAGACTATATTTCGTTTTTTAGCTCTAGATTGGGGGATAGATTCCTTCGCGCTTTGGATTATTATTTTTTTAATATTTGCAGTTTCTTTGTTGATTTTCTTATTTTTCTCTTTGTGCATAAGTAACTAGATAGTGAACTGAAATTTTCCCAGTTAGCTTCATGATACAAAAAAGAAGGTAGTATCATTGTCACTTTTCGGACGCCATATTAGCTACCTGACAATTAAACAGTAATCAATAATCAATAATCATTTATATATTGTGAAAAAATTATTTACAAAATTAAAAGGAAATTTGTCTTCGATCTGAGCAATAACGAAAATTGAAATTCATACATCGCCATTTTTGAAAAATAACCAACCAACCACCGCAAAAATTAGTTGTTATTAAATTCGCTTGTTCTAAAGCCAATCACCGAAAAGGATTTGGATGTGCTTTGCAAACGTTAGTCCAGGTAAGGCTTTAATTTCGGCGCCTGATGATATGAAAGATAATATAGTTATGGACGATAGGTCGATTGAACTGGCACCCAGAGTTTGGAAGTAAGTAGTTAGAAGGCAGCCCAATGCCTTAAGTGCAGCTTGTCTGTCACCGCAGACATGAAAACTCCTTCCCCTCCACCTATTTTTCACCACGTAGTCCATGGCCTTGAGGATTGTAAATATCTCAGCCTGGAAGGCCGAAGCATACTTCCCAAGAGAAAAGTTAATCTTATCCCCATTAACTCCGATGGAGACCTCAGATCCTGATCTAGAGTCAGTTTTGGAGCCATCAGTGAAGATTCGATTATGTGTGAGTCCGGGGGCATTGCTGGTATTAAACCAGAATTCAGCCACATTATAGAATTTCTAAACCAAAGGCAGTGGTGGCGTACTATCCTGTGACAAGTGCTCAGATCTCTGCCGCTACCAATTTCCGCCTCGCCCCACTCAGTGTTATACCGGCATCCGTTTCTTTCTAGTCTGCAAGTGGCCTTTAAGACGGTAAGTACAGCAGTGCATCTAGAGCAGCGCCACGTGTAATCGAGAAAGCTTCCGTACAGCACACTGCAATAGTTTCTTTGAAGTTTTGCAAGCAGACTTCCCACGCTCTTGACTGAGAATCTGCTCCGCCATACCACTGACGCATAGCTAAAAACCTGTTTACATTGCCAAAATGCTGCCGATTCCTTAGAGGTTTTGTGTTCCACGTTAGATTTCCACGATAGTTTTGTATACAGAATTACTTCTAGATACTTCACTTCGGGAGAATTCTGAATTTTGGCTCCTTTAATTGTGAGGGAAATAAGACCATTCAACCTTCTACGAAGCCTGGTTTCGGACTGTACTTTAATGACGAAGTATCGAACAATACATCTTTTCGGACTATTAAAAAGAGTTTTGTTATGTAAATATATTTATTTTGTTTAAAATAACATGAAAAAAATGCTTTTTAATAAATAAATGTTTCAAAACTGGATTTTATTTTATTTATTTATCTCTGCACATCGATCTTATTCAAAGGATCATTTAAACGCTTGAGAAAAACGTTCAAATTTGATTATCGATCACATCAACTTGCTATTTTTTTATGTAAATTTTACTCTTTTATTAAATCTCAAATATTAATAAGAAAATCACCCTTTCAAAAAATTTCAATGTGGCAAAGCTATGCTTAATGTTTACATCTGGAGAAATGTCAAAAATCTGCTTTATAATAAAAAAATAGTAGTAATGAAACTACCTTCTTTTTTGTATCATGGTTAGCTTTATGTAGATTGAATTTTGGTTTACTATTTTGGTGGCTGATTGTGACATTCGGGAAGAGGCATATAATGATAGGGAAATAGTCGCTACCGAATAAGTCAGACTCTATCTCCCAGTTGGCTTCTATTGCTAAAATAGGGGACGCAAGTGAAATGTCTATGTGAGTATAAGTGTTATGGGTAGTGAAATATGTAGGGGAACCATAATTAAGGAGAGTGAAGCTCGATTGAGTGCCGAATTTATTTATTTTATTACCTCTAGAATTGTTGTAGTTAGAGCCCCAACTGGAATGCCAGCTGTTAAAGTCGCCTGTGATCAAGTGCGGTAGTTGTGAGTGATCGAAAATATCGTGAAGATTTTTAAGATTAAATGATTTACTAGGTGGTATGTAGAGCTTAGCAAGAATTTTTGTTTTGATGAGATAATAATGTTTACTATGTCAAAGTTGTGTGTGGGAAAGTTCGTTGTCATGTGTTGTACTGAATTGTGGATAAGTATTAGGGCGGGTCGAAAATCTAATTTTACTCAAATCCCTTGGTAATAATGAAAATATATTGTATCATGAAGTCAACAACAAGCCTGCAAAATATTAGTATTTTATTTTAATTTTAAGAGCCCGCGCATCGGCTGCCAAGTGACCCACAGCACACTAGTCGAATAAGACCAATTCTTGTTAAAAATTCTGGGTTCAGCAAAAAGGTTTAGTGCATATTATTAGATAATGAATCTGTTAACGCAAAAGATAAAGTCAAATAACATTTCTCGCAGCTCTTTAGCTTATCGTTAATCTCAAAGTTATCTTTATTCAATAAATTTTTAATTGTTCTCTTGATAATTGCACTGGCCTATAGTCAAAAGATGTAAAGAACAGCATTAATATTGCTGGCGTGCATTTAGGTTGTTGGTTCCAAATATTCTAATCTTTTTTTGATATTAGCTATAGTTTTAGAATTTTTGCAAATTTAGGAACAATTTCAGTAGCTCTAATAGATAAGCCATTATTTTGCATCATCGTGGAAAAATTTAGTTTAGTTTTTTTTAATTGTTATAATTTGTTTATAATCTGAACGATTTTCATCCTATTATTATCATAAATCAGTAACAGTAAGTCTCGCCTTCAATTTCGTAATTACTACGTACCGATCGAGTAACATTTACCAAAGTTATATCGAAAACCTTAAGTGAATCTCCAGTTTTTTTTATGTATCTTCAATTGTATAAAAAAACTTTTAGATAAAAGAGTCGGATTACATAAAAGTGTGCCAGGGAGTGACTTTTTTCGGTCAAGCTGAATGCAAAGCACTATCGTCCAATTGGAGAGTCCTCAAAAGTATTTCCCAGGATACGTTAAATCCTTTTTAACATAATGCAATTAACTAAAATATCTATGTATATCTAAATACTTATTGCACGTCTCCTACTTTCATATAACGGCAAATTTAGAAACCGCGAAAAATGTGCTTCTTCGGTGACTAATGAAACCATTCCGCACCAATTTTCAAGACTGCATAAATGGACTTAAAATGGGCGTTTCTCACCCTAATTGTATTATGTTAATGTATATAAATACTTATATGCTTGAAACTGGTATTAACATATGAAACGAATCATAATCTTTGACAATACATGTTTGATTTCATTCACCAGGATCTTGAAAACTGGCCAACTCGGCGTGATCAAGTCCATGGTCCTTTTAATATTATATAAACATCCGAAAACATTGAAACGTTTGCAAATAAATCTCGTCTCACCTTTTTGTATTGTTCATTTGGTTGCTTAAGTTATGAACAATTGAAAATTCATAAGGGATAATTATAGTTTTCGTAAGTTTTATCTTTATATCCTAAAAACTTTAAGACTTATTGAAAAATGATAAATGAACGTGAGGTACTAAATTTAATAACCCTTAATTTAATATATCGTCCTGTTTATAAAAATTAACGCATTCCATAGATATTACCAGCCAAACTTTAATTTTCAAAATTCGTACACTTTGATTCAATTGCGCGGGCTCAAGTTTTAAATAAATCTTTCGTGGCCAATAACAATTGGCTAAGACCTAAGACATCATAATATTACTATTACAATACGGCCAAATGCCTTTTATTTTCCCCCATACAAAATCGACCCAGCCTAATAAGTATGGCTGTGCCCCCAAATGAGTTTTGTGGGTTTGTAGATGTGTGAATAGTGTAATTAATGGGAATGGGTACTATTTGGTCGTTTTTCATATGGGTTTCTTGTAAGGTGATTATCTGCGGTTTTTGTTTTTTAACAGAGTTTCTAGTTCGTTATAATTATTTTTGTAACCTTTGATATCTATTTTGAAAGCCGTTTTTTTTAAGTTCGCAAAGCTCGAGATCGGCTGTACCGATTTTTTTGAAATTTTGGTTATAGGTTCTGGATGGGCTTCTCATTGTCTTAGGCAAAAAAACGGTTAAAATACTTCCCTAAAAATGGAAATGCAGGACTTTAAAAATTCTATGAATCAAACATACATGCCCACATAACAGCGCTGCGAGCGCCATCTGCTGTTAATTCGTAAGGAATACAGCGCAAAGCAAGGGTAATGTATACATGTGCTAATGTTAACGTACAGTTTATGGAGAAATAATGTAGGCAACTATGTCTGTAGAGTCGTTTATGTTAACACAAGGAGCAACTAACATTGCTGTTAGCACTTACATTTGTATATGCATATTTATGTACATATGTATGTATATAATTACGCATAAAACCCTGTTGCTATGTTTTTTGTACGTAAGTGAGCGCAATATTAAAAGCAGCAACTCTTATCCATCTATGTATATCGCAAAGCTCCTGAACGGCTGAACCGATTTTTTTTGAAATTTCGGAGACCTGCTGCAGACGTTAAAAGGATAGTTATTGGCTAAAAACAGTTTCGATATATAAAAGGGGCGTGGAACCTCCCATGCGAACCGAATTTTTCATACTCCATATCTCTGGAAATGTTCGATGTAGAGTGCTGGAACTTGGCATGGTACGAAATCCATCGCATACTCTTGGAAAAAAAATTGGAGCTATCGGAAAAGGGGGCGTGGCACCCCCCATACAAACCGAATATTCATACTGCATATCTCTGGAAGTGTTCATGGTAGAGTAATGGAACTTGGTATTGGCGCATATGAAATCGATCTTGGAATCTTGGAGAAAAATTGGACCTATTGGAAAAGCGGGCGCGGCACCTCACTTCAAGTCGAATTTTTCATATTTTATATCTCTGGAAATATTTATGGTAGAGTATTGGAACGGAATAGAGATATACGAAATAAATCCCATACTCTTGGATACAAATTGGAGGTATTTGAAAAGAGCGCGTGGCACTTCCCATACAAATCGAATTTTTCATATTGCATATTTCTAGAAATGTTCATGGTAGAGTACTGAAACTTGGTATGGGGATACATAAAATCAATCGCATACTCTTGCAGAAAAATTGGGGCTATTGGAAAAGGGGGCGTGGTAGCTCCCATACAACCCGAATATTTTATACAGCATATTTCTGGAAGCGTTCATGGTAAAATTTTGGAACTTGGTACGGAAATATAGAAAGCAATCACATACTCTTGGAGAAAAACTGGAGTTATTGGAAAAGGGGCGTACCACCTCCTATACAAACCTAAATTTTGATACTGTATATGTCTGGAAATGTTCATGGTAGAGTACTGGAACTTGGTATGGAGATATATGAAATCAGTCGCATGCTTACGACGAAAAATTCGGACTATTTGAAAAGGGGGCGTGGCACCTCCCATACAAACCGAATTTTTCATAATAAGTATCTCTGGAAGTGCTCATGGTAGAGTACTGGGACTTTATACGGGCGTGGCACCTCCCATACAAGAAGAATTTTTCTTATTGCATATCTCTGTATGTTAGCTCTGTCCAAGGGTAACCTGGACGGACAAGTGGAGACTCAGACCCAGACCCAGACCCAGGAGTTATATTTAGGCACGTACAGCGACGCTAGTTCCGTGACTGGCCTTTTAGGATCTGTCTTCAGTCGATGGATCGAGATCTCGGAGGACCAACTCCTGCCTTCGGACGATGAGGATGCTGACGTAACAGTAATAGCACTCAAGGACGACAGCCAGGACAAAATGGACGACGAGACTATGAGCATGTCTGACAGTGGTGAAGGTCCTACAGAATAACCTCCACCATTCGAAGGCAGCATCGGCTGCTCTGCACCTAGACGAAAGAGGAGAGGAGCTTATATTTGTCCAGGAACCTTGGGTGGTACACCAGAAGATTTGCGGACTTAATTCTCATGCGTATCATGTCCTGTCAGCCCCTGAGGCAGGTAAGATTAGATCATGCATTTTAATAAAGAAACACTTTTCTTATCTTCTACTCACACAGTTCAGTGACGAGGACACGGTGAGCGTAAGCGTGGAAGTACGATCCAAACCACTCTGGCTGGTCTCATAGTACATGGCACACGACCACGCCACTTATCCCCCGACTCGGTTGCGGGAAGTTGTGAAAGAGGCCAACAAGAGGAAGTTTCCCATCGTTATAGGTACCGATGCGAATGCTCATAATTCGCTGTGGGGATCCACGGACATTAACAAATGGGGTGAGTCTCTTATCCATTTTATTTTCTCAAATAGCCTAGCAATTTGTAATATCGGATGTAGGCCAACATTTGTAGCCTCTAACAGAAGGGAGGTACTAGACATCTCCCTTGTGTCGGATAGCTTTCTAGAAAATATCAGTGATTGGCATGTCTCAAATGACCACTCCTTCTCCGACCATAGATACATAAATTTCAAGATCTCTTTCGAACCATCATCTTCAGTCGCTTACAGAAACAGGAGACGAATCGACTGGAACAAGTTCAGGAATATACTCTCGGACCTCCTTTTTAGTAGCGCTTCTCACGGTAAGTCCCGCTTACCGATAACATCTGATGAAGTGGAATCTGTAGACTTCCAGTATGCTTCTCTCGGTGGACTAGATTCATCGGAAAAAATTTAAGAAGCAGTGGACCATATTACCAAAGCCTGTAACGCGTCCCCTACGGTAGGACCATTTCCGGCGGGGGAAGCCATCATAACCCACAGGAATGTGGACAGGGCCATAAAGTCTTTTAAACCCTTCAAATCCCCTGTGCTGGATGGAATTTTCCCAGCGGAGCTGCAAGAAGCATCTGACATATTATGCCCCAACCTAACGGTAATCTATAGGGCTTGTCTCAACCTGGGAAATATACCAAAAGCATGGACATTGGCGAAGGTCGTCTTCATACCGAGGGGAGGCAGAGCCTCTCATGTGAAGCCCAACGATTTTCGACCAATCAGCCTTTCTTCTTTCTTCCTAAAGATCCTGGAAAGGATACTGGACACATTCATTCGGCAAAAGATGGATCCTAAGGATATATCTGACTGCCAACACGCCTACTCGAAAGGCAAATCTGTGGAAACCGCTATCCACAAAATAGTTTACAATATTGAAAAATCCTTGGCATACAAGCAGCTAACTTTAGGTATCTTTCTAGACATGGAAGGGGCCTTTAATAATGTGCTCCCAGAGGCGATCACATCATCTATGCTCCAGATCGGACTTGATCGATCACTGGTAGACTTTATCAGTCTTCTCCTTAATCGGAGAACTATCTATTCGGCGATGGGTGTTGCTCACATTACAAGATATGCGACAAGGGGCACTCCTCAAGGAGGTGTACTCTCACCGCTCCTCTGGAATCTTACGGTAAACACCCTACTCATGCGCTTACAGGGCTCGGGCTGCAACGCCAATGCGTATGCCGATGATCTTGCCCTAACTGCAACAGGTAAACACCCACAAATCCTAGGAGAACTGTTGCAGAACGCCTTGAATATCGTGGAAACCTGGTCTAGAGAATGCGGACTGAACGCCAACCCGGCTAAAACGGCCACGGTTCTCTTCACACGGAAAACAAAAATTCCCCCGTTTCAACTTCCTACCTTAAATGGCGTAGAGCTGTCGCTCTCTGATGAAGTGAAATACTTGGGCGTCATCTTAGACAGGAAACTTACCTGGCAACGCAACGTAGAAGAGCAGGCCAAAAAGGCCATTACCGCCCTCTACTCCTGCAAAACGGCTATAGCCAAGAAATGGGGTCTCAAACCACACATAGTTCACTGGATTTACACAGTAGTGGTACGTCCTATATTATTCTACGGCGAATCAGTCTGGTGGACATCATTGGGTAAATCGCTCACAAATTCTAAGCTTACCAAGGTTCAAAGGGCGGAATGCATGCTAATCAAAGGTGCACTGCCATCCACACCCACCAAACACTTCTAAACTTTCTGCCCGTAGACCTTTTTGGGAAGCTACAGGCGAGCTACAATGCAGTAAGATTAAATGCGTGTCAAAATGGAAAGACACTAGATTCGGTCATACCAACATCCTGACCAACTACCCCGACACATTCAGGTCCCCAGATTATACAACACCACCGATGGTGCTCGAGAATAAGTTCTCCACACGTATCCCTTCAAGGAAGGACTGGGAGGAAGACTCGGTCTGGGGCCCCCAAAGTAACTCAACAGCCATATACACGGATGGCTATAAACTAAATCTGAGAGTAGGGAGTGGGATACACTCAAAGGACCTCTCACTAGATCTCAGCTTTAGGCTACCAGACCACTGCAGTGTCTTCCAAGCGGAACTCGCGGCCATAAAGGAGGCTGCACTCTGGCTCATCGATTCTTCTCTTAATCTACCTTCAGTAACCATATACTCCGATAGCCAAGCAGCTATTAAGTCACTGGATTGCTGCAAGACACCATCTACAACTGCTTTAGAATGTAGGAAAGTCCTTAATGATCTAGCTTCAAAATCGACTACTCACATCGAGTGAGTGCCGGGCCACAGGGACTTTCAGGGTAACTGTGCGGCGGACACGCTTGCGCGGAAGGGTACCACCCTGTCGGGCGTCAACTCCTCTCATGCAGCGGGCATACTCCTATCTACCTGTAAGACACGGCTCTGGACATACTACGTGGAGAGGGCAAACAAAAGATGGTCGGAAGAACCCACGTGTGGGACGACTCCACAAATCTGGCCCAACTACGACAAGAAAAGATCCGACGCACTCATTCGGCTAGAAGGCTGGTGACCGGTATAATTACGTGCCACTGCTTAATGGGAAGGCATGCTAGCAGAATGGGTTTGCCGGCTAATGATTTCTGCCGTGGTTGCCGCGACGAGGACGAAATCGAGAGTGTGGAACGCTATCTCTGTCATTGCCCCGCCCTCATGTGGGCGAGAAGACGCTCATTTCACCACCACCGTTTTGATTGTCTTGCGGATCTAAGTGAAGCAGGAATTTACGAATTCTCGCGCTTTCTTAACCTAACCAACTGGTTCCACTTCTAGGCGAACGGACGGGTTCGAATTCGAGCTCTCAATTGGTATCACAACGGGCCCACTGGGTCTAAGTGTGCCTCTCTCCTATGTTGGCAGCCACTTCAACCTAACCTAACCTATTGCTTATCTCTAGAATTGTTCTTGGTAGAGTACTGGAACTTGGTGTGGTGATATATTAAATTAATCGCATAGTCATGGAGAAAATATGGAGATATTGGAAAAGAGATTTTTGCACCTACCATACAATCCTAATTTCATACTGCATATCTCTGGAAGAGTTCATGGTACAGTATTGGAACACTTCGTATGGAGATATATGAAATTAATCCCATACTCATTGAGAAAAATGGGCTCTTTAAAATGAGGGCGTGGAAAAGTACAAGCGTACTGACTTTTACTTATCTTTGAATATGTATATAATTCTTCTGTAGGTATATTTGGGAGTGAAATCCTAAATGGCTGGAGGGATTTTAACAAAGTTTTGTGTGTGTGTTTGAGTGGGTCTCTGGATAGATTAGTTTCACAATTTAATCCTCCAGTTGGCGCTGAAGTTGAGTTATAACTAAAAATCTTTTTTATGATCCGATTTGGCGAATATTCAAGACATGAATTGGAATCGGTAAAGGCAGTCCAATTGCAAAAAACAGCTGCCAGGTGGTGCTGAGGTCAAGTTATTACTAAAAATCGACAAGTGAGAAAAGGTGCCGTAAATGTCAGACTAATTCGACCTGTTGCACCATTGAGTATATCGAACTCTCGTGTGTTACGATTGGCCCAATGGATGTGATTTGCCAATATTATTATGCGTTAAAGCTTCATTCAAAGAAACCAGGGTTGAGTTGTGCAGTGGTAAATCTCAAATCACCACCTGTCGAAATACCGTAAAAGCCAGTTTCATGAAAGCAATTTAATGGAAATAGTATATTTTTTTTAATATAGAACCTGACAGAAAAAAATCATTTTTCTTTTAAATTGCTTTCGCGAAACTGGCTTTTAAGGTATTTTATCTCAGTTTATGTATGTGTATTGTATTTCTGTTGAACAAGATAAAGTTTCTAGGGCACATTCAATATAAATCCGGATCATTGTTGCCACCAGGGAACTTCTCATGGACATAACCCGTTCGTGCGGCTATTTAAGGCGGCAAACGACCAGCAAATGATAGTCTTAGCCGATGAATGTGCCATGTGGATTGTTGGAGAAACTGTTGGACCAAAATGTTTAAGATAAAAATCTAATTTTAGGCGGGACGGAGTTCGCCGGGTCTGCTAGTTTTTAATAAATTTGATATTGATGTCTAGTAGGAATTGGAAAAACTATCAGTCTTGTACTTGTATTAGTATCTAGTATTTTCGTTGTTGATTTTACTAATATGTATGTATTGGCTGATAAGTGTTAGTTTATTTGATTGGTGTATAATTTTACTCATCATAAGAGAGAGTGGTGTCGTCGGAATCACTTAAATTGTTGTTGGGCTTTTGGGATGATAATTTGCTTACATTTGTTGATTTTGCTTTTAGTTGTCTTTTTAAACGGCTAGATGTGTTTCTTGGAAGAATTTTAACTTTGATGTCCATTTTGTTTTTGCTTCCGCCTTCGACTTGTTTGCTTGTCGTTGCCTTTGATTTGTTCATTGCTCGTGTTATTTCCTTGTATGCTTTTTGCGATAGGTTAGTGGTGTTGGCTTGTTGGGGCGTTAGTCTGCTGTCCTCAGTTTAGCTGTATGTGACTTGAGTTCTCAAAGCATTGTTGTATGCTTTCTCTGGATGTCTCTCTTTGTAGATTTGTGTTGCTTTTTTGTTTCTAACTTTTTGAAGGTTTTTAATAGCTTACACTTCTTTCTGCATTACGAAAATGGGACAAGATTTGTTGTATGCTGAGTGAACGGTCGCTTTGTTGTTTGTTATTATGCAGTTATTGCATGCTGGTTCGCTTAAACATATTTCGTTAAGCTCTTAATTGACGTGAGCGAGAGCACCACAATTTGGGCAAGTCTTGTTACTTTTTCAATATTTTGTTGGATATCCAAAACGGTGACAATTCTTGCAGCGCAGAGGTATTGGTATGTATGGTCTTAGGTAGGTTTTCTGGTAGCCGACGTTGATCGCTTCGGGTAAATCAAGAGCGGAGAATGTGAGTATTATGGGCCGGTCTCTACCAATGGGTCTTTTTGTTTTTTTTTTTTAGATTTTTTTTTTTGCGTCGGTAACATTTTGTGCTTTCAATTCGCTAAGAATCTCTTCTTCGCTTACATCTCTAGATCGTTATTGTGTATAACGCCTTTGGGGTAGTTAAGATAAATATTTTCTTTGATTGTAGGCGAAAGGGAAGTGAGTTTAAAAAGTTTGTTAGCTTGAGCACATGGTACAATAAGTACAGGTATTGTCTTCCCAGAGAGTTTTGCTTCTCATTGAAATTCGTGCTCCCCTTATTTTCATTTTGACGCAGTTCAATGTTGATTCTTCTACTTTTATTTGGCTTTGCTTTTTGTCTTCGCTCAATTTAATTTTTATAATTTTTCAAAACAAAAGAAAAAACGTTTGAAATGAAGTGAGCCATACAAATTTTAAATTTATTTACAAGCAAATGTTCTTTTCCGCCTTCTGCAAATTAAATAAGTTCTCTGCAAGAAGATTTGTTTAAAAAATACGTATACATCTATGGTACATGGGGTATGGAAATATCCCTTTTCCCTAGCAGTAAACCGTTTAGTGTGGGCAACAATGATTTTTTTTAACTAAGGCAGATCAGAATATGCGCTTTCTGGGAAGAGAATACCTGTAATTATTGTACCATGGCTTGAGCATATGTTTTTGTTTTTATGAGTAAGATACCACTTCTTGTTTTCTCGCCATATCAACTTCACCGCACACGCAGTCTATTACTCTTTTTTATGAAGAAAGGAGAAACTCTGGAGAGAGTTTCTTCACAGTTAATTCTTGTCAAAATCAGGTGTTTGGGGCCGGGTGTTTTGTTGTTTAGTTCTTTAGTATTGTCTATGTCAAAGCACGGATGAGGTGATTTTTGTTCACCGCCTATGCCATCAGGTGGATCGCTCATAGTGATTTTTGTTGTTGTAGTTTTTCAAATAAGTATTTTTATTTATTTTTTAAGTGAAGGTTAATGAAAGGTTACTATTCACGCTTTCTATATGAGTTACGTTACACTTTGTTCGGAAGGTTTTTAGTTAGCAGAAAATCGACCGATTAGTTTGGGTGCTATTTTGCTACTGAAAAAAAAAAATATTTTTACTGGATCGGTATTCCACCGGAATGCACACAAAAATTTACATTTTTGAAAAAACCTTTTTTTTTACACCTTGCCAGGTATATCTCATGATTCAATAATAAAAGGTTAGCTTAGAAAACAGTTTTCTGACTCCCTCTTGACAAAATCGGCTCCCTTAGCAAGGCACTGTGTTCGGGTTCGTGTGTGTGTGCAAAGCTTTTGTAAGGGAGTGTCAAAACTCGAATGTCAATAATGAGCAAACCTTTAATTATTAATAGCGTTTTCTTTTCTCGAAATAATGTTGCATTTATTCTGCCCTGCGCAAGGGCTGTCAAGCTTTCGTGTTCCTTTCTCAGTATCTTCACATGCATATTGCGTTCTCTTTCTTTAAAATGTTCCACCCTCCTAATTTTGCCATATAAAAAGGTGACATTTTTTTTCGAGAAAAGAAAACGCCATAAATCATGGGTATATCTCATCATAAGTTTTCGAAAACAAATTACAAAATATTGCTCACTATCACAAAATAACACATCTCGTCATAAAAAACAAAGATTTTGAAAATAGTTCTTGAAAAATCCCAATTTAGAATTAAACAAGGACTACGATGGCATGATTTTAAATCCCTAATTTACTGGTCTTCACTATGCAAATCAACTTCAAAAATTGAACTACATATGTATTTATAATTAAAAATTGCTTTAGGACATTTATCAGCACGTTATCCATAGAAATATTAAGCTTTAAAACGACGTTGAAATGAAGAAGTACATGATTGGTCAGAATCAAGAAAAAATTCATCCATTATCGCGCTATGGTATAACTTGTTTGGTTTCAAGAAGATTCGGTGTACTTTTCTTTATCTTTTTTATTAAAAGTACCTTTAAAACCCTCTTTTCCTTGCTAGCGTCAATTTTTTTTGTTCCCTTTACATTGGGCATTCATCCGCTTCTTCGCAAGTGTAGTCGATAAAACTAGGTTGGACAGCAAAAAGTTATCGGTTTAATCTGAGATTATTTTATAATTATAATTTTGTATGGCTAATCTCCTTTTCTAATTACAGATAAGGGAGATAAGAGCAAAAATGAGGATAATCTTTTTATATGTAAACCTATTATTAGGATATTCAGTTACATACATACACATGAAGGTTAGGGTAGAAATTAAATATTAACTTCACTTAATTTTATTCCTTTCGCTGACTTAATTTTTTTATTTTCATTTTCATTCTTTTAATACATGGAATTATCGGTATGATTGATAAAATATGACACTTGTATATACTTGTGACTCAAGGGCGTTAAAATATCTTGAAAACTTACTGTTTTTGAGCTTTTAGTTTGAGCATTTCTATTTGTATATATTCCTAAATTTAGTTTTTCTTTTAGGAATTTAATCTGTGGTACTGCTTCATCTGTCGCTAGGTTTACGTTAAAGTTATGAATACATATAACATACCATCTTTTGTTTGCAAAATGGGAAGCTAAATTCATTTGTTCGGCATTTCCTCTTACTCTCGTCTTCTCTTTGCGCAATCTTGTATTAGCTCTGATCCAGTACTCAATGAACTTACAGATTTTTACACGAACTTGCAGTAAGTTACGGGAAAAATGATCGCGTACTCCAAAATCCTGTAATGAGAGCGATTTTTGGAGAGTTGTGTAGAGAATGAAGTCGCAAGATTTTACTCGATGCTTTTTTTTGTTTCTGTACTTTTTGCTGTTACTCACTTTTTACTCTCACTTCATAGAGTAATTTTGCTGTTTGAAATTTTTACAGGATTTTACAGAGTTATATATCATCCATACATATGTATGTATACATATTTTCTTATATGTTCATCAGCTATCAACAGACCCAGTTTAAACGATTTCAGTATTTTTTTAATTTTTTCCTTGCTTTTTTATCAATACATTGCTAAACCTATGCCTAAAACCATGCTACGAATATCAAAACCACTAGCAACAAATGAGTTCATACATATGTATGTACATTACGATGACCATACTTATGCCAGCCGAATACGGGCCAAAATATAATTTTGCCAATTTTTTCTTTTTCAATGATCCTAGATTTATTAGCCCTGAAACAGCATCTTTATTTAGCATATATTTTTCGATTTTTTGTGAACGCAGCACATAAATATTCAGTTGCAACATCACACATTTGTAAAATATTTTTCCATAACTTTGTACTTTGTGCTCGGGATTTTTGCTCCATAAAATTCGTTACAAACATTCCTAGGCAGGGAAAATATCCGAAGCACAAGTGGTATTCAACGCATTCGAAGGGTTCCACTTCCCTTCCATCTTTGAGAACTTATTTACTTTACAACATTCTCATAGTAGCCTTCTTATTGGGAGTTTCTCATGTCGCAGATACAATCCCTCATACAATGAGCAAACATTTTTTTGCCGTAGTTTCTTCTAATGAACATATTCTCCCTTCACAAAATTTTAAAATTGCCTTCACTCCACGGCACATTGGAGAGGCAATAGTATCCGAGAAAAAACAATGGTTTTGGAATCCATATACGTAGACAAAGTTTGAAATTTTAGAGTAAAATTTAAACAAAAATTACAATTTAAAGACGAAACTCGCGACAAAAGTAAAATCAGCTGCTCTACTGCTGCTACCTACTCAATATTCTTTGCTCCACACAGAATATTCAACGTGAAATGCGTTGAAAAAAAACCTTTGAAAAGCTAAATACTTGCACTGGATCACAAATTTTAATTTGATTTTTGTCCTCCAGATGCCAGTATCCAATTTCTAGAATTGCTTCGTGATTCTGAAATTCTGGTTAATTTTTTTTCTATGAATACGTTTTCGAGATATCTGCAATTCACCGTTATTCAGCTTAAAGCAAGAATGGGTTCCTTTTAATCACGTATATCTTACGAACCAATTTAAAAATCTTAATATAAAATAAAAATGAAAGCAAATGAAATTCTCCATAAACCGTATATACACCACTTTCCGATAAGGATTATAGTTTCTGACAAATTAATTAATCATTCCAGCTTTTTTTATTTTTTAATGAAAAAATTAAAAAAAAATCAAGCTTTAACAGAAGAAAAATCTAAAAAATAACAGGTCCTGAGCCAAATTTTTGCAATTGTACTAAAGCATGTTCTGTTACAAAAAAAAATCAAGTTACTGATGAAGAAAATCGATGGATAAATACGAAATAAGGAGTGGTCAAATAAAAAATGCGCAAGATTTTTTGTATGAAATATGAGCAGAAAAGCCTGTTACTTAGGTGTACGCGGCGTATGAGCAACATTCTTTCGTGCTCAACTGTGTACACTCAAGGACAAGTTTTGCCCTTAACAATATCAAATTGAGATCAGTAGAGATGGTTTCAATATAACAACGAAAAATATTTCTATGTAACAATTAAAACTATCATTGAGATAAGATTGTTAATGAGGAAAAATAGATGCTCGAAAGTTTCACGTTGATGGCTAAATAGCATCGTCCTCATTACAACTTTTTTTTAGTGTAAACCAGTGATATTAGTGAAATTTATTTTAGAAATTTGAACAAGAATCATTAACATCTAATTTCTATTCATACTCACAAATACCAAGTTTTCAAAGCAAAATTATAACTTCAGAAATCATCTACATATGTGCTCCTCGAATCCTTCGAATCACAAGCGTCCAGATTTAAAAATAAAAACTGGTTCATAGGCATGCCATTTTTATGAGCTCATAAGGCGCAAAAATACCGAATACGGGACAAATAAGGGACATTAAAAGAAATATAGAACATTTGGCGTCCCGTATGAAGTAAATAAATTACCAGGACATCTGACGAAAAAAGAGGACTGTCCCGTATAACACAGGACGGATGGTCACCGTAATGTACATAAAATCTTAAGTATGTATACATAGGCATGGTATATGAATGTTAATTCCGGGATCCCGGTCTTTTTTAAGTCCCGAAAGTCCCGGGATTATTTGCCCAGAATCCCGGCATTTTCGGGATTTGTAATTTACACTGGCGGGAATAATAGAAACGCCTTATGCTGACCAGTTTTGGCTATATTTCCTTTTATATATTTATGGCCTTATTCATAAAAAATAAAGTAGGTTTAAAGAGCTTTATAAATTGACGTTGCCATACATTTTTAAATTTATAAACATTATGTAAAGCTACTTTATTTTTTATGAATAAGGCCATTAATATTTAATAATTTTTTTTATAAATCTGTAGCCCAATATACACATAATACCTTGCGACAGGTAATTTTACACACAAAAAAGCAATATATTCGCGAAACCAAGGGCCAAATACAGTAAAGTTGCGTTCTAAATTTTTCTCTCTGACGTCAGGATTTTTTAAAAGAACCTTGAAATTTTAAAGATATGGGTAATTCAAAAAATATTTAAAAAATTCAGTGCAATATACTTAAAAAACCATATGGGTATAAAATTAAAGAGAAGATTCTGTAAAGTTAAAACAGATAACATTTTTTGGGGCGTAAGGGACGAGTAGGTATTGAAAATGCCCTTTTATAATTTTATCCTTGAATATCCTTGAAATTTTGCAATTCTTATTTAAAAAAAAAAAGGACTAACTTTATTAGCTTAAAAAAATAAGATAGATTAAAGGGGCATTCCTATTCTTCCTTGTCAACTCAAAAAATTCTACAGTAGATACATACACATCGGTGTAGCCAGAATGAAATTTAGGGGGGGCTCGACCCTATTAAGCTGGCATTTCAGGGTACTATTTTATATATATATAAGGAAAATTTGAAAGTTAGGGGGGGAGGCCTCGAGCACCCCCCGCCCCTACCTGGCTACGCCCATGTACATACACATTTTCAATCAATTTCAACCTTACACTCGGTGCCTACATATGTATTAGCACTTTGGGCATTTCAAATCGTTAAATTTGTACTTTTTTGTGACTTTGCGTTGGATTCTAACACAAAGAGAAACACAGTTTTCGATTGCTTTAAATTCTACAGAATGTTTTCTCTCGTTTGATATCCATATTTTTCTTTACATTGCACCATGATACAATAATTTTTAGAAGGTAGTTTCACTTCAAAATTTTTGACATAAACCGTGTCTGTGACAAACACGCAATGTGGCCACTGCTACGATATAGAACTTGGGGATTTTCGCTTGTTATTTTAGATTTTTTTTAACAGAACATGTAAAGATTTATATGTTTCATAACTGATCACTTAATTTTTAATATAAATATGCGTATTTAATACATAAATTTTTGCCACTGCTAATCACATGAATAAAAATCATAAAAATGAAAATATAACGGCAATATTTCTTGTTTATAATGGATTAGATCCATCGCACACCACGGACTTTATCGGCCGCCGATTTAGATGGGCTCGCTAGCAGGGGCGCACCCAGGAATATATTTTAGGGGGGGGTTTTATATTTCTGAAAATATATCACCGGAAAATACTGAAAATTTGCTTCAGATAATACCCTCTTTAAAATACATTTATGCAAGTTTTATGTACAGTATGTAATAAATAAATAAACGTTTTAAAATTCATAAACTGCATCTGTAAATAAAGATTAACAGAACTCAAACGCTTTTAACCGACTTCAAAAAAAGGGAGGTTATCATCTCGCCGGAATACATAACTTTGGACCACGTGAACCGTTTTCAATAATCCTTTTTTTATTAGAAAGATAGTACCGTCCCGTAATAGTCGTCGATAGTCGTCCCGTAATTTGTTTTAGAGATCCGATGATTGGATCATGAAGAAATTAACGGTACCCCTAAATTTGAATATGAGAATTGAAGTCGGTTGTGTTCTTTCCTTAAAAACTCCTTTTTTAATAAAAAGTTCTATAAACTCAAGATACGCTCAACTTTCAAAAGTACCTAATAAAAAATCTTAAAAAAGTGGCAGTAAAATTAAATTTATTGATTCCATGAATTTTTGCACTTCTATGTTCATTTTTTCGATTTCTGGTTTTCGATAGAGATGGTGATTTTTCACGATTGCTAAATTTTTTTAATATTTCAAATACCGAAAAAATTAACTGAACTCTCAAGAAAAACGAAAAATTCATATAAAAGGACGGACGAGAAATGGAAAAGAAATTTTCTTCTACCAAAATTTCTTAAATCAGTTTGCAGCTCGCAAGAAAAAAAATGTTCGTATATTTATTCCCTCATGAAAATTTACAGCAAAAGCAAAGCGCTTTTTCAAGCAACAGAAATTATAATAAATATTTCTTATAATTTCCTTGAGAGCTGGATTCTTAGCTTTAAGATACAGATTGTATTTGAGGTTATTAGCTTTTGGGGGGGTTTGAACCCCAAAACCCACCCCTTGTGTGCCCTAATGCTCGCTAGTCTTTCCATTGCACCACAACTTATTTCTCGGAGCGATTAAGCTGGTGTAGTGTACACACCTCCATACATCTTCATGTACATATTTAAAGCGAGCCTTACTATTTAAATAGGCGGCCGATAAAGTCTGTGGTATGCGGTGGCTCTTATAGCTGTATCCTTACATCTATTCCGTGTGTTGCAATATCCACGAAAGCAGCAGTTAATTTTTTATGAAGCAAATTCTTAAAAAATATTCGAAAATTATTATTTATTTTTCCAACGTCAAAAGCTGGATTTTTTTTTTTTAAGTTGGTACAACAAAAAATACGAAACACGTTTTTGGTCAGATAGCTAACATGGCGTATAAGAAGAAGTGAAAGTACCTTCTAAAAATTATTGTATCATGCATTGCATTAAATTTATTAAACAAGTTTTGGAATTAATCATATCTTTGAAATTATAAAGTCTTTTAAAAAAAATCGTGACGTCAGGGAAATGCCCATTTATTTGCATTTAATTATATGTAATATGAGGTAGACTTTTATACAAAAATTTAAATAATGAATAAGCAAAAGGAATATATATAAAACTAGTCGAAATAAAGCGCTTCTTTTATTTCTGCCACTAGAATTATGAACTTTTTGAATTAATTTTTTTGCATCAAGCTTTTTTCGACATAACTTAAGTTATTTCATCATATATCGTCGCTTGGCGCGCAATACCTCATATCCGCCAAATGCAATACCACGTATGAGGTGGCTGAGAAAAAAAATTATTTTCGGTACCCTGTCTCAGCGCTTGCCTACTTCACAAATTTAATGGTCAATCATTTTAGTAAAAGCTCATATTTAATAAGTTCAGTTAAAAAATCATTCAAAAGTTTAGAAGCAAATAAGTTTATTTGCACTTTTGTGAAATTTTCAGACTATCGTGTACGTGGTATTGCATTTGACGTATACGAGGTTTTGCGCACCAAGCGACGATATGTACATGCTAAAGTATTATTAAATGCATATATATATTTAATTACTGTCTTTCGTTTTGTTACTTATGAAATAATTTTCACTTTACTTATTATTTATTATGGCTGCGTTTCTTTATACATTCCGGATAATCTCATTTCACAGCCGGAATAAACAGAATGTGTTTGAAATATACGTTAACATATCATCAGGAACGTTCTAAAGAATAAGTAAACAAAAAAGTTTATTCCAAACGTTCAGAATGAATAAAGAAATTCAGCCTATATGATAGGTGAGCTTCTCAAACCATATTGATGATTTTTTTCGATCTAAGTTGTTGAAAAATAATAAATATCTAAATCCCGGGACTGATCCCGAGATCCCGGGATTGAACCAACGACATCCCGAAAATCCCGGGATCGTAAAAATCGAAAAAATGAACATCCCTAGTATGGTACATAGCCGTATGCATGCGCGGTGTTTGCATAATCGGAAGTAATAATCATATGTACCGCATTTCCTCTTACTCTCTGTATGCCTAAATGTATACAACCATTTGCAATAGCAAGTAAACATATGATGCTTCTAATGAAATTAGAAATTTCCTGCTGCATTACACATGCTAAGCCCTTCGAAATTTTCTGCTGGGCTATGCGTTACAACTTCGCAAATTTTACCCCTACCGAAACCAAAGTTGTATACACATTAGGGATATTGCGAATGTGGAATTTTAGACATCCGCGGATGCGAATGTTTAAATACTACATTGTATTTAATAAAAAGTAATGTTGCTGCCTTTTCGGGTTCCAGCCAAAATTTTAAATTATTTTCGATTGACGTTGCAACAGTTGAGAAGACTTTCAGTTATATTTATTTTTTTATTGTGGTACAATAATTCCTTTTTGAGAATTTATATGTATTTGCATGTGTACATGCCACTTTTTACATATGGAAATGTTAACATATCGTGTAAAGGCAAATTAGATTTGTTTCTGTACAAAGCAGATGCACGTACATACGAAATAGAAATGTTTCTATTTTCATCTGACACACAGATAGAATCATCTGAGTTTAGTTTATTTCGTTTACAAAGAACGTATTTTTAAATAGTTAAATAAAGACTGTGAATTTGACAGACATAAGCAATTACATATATATTGAAAAAGTCACATTTACAGATACAGATGCATATCGTGTACGAACACCTTTAACGAACTGTACAAATTTAACTACGTGCCAAAGCGAATTGATATAAGGTGTTAGCAGGAGTACAAAAACATAAATTTACATGTATTTTGTTTTTGCTTTTGCGGCGTAAACTGACAAAATCTGTAAGAGTGTGTGTGGAAGTGCAAACAAAAGTTGCGTTCCAGGTGCTCACGATACTCACGATTTGCAGGTTTTTTTTGCAGGAAAGCGTTCCAGGTACCAAAAACCCTGTACGTCAAACCACTTTTGTAAGAGTAACTTGCACTCTCTCTCAGTCATAAGTTGCAGGTTTTAGTCCGAAGTTTTCCTTCCTGTTCATGAAGTGTCAAACGATAGGTAAAGTTGCATTTGTAACCAAAAACAGAAAGCAAAGAACATTAAGCACCACGGAGATAATCAAATAAATACGTCAAGCATTGGATATGTGTGAGGTTGGCTGGTGTCTTGCCCGCAAACGTTAAAATAAACGCGTCGATGCAACAAACAATTTCTTTTCATTGTCCGCGCACTTGCTCACCACTACGATCAGAAGGCAAGTGCGCTTGTTTTTTGTCAGGTATAACGCGAGACGGTTGATATATTTGATCGTCTCCATGGCGCTTTACATTAAAAAAAAATAATGGAAGTAGTTACAGGAAAAGTGGTTTCTCGCGTTCCAGGTGACTTTTATTGTTTCGCGCTCACTCCTCTCTTTCAAGAGAGTAATTTTGTTATTTGACAGATTTAGAGGTTTTTCAATTTGATTTTACATATTACCCATGAGGCGAAACACATACACAAAATCAGCTGATATAGTAACACAACCTTATATAAAAACGCCTTGGTTTGTGCTGTGCATTCAGTAGTTCGTGATTTTTGCGTATTTCAAATTTTGATTTTGACTCAAAATCAAAGGGGCGGATTTATAGTCAAAATTAAATTGATACTTAAAGTTAGTTGTAGTTTCTGGACATAACTTTTAATTGGTTGTCTGTCAAAAAATTTCCAATTAACTTTGGGTGGGCTTTTGTATAGAGCTGCACTCTTTATTATAAGGTAACCAGGCAGAATTAACCAATGATACCTGGTGAAGATGATTTAGGAGGCATTATTTTTAACAAAAATGCAAATACGACCGCCTAGGCATCCTATGGGTCCCTAAAGAGGCTTTAAAAAATTACCGAAAATCACACATTTTACTTGCGTTTGCACAAGAAATGTTAAATACCCTTGATAAGAAAAATGGAGGTTAGCTTTGAAATCAGGGGGACCTATTCTTCTATCTCAAGTCCCTTTTTGACAAAAATCTGCCGTCCGTATACCAACTTTTAAAACCAACTAAATTTTGATTATGAATAGATACGCCCCAAAAAATTATTTGGACAATTTAAGTATTTGCGAGGTGTATGAACTGCATAAGTATCGATTGATATCATAAAATATTCGCAAAATTTTATATTTTTATCGATTTCGTTATCGATATTTTTATCAATCTTGTTATCGATATTTTTAACGGTTTTGTTAGATATTTTTATTGATTCTGTTATCGATTTTGTTATCGATAATTTTATCGGTTTTGTTATCGATATAATTATCGATTTCGCTATCGATATTTTTATCGGTATTTATATCAATATTTTAATCAATTTTTTTAATCGATTTTGATACCGGTATTTTTATCGATTTTGTTATCGATATTGTTTTTGAATTTGTTATCGATATTTTTATCGATTTTGTTATCGCTATTTTCATCGATTTTGTTAGCGATATTTTTATCGATTTTGTTATCGATATTTTTTACCGATTTGGGTTTCGACGTTTTTATCGATTTGATTATCGATATTTTAATAGTAGTAGTATATTTATTTATTCAACTTGTAGATACATTATGAAAAATATTTAGTTTCAAAACAAGTACAACGTGGTTAAATTTAAATAAATAAACAACAGATGTGACAATAAAAGAAATTGTTGTATGTCACGCTATATAATACATAAATACATCGATACATGTTCAATAAGATTCATAAATTATTAAGTTCCTATATTGAGAGCTTTCTCGTAGATACTTATACAAAGCTAATCGCGAAGAATCAAACTTATGTTGTTCTTGCTAAATTCATCACTAAAATATGTTTGTGATAATGGAACAAACTGTGGGTACAGGTCACGAGAAGTTAACTTTTGGGCACATTCAACAAACATACAGAACTCATTCTTAACAAGCTTATCCAGTAACGTAGGGATGTAACTGCCTAGTACATTTGGAGAGAAGTCTGTTATAGCCTCCATATTTGCCTTATGGACAATATCGTTCCAGCCTTTTACCCAATAAGTAGCTTTCTGCAGCGTCTCTTCCGCCAGTATTCGAGGCAACCTTGAGTTTTCTAGGTTCAGACCAGTGTGACCGTTTTGATCCAAGTGGATCAAAACTGATACATTTTTCGATGAATTTTGGAGAGATACTTTTTTTTCAATTTTGATACTTTTCCAAATACAAATGAAAAAAATCTGTAAATTTTTATGCATTACAAAACATGTCGTGCACCTGTGGCAACGTACATCCAAAAGTTCATTGTCGTTCTCTGAACGAACCTTTCATGTATTGTGATCAGTGTTGCCGTTTTAGCCCTTTGGTGGCTAAATTTAGCTACCACATACTTTTTTTGGCCACATAAATTTAAAATTGCCCCTAGCCCTTTTTTTTGCCCTTTTTAGAATTTATTCATACTTGGCATGAAAACGTTGTATATGCTTAATTTGTTTTTTTTGCAGTCATGTAAGAGATGAATTTTTAAACTAAGAAAGACTGATATATATACATATATGTATCGTATGCTCCTCACGCTTTCATCCATACATACTGTAAAAGTGTGGGGCGATTTAACTATAGTTTAAAATAGATGAGTTCACGGACCTTAATATGCCAAATTTGTTAAACGACCCATCAAGTCGATTGACCGTGTATGTTCTTGTGGTGTGATTGTACCAGCATACTGGTGTCGTGAGTGGTGAAATTAGCTAAATTTTCTAAGTAAAAAGTATTTTGGCGGAAATTTCTTGCCCTTTATGAGTCAAAGCCGTGTTTGTGGAAGATTACGTTCACGATATTGACGTTGTGAATTACAAAAAAAAACAATGCTTAACAAAATGCCTGAAAAATTATGAAATTTCGGCTCTAATCATTTCGATCTTTCCTCAACCTCATTTTTAAAGAAATAAATATTGTACCAACATGCTGGTAAGTTATATGCTTCGAGCCTGATGGTACAATCACTTGATGGAACCACCAAGCTGGTGTCGCATATTTCCCCTTTTATACAAAAAGGTTTTTGGTTGGATAAAATATTAGCTTTTTTCCAGAGTTCATTGTTTTTATATACCATTACTTATTGAAAATGTTTACGTATATACTTATAAATGTATATGTAAGTAAACAATTTTAGCTACCATTTTTAGTCACAACGATTTTTTTAGCTCTTTTTTAGCCCTTTTTTTAAAGGAATTTGGCTACCACTAAAAATTATGCGCGGCAACACTGATTGTGATTCATGATCCATGTCGAAAAACGTCAAAATGTGAACAAACGAACAGTATCATAGCGCTGCATTTTTTATTTTCGCTATGTTCAATAACA
>NW_023458557.1:23901392-23905458 GCF_013731165.1 Rhagoletis pomonella | reverse complement strand
CTGGTAGGGACCCAATCTATGTGCCGAGTCAAGCGTATTTCTCTTGCATAACGATCTGCAATTAAATGAATGAAAACTAAAAAAGATTTTAGTATTCACTAAGTATTTATGGGGGAGAAGTGTTAATACTGGAGTTAGTTGATTAGTGTTGTATTGGGACAAAAAGAGGGCCTGAAAGTATCGCAGTGGGAGCGCCAGATCCAGAGTGAGAGTGTGTCGTTGGCAGGTACATATAGCAAAGCGTTTCTTTGAGATGGAAGAAAAGTTTGCTAATTCGTGCACTGTTGAGTTTATTTGTGTTTGCTCATTGATGCGGAACTGGAGTTGTTTACACTGACGGAACCCACGGTGCAGCGAGCAAAGGTGGCGCCGTCAGTGGTACCGCTACTTTGGTTTTGCCGATTTTGACTGTTGTGGTAACTTGTAAATAAACCTTTGTTTACAAATCAGCAAAAGAGAAATTTGAATTATAAGTGAAAATCAGTTTATATTGTGTTAATTTGCAATTTGTTAACGATTTTTGAGTTAAAGACTGCGTAAAAACTAATACAATGAAGTGCTGTGTGTTAAAGTGTGACAGCCGCCAAGATGCAAGAAGCGTAGATGCAAGTGTAGCGCTGGGACGAATCGCTGCATTTTGTGTACATAGGGCACGGCAAAGCCGCTACCGAAATGTTTCTCTATTATTATATTAACAGCATTTCCTCACAATGATTTTGTTTTTGCTCCACGCAGCCTCCATTATCAAGTTAACTAATAAATCCCGCAGAGATGCTGCTGCAGTTTTCTGCAGCAACCTTAATTGCAAAGCAATAAAGTGCACTAAAACGTTTGGTGAAGCAGGCTCAATTGCAAAGCAATGGAGTGCACTAAAATGTTCACTGTTCTCTAATAGATTAGGAGAAAAATGCAATATTTTCGCATTCAGCAAAATTAAAACACGGTTTTCGCAGTAAAGTGAACCGCTTTGGCAGTTTCAACTCGTTCTTCTTTTCGCTCTATTCTTTGTTTACTTGTGGTACACAAATGTCAACGCCCAGGACGGCGCAATCTTGTATTCTATCATTCTTGGACGGAACCGGGGTTTTTCCGTTTACTATGCACATCACAAATGGGTAGTGGATGTCCGCGATGCTGTATATTGTCAAAAATATGTCAATGATAAGGAGTTATAGCGCTGTTTTCTCACGTTACCATCTCGAAGTTCAATGCTGGTGCAGTCCTATTAATAAGAGACGATAATTGATGCTGCTTTGTAAGTGATGAGGCAGCAAAGGGAGTAATATTCAGGTATGCAGGTCCTACGCGAATCCTTTGAAGATATATCGAAAGTAGAGGAGATTTGTGCAAAATTACTGTGGTTGAGTAGTCCACCTCGTGATGACCATAACCTGGTACCCTATGCTTTGCGCGGCCAGGATCAAATGGCATGCCACACTCGTTTAGGTATGTAAAACGTTCGTCTGGTATTAACCTTTGATAATCATGTTGAGGTAGAAAACGATTTGGAATCCTTGCTAGTATCAATGCCGGTGAGTCATGACCGCTACGAGGCATTGCAGATGCTAATGGTTGACTACTACTCTGAGATATGTATGACGTGTTCAATGCAAAATTGAAATCTATTGCAAATTTATAAGTCATGTGAAGGGGCAGAAAAGGGGGCTGATGTTGTAATGGATGGATGTTTTCCATGATATAATCCACTAGAAGTTTCGAGAACTTAATTTTACCAGGCGGCTTTTTAATTTCGAACGATCTTTCGTCGAATGCAATCAGCCACCACCAAACCGATGCGGTGGGCCATGGGGGTGTTAGAATGGTTACGTCCTTCTGTTTATTGGGGGCAGGTAGATTTTTGGATAAACTTTCATCGGGTGGCTTCATGCCTACTTTTATTTGAGGATTTTGTGCCGGAACGAATGTGTATTTTTGTGTTTGGTTTTGGATAGGTGAATGTTGATTATTTTCAAGAGTGGCTAGAGTGAGTTTACCGTTTGCTCGCAAGGAACATGCATCATTTTGTTGTAAGTGTGATGTATGTGTGGCCTTTCTTGCCGAGCTATTTGGGTTAGATGGTTTCCGAAAGTTACTGGGCTTAGAGTTTTCGTACCCATCTGTTACTTCTAGTCGGTATTTTCGCGGTGAAGTTTTTGGCAACAAGTTCATTGGCGATAGCCACCCTCCCGGGACGAGTTGTTCATCAACTGGAATAGCACGCGATTGGCTGATGGCTGATTTTAAGGAATCATGGGGGGTATCTTTGACCTGGGTGGCCATACAAGTTTTTTTGGCTTCTTCATTACGAGTGCTCTGCGGGGTAGAACATGAAAAGAGCGAATTATTTGTTTTGTCCTTGGGGCGGACATTTGAGGGGTGGCATAGTTGGGAGATTTATTTTTCATTTTCCCATTGATGTTTTCGCTCCTCCATTAAGTGTGTTCGATGAAGTAGAACATGAAGAGAGCGATTTATTTGTTTTGTCCTTGGAGGCGGACACTTGTGGGGTGGAATGTTTGGAGAACTCAATAATGTCTGATGTGGTGAGGGGTATTGGGTATTGAGTGATGTCTTTGGGGATTGACATCTGGGCAGTGGACTGTAATTTACGCCTCTGTTCACTATGTTTGGAGTTAAACGGAATTGTGATCGGAGGCACCCTGGAGACTTCATGGGTGTATGAAGGGTTTGTAACGTTCTGGGTAGAGTTGTGACTTCGCTGAGTGGTGGGATTAGCCCTCATAAGTTCCAACGCTTCTAGCGTTTCAGCTTTGCAGTTAAGGTGGCTATCAGTGCATTCGCTATATATTTTCTCTACAGAGTTGCTGACTTCTGTATAGTCACCTGAGATGAAAACTGTGCGAAAGGAAGATACGAGACTATCCCAATTTTTGTCAAGGAGATCGATTTTGACTTTTATGCGAGATTCAGTGAGATTCAAACAGGAGCTAGTGACCAGCTAGAGCACAATTTTTTCAATCTATTGCTCTCAAAAAAGTCTGTTGTAAAAATAATCTGTGAAGTGGGGAGTATCTTTTAATTTGTTATCCATTTTTTAGGGTCAAATATGAACAATTTTATATTTACGCTTACTTTTGGGTCACAAAGTAGGAGCTATACCTGCCAATGGGGGTTACCAAATATCTGTGGTTCAATAAACTAATAAAAATTTGACAACGCAAAGTTTATTTTTTTTTTACTTGTTACGTTTTTTTGTGAAAAACATATGTTTTTTTTTTAATTACGGGGCTTTTTCATTTATTTTTTTAATAATAAATATTGATTAATAATATTATTGCCTTTTTCCGTGTATTTGGTACATAATTTGTCCGATAGTTTTTTTGAACACTCTCTGGGTGGCGACCCTCTTTTGTACGCCGGTGCGAACTCGCAACAAATATGACGTTTATAAAAGTTTAAAATAAAAGACGTAAAATGGTTATATTAGTAAAAGGACTAATTTTATTCTATTCTCAAGGCGGTTACAAGTACCTCGAAGTGCGTAGGTTGCTGCTGCCTAGGTTGAACGGTCTGAAGCGCGAATGACTGATGTCAACGTAACTGACATACGTAACTGCCCTCAAAAATCTGAGTTACATTCTTATATAAGCATACAATACCGTAAGGGAAACACCGGTAGCTTTTCGGTAGTTTGTCTCTTTGCAGCAGACCACAGTGCCGAAAAGCAAGCCAGTGTTTCCCAATCGTTGAAGGCTTTTGGCTTTAACATTGCTGCCCGCCTTGCAATATGTAAAGATTGCAATAAAGAAAACTTCTAAATTCATGCATATATATATTGTTAATACAAAACCTTTGAAAAAATCAAGTCCAATTAATTCTTATTATTCTTTTTTAAGCTTAAGGTAAATTATGTATGTTAGATAAATATGTTTTTATATGTACATAAATGCGTGTGAAATATGTTGAGCAGTACTAATTTAAATTCATGTAATTCGTAATTCAGTGCGTTTTTTTTTTTGTTTTTAAATCCAGTTATCAACTGATTTGGGGGTATCGAGTTCCATAGTTAATAAAACTGGAAATTGAAAGAAAATTGAGGTGTTGA
>NW_023458557.1:23858464-23891392 GCF_013731165.1 Rhagoletis pomonella | reverse complement strand
GCGTCGAAGTTCGCATTAAATTCAACGACTTGATCCGAACACCTAGTGAATAAATTCAAAGCTGACATTTTCATTTCTGTTCTTTCCGCAACAAACTACGAACTTACAAGCTCAGTAATCAAAAAATTTATTTGAATAACGGTTCCTAGAAAATGGCAGTATTCCGCGGAACAAATAGTGAAGAATGATTTCAGAGGAAAAAATTACGAATAACTGAAATTAAGTAATTTCACCAATAAATATAAGTATTTAATTTATTTGCTTAATTATGCGCACGAGATTAAATATTTTATTTTAATTGCCTACTTGGTTCGCTGCAAGTGTTGTACAAACAAGGATCCAATACGTATGTATGTACACGTATATTTGTATGATAAATGCAAGCAATGTATGTAAAGGCAAAATTTAATAGATGCATGTACTGAGACTATTGAGGTAGGTCAGTTTTGTATTAGGTCAACGACCACGAAAAAGGCACATAAAAAATTGAACAAATGTTGATATGTAATATCCCACTAGAACCTGAAGGGAGATCTCCCTATGTGAGGAATAAAAGAGTACTCCCCTTAACCTGATTTCTGAGCAATAAGAGAGATTTGTCGGTTTTGTACTCCTTTATTACTCGTTTAGGAATCAAATAGGAGATCTCCTAAGCGAGCGACGAAATAATACTCCCCGAGGCATGATTTGGGAGCAATAAACGAGATTTGTCGGTTTTGTCCTCCTTTATTGCTCGCTTAGGGGCGTAATGAGAGATATCCTAAGCGAGCAATTAAAGAATGCTCTCTGATGCATGATTTGGGAGCAATAAGCGAGATTTGTTGGTTTTGTACTCCGTTATTACTCGTTTAGGATTAAAAAGTGATGTCTCCTAAGCGAGAAATCCAAGAGTCTTCTTTTTGATTGATAGGAGAGCAATACGCACCTCGTTCAAAAGAAATTTTGTGTTTTCGAAAAAATTTATCATAGAAAAAAAAAACAACAGAAAATATTTCTTATAGGCGCATAAGGAGGACACAATAATCTAATTTGGATAGCACACAGATTTTAATAAAAGTCCGTTGGTATGTACCTCAACTTTTGTTTAAATATTTTAAGCATTGTATTACTTACAAATATACCGTTAAATACCTTTCAGATTGCGCAAATTAGTGTTTGCATTTAAGAACCCCCGGGTTAATAAATAGCAAAATCTATTTGGCTAATTTAAAATGTTCGTTATCATTTCTCTCTTATTACTCCTATAGGAGGCTTTCGGGATGCCTCTAATGGGAGCACTCTCTTATTGCTCGTTCGGGAGGTATATGGGATGTTTTCTATGTGCACTCCCTTGTTGTCTTTTTGGGAGGTTTCTGGGAGGTAACTATGGGAGTACTCCCGTATAGCTCCATTAGAAGGTTTGTGGGATGATAATTCTGTGTGTGCTCCCCGATTGCTCGTTTAGGAGGTAAAAGGGATTACTCCCCCTCCTAGGACATCCAATGTTAAAGGTAGTATACAAAATTACATGCTTATACACAGAAGCATAGGGAGCAATGGGGAGTATTCGTATACTCCCAAGGGAGTACTCACCGAGCAATCGTACGATGCTCCCAAGTTCTACTGGGATGTACTTATATTCAATATTGTAAATACACATAAACACACATATGCATATGCTTGCGCACTTTCATATATTTTCTACCTGATCAAATTTGAAGATCATCCAATGTCGAGTGCAAGACCTTAGCTCGGGTATGTAAGTTAATATGTATGTGCGAAACAAAATAATGAGAGACTGGAATAAATTGGAAGTATGTACGTTCTCGTATGCTATTTATGAGCAATTATCTAGTTATTTATGTATTGCACATATGTACTTATGTACGTACGTATTATGTACATGAGCACAAAAGAGCTAAAAACTATACTAATACCAAAAAATGTTTTGTGAGAACAAATTGGTAATATTACTACATCTATACATACATACATATATGTACAAAATCATATATTGAAGAAAGTGAAATTGGCGGGGAATTTAGATAACTTCAAAAATTGTATAACTCGGAAATAATCACTTTTGAATTTAAATAAGAAATGAAAGTTGAATGTCATGAGAGTATATGGGAAACAAATATTCAGACGAATTACGAAAAAACTCACTTTTTGTAAATGAAAGCTTCCACTCTCCAGTTTTCTGTTCTCGTGCATACATACGTCCGTGCTATTTTCTTTTTCACTTTGTGTAGTAATTTCCCTTACACATACCTTTTTATATATAAATTAGGTTTTACAGATATTTTTAAAAACGCCCGAATAATCAGCCCTAAGCACTCGTGAAATAAATATCGACTTTTGACGCACTATTTACTCTGGTTTTTTTCTCACTATTTTATTGAAATCACTACTTGCTCAACCAATATTTCACACGCACTTTGATTTGATGTATGTAAAAAAGGAAATACATATGTGGATGATAAAATTGCTTGTTGACAGAGTTCGACGGCTCGTTGGACCAAATCTCTGAGTGGCAACCCTCCTTTGTACGCCGGTGCAAACTCGCAACAAATATGACGTTTATAAAAGGTAGGAATAAAAGACGTAAAACGGTTATATTAGTAAAAAGACTAATTTTACTTTATTCTCAGGGCGGTTACAAGAAAGTACATCAAAGTGCGTAGGTTGCTGCTGCCTAGGTAGAACGGTCTGAAGCGCGAATGACTGATGTCAACGTAACTGATCAACTAAACTGCCCTCAAAAATCTGAGTTACATACTTATATAAGCATACAATATCGTAACGGAAACACCGGTTGCTTTTCGGTAGTTTGTCTCTTTGCAGCATACCACAGAGCCGAAAAGCAAGACAGTGTTTCCCAACTGTTGAAGGCTTTTGGCTTTAACAAACACACTGTTGAGCTCTTGTGTGTATATGCGTATGTCTATTTGTACGCTTGCAAATTTGGTGTAATAAGTCAAACGGAAATTATGCTGCAATGGGATAGCGAGAGGGTAGGTGGGTATTTATGTATATGCCGAATATATGTAGGTATATGCATATGCGTTGCGTATGATCGTGAGATTGAGGTAATCGCATGAAAAGGAAATGGCATAAACAAAAAAATTACTGCGCGCAAAAGAAATATTCTATATACATATGTTTATGCATGTATAAATATGTACGAATGTGGGGGTTGAAATTAGCAACTACATAGAGAGTGCAGTTGATAGTTATTGAACTGGATTATGCTGGGATAGCAGAAGAATATGAGATCCAAATAAACAAAAATGAGCGGGATGACTGTCTCAAAGCGTATTTACTGGAGCAGCCCAAAGTTATGTTATTACTTATAACTTACATATTTATAAAACTGCGTTATATGTGGAAATAATGTTGAGCGGCAGATTTGCGTACGTATGTCTGTATGTACCAAAGGGATGACACACGTTGCTGGAGACACAGCTGTTGGGGTTAATGACCGGCTTGGAATGTTAGCTCGGACATCTAATGAGTGTAATGGGATTTGTTCTTCTATAGATATGTACGTATGTACATGCATATACATTTGATAAGCTTATATATCTGTATATATAGGGGTGTGGGTACTTATCGTCTTGTTGTTTGGTGCTCCCTCTGCTTGTTGGTATCGATGTTGTTAAGCGATCTCTCTGCTGCTGATCTGCTGTCCAGCTATTACAACGCTTTTTTTCTTTATTAGATTAGGTTTATTCGTGCTGTTGTTTTTTTTTGTGGGTGACTTCTAGAGCTGGGTCGTAATGATTCCTTTAGGAATTAAATTACTCCCAATTACAGATTACAAGGAATTGTAATTAGGAATCAATTCCTTCCGTCCACAGCAAAGGAATCGATTACTTTTTCAATTTTTTGAAGTAATTTCAAATGTAATTGGGTTTTTCTTTAATTCCATTACAAGGAATTTCATATTGTAATTGGAATAAATTACGTGCTAGTAATGTAATTTTTTTTCCAATTCCTTTGAAAGGAATTGAAAATGTAATTGATTTTTTTTCAATTCCATTACCTGGAATTGCAAGAGTACTTTAGTTTTTCCAATTACTCAAAGGAATTGTAAAAGTAATCGGGAAACTGAAAGTTCATTCACGAATATACAATGTGGAATTTTTGTTGTGGTCAAAGATTAAAATCGAAAGCACACATTGGACATCTTCTATGTATATCTATATATATATAAAAATGTTGTGTTCGTATGTCACGGTCATCAAAACCCGAGAACGGCTGAACCGATTTGAATAATATTTTTTTTATTATTCGGTATAATACCAGAACCAATGATATCGCAAAAATTTGGTGGGTTGCCACCTATTTTAAAATTTAATTAATTTAAAATCAATGAATTATTACAATATGGGTATTAAGTTAAAAAGGGTTTAAGAAAGATAACTGCTGGAAGTATTTTTGACGAGGGTGGCCTCCTATTTGAAAATTTAAACTCAGTCAAATTGTTAAAAAAAATGAAATATTGCCATGTGGGTGTCAAACTAAAGAGTTTTAAGAAGGCTTACTGCCGAAAATATGTTTGAGGAGGGTTGCCATCTGTTTGAAAATTTAACTAAATTACATTGATAAAATAAATAAAATATTACAATATGGGTATCAAATTAAAAAGGTTTGAGAAAGATAACTGTTGGAAATATTTGGAAATTGTAACTCAGTTAAATTGATAAAGTAACTGCAATGTTGGCATGTGGGTGTCAAACTAAAGAGTTTTAAAAAGGCTTACAGTCTACCATGAACACTTCCAGAAATATGCAATATGAAAAGTTCGGTTTATATGGGAGGTGCCACACGCCATTCTCCAACCATGCAAATTTTTCTCCATGAGTATGGAATTGGTCTTATATATGTATATAGATATCACCATACCCAGTTCTAGTCCTCTACCACAAATATATGCAGTTTGAAAAATTCGTTTTGTATGGGAGGTGCCACGCCCCCTTTCTATATCGAAACTTTTTTTAGCTATAACCATCCTTGGAAAGCCTGCAGTAGAATCCGGAATTTCAAAAAAATCGGTACGGCCTTTCTCGAGCTTTGCGAACAGAAAAAAACGCCTTTCAAAATATATATTAGTATAGACTAGCCAAACTCTGCTTGTTTTGCGGGTTAAAACACTACTACCGATGAAAATCGATGGATAAATAAACAAGTTTGCAAGGGTTAAGTGAAAGTGCAATAATTTTTTGTATGAAATACTAGCAGGAAATTTAACAAAGCTATTGCAATTCAACAGTAAACAATTTTTTTTTTATAAATTTTTCGATTACTTTTTAAATTACTTTGAGGAATGGAATTGGAAAAAAAATCAATTACATTTTCAATTCCTTTCAAAGGAATTGGAAAAAAAATTACATTTTCAATTCCTTTCAAAGGAATTGAAATAAAAGAAATTACATTACTAGCACGTAATTTATTCCAATTACAATATGAAATTCCTTGTAATGGAATTAAAGAAAAAAACAATTCCATTTGAAATTACTTCAAGGAATTGAAAAAGTAATCGATTCCTTTGCAGTGAACTAAAGGAATTGAATCCTAATTACAATTACTGAGGAATGTAATTGTAATTGTAATGTAATTGCATTTACCCAGCTCTGGTGACTTCGTTTATATTTTGTTGTAAATTTATTTTCTTATTTAGGTGCACCAAATATATTTCCAGTATAGATTCTGGGATTTGTTTTTGATTTCCTGTCACTTTTATTTTGCGAGTAGTTGGGAATATTGTTTTTTTTTATGTTGTTCTTAAGCGCTGATTATGCACTGCACATACGCAAGTTTCTTTAATAATCGCACGGAATGAGAAAATAAACTTTTGGGCCGCCAAAGCATTGATTTAATACGAAAATTTATTCGGTGCCGGCTCGTTTGAATGGCGCCGAAGGACCATGTTTAGGTTTCGGGTATTAATGAGACACAGTTTCTGCTTGGTATACTTTCAGTATGTATCATAAGTTTATTTACAATAATAGACGCAGTTCACAAACTGTATTCAATTTATTAAACAATGGTTGTTTATGTGACGCGTTTGCTTTGGCGGCTGATGAGCGAGTGGCTCAGCCTTGCTTCGGTGGTTAGTAACTGAGCCGCCAATCGTTGATTGCCAATGTTGCCATGTTTGGAAAAATTAAAGGATGCAATGCCATATGAATGTGGGTATGTAGTTCATGTCTTCAACAGTTATGTATTAAGCAGTAAGATAATATTTCCGCATTCATTTAATAAACAACATCTGTATTACAAATAAGCGATTATTAATTTGCACGCCTCTCCTCTATGCCAGTAGTAATGGAGGCCAGAGCCCTAGATTTTCTTAATACAGCTGCTGCCTTTTGTTTTCTTTGACGCATCTTCTGAATATCTTTTTCGCGCTGTGGGATAACTTCTTTGGTTTCAAGAAGTCTCGGTGTACTTTTACTCATTTTGTGAGCCAAACATGAGGCACTTGTGCTTGGAATATCTACCACTATATTTGTCATTGCATCAGGGCCATTTGAATCCAGCTCCAATTGTTGCTGTGTTTTCGAAGCATCATTTTGTTTTTTGGTTCGACGGCTTCGTTTTGCAGGTTTGATGTCGATGATGTCAGATGTATCTGCCGCACTAGCCATAGTATCGATAGCTTTCTGAACACGTTTACTTATCTTTAATTCTCGAGGCTTAAGGGCACTCTTTATCGTAAAATAATTTCGAATACTAGCTTGCGTTTGCTTATCGTTCATTCTTTTTAACACGGGTTTAAGTACTGAATCCGTTTTATTTGCTGTCCAGCCGAATACTCTTTTTGTAAAAGCGTATAAAGAGTCAACATCGGGATAACCCCACTGGAACGCGGCTTTACTATCATCAACTTTCGGAAACAAATAGGCTTCAACAACCTAAAATTTGGGCGTAACGTTAATTATTACGTATATTACGTTATTGTAAAATGTTTTAAATTTTTAATAAGCTTACTGCAGGACTAGGAAATCCTTCATTTAATTCGATGTTATTCAACTTTTTTCTAAGCTTAAGACATGTGGAGCTACCAACAGGCTGGCATAAATTCTTATGTACTTTTAACCAGTCTCGAAAACGGTATAACGCAGAAAGAACAGCATCAGTTGTGGTGTCATTTCTGGTACACGATTCTTGTGAATTTTTTGATTTCAATGAGAATGTTGCTAAGATTTCCAATGCTGTAACAGTACCTATTCCATGTATCCCTTAAATCAGCAGTAAATATATATTTTTTAGGAATTCGAAAAATGCAACTATATAATTCTCCTACCTGTTGTATAGTCACTGCCTACAAGGCAAGCTAGTTGTATCAATTGCTCGCGATCGCAGTTAAAGGTGTGTCTAATTTTATCGGCTTCAAACTTCAAAACGTGTTTATTTTGCTCAAAGAAGTTCTTATATACTGTTCTACCTCCGAATAGCCAGATGTCACTGTCATCAGTAATCGTGCCATTCGTTAAGTTTACTGATTCTAGGAAGGCACACTGTGCTTCGGCCTCCATTGGCGCTATAATATAGGGGACACCAAAAAGCTTCAGCAACTCCTGACATTCGGTGTGCATGTTATGGGTAATTGCGGTGCCCATTCGATCTTGGCGGTTACGTTCGTTTTCTAAATCTCTTCGTTCTTTGACTAAATCTGATGCCAGAGACTGAAGTTGTTCGGTAGTTTTTTGTTGTTTAAGAATACCAACAGCACTTTTTGGTACATCCTAAATAAAACATTTATTAATATATACATATTCACATTTTCTTAATAGGTTTTTCTACAAGTAAATACAGCTATGTTCAAAATAATAGCAGTGCCGCTTGATCATTCCTATGAAACAAGAAACTCAAGCGTTACACATAAATGATGCATATAAAAAGGTAAAAAAAGTAGATTCTGGGTATTTCCACAATATTTAAGATTTCAAATATTAAGAAATTAAGAAGTATTAGTTCGGGCCAAACCGAACTTTATATACCCGGCGAAGATATCAAATATCCTCGTTTTAATTTTCTCTAAACTAGTACCTTTGCAGGAATAACTGAGGTATTTTTCCCGATTTCAAACGTTTTCGATAATATGCTCAGTTATACTTAAGTTGTGTTTTCGTATTCTCCAGCAAAAATATCCAGTAACTTGCCAGTAACAAAATTTCGGAGAGTAATACTATGTCTCCATTGTGAGATTTAATGAAGATTTAGCCCTCTGACGAGATTTGACGTTAAACCTTTTGAGATTTACCATATAAAATTAAATCTCGAAAGGCAGTAGATTTAAGTTAAATCTTCGTCAAATCTTCAATAATATTGATCAATAAGTACAATTTGTTGGATGTGGCAACCACAAATTCACATGCCATAAATCAAATGACATTTGTGTTTTCAGTATACAGTTGAGGACATTGAAATCTAGCCTATAATAAAAACATGAATTTTCGTATTTTTAGGGATTTTTATACTTTTGTTCGATTGGGAGGAAAATTAGTAATACATATTTACATAACTTTGGTTGTAATAAATTAAGAAAATATTATTTTAAAAACTAAAAATTTAGAAGAAGTGTTTTATAGTAATATCATGATATCGGAGAAGACTCTGCTCCGCTTTCTATAAGTCATTTACGCGCTGCGACAAATATTTATAAATTTGTAATTATATTATAATTATAAATTTCGGTAATGGTTCTGCTTCGATAACATTGCACCGAACATCCTCTAGAACTCAGTTCATATTCATGATATGCCCAAGGCCCACGATTGGATTTTCGGTTCCCTCCTATGAATAAGAGATTTCTACACAAATCTTTCTTTCCGCAAATGTTTTTTACCGTTTTGATAATTTTTCTTAAATTCGGGAAAATGATTCGGAATATGGTACCATTCTTTCCACTTTCCAAACTATATATTATACATACATATTCACCACGAATAAGAAGCCAATAATATTCAGAATTCATATAATGAAATTCCGTTTGGTACCTTCCTTTTATCTGTCTGTATATCAATGTCCGCAACTGTATTTATAAAATCATACATAAGCAAACGTCAAATATTTAAAAATGTGAACGTCAAACATATCTCGTTGTGGTAATGGAGACGGTTGTGATTTATCAACTGGATTTATTAAATCTTAATGGATAAATCTCTCAATGGAGACATAGTATAAGCCAATATTTACTCCCAATGAGAGAAACATTCAAGAATGTACGAAAACGCAAAACCAGCAAGAAGTTGCAAGTTTTATGGACAGATGATTAATTTTATTTTTCCGTCGCAATTTTCCAAGAAAAATTGTATTTCCCATCTTAATATATATTTAAATAGGGTTATTTTGTCAATTGCAACACTAAAAGCACCACAAACAATTCTTTTGGTAATGTGAATTGCAATAAGCATCATGCCATCAGCTATTTTTCTTACTAGCGGATAGTTACTAGTAAAAATTTATTCAGTAAAAATGCAGTAAAACTTGTAAGTTCAGCTCTCATTTTTGCTCTCTCAATTCTCTCTCTTTTGCTGGTTTCTTGCAAGTTTTTCCGTACGAAAACGCCTTCCAGTAAAAACCAGTTAAATTAGTACTGGATTTTACTGGATAGTGCGTACGCGAACAGGGCCTTAATGATATAATCAGTGTTGCCAGAACTTTTTGGGCCGACCGGCTAGATTGGCAAAAAAAAGCGGCTAAAAACGGCTAAAATGTTTTAGTGAAATTTCATATAGACTCTGGCAAAAAACGGCTAAAATGTTTTAGTGAAAATTCACATGCTTTATTTAAATAAATCGCAAGAAACGAAAGACTAGTTAACACCATTAATTTATATCGAGTATATATTCCTCATCATCAAATGAATCACTATTGTATATATCACCTGAATTCATTAATTTTAAGAGATCGTCATCTACAGTAAAATTATGGCAGCATTTTTCTTCACGTTTTAAACCGTATCTTATATATAAAATAGCGTATAACGTTTTAACGCACATTGGATTTCTTTGCTTAGTTTTTATTATATTCATTGAACTAAATATTCGCTCTACTTCTGCATTACTTATAGGCAAAACAAGAAAACTAAAAACTAGGTTGGAAAGGTCAGCAAAAGGGTTTTCTCCTAGGGCATTTCGAAATTGATAAACTTCGGCCCAAAATTTTACAGTTGAGTCTAAATTACTCCAGGTATGTAACGTTAACCGTTGCCATTGCATCTCTATGGATGTTATTTCGTCGGCATTATATTTGTGTTTTTGTTGCTGTAGTTGAACAAATACTTTTGGTTTAATTACTCTTAATGCATTTCCAACCGAAAAAAGTCAATTTTTTTTAGTGTGACAATATTTGTAGGGAGGCGTTGGCGTAATTCCTTTATTAAAGTGATAATAAAATAGCGACCATTTTCTCGAATTATTTTCTCGGCTTCGTGGTCAAAAGCGTTTGTGCTTACTTTTGTTTTTAAATACTCTTCAAAACTGTGATAAAACTGAGGAAATGGAGCAAGGTATGGTTCCAACGGGGAGCATATAGGATCAAATGTGTCCGCGCTAATAACCACTAGGGAGCATAGATGCGAAAGTAAAACATTGAGTTCATTAAAAATCTTCATTGGGTCTGCATTATTGCTTTCGAACAACTTGTTTACTTTTTGCACCTGAAAATTAGGCAAATAGTAAAATCGGCTAAAACGGCTAACTTTTTTTTACAAACCGGCTAACAAATCGGCTGCCGGCTCTCCGGCTAGTTGCTATCAAAACCGGCTAAATCTAGCCGGAAAACGGCTGAAATGGCAACGCTGGATATAATTGAACCAAGTTCGGTAGATATCGATAAAGTGGTTACCGCAATACACCTTGTACCAAAAAGTCTATAGCCTTATTTATTATTAACAGATTGTAGTAAATATCAACTTGCAGTAAATTAGCGTCCACAGTTATTGAAATATCGGTGTTTTCGTATTTTTGAAATTTACCGTTATACGGGAGGCGGGTGTAATTTTCGTCCGATTTGAATATTTTTCAACGAGTTGCTTTTCCGTACTAAGGCTATTAAGTGCACCGAGTTTGGTGGAAATTTATAAATCGGTTACCGAAATTCACATTTGTGGTCATAAGTGGCCCCGCTACGCCCTTTATCCAAAAATGTATAACATAATTTTCTGCTAAGTGGTTATTGATTTTATGTGAGTTAGCTGCACTAGTTACTGATTTGTCGCAGTTTTCGTGTTTCTGTAAATTACCGTTATATGGTAGGTGGGCGTGGCTATTGCCCGATTTCAAAGATTTTCAACAGATCTAAGCTAGACCCTAAGCAAGGAGAGTTTGGTGAGGATTGGTGTTTACGCTAGCCCCCTTCACCTTAAGTATGTTTATTGGTTAGAGAATTTCACTTGTAGATGTCGCTGTGATCTAAGCGGGAAGAGTTACTCGTTACTCGAGTTCCTTTTTCTCGAGTCCTGTTACTCGCCTCGGATGTTGGGTTTCGCCTTCTGCGATCACCCAACACTCTGCTTTTTTGGAAGAAAACTCCGAGAAAACAAGTAAGGTCCTCTAAAAACTCCTACATTGTATATATTTTTATTACAGCATTTTTTTATATACACATATATATGTATAATAAAGTGGCCGTTAGGCACTTATATATATATACATATAATAGTGAAAAGTGTGAAGTGTTTCATTTCATTTTTGAGCGAATTTTTTGCGGTTTAATTCAACCTCGAAGGACTTTAGGGATTCGGCACCTCCTCGACCCTCGTTTGCCGCGGAATTCAAGAGGAATTCCCGGCCCCCATTTCACCCCGTCCCGAACATGGTCCTTCGAGCCGGATTGGCTTGAAGTTTTTCGTGGTTGACCCACATTTGCTTAAAAATAAAATAAAAGTGAAGAATTCGAACAATTTTCAAATATAAACATTTTTTGATGAACTGCCAAGTTGCTTTCATAAAGGAGAATTTTTATCGCGCCCCCCGTTAACACGTTTTTTATTTTCTTTTAGACGTCGAATCGTGTGCAATTAAACATATCTTAAAGTTTGTTATATTGCATTCATTGGTGAAACCCGCCACCAACTTTTGTTTTTTATTACATTCCTTGGTGAATTCCCCACCAATTTGACGTTTCCGAACGCACCCAAAAAAAACTAAAATAAAAATAACCAAGAAATAAATTTTAAGCGACCTCTTTGCGAAAACGCGTGTTTTTTTGTGTTTTCTTTTGGGAAAATGCGCAAGTAATACGTTTCTCGCCGAAAATTATTTCATTTTACGCGTGAAATACGTACAACCCCACTAATTAGCAAACGTTGCTAAAACGCATTTTTCCCTTGTGCTTGTGGGTAAATACAAGCAAAACAGTGTCAAAAGCAACCTTAAAAGCCCCGGTAAGTTGCCATAAATCTCGTTGGAGTGGTTTTCCAACCATTTGGAGCTG
Organism: Rhagoletis pomonella; assembly: GCF_013731165.1. Lineage (NCBI taxonomy): Eukaryota > Metazoa > Arthropoda > Insecta > Diptera > Tephritidae > Rhagoletis > Rhagoletis pomonella. The sequence continues at coordinate 23,878,963 of NW_023458557.1, read as the reverse complement.
GAGTGGAGCAAAGGGCGTCAAGTGGCCCCACCGACTGGAGTACCACCAGCAAAATAAATTTTGAACGAGCGGCTGCATACTAAGTATCTGAAGTAGTAAGTAGATTTGTAATACTAATTGGGTTTATTTGTAGAAACGAAGCAGCTAACAAGTGTTGAGGCAGTTGCAAAACCCAAAGCAGCAGCAACTGCAACCAAAAATTTGCCAGCGCTCCAGCAGCAGCAACTGTAACCAAAAATTTGCCAGCGCTCCACCAGCAGCAACTGCAACTACAAATACAGCAAGGCCCCCACCAAGTGGTCCACCGCGATAGCAAGTTCGCAACAACAAGGCCCCCACAAAGTGGTCCACCGCGATAGCAAGTTCGCAACAACAAGGCCCCCATCAAGTAGTCCACCGCGATAGCAAGTTCGCAACAACAAGGCCCCACCAAGTGGTCCACCGCGATAGCAAGTTCGCAGCAGCAAGGCCCCCACCAAGTGGTCCACCGCGAAAGCAAGTTCGCGACAACAAGGCCCCCACCAAGTGGTCCACCGCGATAGCAAGTTCGCGACAACAAGGCCCCCACCAAGAGGTCCACCGCGATAGCAAGTTCGCAACAACAAGTGGCCCACCGCGGGAAAACAGCCCCATTAGTGGCCAACAGAGTAAGCTGCAAGATAAGGTAAGGTGAGGAAATTGCATAAGGCCGTGCGTGACTACCATATACACCCCTTATATATACATACATATATTAAAAAAAAAACATATTTCCGTAAATAAACGGTATCGAAGTACGTATAAAACGTTTTTCGCGAAATTCGACCGGTAAAGTGGTGGAAGAATAACGGGAATTCTTTTGGAATACCGTATCCACACACCGTTGTGTTTTTATATAAAAAAAAGTGAAATTGTGGCACGAATTGCGGTACTCAGAGTCCGTTACGAAAAGGTGTTTTTTGTTTTGTGTTGTGAGCAAAAATCAAACTAAGTCGTCGAAGTTTCGACAACCTCAATTCTTGAATTTTGTATAGCTTCTTTGTTGTTGTATAAATTAAATAAATACTTTCTACAAATTTTTTCTGAGTTTTTCTACAGTTTTACGTTCTATACCGCGCCACCTTTATTAAAGTGTTTGACGTGATTTTTAAAATATTGAGAAAAAGTGGTTGAGGCAGAAGGCCCATATACGGACCACATTATATAGATTTTTTTCACATAAGAATCCCTCAGGTTGTGCGGTACACTGAGAGAAAACTCTTTTGATATAAGCTTAGTACAAATAACACGTGGAATTTTGAGAGCCATAATAAAGTTTTTTTTTGCTTGACTTAATAAATAAAACTTAAATGGAATATAGTTTGTGTATATTAACTGGATTTTAAAATTTATTAAAGAAAGTGTATAGAGAAGTTTGCGATAGTTTTATTTGTCGTCGGTGTTTATAATTCGCATTAATTGTAAATTCCCCCGAGGTTCTGTGATACAATTGACGTTTGTTTAAATTTCTCGTTTTAATTAAATTAATTTATAGTACGTTGTTTTGTCAATTTTTTGACGTCGTTGTCGATAATTTGCGAAAATAGAAATTTACCCCGAGGCTCAGTGGTACAATTGACGTTTGTTTTTAAATTTTTCGTTTTAATTAAATTAATTTTCAAAAGATGGCCAATGTTAATGATTTTTCGCGGGCGTGTGATGCATTGTTGGAATTCGAAGCGGCCTTCAACAACATGCCGTGTAGCAGCCATTCCATTTTTTCGCTGGAGATCCAAAAGGAGGAACTGAAGGCGCACTGGGTCAAGGTGAAGGATGCGTTCGATGACTACTCGAAAAAGGTGTCGGACGACGAAACAGGTCAGGCTGCACTTCGGCTGGCGAAGTGCAGATACCAGGATTGCTACTCAGCATACTTGACGTGCGGTGCATTGATGGGAGAGACGGCTCATAACCTGACATTCACGCAGCAAAGTAGTTCGACAGTCAATCCGGTAAATCGCGAGATTGAACCACCAGCCCGCTCGGGTATCCACTTACCTCCATGTGACACAACATTTTTTTACGGTGATTACATGTCTTGGCCATCTTTCCGCGATTTGTTTACCGCAATTTACATTAACAATTCGCGTTAGACCCCGGTAGAGAAATTGTACCACTTGAATCAAACGATCCGTGGTGAGGCGAAAGATATCGTGAAAAAATCGCCTTTAACTAACGATGGTTTCGCGACTGCTTGGCAAAATTTATCCGACCGCTATGAAAATAAAGAGGATAATGGTAAATAGCCAATTAAAAACGCTTTTTAACCTACCATCGGTAGCGAGCGAACGCGGTACGGAAATTAAAAATTTACAACGGGCAGTTAATAATTGTATATCGGTTTTAGAAATGTACGGGATTGATATCGAGAACTGGGATGCGATCTTTGTGTTCTTAGTATCGAGTCGGTTACCGGATACCACCCTGGCGTTGTGGCAACAAGGCATTGTGAGAAAGGCGGAAATTCCAAGGTGGGAGGAATTAGACAGCTTTCTCACAAGTCGGTTCCAGACGTTAGAAATGGTGTCCGATATCCGAAGTGCACGAGCAGTAAAGCCTGTACCTTTCGCAGCCGCCCGCATGCAGATTATGCCCCGAACAATCTCATGCACTAAACGGCTGCCCCAAATTTCTGGCAATGCAAGTTGAGGATCGCCTCAACTTAGTCAGAAAACACAACTTGTGTATGAACTGCCTAGCGCATTCACACACCGCGAAGGATTGCAAGAGTCCGTTTAATTGTTGGAGCGGCCATCAGAGGCATCATTTACCACTACATCGAACTTCAGCTCCACAGAAGGCCAACTCGTTGTTGTTGTGGTACTCGAAGACGACCACGAGGAATGATCTAGGACGGTATGTGGTGGCTCTACCTTTTCGTCAGGAATTCCCAGACGAAATTAACCTCGGCTTTTCAAGGACTGGAGCAGCACGGCAATTCTTGCGCAGCGAGGCCGGTTATATCAGGAAACCGGAGTTGAAAACGGAATACGACCGGGTTCTGAAGGAATATATCGAGCTCAACCATATGTGTCCCGTGAGGAAAACAGTGCAACAACCAGCACACAGGCCGTATTACTTACCACATCACGCCGTCGTTAAACCGGACAGCATTACAACGAAGGTGCGAGTGGTGTTTAACGCGTCTTGTCCCACGTCAAATAGAGTCATATTATACCCCTGGCCTATTCTGCAAGCGGATTTGGTTTGCTTACTTTTAAAGTGGCGCTTATTCAAATACGTATTTAATGCAGACATCGGGAAGATGTATAGGCAAATTATGCTCCATCAGGAGCATACCCCATTTCAAAGAATTCTTTTCAGAGAATGCCCGGACGAAGAACTTAAGGATTACGAACTAAGGACCGTGACGTTTGGAGTAAACTGCGCGCCATATTTGGCAATAAGGACGCTACACCAGCTCGTAGATGATGTGAAAACGAGATTTCCACTGGCAGCAAAGATTTTGAAGCAGTATATGTATGTCGATGACGTCCTGGCTGGAGCCCACGATTGCACAACTGCAATACAAATGCGAGATGAGGTAATTGAAGCTCTTAACACCGCCAGCTTCCCCTTAAGAAAGTGGACTTCGAATTGTAAGAAGATTTTGACAGGACAGGAACCAAAATAGACTGGGATGATAGTCTACCCCGAAATTTACTGCTACGTTGGGAAACCTTTCTGGATAACTATGACCATATTCAGAAGATAAAAATCCCCCGATGGACTCATTTTACGCCATGGGACGAAGTAGAGTTCCATGGATTCTGCGATGCCTCTGAAAAGGCATATGCAGCCGTAATATATATTAGGGTACGCGATCGCGCATCAAACAATGCGCCCCACATAAACTTGCTGGTGGGTAAAACAAAAGTAGCACCAGTAAAAACGGTGTCTCTCCCCCGGTTAGAGCTCTGCGGAGCATTATTACTGGCCGAACTAATTAATACTTTTATTCCGCAGTTTGAAGTCACGCAGCCAGTAATATACAAATGGACCAACTCCACGATCGTACTCTCATGGCTGAGGAAACCGGCATGTACATGGACAACGTTTGTAGCTAACGGAGTCGCAAAAATTGATAAGCTGGTTGGAGTATCAGGGTGGAATCGTGTGGACTCTGCGGATAACCCAGCGGATCTAGGCAGCCGAGGCGTGTCCCCCCAGGATCTACTCTCAAGAACTCTGTGGTGGTATGGACCTAAGTGGTTGGAGCAAGATTCATCTAATTGGCCCCACCAAACCAACAGAAAACCATTAGAAACCGACCTGGAGCAAAAAACGGTACGGGCTCATGCGGCAGGCATCTCCGAGGAAATGGACATTCTGGAGCGGTTTTCAGACTTCTCGCGAGCCATGAGAGTAATTGCGCGAATTTTCCGATTTCTTAGGAAAACTCATCCGGTGCATAAGTTGGCCGCTAGTGACGAGACAGACGAAATAACCGCTGATGAAATAAAGCAGGTAAAATGTCGTCTCATCGTTATTGCACAGAGGCGTCACTACGCAGATGAATACAGGGCCATCAACGCTTCAACGCCAATCAACGCGAAAAGTTCACTTCGCGCCCTCAACCCCTTCCTCGACAGGAACGGAGTTATGAGGGTAGGAGGACGACTGGCGTTAACGAACTTACCTTACAGTGAACGGTATCTAATAATTCTCCCGTACGACTGCCAGTATTCAAGATTGCTCGAAAAATTCACACATCTGATTTCCTTGCATGGAGGAAACCAGCTCATATTGAGAATTTTGCGGTCCGAATACTGGATAGTGTGAATGAAACACTTGATTAAAAATTCAATTCATAACTGTAAGGTTTATTTTATTTACAGAAAGAAAGCGCGGGAGCAGTTGATGGCAGCGTTACCACCGGAACGAACTGAGGTATCCAGATCCTTCACCAACACTGGAGTCGATTTCACCGGTCCTTTTGAAATACGGTGTTTCACGGGTCGAGCGTGTCACATTACAAAGGGCTATGTCGGCGTTTTTGTCTGTTTTGCGACAAAGGCAATACATTTGGAGGCCACCAGCGATTTGTCCACCGCCACATTATTATCAGCTTTTTTCGCGTTTCGTGTCTAGACGCGGCTGCCCTCAGAATGTGTATTCGGACAATGGAACCAACTTTGTAGGGGCGAATAAGGCATTGCGATAGGATCTAAAACTCTTTGTCTCTGCAGCGGCCAACAGCACAACCCAGACATACGCTCATCAGGGCATTACGTGGCATTTTATACCTCCAGGAGCACCTTACATGGGAGGGCTCTGGGAAGCGGGGGTAAAAGGCTTCAAGATGCATTTCAGGAAGGTAGCGAACAACATGCGTTTTACCATTGAAGAGCTCTCCACGCTTCTGGCAAGAATAGAATCTTGCCTTAATTCACGACCAATCACCCCCTTCTCTGAAGACGCGGAATCAATGGAACCTCTAACCCCAGGACACTTTTTAATTGGCACCACGCTACTGGCAATCGCTGAACCCGAAATTAATTCTGCAGAAGGTGGAAAGCAGAATACCTGAAGGAATTGCAGAAGAGAGGGAAATGGCATGTCGCCGCATCACACGGCGAAGAACTGCGCATCTCCACGAAAAGGCGAACATTGCCGAGACCGGCACCATAGCCTTCTCCACCTGGGCGAGGCGCCCCGAGTTGAGGAAGACGTGCTACTGGGATTGGATGAGCCAGAAATCCGTCAAAGACCCCCGTTCCGTCCGTACACCATCCGGCCATTAGCCGAAACGAGCGACGAAGGCGAGGTGCTGGAAATCGACGCCGATGAAGAAGACCTCCAACAAGCATCGGATGATGATCCCGAACTTAGCGTACCGCCGGCATTAAGACCTGCTCTGTCGGGTGTCCGGTCGGTAGTGCAGCGAGCCCCAGCAACGAGGTCGAAGCGCTGAGGCGCACACCGACGTCAACAACGACGCCAACGGCGACCCCAGCAACAACCCCACCGCCGTGGTGTGAGACACGCCCGAGAGCGGATCACGGGGACGGCCCGTAGCGCTCCTAGGCTATCTGTCCTCACACCCACAGTAGCGGTTAAGGTGATGACCCGTGGCAGGACGTAAGTGGTGCGAGCTATCGTTGATCCAGGACAACCCAAGTGGATCATATGGCTACAGCTGGCGCGCCGACTCCAGCTGCTACCCCGGGGCGACTTGGATGCATGCAGGCTCACCCTCAAAGGGTGGCATGAAAGGCTGGATATCTGCGCCGACGTACAACCAGGCCTCTCTCGGGTAACCCCCGCTCGCACTCTGGACGCCAGGATCACCAACGAGTTCGACAATTTTCGGCTGGCCGACCCGGGCTTCTACAAATCTAGCGCCGTATCACTAGTCCTAGGAGCCGAAATATACGCAATGATCCTGCGTCCGGGACTCATGCCAGCCACCCCCACTCGACCAACGGCACAGAACACAATGTTCGGCTACTAGAAGCAATTGGCCTGAAAATCAAAAATTAATTTTTAATGAATTTATGAATTGTAAATAGTAAAATGAATTGTAAATAGTTACATGAATTGTTAATACTCTAGTTAAGTTTATTGCGGCGATACTGCAAGGCGGGCGGCATGTTTACGCTAGCCCCCTTCACCTTAAGTATGTTTATTGGTTAGAGAATTTCACTTGTAGATGTCGCTGTGATCTAAACGGGAACAGTTACTCGTTACTCGAGTTCCTTTTTCTCGAGTCCTGTTACTCGCCTCGGATGTTGGATTTCGCCTTCTGCGATCACCCAACACTCTGCTTTTTTGGAAGAAAACTCCGAGAAAACAAGTAAGGTCCTCTAACAACTCCTACATTGTATATATTTTTATTACAGCATTTTTTTATATACACATATATATATATAATAAAGCGGCCGTTAGGCACTTATATATATATACATATATTAGTGAAAAGTGTGAAGTGTCTCATTTCATTTTTGAGCGAATTTTTTGCGGTTTAATTCAACCTCGAAGGACTTTAGGGATTCGGCACCTCCTCGACCCTCGTTTGCCGCGTTTGCAAGAGGAATTCCCGGCCCCCATTTCACCCCGTGCCGAACAATTGGTGAAGCGGCTACTGAGATACAGCATTTCATTATAAGTGGGCGGGGTCACGCCCGTTTTCCAAAAATTTCACAATAATATTGTTTTACCAAAATTCTACTTCACATACTAATTTTCAACAATTTGGATCCAATATTTACTGAAATATCGTAGTTTTTGCATTTTTTTGAAACCACCTACAACGTAAAACCAAATTTCGTTGAGATATCTCAATTTTTGCTCGAGTTATCGTGTACACGGACAGACAGACATGGTTTAATCGACTTCTCTTTTAATTCTATTCGTTTTGGCTGTTACGAACGACCGCTATGTGAACAAAGTTATATAAAAATATTGGGTCGTTTATACACTAGGCCTTAATAGTGCTAAATAGAGCTGTTCCAAATAATATTAACGGGGTTAAAAGGTTTTCAATCTGATTTGGATCAATTTTGATGTTATAGAGGGCCGCTAAGATCCTGATAGCGTGTAATACGGATTTAAGCCCATTGCTCTTTCAGAATTGGTTAGATAATTCTATTTGTTAATAGGTTTGTTGCTGTTTCGTAGGCAATCTTCGAAATTCGTAATGTTGGTATGCCTGAATCCGACGTAGCTGTCATTTTTATGTATTTGTCGGAAATTTTGTACGAATAGCAACTCGTGTCGGAGCGAAACAAATTGTTTTAAAATATCAGTAAAATAAAGTGTGTAAACGCAAAAATATGTAAAAATTAATATGATATGAAAAAAAAAATTTATTATTAAATGTTTACAAAATTAACAGATCGAAGATCACAACAAATCGCTCGCAATACGAAAAACTGGTGGAATACATGAGCGAAAAGCCGGACATTGGTCGAGGCTTTGTAAAAGGAGCTAAAGAGGATGTGGTGGAATTTCGGGAAAGCGTTCCAAGAATTAAAGCGGCACAATATCTAGTGAAATGGAGGCCCTTAAAAGGAGGGAGCTTACATTTTATCATTTAAGCTAAATGGATCCGAATAATCTCTTAGCAATCTCCTTTGTATATTAATGCAACTGTAAGCTGTTCTTCCTCCTGGGACAAAAGTGCGCCGGCCACTGAATCCTTTGTATTCTACTTAATTAAGGAAAAGTCATTTCAAATAATGTTTAAACTATTTTTTTTTTAATTTCACTATTCGCTTGCGATTATGTATATTTATTTTGATTTGTTTCTGCCAAAGCAGCTGAGTAAGAACTTCGAATTTCACTAATTTAGTTGGCAACGCCGTTGATAGTTACGATCGGATTACAGCATACCGATATTCGAATTTTCGGATCGGAGCTACGAATTCGTAACTACGAACTTTCGGATTACAGCATACGGGTGTTAATTTCGGACAAACCAAGGACGAGATTATGAACATAAGTTTGAAAGATAAATTAATAGATGTTTGGGCACCTGCGGAACTAAAAAAGAGATTATTGGAGAAAGAACAGTATTGAGGAAATAATAGATATGTGTCGTGTGTATAAGCAGATCAGATCACAATCTGAATCTATGACGATGCCTTCATTTTCTGAAAGCATTAACAAGATTTCTTCCCGGATGGAGTATAGGAAATTAGGTAGTGGGTGCAGTAGGTGTGGTCGACAAGGACATGTTGGTTACAGTGAAGCGTTATTGGGTCATTTTGCTCGAATGTGCAGGACAAGAAATAATAAGCGAAGAATAGGTAATGGAAAGAATATTAAAAAAAAAAAAAAAAATGATTCTTCAGGGATCCGTTATGTATCGGAGGAAGGTGAATTTGAAGGAAGTGACAGATGTCGGAGTGCGTTTGATTGCTTTAAGATTGCGGATAATTCTCTTGGAAACGGAAATGAACTGTTAACTTGCTTGTAAAATTGTGATGTTGATTGCTTCTGGTTGCAAATTTAATATTTTGTGTAAATCTGATTGGGAATATTTACGGAAATCAGATAGGCAGTTTCGAGCGTATACCGGGATGGGATTACTTGAGATAAAGAAGGTATTTGAAGCTGTTATTGGCACTGACCCTTCTTCCAGTTTTATCGCATCTTTTTATGTTGTTGTGAATGGAAAGCAATCATTATTGCGAAAAGAAACTTCTATAAAATTAAATGTTAACAGGTTGGGAATTGGAGTTAATAACGTTGATAGTTTGGTTCCTTTTCCAAAGGGTAAAGGTATTCAAGTTTCTTGGCGATCAATGATACAGTTAAGCCGGTTCAACAGCCGTATAGAAGAATTCCAGTTGCGTTAGAAGAAAGAGCCAACAAGAAGTTAGAAGAACTTTTGGCACAAGATATAACTGAACCAGTTTCTGGGCCAAGTGCGAGGATTGTTGTTGTGTTAAGGGTGACGGCGATATTCCTTTATATATAGACAGGCGAACAAGGCAATGTTGAGGGAAACTTATCCTCTGCCAACATTTGATTCTAGACTAAAGAGTTCGACATGCTTCTCGTGACTATATTTGAAGTGCATATCATCAGTTGTAGTTGGATGAACATAGTCGAGAGATAACCAAGTTTATTGCGCCTAAGGGATTGTTTAGGTAGAAACGGCTTTTGTTTGGGGTCAATTCGGCTCCAGAAATTTTTGCAACGCACCATGGAAACATTTTGGCGGGTTATAAGAACGCTCTTAATTATCTAAATGATATCATTATTTTCGGACGAACCGAGGAGGAGCATGATGAAAATTTTAAAGGTGTTTTAACGGGTTTCAAAGACTGCAATGTGAAATTGAATTAAGATAAATGTATTTGGAAGGCGCAAAAGCTCAAGTTTTTGGGACATATACTTTCAGCTAAAGGTATAGCTGATCCGGAAAAAGTTGATGCTGTGTTGAATTTTCGTCCGCCGGTCAGCAAGGAGGAGACAATGAGTTTTCTGGGCTTGGTGACTTATTTAGGAAAGTTTTTACCAGACTTGGGTCATACTGCTGAACCATTAAGGAATTTAACGAAGAATGGTGTGAAGTTTTCCTGGGGTCTGGAACAAGACGATTCAATTAAGAAGTTGAAAGAGGGATTAACTAAAATTCCTACTTTGTCGTATTTTGACCTGAAGAATCGAACTTAAATCACACCGCATGCAAGTCCAGTGGCCTTAGGTGCGGTATTACTTCAATTTGGTAATGATCCTGTACAAGTGATTTCATTCGCAAGCAAAAGTCTTTCTCACACTAAGAAAGAGTTTAGTACTGGTCTGCGCAGTAGAGAGATTTTATTACTATGTGAGGGGAATTGAATTCGAACTTGTTACAGACCACAAACCATTGGAAGCGATTTTTAAGACAACTTATAAACCTCCTGCAAGAATTTAGCGCTGGGTTCTCCGTCTTCAGTCATTTAAATTTAAAGTTATTTACAGAACGGAAAAGTTTAATATTGCAGACCCATTTTCTAGGCTAGGTGAAGTGAAATTTGGTGGCACCTGCTCCTACGATCGCAATGCTGAACAAAGTATTTGTGCATTGATTGAGAAATCGGTTCCGGAGGCGATGACTATTTTAGAAATCGTGGAGAATAATGCGTCAGATTTAGAATTGATAGAAGCGGTTAAGGGCGTTAAGGATGAATTTTGGGTGCCTTGTACCAAAAATAGATTTTACCCTTTCCGTTTGGAATTATGCACTTTGGGAAATATTCTTTTGCGTGGAACCAAGATCGTGATACAAGTTTCTTTGAAGTCACGAGTTTTGGAGCTGGCTCATGAAGGGCATCCTAGAGAAACAGTTATGAAACGAAGGGTTCGCTCAAACCTATGGTGTTCAATGATTGATAGGGATTTTGAGAAATTTGTCAGGGTGTGTCGATGCTGTTTCTTGATAGCAGCTCCGGTTCAACCAGTTCCGAGGAAGAGACGTGTTTTGCCTGACGGGCCATGGTTGTGTGTTGCATTGGATTTGCTGGGACCATTGCTGAACCATGACTAAGTGTTTGTGATAATTGATTACTATTCGAGACATCATGAGCTGAGGTTTTTAAGAGTTATTACATCAAGTGCCATAATCAATATTTTGAAAGCAATATTTGAGAGATTAGGATATCCGAAATCTATTACAGCTGATAATGGACGCCAGTTTGTAAGTGATGAATTTAAGCGATATTGTAAACAAATAGCTGTTGAACTGGTTATATCACCCCCTTATTGGCCTCAAGTAAATGGGGAAGTTGAAAATATTAATAGATCTATACATACTTAAACGTCTTCAAATAGCGAATGCTCAAGGAACTGATTACTAAAAGGAAATACGAAACAATATTTTGATGTCTAATGTAACACCACATGGCACTACTCGTAAAGCTCCTTCCGAGATTTTGCTAAGTAGGCGTAATTCGCGACAAAATTCCGTCTCTTCACGACATTGAGGAAACTGTTTTGGATGGAGAGGTAAGAGATTTGAATGCGATCAATAAAGAAAAAGGGAAATCAAAGTCGTGGAGCGAGGTCAAGGATATTGAGTTGGCGATAAGGTGCTTGTCAAAAACACAAGTAAAGCCAACAAGCGGGCTACCAATTTCAATCCTGAAGGATTTGAGATAATTGAGAGGAAAGGCAATATGTTTTAGTGCGCGGGCAGAACAAAACGGTTAGAAGAACCATTAGTCATGTAAAGAAAATTCCATGTGAAGAAGACGTTCATGTTGAAGGAGTTGAACTAGCATCCTCTGGGAAGGTAGATGAATCGGAGGGATGTGTAGATCTAGTAGTTTCGGAAACGACAACGACCGAGTAGGCATTGAATAAATAAAATTATAGGTGCAATCCCGTATTCCTCGGACTCCGACTAGTAAAACTGTCAAAAAATAAAAAGTCGCTCAGAGCGAGAGAGTAACATTGAAAAGTACGGGATTGCTTTCTAGTAAAAAATGGTAACTTCAACATAACCTCCAAATTTTGGTTGTACATTTTTGCTTATTTTGTATGTAAACACACTCAGCTCACACATGTAAATAACCAAAAATACTTTCAAATTCATCAGAATCCACTTAAACAAGTAATTAAATACTTTTCAACATGAATTAGCAGAGTGCACTTTTCTTTTGTTTACAATTTGGTTGCCAAACACACTACAGCTGATCGTTTGACACATTTACCAGAATTTACCAGCAAAAAATTCTCGGACTAAAACTGGTAACTTTTGACAGAGAGAGAACGGCATTTACTCTCTTTTTTGTCCTCTCAATAGTCAGAGAACCGAGTACGGGATCGATTTCCAGTAAAATCTGACTAATTCTGACTATTTCTGACTAGTCCGGACTCGTACGGGATCGCAACTTATATTTTGAAATTGTAAATTATTTTATATGTTATCAAGAATTCGGGAAGCGAACATCGTTATACTTTTAAATAAATGTTCGAACTATTACTAATTTCTGTGAGTGTTACAATGGTCATGAACAGGGAACGAATTTCATGGAAATTGCCTCTTTTTCTGCTAAAGAGATAGAGGATATTCGATTAAGAATATCCACGACTTAGCTTTCCCTGATTCCATATATACTCATTTTATGGTGTCTTTTTTAAGATATTGGCCTATTTTTGCCTATTGTACCTTTAAATAAGTGATTATAGCGAGGAAAAAGCCCTTATTCTTGATAATATAAAAGTTTCAAACGTTCCATATTTAAATTGGGCGCCACTTGTATCAATTCACGTCGAGCGCACGTTTATGCTGTGTTAAAGCCGCTTCTGTTACAAAAAAAAATCAAGTAGATAGTGAAGAAAATCGATGGATAAATAAAGAAGTAATAAGTGGTCATATGAAAATGCGCAAAGATTTTTTTTATGAAAAATGAGCCGGAAAGAATGTTCACCTGAAAATATATCAAAACCTTATCCATAGAATAAACAATTAACTCGATTTTCGGAATCAGCGAGCAATTCTATATAGAAATTGGGTACGTAGTGGCTTCCGTTGAACATTTTTCCTGTAAACCAGTTTTTGTCTTTTTTAGTGCCTTCTTTTGCCTTCTTGCTATTTCTAGTGCCTTTTCCTACCTATTTCGTTCTTTTATTTTGCCTTTTTTATAGGTTTTTAGGTCTTAAAAATCCGTTCCCTGGTCATGATTGTCCTAAACCTAACTTAGCTATTAACAGTTGAACTTTTTGAAGTTGATTTTCATAGTGAAGACCAGTAAATTAGGGATCTAAAACTACACTATCGTAATCCTTGTTTAATTCTCTATAAAAAACATGGTTAAAAAAATTGACGTTTTTTAAGAACTATTTTTAAAATATTTTTTCTTATTTTTAAATTGTTGCAAAAACTCGATTGCTAAATTGATATCATCCTGAGTTTTCGAAAACAAATTACAAAAAGTGTTGACTCACAAAATAAACCATCTCGTCATAAAATAAAAAAAAATAAAAATATTTAAAAAATGGACAAACGGATTTAAACTTTCAGCAGATATATTTAAACTTTCAGCAGATATATTTAAACTTTGGCCAAATAAATTTAAACTTTGGGCAAATAAAATTAATCTTTTGGCAGATAAAATTAAACTCTACTATAGTTACGGTGACCACAAATATGGATTCAAAATGAAGGACTTTTTTTCAAAAATATGCCTACATATATTTACGTAGTATAAAAAATCGAAAGAGTATTTATGATTCTAAATTCTTAATACATTTTAAACTTTGAAAAGGAATCACGTTTTCTTCATCGATAGTAATCTTTTTTACATGAATATTTATAAAAGTATAGTAAAACATATTATAATTACAATAGCTTACACGAAAAGTGAAAATCTTTAAAAGATTATTTTATAAGCAAATTTTGAGGCGTTCAAAACGAAAACAATACCCTTTTTTGTTTTTTGTACTTTTCGCAGTTATTTGTCAAAAATCGACGTCATGAATCGACGTAAACGACGAGTTACAAAGGTATTTATGTGCCCTTTACAAAAATATATAATTTGTGCAGATTGTGCTTCATAGCATTTCTAATTCGATTTTGATTATCGTTGGCTCAGATTTACTGTAATGATATATCTTCTTTATCGAATTTTTAAACTAACGAAAAAAATAATCAAATAAAACTGCGTATTTGATTGAAAACTTTTTTCGACTGTGACGACAAAATGCAAATGGTCGCCTAAAGCACTAATAATTTTCATTGAAGTCGCCACAAGTTATATATTTTGGTAAGAGGCACATCAATACCCTTCGAGAGGTAAGTCGCTTACGTTGATTGGGAGATTTTTTCATGAGATATTGAAGAAAAGCTACGAAAAGTACCAAGAAATACTTTTTTGAAAAAATCCATCCATTGTCCGATAATTTTAAAATAACGAATAAAATGCGGTAAAAATGCAGGACACTTGGAAAAAAGCAGTACATTTTCAGGTTTTTCAGGTTTGAAAAACTACGCAGGACCGACATTTGAAAAACAGTACGGTCCAGCAAAAAACAGAACGGATGGTCACCGTAACTATAGTACTAGACAGTGTTTGAAAAACCTTGCTTAGTGTATTTTTCAGTTTTTCAAACACTGGTTAGTAATATAGTAGAGTTTAATGTTATTTGCCTAAAGATTAATTTTATTTGCCCAAAGTTTAAATTTATTTGCCCAAAGTTCAAATCTTTCTGCTGAAAGTTTAAATCCATTTTCCCAGAGTTTAATTTTATTTGCTAAAAGTTTAACTTATTGTGTCAATGCTATATATAGAAATATTTCTTTAGCTTTAAAACGACGTTAAGACGAAGTCTCTACGATGAGCAGAACCCTAGAAATAACGATATGAAGAAGTACATGATTAGTTAGAATCACGAAAAAATTCAAACTTTGACAGATCATATCTCCGAAGAAAAAAATTTAAAAGAAATTTCCTCGAATACGTGGCTTATTTCATGTATAGAATACATAAAAAAAAATTTGAGGCGAATCGGAGACATGATATAATTTTTTTAACGAAATCTGTCCGACATAAAAAAGAATGGCTCATATAAAAAAACACTAGGTTGTTCAAGTGGCGACGAGTATGGAATATAAACCTCACGCGAAAACAGGAAAGGGTAAAACGAGGAAAATCTGAGAAGGCATGGAATTTGCAAGTAATGCGAAAATTTTGCTTGGTGCGTTGTTGGTACTTTTTTTTAGGTTGAAGACACCAAATTTGTAAATCTTGAAAAAAATGGAAGCAACATTTATAGCAATAATAAGGGTTGTAAGCAACTTTACATAAATGGAAACAAAATCATGGCCATCATTAGCGGGAGAGCATATGTTTGCCAACAAAATATGTGGCAGCACTTTCAATTATGCCAAAAGAAGTCGAACGTCGATCAAGAATCATTGATTTTTATTAATTTGAATCGGTATCCTCACAGTAAAATTGTTTATAAAAATAAAGTCCATTAAATACTCCAATAAAAATTTTGTACTTGGAACGACGTCATTGACAAGGTGGTCGTCCGGAGGGAGTGGGAAAAGTGACTTCGATCGTTCACGCTATATTTGGAAGCCGAAGATACGCCGATGTTTTTAAGAAAAGAGTTAAATTTCTGCCCCTGGGTGGGGCTCAACTTCAAGACGTTGTGTATAACATACAAGGGGCGCTGGCCGATGTGTCAGATGCTATGAGGTTCTCGTGGCAAAATCAATATTTTTCTCCTAAGAGAAACTTTTTTTGGTACCCTTAGCAATTGGGAAACCCTTAGCAAATTTATTTTGACATTAAGATGTCAAGCAGGAAAATGTTAATTTAGCAAAACCGAAAAAGTAGTTGAAACGAATATTAAAGACAAGCTTATTGACGCTTGGGCACCAAGAACATGATTTGTCGAATTAACATTAACATTAAGAGTGCGGTGTGCCAACGATGAGGTTGATATCTCGTCTGAGGAAATGCGTGGATTTGACTGCTTCAAAATTGAAAACGGTGTTAAGTTTGGTTTTTGATTCATTTCCCTTTTTTAGCATTTTTAACTTTTGGCTTTTAAGCGAGCCACGCTAAAAGGATGATGGCCTCAAGGCCTATTTTTATTGCTGAGACAAGTTAGAAAAACGAGGCAATGCTGCCGATTCTTGATTCTGACTTCTCATATATTGAGAAATATCAATTGTGAAACCAATCGTTTCACAGTTGCTCTACAGAGTTCATCGTCTTCAGAAAATACAACATTACAAATGTCTTCACAAAAAGTGACCCACATGTACAAGCTGCAATATGATCGTTTCGACAAAGTAAGTGGCCGCTAACGCTTAGAAAATACAAATTACAAATGTCTTCACAAAAGTGACCCACATGTGCAAGCTGCAATTTGCTCGTTTCTTCAAAGCAAGTGGCCGCTAACGCTTTGCCCAATTTGTGACATATATATGAGTCATAACTCTTTTTTGCTTGCATTCTTATTATATAATATTGCAGTCACATGTGTGTTTACATTACTGACCTTACTTACTAATTATTTGTAGACACACAACACCCTTACCCTATAAAAAAAATGATTTTGTAATCATAATTGACAAAATTATTTGTATATTATAGTTTTGCATATTCTTATATACGTTTACATATTTCTAGCTTTTATTAAATTATTATTGTGTACTTCTTTTTCTACATTGTCCATAATTATAGTACTGTTAGATCCGTTTTGTGATATGATTTTAAAAGGACCTTTAAAAGGTTTATCTAATTTTTTCCTACTTTTAAATATACGTAGTCTCCTGTTTTAAATTTTGGTTTGTTAATATATTTTTGTGTATTGGAGTTATGTTGTTTATTTTTTAACAAATTTTCTTGTGCTTGATTATGTGCATATCTTAGTTTAATTTTGAATTCATTTATATAATTGTCTAAATTGTAGAATGATTCTTTGCTTTTAATAATTTCACAAGGTAAAGAGCATAATTTACCATATACTAATTCAAATGGTGTATAGTGAGTCGTGCTATGTGGAGTGGTGTTGTACGAGTATGTGTAGTATGGTAATAACTCATCCCAGTTATCCTTCCCGTCCATTGTCATTAAGAAGTCATTTAAAACTCTATGGTTTCTTTCAACTGTACCTAAAGTTTCATGATGGTATGGTGTTGATGTTACTTTGTCTATGTTCATTAGTTTACAGATATTTGTCAATAATTCGTTCGTAAATTCAGTACCTTTGTCTGTTTTTAATTTCCTAAAACAACCATATTTTAAAATAAACTTTTCTACTATCGTTTTTGCTACACTCACTGCGTCTTTTGTTATCAAAGGAAACGCTTCTACAAATTTTGTAAGTTCGCATTGAATTGTTAGTATATATCTGTATGTATTGGATGGTCTAAGAGGACCAATTGTATCTATTGTTACAACATCAAATGATGTATTTGGTGTCTCTGTTATTGTCAACTTTTCTTTTGTATATTTAATAATTTTTACCTCGTTACAGATTTGACATTTGTTAATATGGTCTTTAACCATTTTATTCCTGCCTTTCCACACATATTTTTGTTTGAGTTTTCCTATGCATCGTCTTATGCCGCAATGGCCTGCTGTTTTTGAGTCATGGTATCCTTCTATTAATTCTTTCATTTCTTGTTCATTTTCTATTCTTTTCGGAGGAGAACATAATAGTATGTCTAGACAATCTTCTATTTCATTTTCTTGTGTTTCATTAAAAATTTCTTTAAATCTATGTCTATCTAATGTCTTATGATTGTATCTAACATTATTTATCATTTTTAAATTCATTAAACTCAATTTTTCGGCCAGTTTTAGTTTTATCTTTATTCTCAAATTTTAACTTTTTTACTCCTCTAATATCAGATATTGAAATACACTCCCATATATGAAGATGATCAGTCTCCAATGGTAAAGTGTCCGCGGGTGTTTCTTCTTCTTTATTATCTATCAATTTATTTTTCATTCCTCGTGTTAACACATTAATATTATTTGTTGGTACCATGTCTTTTAATTTCTCCGAGTTTAAAACTATTCTTGACAACGCATCGGCGTTGGTATTCATTTTACCTTGCTTAAATATAATGTCAAAATCATAATCCATTAAATCTATTCTTATCCTGGTTAATTTAGATGATGGGTTCTTATGGGTAAATAAACTAACTAATGGTCTATGATCTGTATACACTATAAATCTTTTACCATACAAATATGGTCTGAAAGGATTTATTCCCCAATGAATGGCTAGCAACTCTTTTTCTATTATCGCTTTGTTTATTTCATATTAGGGCTATTCGCGATTCGGTGCATAAGAGCTGACAAATTTATGCAATTGCAGAAATATGCCATGGATTGTGAGCGACCTTTATTAAACTGTCATGGTAAACCTTTTTTAATCAGCTGATAGAAATATCAACCACAGTTGCATTGCATAGCATTTTTATGCTATGGATTTTCGGTATTGCAAATTTGTCAAGCCATGACAAATGCAAATGCGTGTATTTTGTTTGTGTATTGCAAATAATTTGCAATACAAATTTGCAATCCAATGATGCTAGGCCATTTGCACCGGATCGCGAATAGCCCTATTTATTTAATGATTTACTAGCAAATGCTATGGGTTTATCACTACCGATTTCTCCTTGAGAAAGTACAGCTCCCAGTGCATAATTTGAAGCGTCTGTTGTCAAAACAAAAGGTTTTGAAGATCTGGGTAACTTGGTACTGGTGGCGACATAAGTTTTTCTTTCAAAAGTTCAAATGAACTCTGACAATTTTGTGACCAGCTAAAAATCACTTTTTTCTGTAATAATTGATTTAATGGTTTTGCTATGTCAGCAAAGTTCTGAATAAAACGTCTGTAGTAGTTACAAAAAGCTACAAATCTGCGTACTTCGTCAGAACCTGTTGGTGTTGGGTAATCTTTTATTACTGAATATTTGCTAGGGTCAGTAGTCACACCTTTATCTGTGATTAAATGTCCAAGGTAAACTACCTCAGGTCTCAAGAAATTACATTCTCCTGGATTCAATTTTAAATTATATTTACGTAACCTTTTAAAAACTTCTACAAGATTCCTATTGTGTTCTTTTAAACTAGCTCCAAAAACTATTATATCATCAACGTATAAAAATGCTGATGCTTGTAAACCACTAAGTGCAATTGAAAGCATTCTTTGAAAACTATTTGTTGAGATTTTCAAACCGAAAGGCAAACGTTTAAATTGGAAATGACCTGAATCTGTTGAGAAGGCTGTTAATGGTCTCGATTTTGGATGTAGTGGAATTTGATGAAATGAACTTGTCATATCTAAAGTCGAAAAATACTTCGCTTTACCTAATTTATCAAGTACATCTTCTAACCTGGTTAATGGAAATTTGTCATCTACAACTTTTTTATTCAAAGATCTATAATCAACTACTAGTCTCCATTTTTTCTCTTCCCCCGCGCTCTTCTTTGGTACTATTAACAAGGGTGAATTGTATGGGCTAACGGAAGGTTCAACTATGTCTTCGTCTAATAGTTTGTCAACTTGTTTTTCTATTTCTTGTAAACTGGAGTGTGGTATTCGATAGTTTTTAATGTAAACTGGTGTTTTGTCCGTTGTTCCAATGTTTTGCTCATAAAAATTATTTTTTGTCAAAATTTCTCCATCTAAATGAAAAATGTTTTGATGATCTTTACAGATTTCTAATATTGAAGCTTTTGCTTCCTTATCTAGCTTATCTATTTGAATTTTTTGGAACCTGCTTTCATCGGTTAAAGTATTTTTGAAATGTAGTATATCATAATTTTTAAGTTTATCTATACCTAGTGTTAATTTTGATATATTTACTTCCTTTTCAGTTGTATTCAAAAATTGTATATGCTTTATTCCTTCTGACGGAATAATGGTATTTGCAACAAATATCCCTTTTCTTATTTCTTTCCCACATATTACGCTTTCTTCATCTACATCAATATCTACAGCTATTACTGTTTCTGTTCTTGGAGATATTTTTATGTTTTTAACTGTTTTCGTTTGCATATTCATTGGTATTATCAGATCATCATCATCAACTTGCGATATTGTTAGTGTATACGTTTCATAATCAATCTTACAGCTACGCTCTGTTAAGAAATCTCTACCTAATATTCCATCTGCTAATAAATTTGAATTTTCTAACATTATGTGAAATTTATGTACTATTTCCTTATCCTCCCATAATAGCTTAATTTTTGCAACTCCTAACGAGTTTGTCATTCCCCCATGTATTCCGCTTATTTGACAAATGTCACTTTTATCTATATAACTATTAGCTAAATTTTCTTTTAATAATGATATATCTGCACCTGTATCAATTAATAATGATATAACGTTATTACCTATTTTAACTCTAATTTAATAATTTGAAAGTTCTTCATTTTTACTTACACTAATTACTTTCTTTGTTGAGTACTCCCCGGTTTTTCGCCACCGGGGGTACCCCCGTTTCCCCGGTTGCCATCTCTATTGTTATTATTATAACCTCTGTTTCCTTGGTTATTTTTTTTTTTT
>NW_023458557.1:23832326-23848464 GCF_013731165.1 Rhagoletis pomonella | reverse complement strand
CTAGAGACAAAGATTGATCTTCTCGGAGGAATTACAACCAGCTTTTTGGTAATGATGTCTGATGTGCGGGGCTCCGAATTATTCGGAGGAACTAAGTTAGACAGTGGAGCTTGAGATGTTGATGGCAACACTGTTAAATCAACGGTTTGACTATTTTTTGAAGTAGACCTAGTGGATATGGCTTTAGAAATCGGAGGCTCCAATGCCTGAGGGCATGGAGAAGATAAATTAATAAGTTCTAAGGACTGGGATGGAGGATTTTTTTTACTAGAATCCGTGGCTGTCTTTTTAGGTGGACTAATAACATGCCCACCTTTATTTTCACGGCTATCTTCAGAGTGTGGAGGGTCGTCGAGACAAGTGAAAGATCTAAACATTTTTTCGTAATGCTTAAATTTCTCCACAAGCGCCGACAGATCCTTCCCGATCTCAGAAAAACCATTTCTGGACTGCCTGAAGAATTTAAATAAATCAACTTCGGTTGATCTACATTTTTGACAAGACCAACGAAGACCCTTACCCTCGTTAATAGCGTCTAATACTCTACCGCTCAAACCAGCACATTTTATATGGGCAATCCCATCGCAGAGCCAGCATGGCACATAGTAGTCGCTTTGAACATGGCAATTGGTGTAAATACACGACATGTTTAAAATTATATTTATTTTTAGGTTTTAGAAGCAAAAAAGCAAAAACGGTTTTGAAAACGATGTATTAATCAGTGAACCAATCAGCTGGTAAATATCAGTTAGCGAACAGTTTTAAATGCACCGTATATTAGACACCTAATAAACACAACGCAAACAGCTGTGACAAAGATGAAACAGCAGAAATGACAAAAAGACAAAAAGAGCAAAATCAATGTGCACAAACAAAAACAATTGTACAACAACAATATATTATATGAAACAAAATACTCGGCACATGCAATTAAGAATATCAAGTTAAATTAATCAAATCTACGGGAAATTTTGATGTTTTACTTATCTTTAAATTGTGCACCAGAAGTTTATTAACACTTTTTTTAATTTTTTACTTTAATAAGCGTAAACAGCTTTATCAAACACAAAATTTAAACAGATCACAGAAAAACACAGCTTCACAGCTTGACGTTTGCGTATTTCTATTATTCTACCATAATTGTTACTTCCTCCTCTGTTATTATTAAACCCTCTATTACTAGTGTTGTTTCTATTATGGCTGAAATTCCTACTGTAATTATTATTTGAGTTTCTATTGCCATGTTCATTATTTCTCTGTTCTCTATTATTAAAATTTCTATTATTATTATAGGACCTGTAATTGCTCGTAAAATTTCTTCTATTTCTTGTGGCTATATGTACAAAATTATTCTGATTAGGTTTTGTTTCTACTTCTAAAGCTATTTTAATCGCGTCAGATAGTTTTGTTGGTCTTGCCGCCAAAACTACTGATTTGAATGGCTCTTCTAAATCATTCTTGAAAGTTGTCAAACCAATTTGGTCATTAAGTTTAACTATTATTTCTCTATTTGTTTCACCTTGTTCACTTATCTGCAATTCATTTAATGATGCTAACAAGTTCTCTATTTAAGACCCAAAAGTATTCACATTCAAACCTCTTTGATTTGTTTGTGATAATTCACTGTGAATATTTGAGGTTGTTTTATATGATTTATATGTTTGTTTGAGTAGTTTTTTAAAGTCTTCAAATGTAGTAGGCTTGGCTTCTGTCAGAATTTTATTTTTTACTTTTTCTGATAGCTTTGTAGCTAAAACGAATTTAATTAATAATTGTTTCTGCTGCTCATTCTCTAAGGTGTCGTGATAGAATTCAATTAAACCAAGGTAATTGTTTACTTCAAGATAATCCCCTTGAAATTCCGGAATTAGCTTGGAAGCAGTTACTAAATCAAATTTTGACATTTTTGTTTTAACTTCGTCAACTTTGTGTTTTGAAAGTAATTTTATTCTTCCTAAAAGCAAATCAAATTCATACTCCTCTTCTTTTTTTACTATTTTCTGTCGTACATTTAATAAGTCCTTTAGAGTCTTGTCTATGTATTCGTCTGTATAAGTTCTGTTCGGACTCTTTTTTAAATTCGCAAGTATCTTCGAAGCATATTCTATTTCCTTTTATTTATTATGTATAATTTTCATTTATGATAGATGTTATTTTTAAATATTTATTTTATTTAACATTTCACCAAAACATCCTTGTTTAAAGCATATTGTAACAAGCTTTTTCATCTTCATTTAAGTAAAATTTAATTGTTATTATTTTCAAATTTTATTTTATTTTATTTTTTTTTTTACACTATTATTTAAATTCATATTTTTAATTATTTGTTTTTTAACATAAGTCTTACAATGCTCATTTATAAAATATATGATTACAATTAATATAAAAACAATCGAAATAAATGCTATTATATTATTTATTAAAAGGTTGTTGCTGCTGCTGCTATTGTTGATATTGTTGTTATTGTTGTTCATGGTGATTTTCTGCTGCTATTCATTGGCTTTTGGAAGTACAATTGTCCAAACCATGCCTCAGTTGTTATGTTTATTTTTCTTTAATTCTATCAGTTCCGCAATTAGTTTTCGTTTGCTCTCTCCAGTGGCTAATGGAATTACCCTGTGAAGCTCACCAATCTTCCTTCGTAATTTCACCGCCTTACCTCCTCTGGTTTTTCGTTTTGGTGCACTATGCTCTGTGCTATCATTTTTAATCTGTCTTTTTCTGTAGGCTTCTATTGTTAGTGGCTTAGGTCCAGCCGTGAGCGGAGTTGGGACGTATTTCGATATTGGTGTGGATGACGTTGTCGTCAGTGCTTCAGGGACATATTCATCATCTATATTTTCTTCTTCGAGGGATCTTGGGTGGTTCAGCTGTTCAAACCGGTTGTCCAGATCTTCTTTTGAATATTGCCCCGACATGAATATAATTTGTATTAAGTTTAATTTTTATTTAAATTTATTTGTTTTTTAGTTTTTATTCCTTGCAGTTTGACATTTTGTAAAAATGTGAGTAAATGGAGGTTTATTTTATAAAAACAAATATTAATTACTCATATATTTATTCATAACTAGGGGAAATCATAAAAATGCAACGCAAAACAGCATTCTTCCAATAACAGAAATGCTACAACTGCAGATGTCATTTTGTGCCAATTTGGCAGGATCGCCATGTTAAGTTTGGTTTTTGATTCATTTCCCTTTTTTAGCATTTTTAACTTTTGGCTTTTAAGCGAGCCACGCTAAAAGGATGATGGCCTCAAGGCCTATTTTTATTGATGAGACAAGTTAGAAAAACGAGGCAATGCTGCCGATTCTTGATTCAAAACAAGTCTGTTTATTTCAGTGCACAAACACTGCTTTTATAATAAATTTTACATTTCTCCTTAAATCTAAGACACTCCCACTTTTCAGTTACTTTTCCAACATTTTCATATTGTGACCAATCATAATTTATTTTTTTGTGGTTTTGCATTTTCTAAATGTTCTTGTAGTAAAGTCTCATTGCTTTTCTTTTACTCTAATTCAATTTATTGACTTCTCATATATTGAGAAATATCAATTGCGAAACCAATCGTTTCACAGTTGCTCTACAGAGTTCATCGTCTTCAGAAAATACAACATTACAAATGTCTTCACAAAAAGTGACCCACATGTGCAAGCTGCAATATGATCGTTTCGATAAAGTAAGTGGCCGCTAACGCTTAGAAAATACAACATTACAAATGTCTTCACAAAAGTGACCCACATGTGCAAGCTGCAATTTGATAGTTTCTTCAAAGCAAGTGGCCGCTAACGCTTTGCCCAATTTGTGACATATATATGAGTCATAACTCTTTTTTGCTTGCATTCTTATTATATAATATTGCAGTCACATGTGTGTTTACATTACTGACCTTACTTACTAATTATTTGTAGACACACAACAACGGTATGGGTGATGAAATGATTAGGTGCTCTGTGGGCGGTCAAACAATACTTATAATCATAGACTCTGGATCGGTGTTGCCACACGGGATTTTCCACCAAAACTGGCAGGTTTTTTACCATTTGGTAGGTTGGTAAGCTTGATTGGATTTTGGTAGATTCCGTGGCAATAATAGTTATAGCGAAAAATAAAAAATATGTATGTATCTCCAAACATTTAACAACCTTGTTTTCACGAATATTTCACTGGTGCGTTCGTATAACGGCGACCACAAACATGTAAATATGCCTGATTCGTAAGTACAAACATATACCCGGGGCTGCCAACTTGGCTCAAACCGTGCCCTTTTTGCCCTATTGTACATCAAATGGCATTTAATTTTTCAACTTTGCCTAAAGTGCCAAAATGGCACTTTTGAAAAATGGTAATATTTCAATACATTTTTGTAAATCCTTTGCATGTACTTCTTTTTCTCAACTAAAATTTTCTAGTTTATGAAGGTTATTCAAATGGTTTATCTTATTTTGGCATTGCACTTTTGTCTTAGAAATGTGGTTCTTATTTTATTGCTAAATGGGAAGGATTAAAAAGGGTGGCACCTTTTCTGGTACTTGTATTTTTCTATTTGACACATTTTGGCACTTTTTTATCCTCAATATGGCGCCTTATAGCTAAGGATAGTTGGCAGCCCTGCGTATACCATTATTATTGCCGATATACAATATGAACATCCATCCATACTTTATGTGCCTTCACGTTAATTTAAATTGTACTGAACAACAAAGCTGTGATAAACCACATATACACTGAAGACTGGTGAGCTGAAAAGGGAAGTCCACCGTTGTCCCATTTACCAAAAGAAGAAAAGTCAACTTGACTAGACCAATAGGGCTGCCAGATATCTCTGTTGCCAAGCCGGGACACTTTAGGGAGGGTCTCTCGTTCCCTTCCCTTTCATTTCGACGTGCGAAAGGATGCAGTGAAATTTTATTTTGATAGACAAACATAAAAACATGAGATCATGAGATCAATTCAACGTACGCCAACAAAACAAAACAACTTATCACAACTAAAGCACAGAGAATTTTTCACAATGCATGAATCTTTTTTTATTCTTTATAAAAATACAGTTTATACTAAATATGTCAAAAAACATAAAAATGAAATTGTTAAACTTTGTGCTAAATTCAATAAATTTGCATACAAATTTGGAACATTCTAATCAGACTTTTTATAAAAATGTTTAAAATGAAGTTTTGCAGCCCATTAAATTTTAGTTGAATTTTGGTATTGGTATTTACTGAGAGTTTCTTCCATACAAACTATGTTCGATAATTCTTTTTATATGGAAGACACTGTCAGCAAAAAAATAAATGCTAAAAATCAACGAAATTTGCTGGCAACTTCAGACTTGCACTTTATTAACTGGCTCAAAAGCTACATTGTCAAAAGTTTTCTAAAAGATCTGATTAGAAATTGTGATCTGATGGAAAAGCCTCCGAGCCAATAATTTTGTACGGCAATGTACTTATAAGTACTCTAGGTTTCATGAAAGAAAAAAGTTTAAGTACAAGATAACATCAAAATAACAGTCATATTTCTTCTTCTTACTTCTGTATTTTCCTTAATATAATTGTAAAACTCTGTGACGTCATTTTGAACGTATTTAGGTACATATACTAATCATCAACTATTGCTTGTGCAAAGTTCAACTATCTCGAAATGTAACTATTTCACAAATTAAACCGGTGCACTGAGAGAAAGAAGTTTGGAATTAAAAAAGCCTGCTAAATTAAAAACTACGCATATGAAAGAGCACCAACCCAACTCGTAATACATTTAAGTATACAAATTTTAGTTTTAAGTATAGAAATATTCATTTCAAATACGCCCATATTAAAATGAAGCGATTTGCAATTACCGATTGCTTTTTCATAATTAAGTTAAAAAATATTTCAATTTCATGCTGGTTGTAATGGGAATTGAACCCTGACCCTCTGGAAATTAGCAAATTGTGGCAAGCATCTTCGCGCACTCAGCTACAGCCAGACATGTAAATGTGCATTTAAATGTTGAGTTTGAATCAACACCACGCGTGCATGTTATGAAAGTATTATTTTTAATTATGAACATTTTTAAACGATAATCAAATAGAAAATATTCATATTTACTATGCGTTATTTCTCTCATTGAATTCATAACATTTTTCTGAATATTACAACGCGTTTTTTCTCTTAGTGTAGTGATTTTTGGACTTTTATTCAAATTTGTGCAATCAAATCAAAAACCGGGACACTAAAACGAAACCCGGGACATTTTAAGGTTGGACCGGGACACCGGGACAAATAGTCTAAAACCGGGACATGTCCGGGAAAACCGGGACGTCTGGCAGCCCTATAGACCAACCTTTCAGGGATAGGAATTGAGTTCTCAGAAGAGGCGAAGTATCTAAGAGCAACTCTGGACTAAATGCTCAATTGGAACTCTCACCTCTCGTATGTTATCAACAATATCACAGAAGTTATGCGCAATACAGGATTCCTTTGTCTACTCTTATTAAGAAAGAGGCCTGCTGGAGCGCTCTCCGGCTGACCAATACGATCAGCATGAAAAGTGGGGATTTTCGGCGTCATTTGGAGGTTCCCAAGCCATTCCTGGATGATCCCGAGTTATCCTCCTATAAACCCCAAAAGGTCAGAATTCCTGAAAGGGACTGCTGTCAAGCGATAATAACTATGATTGACGAAGGGACCCAAGTATGATATTCGACGCATCGAAAAAGGACGACGGGAGTACTGGGCAGGCGTAATTGGACCAATATTCCAGAAAAGTCTGCGAATGGGCACATACCTAACCATGTTCCAG
Source organism: Rhagoletis pomonella (assembly GCF_013731165.1). Taxonomy (NCBI): domain Eukaryota; kingdom Metazoa; phylum Arthropoda; class Insecta; order Diptera; family Tephritidae; genus Rhagoletis; species Rhagoletis pomonella. The sequence goes on along the minus strand of NW_023458557.1, from coordinate 23,841,675 downwards.
ACGGAAGTCTTCTAAATTGAAGTCAGCGTTCGCGAATGTCTCCGTAGAAGGACAAATGGGGCCAGAATACATATTATGTCGGAAAGTAAGGCAGCGTTAAAGGTCTTAAACTATTTTGAAACGGCATCAAAGCTTTGGGAAAGCTGTAAAACTCTTCTGAACCACCTGGATGACCACAATAGTAGAACGTGGTAGAGGAATCCGGGACATGATGGGTTTAAAGGCAACGAAAGGGCTGACTGTCTCGCAAAGCGTGGGGGCCGAATTCGCTTGCATGGTCGTGAGCCCTTCTGCGGTACATATAAAGGATACACTGCAGAACTACTTAAGAGCTGGGAAGAATCTCAGCTTGCTTACCGCTGGCGAAAGTCCAAGGGAATGAGACAATCAAAGAGATTGATAAGTATTCCACACTATTTTATTTCCACTACTTTTGCTCGATTTTCGGATATGCTGCAGAGGAGGACCTACAGTATTTGTAAACGCATAAAAACCAAACAAAAATTTGTTTTTCAAAAGTTATACAACAACCAAAATATTAGGTGTCTCGCCGTAAGCCATTCTTTATCCGATCATAACTCGATAAATATTGCTTATATCAAACAAATCAATTAGTACATTTTTATTGACAGAGTCAGAGATTCATAAAATTTTTATTTGTTTAAGTGCAATTTTCCATACGTTTGTTAATGAACAATTAATAAAGTTGCTAAAAAAATCATGTTTGAAGGTTTTTAAAAATCTGCAAAAAATATATGTGATATAGTGTATGTATATCAAAGATTTAACTTACAAATTTTTAAAGGGTGTCTCGATAAAGGGCCTAAAATATTTATTGTTTAGTAAAGCAGTGATTGATGAAAAAATTAAAATTTTCAATTAAAATGTGAGAAAAATATGTACGTCAAGTGAGCTACTTAAAAACCTCTTCTTTCGGATAACCAAGAAAGTTATGTACTTTGGTAGAAGTCCAGGTAATATTTGTTTCCCTACAATTTATTTTGCAATGATCCTCTTACTTTGCGAAAAATCGCGAACTTAATATTAACATAATCATTTCTTTGATTGGTCATATCTCCTGAACGGGCAGAGATAACTTAATCATTTTGGTTTAAATAAAGCGGAAAACTTCATCTTTTTAGCACAAATTATTAAATTTGTAATTTTTTAATGTCATGTTAAATTAAAATACATATTTGGATTTTTGTAGCACGTCGAGATTTTATTATTTAGAAAAAAAAAACCAAGATGTATTTTAATTCAGCATGACAATAAAAAGGACAAATTTAAAAATTCGTGCTAAAAATATGGAGTTTTTCGCTTTACTGAAACCAAAATGATTAAGTTATCTCTGCCCGTTCAGGAGATATGACCAATCAAAGAAAAGATTACGTTAATATTAAATTCGCGATTTTTCGTAAAGTAAGAGGATTCTTGCAAAGTAAAGTATAGGGAAACAAATATTACCTGGACCTCCACCAAAGTACGTAACTATCTTTGTTATCCGAAAGAAATGAAAAAAATTGTTTTTAAGTGGCCAGTTGACGTACTTTGATCAAATTTTAATTGAAAATTTCAATTTTTTAATTTTTTCATCAGTCACTGCTTTACGAAACAATTAATATCTCAGGGCCTATGTCGATACACTGTAATATTTTTGCAATAAAAATAACTTTTTGGCTACGAATCCAAATCAATAATTGTCTTTATTTCGCTTTTTCAATTCTATTTATACTTATTTACTTCTATAATTTCTTATTTACTATAATACATATTTACTCTAATTCTTACATACTAGTCATACAGACATGCTGTTAAACACTTATGCACATACATGTGTATTGGCTTAGCTTACAGAAATATATATGTTTATGCTTATGGGAAAATGCAATGTAAACCGAAATCAAGCATTCAATAATATTTTGTGTGAACCATAATTTGTTTACATTAGCGACAAAATAAGTTTAATGCACTTTTGGAGCGTGTTGAACTTTGTTATGTAGATATGCATTTCTGATTCACTACACCTCCTCTCTTTAACAGAATGCTTATAAATTTTTGAAGTCAATGTATGAGCATTCTATTTCAATTGAAGTTTACGACATAACTACAAATTACTTGAGTTCGTTTACCTTACATGAAAGTCTTTACGTAATTACTGAGTTTCTTTTATTTATTTATTTATTCATGCAGTGTATTTTTATGTCATAATTAAAGGTTACAATTTTTATTTTGGTATGAATGTACATTCTTGTTGAAGCTGTTTATTTATTCATGTAGGATATGATTGTGAAGTGATTAATTGGAAAATTAATTATAAGTTTTGTGTTTATGCTAACAAACTGAAATGTTCTTATTCTAACAATTTAAGCCTATTATGTATTATGATTTTCTTATTTTTATTACTTAATATATAATTGTTTTTCTTATCTATATTTTCTACTCTATAGGGCCCTTTGTATTTACTATCTAATTTATGACCTGTTTCGTCTTTAACTAGTACTAAATCTCCTATATTTATTTCCTTACTTAGAATAGTTCTAACATAATTAACTTTTTGCCTTTCCTTAGCTTCTTGCACTAATATTTTAGCTCTTCGCTGTGCTATTTGTAACCTATATTTTATTTCTTTGTCATATGCCTCATAATTATATACTGGGCTAACTATGTTTTCTTGTAAGAATTCGTAAGTCAGAGGTGTTTTTCAAAAAACTACCTCGAAAGGACAGTAACCATGGACTGAGGAGGGTGGTTTATTGTAACAGTACGAAAAGTAGATAGGTATTCATCCCAATCGTCCTTGTTAATGGATATGTAGGAACGCACATATTCATTGAATGTTTTATGACTGCGTTCAACCGTGCCTAAAGTTTGATGATGGTAAGGTGTTGAGGTTTTATGCTCAATTTTTAAAAGTTTACATAATTCTTCAAATAAATTATTTTTATATTCGGTTCCCATATCTATTATGATTGTTTTTATACATCGATAAATTAGAATGAAGTTTTCGAATATCGCTTTAGCATCTGTTTTTGCGTGATTGCTTTTTATTGGGATTGTAATTAAATATTTAGTCAAATCACATACAATGGTGACTGCATATTCGTTTTCGCTTAAAGATTTCGGAAATGGTCCAACTGTATCGATATGTACTATATCAAAAGCTTTTGGAGGTGTCTCCGCTATTGTCATTGGTTCTTTCAGGTGTGTATTGATTTTATTTTGCTTACAGTAAATGCATTTCTTAATATATTTTTTAATATCATTTTTCACATTTTTCCAGTAATATTTTTGTTTTATTACCACCATTTTTTGGCCACCATTAAACGGAACATCATATATTTGTGAAGAACATTTTTAATTTTTTCAATATTTGTCACATGCATAATCTCCGAGTTAATCTAATAGTTAAGTTTTATTATAACTACTGTGTATAAGAAATACTCTCACAATTTATGTACATTGAATATGCTTTGAAATTTATTTATGTACATGATAGAAAATAATTTTTTTTAATTTTTTATTCCGAACAAGGCGAGTCTATATAAGGTGGTGTTACTAGCTCAGCTGATTTTGTGTATGTGTTTCGCCGCACGGCTTCTGATATCAAATTGGAAAATTTTGTTTGAATTTCTACACACACTCTTACAGATTTTGACAGTTGATGCCGCCAAAGCAAAAACAAAACACATGTAAATTTTTGTTTTTGTACTCCTGCTATCACCTTATATTAATTCGCCTTGATTCCGAAATAAACTTTCAACCAGTTTGGTACGTTCCTGTAGTGCAATTCACTAACTTTTAACAATACGATTTGTCGAGGTCTAATATAACGATTTTTGTGGTTTGCAGTAACGATTGTGTTATTCGGTAACTCTTTTTTAACGACACTAAACAGCTGACATTTTCTTTTTATTTCAATAAAAGAAAGGTGGCATCTCAGCTTAACGAAACGTCAAAAAATGCGAAAAGCACAAAGAAGAATGACGAAAAACAAATAAATTCCTTGCTAGCAAAGTGGTATGCACATAGTTTTCTGAATATTTTAATATACTTGTAAACGTTGACCGTAGCTAGCAAATTTAACGCATACTTACTATGCACAATAAGAAAAACGCAGTAATTTAATTATACAACTCTATCAAAAGTATGGTTTATTTTGCTTTGTTCTCGCTCCGGTTGCTGGCCAACGAATGAATTTGGCAAGTGAATTGCAAACGGAGTAAGCCACATAGCGGTAAATTTGAACATAAGAACTTAAATTGTACATATGTATGTATGTATACAGAAACTTCAATTCATTTGTACATAAGCGAGAATAGGATAAATAGAAATTACAAAAAATAATCGGTCAAAATAAACCGTAGGGTAAGTGCGCAGTGTACGACACCATAGGGTAAATGGGCGTTCTGCGACATCCCCACCCCCGTCAACCCGATTCACCAACATCGACATCCAGAACGGCCAGTTTGGATACTGCACGACGCTTCACTCCGGTATTGGTTCGCACATCAGCTTGTCGGATCTCGCCATCTCGGCCGGGGTATAGCTCCTCTACCAAACCGCGACACCAGTCCCTTCGCGGTACGTTGGGGTCGCAGAGAAATACCAAATCACCCTTTTTCAATGGCTTCGTTCTTTGGCACCATTTTACGCGGCGTGTCAATGTCGGCAGGTACTCCGCTATCCAGCGTTTCCAGAAATGGTCCCTGAGCTGGCGAGCGATGCGCCACTCTTGGCGTATGGCACATGTGGTGGCTATTTCTTCATCTATACCGGGCGTATGCGCGGTATTGGCAGACGCCAACAAGAAGTCGTTTGGCGTCAATGGCTGTTGTTGGTTCACGCTGATCGGCAGGTGTGTGAGCGGGCGGGAGTTTACCACGCTCTCCGCCTCTATTAAAAAACAGTTCAGTGTATGCTCCTTTGGAGCGATCTCTTTTAGCGTTTGGCGCAGGACTCGCTTAACGCACTGGACCATGCGTTCCCATGCTCCTCCTTCGGCTGGGTTAAACGGTGAGTTGAAGACCCAGTCAACGCCTCTTTTCGACAATTCGCCTTGGATTCTCTCACAGTCGAAAACATCGTCGAACCTCTTCGCTTCGTTGTTCACTCCTATGAAGTTTTTTCCGACCTCAGTCGCGTAGGTAAACCGCGACGATTTACGAAGTTTCGAATAGCAATTATGCAGGCGTCGGTGCTGAGGTCGTGCGCTATCTCTAAGTGGACCGCTCGTATGGTGAGGCACATAAAGAGGGCCACCCATCTTTTTTCCGTGCTTCTTCGCACGGTCACGTTCAGCGGACCGAAGTAGTCCAGGCCAGTATAAGTAAATGGCCTTACGTACGGCGTGACACGGTCTGCTGGAAGAGGACCCATCAGTGGCGGTATTGGGACTGTTTTGCGTAGGCGGCACACTTGACAGTTGGCGATGATATTACGAAGAAGACTTCTCAAGCGCGGTATCCAGTAAATTCGTCTAATGGCACAAATAGTAGCTTCTGTGTTCTGATGGGCCATAAGCACGTGATGGTGCGCGGTCACTAGCTTCGAGAAGACGTGAGTTGATGGCAATATTATTGGGTGTCGTACGTTCATTGGAAGCCAGCTGGCTGCATCGATGCGCCCTCGTACGCGTAAAACAGCTTCGTCATCGAGGTATGGCGAGAGTTGCAGTAATGGACTTTGGCGGGAAATTTCTTGTCCGTTGCGGATGTGCTGGATTTCTGCACCGAAGGCTTCACCTTGCACGATTCGGACAGAAGACATCTTGCGGCTTCGAGGTCACTGACGGTCAGTCCGTATGGCCTTGGAACCTCAATTCGGCGGCGGCATAAATTGATGAATAAAATAACCCAAGCTGTGGTTCTTACTAACCTGTTTAACGAAGAGAATCGATTAAATTTTATGCAATCACAACTTACGATATTCAATGCGTATTGTGGTCTAAGCTCGTCATCAACATCTTCGTGCTCAACATTGGTGTCATCTTCGGAGGGCCAAGCAGTTTCATCCTCAAGTAAAAATGACGGTCCAAGTGTCCAAGGAGCAGTTGGGCCAAACTCGATTTTGTGGTTGAAGCGTGTAGCCTCGTCGGCGACATTTTCTGTGGTGGGTATCCATCTCTAGTTGGATACGTTCGTGGTGGCTAAGATTTCGGCAACCCTGTACTGAACAAAGGGTTTGTATCTCCGCTGCTTGCTTTGGAGCCACTTAATGACAGTCTTCGAGTCGCTCCATAAGAACGTCTCGTCGATCTTGACGTCATGCTCTTCGCGTATAGTCTGCATCAGGCGTGATCCTAAGACGGCTGCCTGCAACTCCAATCGCGGCACAGTAAGGGGCTTCAATAGTGCGCACTTGGACTTCGCGCAAATGAGTGTGACTTCAAATTCCTCGCGGCAATTAATGGCCCTCCAGTATGCGACGGCGGCAAACGCGTTCTCGCTGGCATCCGCGAAAACATGAAGTTGCAACTTCTCTGGCTTACCATTGCGGAAATAAAACCTTGGTACGGCAAAATCGGTCAAGTTCGGCAATTTTTTGCTCCACTTCTCCCACATTTCGGCGATGTCGTCACACAGTGGCTCGTCCCAACTAGCCTCATGCCGCCACACTTCCCTCAACAGGAGCTTAGCGCCAATGACAAAATGAGATAGGAAACCGAGTGGATCGAATACCGAAATGACTACACTGAGTAACTCTCTCTTGGTGGGGCGCCTGATACCCCTTAGCACAGTTTCGCTGACGTTGTTGAATTTCAGATTGAAGTTGAAGCAATTTGTGGCAGGATGCCAAAATAGACCGAGTACCCTTTCAGAAGTTACACCTTCCTTCTCGTTCAGAACTTTAGTGACATCGATTCCATCCAAGGCCGCAACCACTTCTGAACAATTTGACGTAAAGTTGCGGATCTCGAATCCAGCTTCCTGATGAATCACCTTCACCTTATGAGCGACGTCGATAGCCTCCCCTGGCGTGTCGAAGCTATCCACAAAGTCGTCGACGTAATGGTAGTTCACAACGGCTTTGATGGCACGGGCAGTGGTGCGATCGTCGTTACTGTGTGCTAAAGCATTTTGCGTTTTGACATAATGCGCTGCGCAGGGTGAACAGGCAGCACCAAACGTCATGACGCACATTTCGTAGATGTCAGGCTGTTTTTCGACGTCCCCATATCGCCACAGAAAACGTTGGGCGCATCTATCCTCTGGGCGAATTAGTACTTGGTGAAACATCTCCTTGATGTCACCGCATACACCTACCGCTCCTTGGCGGAAATGGAGAATAATGGACGGCAGTGGTCTGTACTCCTGTGGGCCTTTGAGCAGATGACGGTTCAAAGAGGCGCCTTTAACCTCGGCGGCAGCATCGAACACTAAGCGCAGTTTTGCGGGCTTGTTCGGATTGACCACGGCAAAGTGTGGTAGATACCAAGTACGTGGCGTAGTCACAATGGCTTCAGCCGGTGCAAGTCTACGAGCGTAACCCTTCTCCACGTAAGACTGTATCTTCCGATTGTAGCTGGAAGCAAAGTTTGCGTCGCGGCTCATACGCTTTTCCACACTTACCAGTCTCTTGAGCGCCATAGGGTAGCTGTCAGGTAGCTGTACATCATCTCGGGCCCATAAAAAGCCGGTTTGGAACCTTATACCGACACGACGGGTCGTTGATTTCAGGATGGCTCTTGCTCGGACATCATCATCGCTCTCGGCTGGCGGTGCGGCTCTCACCCCAAAACTTTCAACTTCGAAAAAGTTGGCAACCATGCTATGTAGTTCCTGGTCGAGATTAGTGTTGACGAAAAGGCAAGTAGATGGCTTAGGACGATCGTTTCTGGTTGGACCGAACACAACCCAACCCAGTTCGGTGTTGGCAGCGAATGGTCCATTTTCCGCATTGCGATGGTTGTGGATGCCAAACCCAAATGGCAGTTGTCTATCCCGATGAGCAGTCTCGGTACCACGCCAGAGTGTGCCTGCACTGGCAACTGGCGTACACGTTTGTCATCATACAACAAGTCGGCCTTGCTTAGGCTCTGCGACGGTAGTTGTAGATTCTTCACGGCGTATACATTCTGTAGCTTATGACGTTTATCCATTCCAGCACCACTGATGAATAGGTATACTATGGTTGCTTGTTCTTGGACAGCATGTCCACCAAACCACTGGACGTTCAGCCTGCTTGGTCGTCCACGTAGATCTAACTCATTGGCGAGAGTGTCGTCGAGCATTGTGATCGATGAACCTTCGTCTAATAGGGCATATGTGTCTAGACGGCGTTGTCTTCCGTAGAGAGTGACGGGTAATATGCGGAACAAGAGTTTACTCTCTGCTGTATTTGTAGCGCAGCTCAGGACTGCGGCTTCTGAGTCGCTGGACGGCTTAGGTGGGCCCTTAACTTGCGGCGGTGATGGCTGCGACTGGCGTTCTTGACAGATGTCGATACTGGCTGCTGATCCTGTTCGTGGAGTAGCTGGTGGTGCACTCGCTTGCACCCATCGATGGAACACTCTTTCCTTTGTCTGCAATTGCGTGTAATGTGGCCAACGTTCAGGCAAGCAAAACACAGGCGTTGTGACTTTACTTCCGACCATCTTCCTGACACTGATTTGTCGACGAAGCGTTTGCAGTCTGGTACTTTGTGCTGGCCCTGGCATATTGGACATTTCTGCGTCGGTTATCTTTCTTCCACATGAAGAAGTACTCGTCGTTTTGATTCTCGGGCAGGAACCTGGCTTTCGTCGTGAATGGTGCATATTACGTTGGCTAGTAAAGAAAGCCACTCGCTAAAGTTCGTAGCTGTAGCACGCGGCTGGACAGTGGCGGCGTATCGACCCCATTCGATGCGCTTGCTCATTGGTAGCTTTGATATAAGCTCATCGAGTAACGTTGGGTTTGCTAAATGATGATTGGCTGACTGCAGAAATGCACAAATGTTCTTTACCTTAATTGCAAAAGGTACCAGCTTAGTTAAAGCACTCTCGGAAATCGGCGCGATTTCTTTAACTTGTAGCAGCTGGCTACGAATAAGCTGTTCCGGACGGCCATACCTGAACTTAAGTTGTTCTATAATGTAGCTTACATTGTTGGGGTGGATCAACAATGACTTCACTGTTTCGCGAGCATCACCCTTTAGACACTTTTGCAGCCGTTGGTTATTGTCAAAATTGCTATAACCATAAGATGCCGTAGACTCGTTGAAGGCTGTGTAAAACACGGGCCAGTCCTCTGGACGTCCACTAAACTCCGGCAGTTCTAACAATTTTCGCGGCATGAACGGATTATGCGGGGAATACATCATACCGTGGTTATAACCTCCACTGGCACTAGTGGATGGCACTGAAAAA
>NW_023458557.1:23800006-23812326 GCF_013731165.1 Rhagoletis pomonella | reverse complement strand
ATTTACTACAAGAGCGTGCAATTGCTGGCTTATGCCGATGACATCGATATCATCGGTATTAAAAACCGCGAAGTCTGTTCTGCATTTTCCAAGTTGGATAAGGAAGCACAGCGAATGGGTCTGGTAGTAAACGAGGACAAGACGAATTATCTCCTGTCATCAAACGAACAGTCAGCACATTCGCGCCTTAGCACCCACGTCACTGTTGACGGTTACAATTTCGTGAGAGTAGAGAATTTCGTTTACTTGGAAACCAGCATTAACACCGATAATAATGTCAGCATTGAAATCCAACGCAGAATCACTCTTGTCAACAAGTGCTACTTTGGACTGAGTAGGCAATTCAGGAGTAAAGTCCTCTCTCGACGTACGAAAACCACGCTCTATAAGTCACTCACCATGCCCGTGTTGGTATATGGCGCAGAAGCATGGACAATGACAACATCCGATGAGGCGACTCTTGGAGTGTTCGAGAGAAAGATTTTGCGGAAGATTTACGGCGTTGGCGACGGCGAGTACCGCAGACGATGGAACGATGAGCTGTGTGAGCTTTACAACGACATGGACATAGTGCAGCGAATTAAAATACAGCGGCTCCGCTGGCTTGGACATGTCGTTCGAATGGACACCGACGCTCCAGCTCTGAAATTATTCAACTCGGAACCCGCTGGTGGTAGCAGAGGAAGAGGGAGGCCCCCACTGCGATGGAAAGATCAGGTGGAGAAGGACTTGGCTTCACTTGTCATTTCCAATTGGCACAGAAGAGAAACGACTGGCGTGCTTTGCTGAACTCGGCCAAAATCGCTTAGGCGGTTACAGCGCCAAAAAAGAAGAAGAAGTGCTAAAGTCTATTTGTATATCCTGATCAATTGTAGTTGGTACTATCTCCTCTATGTTATACCTTGCTAGCGATGATACCAATTTGTCCCTAACACTAGAAAATATTTGGTATTATTCTAGTTCGTGACTGCTAGTTAGTTAGCCTTACCTAAACTATTTAATGAATCTAGTATTAGTGTGAGATGTTTCACTACTCTTTCTGCCATTGTTTTTGTATTCTTATTTATGCATTTGTAAGATTTTTCCACTATAGTTTTTTCTTCTACGAGTGTCTTAAAAATTTCTTCCCATTTGCCCATTGAGGAGGGGGGAGATAGAAAGAGTAAAAAAAAAATTAAATTTTGTTTAAACCTTATCTAGACCGTCAGCAAGGTTCATGTATCTCTTTTTCAGAAATTTGTTACGGGCAGGGTAAATCTTTAAAAACAGGCTAAGACAAGTACAATACGTTATGACTAAAAGCATAACCTTAATAGTGTCTAGTGCCTCACTGTAGTCAACTACCTCAATAGAATTCACAACATTGGCGTTTGGATTTTATATTTTCGATTTGTTTCTACCCATTTTATAAAAAAAAATATATAAAATATTATATAATATTAAATACTTAAGGTAATAATAAATTGTTAGTAATAAATGGCCATGTTCAATTGGTTGCCAAAATATTAATAATTATTTTAATATTAAATTACCGACTCCTTTTCCCGTCTGGATTCCTTGCTTGGCTAAACAGCCTAGATAGAGTCATCGCCCTGGTTGCTTTTTACCTGAAGTTTTCCATTGTAAATTTGCAAATAAGCTTGTATGAGCCTCTGATTAGCACGTTCAGCGTCACGCAAACCGGTGATGAAAATAGTGACCTACAGTTCGCGGCAATGAGGTTGCTGCTTGGCAATGGACACCAACTTGTTCATTTTGAAGTCGAAACGTTGCCCGGTTGGCGGTGTTGTGTAGCTTTTTTGTGTTTACTGCTACGTCAGCCGGTAACGGTGTCCTGCCAGTACGTAGGGAGCTTACCACTATAAAATGCAAGTTGCCGCTAGATATGGCAGGATCTTTTGCCACTTGAAGGCAGCTTGCCGTTATAAAAGGCAAGTTGCCGCTAGACCAGGCAGGATTGCCATGTAATATGTTAGCAATAAATATAAACTTTCTGGCTGCGAGTCCAAATCAATAATTGTCTTTATGCGCTTTTTCAAGTCTATTTATACTTATTTAGTTCTATAATTTCTTATTTACTCTAATTCTTACATACTAGGCATACAGACATGCTGTTAAACACTTATGCACATACATATGTGTATTGGCTTGGCTTACAGAAATATATATGCTTATGCTTATGGGAAAATGCAATGTAAAAAGAAATCAAGCATTCAATAATATTTTGTGTGAACCATAATTTGTTTACATTAGCGACAAAATAAGTTTAATGCACTTTTGGCGCGTGTGGAACTTTGTTATGTAGATATGCATTTCTGATACACTACAACACTCTTTAAACATTTGTCAGTTAAATCTTTGATATACACCCTATCATATATATTTTTTTGCAGATTTTTAAAATCCTTCAAACATTTTTAAGCGATTTTCTAAATTGTTCATTAACAAACGTATGGAAAATTTTACTCAAAAAAATAAAACAAAATTTATAAATCTCTGACTCTTTGTCAAAAAGTACTAATTGTTTTTTTTGATACAACCAATATTTATCGAGCTAGGATGTGATAAACAATGCCTTTCGCCGAGACACCTATATTTTGGATGTTGTATAACTTTTGCAAATTTTATATTTTTTTACATTCCTCGCGTTTTGCCATACCTTAGAGGTATTTCTACATTATACTCAGTTTATATCAAAATCGAAAAAACAATCGTAGTTTTCATTGAAATAACTTGGAATGCCTCATAAATAAATACAAGGGGAAAGACACGAGTGATGCGACGAGAAGGTCGAGGAGTCCGGATATAAAAGTAGGCGATGTGGTGCTTTTGAAGAACTTGGTGTTTCCGCACAAGAATTTCGATGCAACCGAATATTTATTCGTCAAGAAGAGCAAGAATGAAATGCAGGTGACGGTAAAATATCACGCCAAGAAAATTCGCCTCGCCAAAGAACATCTGGCCTACGGATCAAAAGAGCCATCGGAAACATCGTTAACGCCACCATCTGATCAAAATCGGGCTGTGGAAAGCTTATCATCCACTGATCCAAGTAGGAGGGAAGTAAAATGTCTCAGAGAAAACAACCTACTCTAGGACCAGCTGAAAAGGTCTCATCACCAACCAGGGCCATAGCCAGGATTTTTTTTTCGGAGGGGAGGGGGGTTTGTTCTGGCAAAATTTTTTTAGTTTCACTTTTATTTCAACATATTTTGAGAAAAATACTGATAAAATTAAAATTTTTCATAAAAACAGGATTGAAATCTTGAAATTCCTGCCCGTATTTTGTTTGTAAGTCAAATATGAGTGGCATTGTGCTACTATGATAGCACGGCCGAGTAATCATAGCCAACTTATGTACAGTAGTCGAAAAAATTATAGCCGCACCAAATTTTGACAAGTTTTAAAATATTATTTTTGTTGTTATTTAATTTCGGTTAGTTTTTTATAGTTCGTTCTTTACCAACATCCGTATAAATACAAGTTTAAAGGCAGTGTCACACGATTGCATATTTGCCAAAATTTGGTGTAAATCGTATCCCAATTGTTTGAACACCCAAAATATGTTTCACTATCCCAAGCACGAAAATTAATTTATTGAAATTTTTCAATAGAACATCGCTGTATTGTACCAATCTCTTGACTACAAAACAAAATTGTCCCATTTTTTTTTTACCAATAGCCTAATATAAAAATTTACAAATCTGTACAAATGTACCAATCGAGTGACACTGCCTTAAAAATGTATGCAATTTAAAAAAAAAATTCTACAAATTTTGGTTAAAATTTCGAGTTTTTAAATTAAATTCTGAGTATGCAGTTTTGTAGCCCATTGAATTCTAGTAGAATAAAGTACACCTTTCAAATTGCTAAAAATGTCGATTGAGTTTTTAGAATTTTTAAAGTTCGAAATTTGTACGAGAGTTGGTTGATTGTTTTTTTTAATATTGCACAAATGAGTAAATTAAAAAAATGTCTACAACAACAAGTGACATCCAAGTTGTATATTCCTCTTTATTATCTGAAAATTTGGATAAACAAGAGCCTAATAACATTAAAAAACAATATCGCAGTGTGGTAGTTTTTGCAAATTTTGTATATAAAAATTGAATATATCGAATTTTGAAACAGTAACTTTTACATAGCTATCTTTTTTTTAAGCTTTTCGCGTTCGCTCTTCCATGAAGACTGGTCTGCTTCTTTTTTACGACGCCTTCCACTAGGCACCGAAACTACCACGTTTTCTTGCAGTTTTCTAAGTTCATCAGAAAATGGAGACTTTTGAAAGTGTATAAATAAGTATTATAGCGACTTTTGCAATAGTAGTTAACATTTGATGCTACTCAAGCTCACTAGCGGGCGACCCTAGAAGCGTGTAGGCCCTATAGGGTCTGTCCATAGGGATAGAGGCGTTAGTTGAATGTGGTTTAGTGGGCATGCGAAGATATGTATCGAGTTGTCAGCTCAGGTGCGAGTTCAGCCTGCAGTAGCCAAAGCGAAGTTGGGCAATTGTGGTACGAGTCTCCTGGGGCAGACGAAGCTCTGTCTCGTCCACGTCAGATGGTTCTGTGGCCAGAACGTCATTCACAGGTCTGGAGTCTTCGTAACTTGAGACCGATTCCCTGTGAATTCCGGTCAAGGCCTGTCGATATGCTGTCGGGTCCAGAGCTTGCTTTATGAACCTAAGGACTTCATCCGCCAGTTCGTATAGATGCCTTCTGACGTGCCTTGGCGAGGGCTCCTCTGCAAGCAAATGTCTGTACGGGTGCCCACGTCTGTGGCTCCCTTCTAAGAATTACTTGTAGAGCATTGTGTTGTGCTCCCTAATGGGGAGCATTTGGGCCTCGTTGTGTAGATATGTTCTGGCGACATCAGAACAGAAGACATCCGGTCGCTGTCTGAAGTCCTGTATTAAGTGTTGTCTGTAGCTTCATCCACTGCGTCCTGCTGGTCCCCGACGAACACACAAGCGCTGCGTAGCGGGGAAGGAGAGCAGACTGTCCAAGCTAACTCCGAGGATTTTCGGGTTATTCACCGTCGGAATTGGTTCATCAGCGTGAATACCCAGCTGCAGTCTGACCTCCTTCGTCCTGGTGGTGAAGTGTTGCTGAGGATTTTATAGGCGAGGGTGTTAGGCTCCTTGCAGTCAACAAGCGACAAAGCTCGGAGCTAACCGTTTACTTTCGACATTGGTGAGGTAATCTACTTCCGCAGGACCCAAATTTTTCAGCATCAGCATGCATATTCCGTCGGGTCTCGTGGTTTTTGAGGCTTTCGCCTTCCTGATGGCTACCTGAACATCACCCCCGGTGAACGCAAGAGGCGCACTTGTTGTTGGCAGTTTGTTCCGTCTTCTAGTCACTCGACGTTTGGCTTTATCCGCCGGAGGATGCAGGGTGAATTGTCGGCTAAAATAGCGCGGGCATCACTCCGGATCCGACCAGGCGCGGTCGCCGAAAGAGATTGGGTTGGGTAGTGACCTCACGGTTTACCAAAGCTTACTTACACCATAGGTGAAGTTGCAATCCTCAGATGCTCTTCCCACTTCATCCGCTTATGTACGTTCACAAGCTGCCGAATCTCCATATTGAGATCCCTAATGCGGGGATTTCCGGGATCGGCCTGACGAAGGTTGTCACGCTCATCGGATAGATCAGCCGGTTCAGAAGGAAGGTGACAAGCAGTGACAACTCTGCAAAACTTATGCTCACCTACGTGAATGTCGGTTGATGTAGGGAGGGCAGAGGAGGTGCTTTCAG
Organism: Rhagoletis pomonella; assembly: GCF_013731165.1. NCBI lineage: Eukaryota > Metazoa > Arthropoda > Insecta > Diptera > Tephritidae > Rhagoletis > Rhagoletis pomonella. The sequence continues at coordinate 23,806,567 of NW_023458557.1, read as the reverse complement.
TTACTTCTGCGAAGCCCTTCCAATCAGCTTTAGAAATGTTGACGTAGGTTCGTTGTTCCGCGGAAGCAAAGTCTGGTTTATCAATCCAGGTGACTATGGGCAGATGGTATGATGCTAAGGTCAGCATAGGGCGCCACGTAATGCTGTTTAACAGACCAGAGCATACAATTGTTATGTCTGGCGAGTCCTGGTGGGTGCGTCGTTGTTCCCTGTGCAAAATGTTGAATCGTCTATCTGCTCAGTCAAGTGTGTTCCCCTACGATCATTCCACAGGCTTGAATGCCAAAGATCGTGATGCGCATTGAAGTCGCCAAGTACCATACGGTTTTCACCTCTGAGGAGCGCTCCTATTTCAGGGTGATATCCTGCCGGTCAGCTGATGACGGGGGGTATATAAACGTTAAATATTTCGAGCGCGACATCGCCTGGCCGAATAGCAATAACCTGATTGCATCTCTGCGGTCGATGTCTGCTTCCATGAGACGATATTGCACGATGTGATACGTGATAGGCCACTACCATTATCTCGCTCGCGATCTCAACGGTGCACGTTGTATCCAGCACAATTCCACAATGTTGCACATGCCCTGAAGTGACACCAGCCAAGGCAGGTGTTGCACTTGACTGATGTCACATTACGGAATATCCTGTTCTGACACACCGTGCAGATTGTTGGAGGAACCAGGAGTTGTCCGCAGCGGCGTGTGGGTGGTGGAGCAGTTATGTTCCTTGTGTGGTATGTTGTTGTTGTGGTGTGGTCTATTGTGTTGTGTTGTGGTGCGGTTGTGTTTGTGTTGAGCTGCTTATGTGGACTTGGGTGTGCCGTGGCGATAGCTCTATTTGAGCAGCAGAGGAGCCACATATGTTGCGGTCCACTGCCGGTGAGTCCTTAGGTCTGAGCAGGCTCAGAGGTGACTCCTCCCCTTGCAAGTGTTGACTGAGGTGGAGTTAGGATGTAGTCGTTTTTGTCACACGCAGCAGCTGTAAGTTTCTGGCCCAGGGTTTGACTCGATGCCAGCCCTGAGCAGAGGGGGAACGTAGCAGATGTAGCCCCATGGACGAACAACGCTGGAGATATTTCGCCGACCTAAATGGGGCTAGAGTGTCGGCGTGTTCAGTTCATGAAGGATTACATTGATATTTCTATTGTCATTATCTCCTCACATTTGAAGAATAAAGGTACGAACGCATATAAGAAAACACTAGGTTGTTACAATGCCAATACCATAATGCTCTGCCCACTACACTCAACTTGTTTTAAACTGTACCTTAGGCGGTTTATGTGTTTTGTTGGCGACGAATGCACTGCCTGGTAAAAGTCATATCCAATTTAAGGTTACTAGTTAATATTAAGGATCGATACCCATAGGTGGACTAATTCATTAGACCCTTTGAACATTTTATTGATACCTCAGTATCTACCATCACGGAATATGATATAATTATAAAGAATTTTTATTTTCATCAAATGTTAGAGCTTATCAAGTTAAGCACTAATATTTTTTTGAACAGTTGGTTTTTGGGGCGTATAGGGAAATGCCCCATAAAATGGCAAAATGAAACAAATGTTTTGATTTATTTTTTTACTTTGTTGCTTGCTATATTCTAACTTAAAACATTTTATTACAACTATTCAAGTTGTCAAACCTAACACGCCAAAAAAAATAGCTTTATCCTTCTGCGCTCTCGCACTACTATAAAATTACCTTCAGCGGCTCGTCAAACCCCATACACAAATAGCTTGCAGCAAAGGGATATTTTTAAGCGTAGTTCCCCAGTACGTTTCGTCAACGTAAAATTGAATCACAAAATTTTCAGAAAAATAGCTGAAAACGTACCCTTTTCACAACCACTTGAGGTAATTTTGTAGACCTAATGAGCGTTGCATCCACTTCTCTTCCCGTTTTCGGAATAATTTTCGGATTTTTGCTGGCTGGGCTGTTCTCGTAACAAGCGCAACAGTTTCGCGCACGTGTATATATTACTTATTTTTTGGGACTTCACAATCACACTGTCAAAGAGCGAATCAACATGATTTTAGAGGCAGTTTTCTCGTGTTAGTAAGGTACCCATTCGCAATGCAAAACGAAGAAGAACGAAGTACTTCAGACTTACGCCACTAGCGACGAAATTTTTAAAGCTATCGACAAATTTGTACAGAACAATGGTTTGAAATGGAGCAAGTGTGCGAATATTTTCGGTGGTTGGAAAAACGAAAGGAGCGATGTCTAGTCTTAAACAAGAGGCAGGAAACGCCACGAGAAGTCACTGTATGATCCCTCGGTATTCCCTGGCGACTAGGAAGATGCAGCCACTAGATTTAAAACTCGTACTGAATGACGCTGCGAAGATAACAGAGGCCTGCGAAATTAAAATACATCTCTGGTTTTTTCTAGCACGTCGAGATTTTTTTTATTGGTGACATGTATATTTTAGAGTTTCTAGCAATTTGCATAAAAACCCCATAAATAAACAAAGTAATCAGAAAAACGCCGGTTTCACTAGCAATTTCCATATAAAATTCAAAAAATTTAAATCATTTATCACTTAAATTGCTTTCGTGAAATGTGGCTTTAAAAATTACTTGGTTAGCGTTATTTTCTTCGCTGGTTATCGAAGATCGAACATCGAAAGTGAAATTATGAGCTATACAACCGTGTCGAAATTTTCGTTGAGTATGGAATTTTCTGTCGAACAGAATTTTGCTTTCGATGGTGTAGCGATGTGTTAGAAAATTGTGAAAGATTTATGATTTGCATTTGTTTTTTTTACTTTATGGCGGCTAGACACTAATTTTAAACAATTTTTATTAATTCGAAAGACTACACTTAAACCCTCTTAAACATTTTCTACTCCTGGCCAGTTTACCAAGCTCTCATCCTCTGACGAATCGTTGAACCAGAACTCCGTTGAACTCATTTTTACCACGTTTTTACGAACTCGCTTTCCTTTTTATTACATTTTAATTTGCACAAATTTACATACTTATTTATAAGCACACTATTTAGTTTGCTCGATTTGTAAACAAGACTTCTCAGCGGTGAAAAATATACTATTGTAAACAACCTAACCGAGCGAAATTCACAATAGCGCTATTCTTCATCGAATGAGCGTCATACTACCAAATGAAAATTCGTTCGATCAGCACTTTCGACCACAGTCGAATGCAACTCATAATAGGAGCCTTACTTTTACATTTCGTCGGCCGCTGTGGTGTAGTGGTAAGCAGTGCGCGCTTCCACTCCGCAGCACCTGGGTTCAAACCCTGGTCAAAGCAACATCGCAAAAAATATAGAAAAAAGGTTTTTTCTTAACAGCGGTCGTCCCTCGGCAGGCAATGGCAAACCTCCGAATGTATTTCTGCCATGAAAAACAGCTTCTCATAAAAATACAAACGCCGTTCGGAGTCGGCGTAAAACTGTAGGTCCCTCCGCTTTGTGTGACAATATCAAGGCGCACGCCACAAATCGGAGGAGAAGCTCGGCCAAACACTAACATCCCAGCAAACACAGTCTCTAACGTTAGAGAAATTTGGATTTCTACATTAGATAACTAGGGTATTTCTCGAATCGTTCTCGAGTCGATGACGAAGTTAGAGAACTACATTAGAACTCGATTTGAGAACGATTAGAGAAACAACGCAAATTCAAATAAATGTAAATAAGCAATATTCCAAATGAATGAATCATAATTTTTTTTTAAGTTTAAATAATTCATTATTATTTTATTGCAAATACATTTAATAAAAATTTTACAAACAAAGCGTTTTATTTAAAAAGCAAAATAGCAGTTTGAAATTCAAATTCGAGTCCCATTAGAGATCAAGATTAGAATTCGATTAGAGAATTTATATTTTCTCGAGTCGAGAACTATGTCCCATTTTTGTTGAGATTGCTATGATTCTCGATAGTTTTTTGAGTCGATCTCAAACGTTTGAGATTGGAGAATGTGGCTAGTTCTCCAATTATTATCTAATCGATAACTAACCTCATTGTTTGCTGGGATATGTGTAAGCGTCAATCTATTATTATTATTACTTTTACATTTCTACGTGAGACTGCATTTTCAACAAATGTTTACATAAACAAGTAACTTTTAAGCAAAAAAAAAACAAAACTGATTTCAATTCCCATCTAATAATTTAAGATTATCGTTAATCTATTCATCATCCAATGATCGGCTTTAAACCAAATTAGACCACCTATCAGGTAACACCTTTCCTTTAAAATAGAATTATAGTAATCCGTTAACGTGGTTCAAAGTTATGCGGTAACATACATAGAAAAAAATAATAATAAAATATTCCGACGAATTGATAAACTTCTTTTTGTGAAGTCGGTTAAAAACAAATACACCAGCAAGCTTTCAGCGTCAAATGATTTCAGGCTAAAATTGCCAAAGCTCCCAATAAACTTAAAGGAAATAATGAAATCATCAAAACAATTTCAGTCCTCACATTAAAGCTAAAGGAGCATAAAGTTTGCATTGTGTTTTCTTGTTTTCGTAGACATTTGAAGAGTAGCGGTGCCGCGAAACTTTTTTAGCACAACAAGGGTGCCGAGGTGAAACAAGTTTGGGAAGCCCTGATCTAGTTACATGTCCCTCACAGTGTTGGCATTTTTGGTACAATTGTACTTTGTTGATACAATTCCGTTTACAATACACTTTCCTACTACGCAGTACTTTTTAGTACAACTTTCTGATGAATACTAAAAACACATGGCTCTGGAAATTCACAGCGAGAAATTTTTTTATTCTCTTTTAGTTTCGCTTTTTCGTATTTGCCTTTGTAAGTTTTGACAAACCTTAAAAATGACTTGAACGAAGGTCTGCTATCAGCTTTACATTCCTATGCAAATTTTGAAAGAATATTTTCGATACTAAACTTTATTAAAACAATATGTCGAAATCAGCTTCATATAGAAACAAAGTCTTGGTTAATTAAAACAAGAGATTTTCTTTAATATAATAACTATACGTCATTCACATTTCGATAAGATTTTACTACTTATTTTATTATATTTTTTTTTTTTATTTTATTTATCTGTTTATAAAAATGTATGAATCCAAGTTTAAATCTTTGTGCAATCTTAAAAACAAATCGACAAGCTTTCGTAAAAATTTCGAGGTTTTCAATTTAAGTATAGTGAATTGCAGGTTTAAAGTAGCTGGGACTTACCGCTGATTTTTGGCAATTCTTTTTTTTTTTGTTGGCGATGTCAGTAATTTTTTCCATACGAAGTGTGTTCGACGATTTTTTTATATGGAGAAAATGAGCAACACCTTCATCAAAAAAAATTTAAAAAACTTTGTTATATTAAAACTGAATAGGCTACAAAACTTCATACTCAAAATATTTCTAGAAAATCTAATTAAAAAGCTCGAAATTTTTACGAAAGTGTGTTGAATTTTTAATGTTGCACAAAGGTTGAACGTTGGATTTGTACGTTTTTTTTTAAGTATAAACTGTAATTTTATAGAAAAAAATGCATAATATTAAAATAAATGTTCAAATCTTGTCAATATGTGAGTGTCGTAAAGTTTTTATAAGCACTTAAAATGCTATTAAAATGTCAAAAGTTATTACCGAATCCAAAGAAGATGTATCTTTTATCCATTAATAACAACCTAAAAATGCTTTTTGAAGTTTACCTGAAAATATGTGTATACATATTTATGTTAAATAAAGTGCATGTGTACGTGGAATCAATTTGTAAAAGTGTAAAATACGTAAATGTATGTACATAAACAAAAAAACAAACGATAATTTACAGGCGTACTTAGCACGGTGCATAGGCAATTGGCTGAGTCAGTGGGATCGTCGGTTCGAAGCCTACTGAAAGAAGTCCGATGAGGAAATGTGGTGATTTCCGAAATAGCTATCACTTCTACCATTTTTCCAAATTATTGTTGCTTTTCCACAATAAATTTTCATTACAAAACGGCCTCGAGCTCAATAAAAATTGTTGAATATAATTGTTAGAGGGCCCAAAAAATAACAAAAAACAAATAACTTAAGGACGAGCACACCTAAAAGTTAAACATTCTAAAAATAGAATTATTAGCAAAAACCAACAATACCAACAAGCACATGATCAAGTGAATTGCAGCGGAATAGCTGCGCTTGATTGTGTTGGCATAACAAAAATGAAAATAGTGGAAAAAAGCAAACGATAATTTACAGGCGTACTTAGCACGGTGCATAGGCAACTGGCTGAGTCAGTGGGATCGTCGGTTCGAAGCCTACTGAAAGAAGTCTGATAAGGAAATTTGGTGATTTCCGAAATAGCTATCACTTCTACCATTTTTTCACATTATTGTTGCTTTTCCACAATAAATTTTCATTATAAAACAGCCTCGAGCTCAATAAAAATTGTTGAATATCATTGTTATAAGGCCAAAAAATAACAAAAAAACAAATAACTTAAGGATGAGCACACCTCAAAGTTAAACATTCTAAAAATAGAATTATTAGCAAAAACCAACAATACCAACAACCACATGATCAAGTGAATTGCAGCGGAATAGCTGCGCTTGATTGTGTTGGCATAAAAAAAAAAA
>NW_023458557.1:23792683-23799996 GCF_013731165.1 Rhagoletis pomonella | reverse complement strand
AAAAAATGAAAATAGTGGAAAAAAGCAAAACGATAATTTACAAGGCGGACTTAGTACGGTGCATAGGCAACTGGCTGAGTCAGTGGGATCGTCGGTTCGAATCCTACCGAAAGAAGTCTGATGAGGAAATGTGGTGATTTCCGAAATAGCTATCACTTCTACCATTTTTTCAAATTATTGTTGCTTTTCCACAATAAATTTTCATTAAAAAACGGCCTCAAGCTCAATAAAAATTGTTGAATATAATTGTTTTAAGGCCAAAAAATAACAAAAAAACAAACAGTTATGCTAATCATCTAAAAATTTAGAATTATTTAGCTGATTTACTTTTTGATGCACCCCATAACGCATCACCTGTTCAATTATGACGGCTTAAATCCAATAGCTACCAAAAAATTTACTGTAAATTTTATCGTATGTGACAATGAATTTTTTCTTGTGGGCGAAATTGACGTATGTGCTAAGAAATTAGAATTTGAGAGCCTTTCTACAAGTTTAGTTTTATTTATGAATTATCTCAGCAATCTAATTTTTAGTATTGATGTTGCTAGCCAAAGCAGAGAAAAATACAAAAAACATTTTCCTTTAAAATTTGGTTTTTGTAACATACGATAATTTTGGGCAAAGGAGTCGATATGTTAAAATCTAACTATGTTTGTATTAGGGATGTGACGAGAAGAAATATAAGAGCCGGATTCGGATATCCGATCGGGAGACTGCTGCCCTTAATAATTTTCACAATATTGTTATATTAGGTTTTTTTTGCTGCTGCAAAATTTCTCCTCTGAAATCCTAGTTATGATATAGCTCTATATTAAAAAAATAACTTTTCCGTTTGCAATCCGGATTTATCGATTATTTTTGGTAAATAGAGGAGAAACCTCAAAGACAAAATATGAACAACAATGAACGCCGCTATGAAAAAACGCGTCATTTTTTTTAAATGTTATGAAAATCGATGTAATATGCATGGTTACATATCGTTTTGCTTCCCGAATCGCACCGTAAGGCACTCCGCACATAAGGCTCCTATGCATAGTAGTGTAATCGTTTCGTCATACTAAAGTATGAAGCTTTTAAGCCGAACACATGTATTTGAATGATGCTCTGTACATTACAATACATAATCATGTTTTCGCCTAATCATAAAAGCTTCATGAATCGAATCGGCCAACCTTGTAAGACGCTTGCTGTTTTGAAATCGTCATTTGCTTACTGTTTGTGTTGGAAATAAAATTTTTTGTAATTTTGTACTAAACTTCGTGAAAATTGTACTAAACTATAAGCTTTTACACAATATATTACTGCACAAATATTCGCGGAACTGTATCATTGAGAAAGAACGGCTAGAAAATGTGTAATGTGCAGAGACAATAACAATTATAAGAAATAAAATTAAATATTGCTCTATAATTATTACTGAACAATGGAAAAGTTGTTTTCCTCTCGCGGGACGATTATTTTAAAATGTAAATTATTGTCGTCATCTCATAATAATTATATGGGACTTTTATATTTTTTCGTCTCTCGGGGCGTTTATTTCAAGACGCAAATGATTTACGTCTTCTCATAATAATTATATGGGATTTCATTTTTTTTTCGTCTCTCGGGACGTTTATTTCAAGACGGAAATGATTTACCTCTTGTCATAATAATTATGTGGGACTTTTATTTTTTTCGTCTCGTGGGATAAGTTTTTCATTAAAAACGGCCTCAAGCTCATTAAAAATCGTTGAATATAATTGTTATATGGCCATAAAATAACAAAAAACAAATGTTACTAATAATGTTTTTCGTTTTTTAATAAACAGATTCCCTGAAGAAGACGCCAAAATGCATCGAAACACGTAGGAGAAAAAATTATCCTTTGTTGTTTTATTTAATTTTGTATGGAAAGCTGGTTTATTTACGAGGTATATGCGGATACGAGGAATTTACAAGTTTATATGCATACCCGGATTATTGTTTTTTTTTTGTTAGTCGGTTGTCTCGTGTGTATTGATTTTATTGGCTTACTTCATTGAAAGCAAGTGAGCTGAAAAGGTGTTTTTGTAGAAAGCACAATTTTCATAAGTATGTTTATTTAATAACATATCACACACTACCGAGCTTCAACGGTTGCCTCGTGTTTAGTCAGCATTACGTACCTATTTGTCAAGTCCCGGTTTAAACATATAAAAAAAACTCGGTTAAAATAGACTCGGTTATAACGGACTCCGCCGATAATGGACAGAAATAGGCCAAATAAAAAAAATCTCTGCAATAAACAAAGTTCGGTAATTCCCCGAATTCAGTAAAGAGAAGCAACCGTCTCTGCAACATAAAATGTTTACATACTTAAACAAAGTTCATTGGTTCACCGAAATCTGTCATATACTACGTTTATACGTAAACTATTTGCAAATAAAATTAATTGCAAATACCTAACTCACTGTTTATTCGATGGTGACAAATTCTTTTTTAATATTGCCTGATTATAAAAAGGCAATAATATGACCACCGAAAAAGAAAATAAAGTTAAAAATAGCAACGTCTTCATTATAAAAAGGCAATAAGATGACCATCGAAAAAGAAAATAAACCTAATAATGGCGGCGTCTTGCGCTTATTTGCAAATAGTACAACTATTCAATACTTATTTGCGTGATTTAGTTATTTGCAAATAAAAAATTAACTCAGCATTTATACGGCAAAGTTTACCATTTTGCAAATTGTTATTTGCAAATAATTATTTGCACTTTAAGAAAAATGTCGGAACGGAAAACGGGCATTTACCTTCCATGAAAAGTATAAAATTTTGTATTTATACATGTACATTATTTCTTTATTATTTACAAATATTATATTCTGATAAAATGGACACTCGGTTATAATGGACAATTTGACGCGGTCCCGTGGAGTCCATTATAACTGGATTTCACTGTATATGGTTATGGTTTGAATTGTTAAAGAATGAAATACATTTTCGTCAATGTTATTGTGGTTTATTAACATATTTATTTTTATACCCGAGCGCACTTGTTCACAAGGGTATTATAACTTTGTTCACATAACAGTTCTTTGTAACCGGCAAAACGAATCAAGATAGATATAGACAAATGTATACATAACTGAGCAGAATGAAAAGAGAAATCGATTAAGCGGTGACTGTCTGTCCGCCCGTCCGTCTATGCACTAACTAGAATAAAAATTTAGATATCTTAACGAAACTTGGTACGTGTACTTCTTTCGGGCGAAGGACGGATGGTATTAGAAATGGCCAAAACCGGACGATAACCACGTCTATCTGCCATATAACGGTAGTTTTCTGAAATACGAAAACTGCGATATGTTAATAATTACTGAAGCTTATTCACTCAAAATTGATATTTGCAATAATTTTTAGAAGAAAAATAAGATTATTATAAATTTTTGGAAAATGGGCCTAGCCACGCCCACTTATTGTTAAATGTGCATATCTTGGTAACCGCTCCGACCAATTTCTCTCAAACTTGGCACAGTTGTTAGCCTTGGTACAACATACCAAATGGCTGAAAATGTTTAAAATCGGACAATAACCACGCCCACATCCCATATAGCGGTAATTTAGAGAAATACGAAATCTTCGATAAATCAGTAAATACTAAAGCTAATTTATTCAAAATTAACGCTTGCCACAATTCTTTACCAAAAAAAAAACACTTATGATCAAATTTTGGAAAATGGGCGTGGCACCGCCCACTTATGATCACATATATGTATCTCTAAGGTTGAAAATTATTGAACTTGGACTAAAATCCTCCTTTCATATAACAGTAAATTTCAGTAATGCTTGAATATTTCAAAATTTAAGGACGCTAATTTACTCAAAATTGATACTTAAAACAATCCCTTGAAAAGAAGTAACATTATTAGGAATAAGTTTATCTCATTATGTCTAACACAACGTGCTATCGAAGATGTTTAAAATAGGGATAAAATCACCCGGCTTACCATGTAGCGGTAGTTTTCGGAAAGGTGAAAAACATATATTTAAAACTTGCGCCGGGTATTTAATGTGTGGCTACGGCCGAACTTACGACTTTCTTACTTCTTAATATTGTTATTGAGCTTTGTACCCCGATTATGTTTATTAGGAAAATTGGAAAAAGCAACAAAGTCTAAGCGGTAGAAGTTATAGCAGCTATTTCGGAGATCACCGCATCCCCTCATCAGACTTCTTTTTTTTCTAGACTTCAGCAGGGATCGAACCCGCGTCATTGATGTGCAAAGTCAGAAGCGTTAACCACTGAGCTATGCACACTCCGTAGACTCTTGTTGCTAATTCATTTCCTTATTCAACCTACTACTATTAAGTGCAGCTGATTTGCCACTATTTAAACTTGACAACGTGGTTGTTGGTGTCAATTCTATACATTAATTTGCTTTATTGTTTAGTTTCAGGCAGGCTCTTCCTAAACTATGTATTTGTCAATGTTATTGTGGCTTATTAATATTTTATTTTTAATATTGTTATTGAGCTTTATACCACGCTTATGTTTATTAGGAAAAATGGAAAAGCAACAAAGTCTAAGCGGTACAAATTATAGCAGCTATTTCGGAGATCTCCACATCTCCTTATCAGACTTCTTTTTCTAGACTTCAGCGGGAATCAAACCCACATCATCGATGTGCAAAGCCAGAAGCGTTAACCACTGAGCTATGCACACCCCGTAAACTCTTGTTGCTAATTTATTTCCTTATTCAACCTACTACTATCAAGTGCAGCTTGCCGCTATTTAAATTCGCTGAAGCCTAGAAAAAGTGGTCTGATGAGGAGATGTGGTGATCTCCGAAATAGCTGCTGAAACTTCTACCGCTTAACTTTGTTGCTTTTTTCACTTTTCCTAATAAACATAATCGTGGTACAAAGCGCCATAACCATATTGAACTATATTTTCATCAAAAAAAATTAAATAACAAGAAAATAATACGTTAAAACTTGTCAAAATGTGGTGCGGCTCAATTTTTTTCGGCCAGTGTATGTACATATAGTAGTAGAATTTTTGAACGAGTCTAATGTACTTACATATGTACTTACCTCAGATTTCAAATCAGGACCATCTTCCTTTATCTCCAGTTTTTTTTCAGACGTTGTGGTGGCACTCTCGAACAGCGTTTTGGACACCCTTGATAGCTTGTGCCCATGAATAGGTGATGCGCTAATCTTACGAACGGATCGTTTTCGATGAGATGACGGAGACTTCTTAACAAAAAAGGGGGAGTTAACGTTAGATGCTTGCTTCTCCTCCTGTTCAGTTTTATCACTTTCTGGAGTTCGTTTCACCACATATTTGGTTTCGAAATATTCTTTAATGCTTTTGTCTTTCGAAGGCGTTCTAAATTTTGTTGATTTACTTGGTGTTACTTCTGAGCTAAGTTTCTGATCATCGCTATCATAGATTTCAATAATCTCATTTTTCGACCTGAATTTTTCATCTGACTCGCAAATATTTACGTCATCTAAATTTAAATTTTTGACATTATCTGCTTGCTTTTTTAACTCATCTAATATAGATGACATTTTTTTATTATCATCATTCATATTTAAAACATAAGGCAAAGCATTTGTTTTATCATATTGCATTTCTTCATCGTTTTTTATTTCACTACACTTCCCGCTTGCCGCCATTATATTGTGTACAACAATGCTTTCACAATTTTCTGGTGAAGATATAGAGAGTTCACAGAGGCGTTCTTCCTTATCAATATGAGCAGTTCTCTTCGGTGAGGATCCAAAAACATCGGAAAATAAGTCATCTTCTGACAATAATTGGTCATTTAGCTCTATAATAACTTGTAAGCTGTTTTTAGACCCGAGTTCTGAAGCCGCTAGGACGTTATCCTCAACCTCTTCGAAATCTGAGTCTGCTTCCGAACTGTCGCTTACTCGAAGGGATATTTCTTGTCTGAATCCTGCCGGCTTTTGGTTATATTGCGCTGCTTCGTTGATTTTAATTTCCTCTGCATAATTTGCTTCATATTGCCTATGTTGTAAAAAGCAAATATTTATGTACACATCGATGGTCCTCTGATATAACGGCAGAACTAACTACTAAAAGTTAGCCCATGTCTCTAATCCTTATTAAAGCTTTATAAAGCAGTCAAAAATTTAGTAAGGATTAGACACATGTTTACTGTTTAGTAGTAAGAGTTTTTTTAAGTTTTGAGGCCAATAAATAAAAAGTGGTATCGATTTAACATAAACAAAACCTACTTGTATTTTATTTTTGCTTTTAGCGGGCTATTGTCACATTTCAGCTATTCTTCCCCGAAGGAGAAAGGGCGACAGAAAATTCAAACAAGCTCACGTTTTCACTCACTCACAAGCGAAATACAAAATACCATAGGTTTGCTATCGGATGTAAACAAACAGCAGCAGTTATTTCAAAATAACTTCTTGAACATTTCTGCCCGGAAAAAAGACGGGGCTGTTTCGGGCACGAAGAAGAAGACATTTACGATCCAAAAGTGGAAGGTATTTGCTCTCTATTGCCCTTTTTTTTGCTTGAGGAACCCTTTCTGGGCTGTTTTGAGCACCCGCGGGTATTCGTTTGGAACAAACCTAATATGAATGCGCCTTGAAAATCACTTTCAAATATTTACATGCTCCTTATGTGTCTTAAAATTATTTGTGTCAAAGATGTCACTTATTATTTCAGAAAATGTTAAATTTTATTTAAAATTCTCAAAACGTATCTAATATTGAATAAAATAAATTTAGTTAGTTTTCGGAGTCGGTAATGCAACCCTGCTCCTACTAGTCTAAGTGAATAATGTAATGCAACCCTGTAAACGAAATAAAGAGAAAAGGAGGAAGATGGCGGGTCACTTCCTTTTGTGCGAATAATCGAAAACTTAATCCGAGGTAATCCTCCAGCTACCCAGCAAACACAGTCTCTAACGCTAGAGAAATTTGGATTTCTACATGGTAATTTCTACTATGGTAATTTTCTAATCGTTCTCGAGTCGATGACGAATTTGGCGAACTACATTAGAATTCGATTCGAGGACGATTAGAGAAACAACGCATATTCAAATAAAAGTAAATATGCAATATTCAAAATGAATGAATCATAAATTATTTTTAAGTTGAAATAATTCATTATTATTTTATTGCAAATATATTTCATACACATTTTACAAACAAAGCGTTTATTTAATAAAGCAAAACAGCAGTTGGAAATTCACATTCGAATCCCATTAGAGATCAACGTTAGAATTCGATTAGAGAATTAATATTTTCGCGAGTCGACAACTATGTGCCATTTTTGTTGAGATTAGAGATGGGCACGG
>NW_023458557.1:23789118-23792673 GCF_013731165.1 Rhagoletis pomonella | reverse complement strand
CATTCGCAACTGCGGAACTTCCGCATTAATTTTAACATTCGCATTCGCAATAATCAATGCGGAGCGTTTGCGAATGCGAATATTGTGCAAGTGCACCGATAAAACGTATATATGGCAAACAAAATGACAAATTATAGCCAACATTTTTGCCTGTAGTCGTGGGAGTATTTGTGTAACAAAACTGGTCAAATGTCATATTTATCAACTTTGACAAAAATATCGTTAAACATATTATTTCTTAAGCTATATAACCGCGTTATCAATGGGCAGTCATAGAAGTTCCAACTTCTACTTGGCCTTTGACGTACATACGTCAAAGGGAACATAGTCTTCTTCTTCTTATTATTTGGCGCTGTAACCGCCTTAGCGATTTTGGCCGAGTTCAGCACAGCACGCCAGTCGTTTCTCTTCTGTGCCAACTGACGCCAATTGGAAACGCCAAGTGAAGCCAAGTCCTTCTACACCTGATCTTTCCACCGCAGTGGGGGCCTCCCTCTTCCTCCGCTACCACCAGCGGGTTCCGAGTTGAATACTTTCAGAGCTGGAGCGTCGGTGTCCATTCTAACGACATGGCCAAGCCAGCGGAGCCGCTGTATTTTAATTCGCTGCATTATGTCCATGTCGTTGTAAAGCTCATACACCTCATCGTTCGATCGTCTGCGGTACTCTCCATCGCCAACGCGTAAAGGCCCGTAAATCTTCCGCAAAATCTTTCTCTCGAACACTCCAAGAGCCGCCTCATCGGATGTTGTCATTATCCAGGCTTCTGCGCCATATACCAGCACGGGCATGATGAGTGACTTATAGAGCGTGGTTTTCGTACGTCGAGAGAAGACTTTACTACTGAATGGGAACATAGTCTTAATAACGAATTTTTTTTCTGTGCTTTAAATACCTGCATTGGTTTCTTTTTTTATTATGATTTTTTTTTGGATCAATCTTAAAAAAACTACTAGACACAAAAGAAGAAGTGTGCACTATTCATAGGGATATACATACATTACATTGAATCCTTAGCTAAAAACTTCTGTCGTAAAACTGTCTCTTCTTTGCTATTTAAAGTTAAAGAGTAAGCTCCTTCAATAGGGATTTCCAGCAGAAATTATCAACGTCTGGCTATTAAGAGAATCGAACCAATAAACACCAAAAAATTATTTCTCCAACCTTGGAGAAATTAATAGTTCTCAAGTTGATATCCAACATCATTCTCCAACTCATCTCTAACCGACGCGCAGATATGTAAAAAGTGGTAAAGAAACAAATTTTTAATTATCAAGTGAAAAACGAAAGCTATATAAAAAGGAAAATTACCAACAAAAAGTAAATAGTTTTCAAAGTATCCTCAAATAAGCTGGAAATAAATTAAAAGGCGAAGTGAATCAAGTGGCAAAATTACTGTGGACTGTATACATACTGTGAAGTGAATTATTGTAATACGATATTGATTAACTACATAATACAAAAGGAGTAATAAAATGAAAAATTAATATTTAAATTCATCTATGTATGTCGTTTCAATCAAAAAGGTATAAGGTATTTTACTATTTCAATTTCAGTATTTCAATGATATGTTTGAGACCAATTGGAGAATTACATTCAGTGTTGCCAGGTCTTCGGCATGAGAAAACGTCCCTCTTGGTCTGAAAAAACGTCATTTCCTACCCAATAACGTCTTTTTTTAAATAAATTGTTCTTATTAAACTTTTATTGCATACAAAGGTACATATGTACGTAAGGTATATTAAAATGTCATATCGACAGAACACATTTAAAATTCATTGTAAACTGGTTTGAGATCGTTAATATAAAAATCATTTTATACATACACTTGTGATCAGCTGATTAAGTCATCAACATATTGATCGATTTTGGCTGTTTCTCTTTTGTTTATTTAATGTGTATTATTTTTAACAAAAGCCAATCTCATTATATGACAAACAAAATATAAATCCACATTTCAAACTTTGTGCAAAAATTATAAAAAATCTGCAAATTTTCAGCTAGATTTTCAACATTTTATTCAGATTTTTTAGAATTTTTTGAGTATGCAGTTTGATAGCCCATTAAATTTCAGGGCAATAATGTGCAAGTTTAAAGGGGCTAAATAATCGCGTTGATTTTTAATAATTTTTTTTTTCTTGTAGACATTTGGTCAGGGGCTCGGTTGTCGCAAATGGTAAACTACGCTCTGCTAAGAGGGAGCATAGCAATACTTTAGCCCTTTTTGCGTTCATTACATTTTCAATAAAGTCTTAAAAAGGCTCGGCTCTTCCTGATTTGGCTTTTAATGTGCAATTGCAAACATTACAACAAGCCTCGTAACCTCAAGTGTTTACACAACCAGCCTTTGAACACGGGATCCTTAGTCCAAGAATCCAAAAAATGCACGTAGGCTTGGTTTGCATCATATTTAAGTCATATGTGTCTAAAAAATAAATATCTTTTGAAGTAGCTGCAGCAAAACACAAAGATTTTAAAGATTTATTAAGAAAATAATTTAAAATCAGTTTTTATACAAAAAAAAAAAATGCCCTTTTTGTTGAGAACGCTATGATCCTCCACTTGAGGTACTGTTGAGAAACAACGTTGGAGATTTGAGAAATACCTTAGTTCTCAACTTAACCTCAAGTTGAGCTCAAACCTAAATGTTGGTTGGGGATGCTAAAATAATTAAAAAGCTATAGGTCTGACCTTTAATAAGATAAGAATTTCGTAACTATCTGAGATACGAATGCTTATAAAAAACAGGGTGCTTTTAAAAAAAATAACAATATTCTGATCCGATTCGGCTGGCAGCCACGTTTTTTAACATACAGAATTTTGTTAAAAATTTCCATTCCTGCCGGGTTTTGGTTATATTGCGCTGCTTCGTTGATATTTATTGTACAAATCGGTGGTCCTCTGATATAACGACAGAACTAACTACTAAAAGTTAGCACATGTCTCTAATCCTTATTAAAGCCATTCTTTGCACTCAGAAAAAGGTTTAGTTATAATTACCAAGATTTGGTTATAGTGACCAAGTGGTATAGTTGTATATGGCGAAATAAATATCTACATAGCTCACAAAAGTCTGCTATTTACTTGAGACTTCTAGTTGGGACAAATGTATATTTGTTAATAATTACAAAACGACTACCTTGAGTGGACAATATTGTTAGTTGAATAAAATCTTTGTTGAACAAATATAAACAATGCTTTGGTTGATACAAGTTTTCAATTAATTAGGTGAACTTGCTGTAGACGTGAATCAGCTAACCGTTTATTATTGGAAAAAAGTTTCAGTTTGACACAAATAAAAATTTACTCGATAGTTGTTGTTTACTTTCGTCTTTTATTTGCATATATTAAGCATTAAAAAAAAACATATATATTTACATAAATAGTTACTAGTGTAAATAATACATATGTATATGATGGTCACAATTTCCTAAAAAGAAACGATGAAACAGGAACAGTCGTGCGAAAACCCAGGTCAATATCTGCTGGTTTAAGTATACTGCTTTGCTTTTTCCTTTGCTAAATAGATACTTTCAAATTATAACTCACATGAAT
>NW_023458557.1:23783606-23789018 GCF_013731165.1 Rhagoletis pomonella | reverse complement strand
AAAAGGAATTTTGGAAGATATGCAGGTCCTTAACAAAGAAAACTCTGCACCCATTTTTGAAGATAATCGGGGATGTATATTTATGTCAAAGAACATGGAGAATAAGCGATCAAAGCATATTGATGTGAAGCATCATTTTATACGTGATCATGTTGCAAGTGGAACTTTGAATATATTGCCAATAAGTACGGAAGACCAGTTGGCCGATATCCTTACAAAATCACTTGGAACTGTGCGTTTGAAAAGCTTAGAAATAATTTATATTTGTTCGATTAAGAAGGGGTGTTATAACTACAGTGTATAAGAAATTCTCTCACAATTTATGTACATTGAATATGCTTTGATATTTATTTATGTACATGATAGAAAATAATTTTTTTTAATTTTTTATTCCGAAATAAACTTTCAATCAGTTTGGTACGTTCCTGGTTCCATTGTGCTGTTTAAGGATTACAATAAGTTTTTGAGAACTTTGGTACCTATTTCTTTAAATTTATCTACTCGAGTATAATTAAACAATGTCTTCTAAGGACAACTGTATTTTTACAAGTCCTAAATTGCCAGCTTCTTTCATAAGCCTGGTAAAGAATTGTCCTAAGTCAATTTTCGCCTCAACAATTAGGTTGCTCGTATCTATTTCGCTACAAATTTTCTTTCCCTTTTCAAAATATATTTTTGGAGGATCAAAAACGAGCTCGAACTGTCTTTTAACTTCATATTTATTAAGCGCTATTATTTATAGGGTTCTGATTGTGTCTTTTCTTTTCCTCTTTGTTAATATTACTACTGGTTGTTTGCTTAGTCTCCGATCTTGTCGTAACTTTAATTATTTTGCATGCTTATACTGTCATTTCCTTAAGATTTTTGATATCTATGCGCGATAGTGCATCTGCAACGTCATATTCCTCCAAATCTAATCTAACTCTAGTTAATTTGGAAGAAGGGATTTTCATTGAAACGAGGAATGTTAAAGGTCGATAGTTTTAATTAAAAATTTTCTTCTATAAACGTATGGTCTAAAATAAGTAATGGCCCAGTGAATTGCTGCCAATTCCTTTTCAATTGTTGCTTTATTAATTTCACCTTTTGTGAATGATCTTGACGCGTAGGCAATTGGTAATTGTTTACCTTCATATTCTTGACTAAGTACTGCGCCGCAGGCATAGCCGCTGGCGTCTTTTGTGATACAAAAAATCATTTTGTCCGGATATTGTAGGATATTGGGACTAATTAATGCTTTTTTCAAATAAATAGAAGCTCTTTGGCATTCTTCTGTCCAATTGAAGGAAACATTCTTTTTACAAAGTCTTGTTAAAATTCTAGAGTATTCTGCGAAATTTGGTACAAATCTTCGGTAATAGTTACAGAATGCAAGAAATCGTCTGACCTCGTCAGCAGTTTTGGGAGTTGGGTAGTTTTGAATAATTTCGAATTCTTCCGTCGATTTTTCATCATATTCGGAGCATCCTAATACTACCAAATCATCCATATATAAAAATGTTTGTGATGGTTTAAGACCTGCGAATGCTAAATTCATCATTCTTTGGAAGGAATTGGGTGCTACTTTCAAGCCATAGGGTAATCTTTTGAAACGATAAGGGCCATCGTCTGCTATAAACGATGTAACATCTCTAGAATCCGGGTCCAATTCTATTTGGTGAAAACCGGACATTAGATCCGAACATGAGAAATATTTTGCTCTTCGTAAATGATCTAGGATATTATCAATTCTTGGAAGTGGCAATTTATCTGCAGTTAATTTTTTGTTTCCTGCTCTGTAATCAATTACCAATCTCCATCTTTTATCTTTGTTTACTGGTAGTGATTTTTTAGGTACTAATAGGATGGGGCTATTGTATTCTGACATAGATGGTTCTATTATGTCATCTTGAATTAATTTATTTACTTGTTTATTTATTTCATCCTTATGAGCCCCTGGTAATCTGTAATTTTTTACATAAACTGGCTTTTCATCTTTCATACGTGGTTTTTATACCCGAGCGCACTTGTGCACAAGGGTATTATAACTTTGTTCACATAACGGTTGTTTGTAACAGGCAAAACGAATCGAGATAGATATAGACAAATGTATACATAAATTATCAGAATGAAAAGAGAAATCGATTAAGCGGTGACTGTCTGTCCGTCCGTCCGTCCGTCCGTCCGTCCGTCCGTCCGTCCGTCCGTCTGTCCGTCTGTGCACACGATAACTCGAGTAAAAATTGAGATATCTTAACGAAACTTGGTACGTGAACTTCTTTTGGGCGTGGGATGGATGGTATTGAAAATGGGCGACATCGGATAATAACCACGCCTACCTCCCATATAACGGTAATTTTAAGAAATACGAAAACTGCGATATTTTAGTAACTACTGAAGATAATTCACTCAAAATTGATACTTAGAATGAGTTTCAGACGGAAAACATGAATATTATAAATTTTTGGAAAATGGGCGTAGCCACGCCCACTTATGGTTACATGTGTATATCTTGGTAACCGCTACACCAATTTCTTCCAAACTTGGCACAGTTGTTGGCCTTAGTACAGCATACTAAATGGCTGAAAATTTAAAAAATCGGACAATAACCACGCCTACCTCCCATATAACGGTAATTTTCAGAAAAACAAAAACTGCAATATTTTAGTAACTACTGAAGATAATTTACTCAAAATTGATATTTGCAATGAGTTTTAGACGAAAAATAAGAATATTACAAAATTTTGGCAAATGGGCGTAGCCACGCCCACTTATGGTTACATGTGTATATCTTGGTAACCGCTACACCAATTTCTTCCAAACTGGGCGTGGTTGTTGGTCCTGGTACAGCATACCAATTGGCCGAAAATTTCTAAAATCGGACAATAACCACGCCCACATCCCATATAACGGTAATTTCGAGAAATACAAAATCTTCGATAAATCAGTAAATATTGAAGCTAATTTATCCAAAATTGATGATTGCAGAAATTCTTTACCAAGAAATACGTTTATGACAAAATTTTGGAAAATGGGCGTAGCACCGCCCACTTGTGATCACATATATGTATCTCGCTAACCGTTCTAGCAATTTGTACCAAGCTCGGTATGGTTATTGTGCTTGCCACATAAAAGCAAACCGTTGAAAATTGTTGAAATCGGACTAAAATTGAGGCCGCTTTTCATATAACGGTAAATTTCAGATATGCTTGAAATTTCAATATTTCGAAATTTAAGGACGCTAATTTACTTAAAATGTATACACCCCGGCTTATCATGTAGCGGTAGCTTTCGGAAAGGTGGAAAACATATATTTAATACTTGCGCCGGGTATTTAATGTTCGGCTCCGCCCGAACTTAGACTTTCTTACTTGTTGTTTATAAAAATTGTTGGTTGTAATAGCGCTAGCATATTTGCCAGATAAATTCAAACATCAGACAAGTCGAAATAAAAAGTTGAATATTTAGACAAGTCTTACAGGTTTCGTACAGATTTCTGGGCGAAGTGTCTGGAGAATTTTATTTATTTCCTTATCCGATATGTCTGATCGAAGAATGTCCGATTTCGGGCATACGCGTTTGATAATTCTTATTTTCCATGATTATTTGGTCAGACATCTGTTAGATATCCGTCAGAATTTCCCACGTCGTGTCGGTTAGACTTCCTGTCAACCTCTCCACACGTTTCTCTGACCGATATCGGCCAAAATCATACAGATTTCTGACTTTTTTGCCGACGAGTCTGACGGATATTTAACAGATTGCTGGCAATTTGCTTGCTGGTAGGTTCTGGTTCTAATGCGAATGTGTCTATGTATTCTGAGCACAATGAACTTAATTGTTGGCTAACAAATTGTGGAAAGTGCTTACTTAGTCTCTCTAATTTTTCTTTACTATTATCTTTATTTTCTGAAGTGTTTTTAATTAGTATGTAGTCATTTAAACTTTCTGTTTTTACATCGTAATTTTGAATAACTGCGTATTTGTCTGTGGTGTTTTATGATTCTAACAAAAGTTTGATATTTATTTGTTATGGTGTTAGCAATAAAAATGCCTTCTGTTAATTTTTGATGGGATGGAATAAAAGGTTCAGAATTGTCAGTTTTTATGTTAATTTGTCGAATTACTGCTGATCTAGCGGGTATTGTGATTGTATTGATAGTTGGTCTATTTGTCATTTGAATTATTATATTTTCTGGGAAGTCGTAAGGTCTCAGTATTAATCGATCTTCATCTTTTCGATAATCTAAAATGCAATTTTATTTCTTTATAAAGTCTAACCCTAGAATTCCATCGCATGGGATTGGAAAATTGTCCTCTACTATGTGAAATGTGTGTTTAATTAAGAGATCATCTCCTTTTAAATCTACTTTAACTGTACCTAGAGTGCTTGTTATTCCTTGACCAATGCCCTACAAATCTGTTATTTGTGAATTATTAATTGTAATATTACTATCAATTTGACCCTTTTTTATAATTGATATGTCTGCTCCTGTGTCTATCAAGAGAGTTGAAATTGAATTATTTAAAGAAGTTTTAGAAGATATGTAGCTATTTAGGTAGGTTAAGTACACGCACTTTTTTGTTATCTACTGTTAAGTGGAGTTTGCTGGTTTTGCTGCTGGTTGCAATTACGGACATTGCGAGTATCATTGCAACTAGTTGTTCGCGATCGATTATTAAAATTTCTATTCCTGTTTTGAAAGTGATTATTTTGTCTTGAATTATTGTTGTATCGAGGCGGTGTCCTGAATCTATTACCTTGGTAACTTCTATAGCCATTACCTTGGTAACCTCCACGGAAGCTACCGCGGTAGTAGCCTTGTTGGAGTATGTGCAAAACTGAATTTGGGCTACCCGTTACTTCGGTACAACCGCTTGTGAATTTATATATATATACGATATAACCTCGTTCATGGATGTGAACCTTCCTGCTAGCATTATCATTTTTACTTTTTCGTTAGAGCAATTCTTACATATGGCTTTTACAGCCGATTGTGTAGCGTATTTTGTTGCTAAATCTGGGGCTAATCCGTCAGACATGTACGCTCCTTCTAATGATTTAGTGAGTTTTTCTATTTCAGCAGTATATTGGATAGCTGTTTTACTGCGGTGTTGTATGTTCAGTAGTTTTGCTGTCAAAACTTCCACTGATTCACCTTTAATAGTCGATTTTAATTTTTGCTTTATCTCTCGGATTGAATTTTCATTCCCTATAAAGTTTCTTGCTGTACCTTTAACTTGGTTTTTATCATTGAAATTGCAATGGCTTTATGACTATCCTTGATTTCCGTTTTGACGTTTGTTGTTGTTATTCCAACAAGTAAGTGCTAAAGTAGAGTGCAATGGGGTATAGTCGTTGCGCTGGGTATGTAGTTACAGTTGCATGGCTATACTCAATCCCGACTCTTGCGTCCTCGTTCGCGCACTCTG
>NW_023458557.1:23778879-23783506 GCF_013731165.1 Rhagoletis pomonella | reverse complement strand
CGGGCATGCGTTCATCTGACCATATGCTGCACAAGAGTTGATGCATGCACCTTATCAACTCCTCGCCGCCGTACTTGAATAGCTCAGCTGGCAGGCTGTCAGCTCCAGCAGCTTTGTTGTTTTTCAGCCGCATTATTGCTATACGTACCTCGTCATAGTCAGGCGGTGGAAGGTCGACTCCGTCATCATCGACTGTGGGCTCGGGTTCTTCTTCTCCACAACTTTCCGTGCTACCATTTTGTAGGGCGGAAAAGTTTTCCCTTCATAACTTAAGTGCGCTCTGGACATCGGTTACTAGGTCGCCATTGTTGTTCTTACAGGAGTACGCCCTGGTCTTGAAACCTTCCGTAAGTCGCCTAACTCTCTAGTAAAATTTTCGGGCATTCCTCCTGTCGGCCAGCATTTCAAGCTCTTCTCACTCACGTATTTCGGCCTCTCTCTTCTTATTGCGGCAAATACGTCTCGCTTCCCTCTTCAGATCCCTATAGTAGTCTCACATAGCGCGCGTTGCGCCCGATCGCAGCGTGGCCCTGTAGGCGGCATCTTTGCAGCTTCCTGACACTCCTCATCGTACCAGTTGTTCTTTCGGGCTCGCTGAAATCCGACTTCTTCGGCGGCGGTACTTAATGAGCGGGAAATGTGGTTCCACTGCTCGCATATGTCGGTTTGTTGCAGAGTGCTCTCTGAGAGCTGGTGTGAGAGTCGAGTAGCGAAAGCGCTGGCTGTCTGTTGTGATTGCAGCTTTTCGACGTTAAACTTTCCTTGCATATTTCGGCGCACATTTTTTGCTGCACAGAGGCGGGTGCGTATCTTGGCTGCAACAAGATAGTGGTCCGAGTCGATGTTTGGGCCTCGGAGTGTGCGTATGTCTAAAACACTGGAAGCGTTCGTTCCGGCTATCACAACGTGATCGATTTGGTTTCTCGTTTTTCGATCCGGAGACAGCCACGTAGCTTGATGGATATTTTTATGCTTGAACCTAGTACTGCATACTACCATGTTTCGGGCCCCGGTGAAGTCGATCAGCTTAAATCCGTTGTCGGACGTTTCGTCGTGGAGGCTGAATTTTCTGACGGTGGTTCCAAAGATCCCTTCCTTGCCCACCCTGACATTGAAGTCGCCAAGCACGATTTTGATATCATGACGGGGGCAGCGCTCATACGTCGCTCCAAGCGCTCATAGAAGAGGTCCTTGGAGGCCCCATCCTTTTCTTCCGTCGGGGCATGGGCGCAGATGAGCGAGATGTTGAAGAATCTCGCTTTGATGCGGATTGTGGCTAGACGCTCGTCCACCGGGGTGAACGACAGTACTCGGCGACGGAGTCTCTCTCCCACCACAAATCCAACTCCGAATTTGCGCTCTTTTACATGGCAGATGTAGTAGACGTCGCAAGGCCCCAGATATTGCTTGCCTTGTCCCGTCCAACGCATTTCTTGGATGGCGGTGATGTCAGCTTTTGTCTTTACGAGCACATCAACCAGCCGGGCAGAGGCACCTTCCCCATTAAGGGTCCGGACATTCCAGGTGCATGCCCTCAAATCGTAGTCCTTTAAACGTATGCCGGAGTCGTCATCATAAGGGGGGGTCTCATCCGAGGCTTTGCCGTGCTTCTTCACTGGAAGTGGTTTTTACGTGGCGGGTCCCAAACCCAGCGCACAACCCATTGCTGGGACGGGGGTGGTTTCGCAACCAAATACTCGTTTATATAGCGAGCCGCTTGCTCCAAGCAGACACCCCCTTGCAGCTGCACCTACTGGTGAACAGACGCTGCAGACTTCAGTGAGCCCTTAAACCGAATAAGTCGGAGTGGCCCTACCGAAGCTCCCTCTCTTTCTGCCGTGACCCAAGGCTCCACTCGGATTGGTTACCGCATCTCTCACATGGGTTGCGCACGTTGCCCAGAGTGCGCGAACGAGGACGCAAGAGTCGGGATTGAGTATAGCCATACAACTGTAACTGCATACCCAGCGCAACGACTATACCCCATTACACTCCGCCAAGGACACATAGCAGTAATGTAAATCAAGACGCGCCGTCTTCAACAGCAAAACGCGTCCAAGACCGGCTAATTGCAAATTATTTTACATGAATAAAACGTTGGTAAATAAAAATTCAGAAGGAATACAATAAAATTATTTTGGCATTTTATTAAACATTTTTATGTAAATAAAAACTCTTACATCAATAACTTCAGACAGATCTCAGTATGTAATCACAGATTGGTTTCTATAACATGATATGGCGTGGATTAAAACACCACGTAAAAGCACGTTCAAGTTACAGGCGCATCACAAAATTAAAACATGAATTCACAAAATGAAGTTTCATTACATATTGTATATAAGAAATGTATGTGGTATATCTTACATGCAGTAAGACCGTATACCTCTCTATCAACTAAATTTGTAAACATTGAATTCATTTGAAAATCAACAGAACTTCAAATAACTCGCTTGTGAAACACAAATAAAGATCAACTCAAATTTGTAAAAATTCTTCTTCGAATATCTTGAACAGTTATTCTAAGTGTAAAATGTTAACTTCATGCTATGTCGAATTAAAACTTAACTCTAACATAAATTCAAAAAAAAGGAACTTCATGCTATATCAAATGAAAGCTTAACTCTAACATAAATATAAAAACAAATAAATAATATAAAAAAAACTTTTTAATATACAACGCTTTTATAAATGGACTAAAATGTAGAAAATAATATTTCTCAGTCCCATAGAATTTGTTTTGATAACTTTTGATTTTGAAATTTTAGCAAAAGTCATTATAAACAATCTATGAAATTGAAAATGAAAAACGTGGAGCGCATGCAATACAAAGCATTCGATTTAATTGACAATAGTCAAACTACATAACGTAGACCTAAAATTTCTACAGCGAAAGTAGAACTTTGAAATCGATTTTAAGCGGTCGTTATTCATATACCCACATACATACATACATATATTACTTTTCATATCAATTCAAGTGTATTACATGCGCCCCACGCTTTTCATTTTCAATTTCATAGATTGTTTGTAATGACTTTTGCTAAAATTTCAAAATCAAAAGTTATCAAAACAAATTATATGGGACTGAGAAATATTATTTTCTACTTTTTAGTCCATTTATAAAAGCGTTGTATATTAAAAAGTTTTTTTTTATATTATTTATTTTCTACTTTTAAGTCCTGTCTGAATAAAATTTTGCAATAGATATTAAAATAATTCAACGATATTAATAGAAAGGTGCACACACATGCATTTACATATGTATGTACATACAAACGAGCACCAATTAATTTTATTTAAAGAAATGGCGTGTCGTCTATTTCCGCTGTAGCAAACGTAGTACATAGGGCGACATCTAGATGTCATCTACCTCGCCCTATTCACTACAGATGTCGCCCTAAGCACTATGCTTTTTTATAGGAACTTTTCAAAGCAAAGCTTTATGGTGTCGGACACACAACATTGAAAGTTTCTGGATCCACAACATTGAAAGTTTCTGGATCCACAACATTGAAAGTTTCTGGACACACAACATTGCAAGTTGATAAAAGCGTTGTAAAAAGAACTTCAACTTGCATTTAAAACGCTTAAAACTAACATAAATAGTAAAACAAAAAATTACTTCAAAAACTACATATTTACACAATATTTACATGCGGTAGATAGCGTTTGTTAAATTATTAAAGGCATCCGCACATGCCTTTAAACCTTCCCCCATTGTGTTCATAGCGTCGGCCAATGATTTCGCTACGTGCACCTTCGCCGTACTTGTTTCAGCTAACAACTGTTGAAAGAGCATACGAATGTAATACTATTTTTTTAGTATGTATAAAAAATTACCTTCGAAGCATCTGCTTGTCTACCTGTTATTTGTACATTCGCTGCACTCGACTCTGCTAGCATCTGTTAAAAAAGAACCGAAAAAATTATGTCATAAAATTTTACTTATGTAGTTACAAATATGTAAATTACTTTTAAGGCATTTGCTTCGGTCTGAGCAATTTCCAAAAATGTTTTTTGGGCCTCGGTACCACCGTCCACACGCCTTCTTTTTGCACCTCTACGAGGCGTTTTTCCTTCAGGAGTTACAGGAGTCGATGTGCACATCTCAATGCTCACTTCGTGGGAAATAGATGTCATCTCGATGATGACACTTTCATCACCCTCTTCCATACGAAGTTGGAGTTCCTAATGATGGGAAGAATTGTTAACTGCTATGCTATTCATAACGATTTATTTGCTTTTTACCTCTTCCACTGGCACACTTTCAGCAACAGTTTCATGGCCCTGCACATAGTCGCTACCGACAAGGGCAATCACACGCCTCTTAAGCTCAGTGGGTGGCTCTTCATTAATGGGATTGTTTCCCGTCATTGCCTGCTTTCGTTTTCTATCACGCACCTTAATACTAGTACGGATCTTCAAATCCCTCCATACCTTTTTGCAAAACAAAATTTTAAACATGGTATTAAATTACTAAACAACTTTTACATACTGTGCGCCATTGGTCGACGTTCTTCACCGAACCACCAAGGCTATTCAGCATTGACGCTAGCTCACTCCACTTCTTGTCGCATTCCGACTTGCCATGAAGCTTCTGGAACCTTGATCCTGCCAATCCCGG
>NW_023458557.1:23777402-23778779 GCF_013731165.1 Rhagoletis pomonella | reverse complement strand
ATCGTATGTTTGGTCACCCAATCGCAAGTTATGCAACACTGTGCATGCATTTACTCCTTTTCCAGTAAATCCAGGACCATAAAAAGGAGTCCTTTGCTGAGATAAGCATCGCCAAGTTCCTTTGAGAACGCCAAAAAGTCTCTCGACTGGGTTTCGAGCTTTGAATAATGCCTCATTGTAGCGGAATTTAGGACTCCCTTCTGGTTGGTTAGGTAGAGGAGTCATCAACCACGGCTCCAAGGGATATCCTGAGTCACCTGCAAATATATATTCGAAATTTTCAATTAAATTGATTTTAATAAATAAGTTTCAGTGGATTTCAAAAGTTACCAATCAAAAACATGTTATGGTTTCCATTTTCAAAACATCGCTGCATAGCTCTCCGGACTGCAGAGGAGCTCCAAATAAATGAATCGTCTCGCGCTCCTGGGTATTTAGCATTGACAGCCAAAATCTTTAGATTTGGATCACATATCTATATTTGTATAAAATAAAATTAATTCTCAGTAGTTTAACCCGTGAGCAAATTTTACTCTTACCATTTGCACATTGATAGAATGGTACCCATGGTGGTTGACATACGCTTCTTCATGATGTTTTGGGCTCATGATTGACACATGAGTGCAATCGATAGCCCTAATAGTACCTCCTACAAATGGTGCCGATGCTGAGGCGAAAATTTCTTTTGCAGCTTGCCGCTCTTTTTGGGTCATTGGAAACCTAACCTTTGCCAAAACATGGTGCGGTTTATTGCCTCCGTTACGCGATGTATAGATTTACGGACGACTGGCTCATGGATATCCCCCATTGCTATCCGAGGGGACGTTGATAACAGCCAGTTGCGAAGAATCGCAAGGCAGTTAGAACCTTTAAAATTTACAAAAGCATTTAAAATTGAAAAATACTTGCAAATTACATTATTTACCTGTTTCTCTGTCGTTGTCGCAGTTATTCTTCGACCCCTTAATTGGCTATCAAGCTGGGAAACAATATCTTCAACCAAGTCTGGGGTTAATCGGTAAAGGTTACGAAACTCAGTTGCAGTCGAGTGGAAAGGGTTGTCCACTTCTCGAAGCAAACGTCTATCCACTGATGAAGGGCTTATTATCTCCTCATCTTGGGATAAAACGTATGCCAAATACTCAAATGCCATTTTTAACAAAAAGTTTTTCTTTTATATATTACTTAAGTAAATTCGCGATCTATATTATTTTATTTTAACTCAAATGAAATATCAAATTTTCTTTTGTCGATGCCGCTAAAAACTTCAAAATATTCGTCATTTACTTAACGAGTAAACGAGTAGTTAACGACAACAGCTGATCAAGCGATAGCGAATATCGTTAAAATATGTTTATCGAATTGTCAAATCGTTAA
>NW_023458557.1:23775671-23777302 GCF_013731165.1 Rhagoletis pomonella | reverse complement strand
TTATCTAGTGCTGTTGTTATGGTAAGCTTTGGTTATGATTGTTGTTGTTGGAATTATTGCTGGGTGCTAACTGCTCTGGAATTATTGTTGGGTGCTAACTGCTCCCCCGCTCGAAGTGAAGCCGTCCGCGGCTTCTATTGTGGCAATGTTTAGATTCGCTCGGATTCTTTGTTTTTGTATCCGACCAACCGCAAAAATTATGATAGCTGCTACCACGACAAGTGACAAAGCGCCCATTGACTGTATTGAGCGGATATGAACAAGACTCTCTAGGTGCGATATGTGCCTGAGATTCTTTATGTTGATTTTTTCCAAGTATGGGAGTGACAATAGAGTCATGTGGTCAGTAAAATTTATAATTTGCGCAGGAGTAGCTTCGGGACGAGAGTGAGCTATTTTATTCCAATTATAATAGGTGGTTGCGTTAATTGTAATTTCCCCGTCAAAGGTTACTATAAAGGTTCCCCTTGTTAGCTTTGTTAGGTTTCCATCGTACAGCGTTGCTGGTTGGTTGTTTATTAGTACAATGCCATTATCAATTTCCTTTATGGCAGCTACGTGGTCAGCCGATATCGTTTTGCAGGTTGCTGAGTGAACGTTCAGAAGTTGCATTGCGCACGGGCTATCCCCCAAAGGTTGGCAAAAGCTCGCCATTAGGGTTTCCTTGCAATTGTGCAGTGGTATATAATTTCCCTTGCATTCCGCTATATCTTCTGTGTCCAATGATAGTATCTTTTCGTCGTGTATCACGGGCAACATCTTTAAAAAATTACAAACACTAGCTATCTTTGGATATTTTATAAGGAAATAAATACATTCATTACTTTGAAATATTTTGATCTTAGAAACTTGTAGTAAATCACTTATAGTTACGTTGGCAGAGCGTTCAGCATCCAGCAGGTTCTTTACTTCAATACCGTTCAACAAAATAGGGTTGATTATATTTACCTTACCCAGGGTGACGGACGTTATGACGGTCTCTAATTCCATCATCATCGCCCTGTTCCTAGCGGTTGCCAAAGAAAAAAGGTTGCCAGTGTCTATCTGGGTTCGCTTGGCGTTTTTAAGCAGTTCATTAACGGTATTTGTTAATTCATTTATTTATTCCACCACTCGAGTAGTGGTTTCCATTCTCGACAACCTACTGGTCAGTTCATCCATCTTTGCTTGAAACTCACGCTTTGTCTGCTCGGTCGCCGCGCGAACCGCAACATTCAAAAGGGCCTGCATTTGAGCTTGGTCCATTTTAAGACTAACACTTAACAACCGTTTTTCAAAACACACTTCTTCTCTTAAGGCAACACTTTTCAAAAACTCCTAACACTTTATTTATTTATTTATTTATTTGTTCAAACGGTATGCTAAACACTCTACTTACATACAGATATTCATATTTGATTTCAAGCAGGATCGGGATGTCTTCGTCTGGGTGTCCTCACTGGATTATCACGCTGGAGCGGCCTGTATTGTTGATTGTTGATCAGTTTACTTATTTATTTAGTAGGGATTAGCCCGTACGCGTTACACACGTTTAATTACTTTGTATTTTTACAAACGTTTAAATTTTTTGTGTTGTGGGTATCCAACCCTCTGCTGATTAATTTAGTAAGTTAGTTTATTTATTTATTTAG
>NW_023458557.1:23775433-23775661 GCF_013731165.1 Rhagoletis pomonella | reverse complement strand
TTAGTAAGTTAGTTTATTTATTTATTTAGTAGGGATTAACCCGTACGCGTTACACACGTTTAATTACTTTGTATTTTTACAAACGTTTAAATTTTTTGTGTTGTGGGTATCGAACCCTCGGCCACGTTAACTTTCGTATCCTTTTGTAAGGATAATTTCGCGTGGCCCCACGTTGGGCGCCAGTAACGTAAACGCATTTTTACTTGGTTTACTTTTTATTTTCTTGAC
>NW_023458557.1:23772968-23775333 GCF_013731165.1 Rhagoletis pomonella | reverse complement strand
GAGCTCTGGAAGACATCGGGGACGGTTTATAAATAAAAACTCGGAGTGGTTTTCGGGTACAGATATGACTTTTACAGTTTCTGTACATTTAAACTTGCCATCAGAACTACCAGCTACATCTTTGGGTAACCCAGGCCCCGGGAGACTAAAGAAGGACTTCATTCATTCCAGTCAAAAAACTAAACGGCGTCGAGTGGATGACTTACTGCAGTCCAGAAGTGCAGATGAGTTAATTTATGCGGCAGAAGTATCAACACGTATGTCCGGCAACAGGAATATTGCCAATATTATAAAAAATGCGAAAGTTAACACTAAAGTATCCACGGCGAAAACAATATGTGAGCAAAGTGCTAGATGTTTGAGCAGTGTAGAAGCTTTAGCATACTATGCAGATAGCAAGTCGACTACTCATGCGTACAAAATGACTCGGAAGTGGAGTATCCAAGCAGGTCATAAGGTATTTCCGTCGTTTTACAGTGTAAGAAAGGCTAAATCAGAGTGTTATCCAAACAAAATTGATGTGGATGAAACACGTGCCGAAATTAAAGTTCAAGCTATTTTAGATAAAAGTGTTGAACGTTTAATTTTAGCAAATCAAGAAGTTCTTAGTAGTTTGTTACCTACATGCTTGTCATTTACTCTAATCAGCAAGTGGGGTTGCGATGGAAGTTCTGGTCATAGCACATATAAACAAAAATTCACATGCAGTGATGACACTGATGAGTTTTTGTTTATATTTTCTTTCGTACCCGTCCAATTACGGGACGAAAAAGGTTACATTGTTTGGCAGAATCCTCGACCTTCTTCTACGATGTATTGTCGTCCAATTAAATTTATTTTTTCCAAATAAACAAAAGATTTTATCGCGTCTGAGACGAACAAAGTATTAGAGGAGATAAATGCTTTGTTGCCAACAAAGTGCTTGGTGCAAGAATACGAGGTTTCTGTGAACCACAATATGCTCCTAACAATGATTGACGGAAAAGTTTGTAATGCTTTGACTGAAACTTCCTCCGCCCAAAAGTGTTATATTTGTGGTGCCACTCCAAAAGATATGAATGATGAGACACGGGTTTTTATGCCTAGCCGCGATCGTCTTGGTTTTGGTTTGTCTACTCTGCATGCATGGATAAGATGTTTTGAATGCTTGCTTCACATTAGTTATCGGCTCGAAGTAAAAAAATGGCAACTTCGGAACGAGTCAGATAAAGCTAGTGTAAAGCAACGTTCACACGAAATTCAGAATAAATTTAAAAGTACACTTGGAATAATAGTAGATAAACCAAAACCAGGATTCGGTAATACTAATGATGGCAATACTGCTCGTAGGTTTTTCGAAAATTCTGAAGTTAGTGCTGAGATTACGGAATTGGATGTAACGCTCATAAAAAAATTTGATACTCTCCTTCGAGCATTATCATCTGGGTACAATATTAATATTGATAAGTTTGAAATATTTGCGCGTGAGACTAAAAAACTATACACAGATCTCTATCCGTGGTTCTGTATGCCTGCTACAGTTCATAAAATCTTGGTGCACAGTACTGATATTATAAAATCAGCAATTTTGCCTATTGGCCAGCTTTCTGAGGAAGCCCAGGAAGCTCGTAACAAAGATTTGAGACGATTCAGGGAACATAACACACAAAAGCAGTCGCGTGAAGCCACGAATAGAGATCTTATGCATATGTTGCTAATAACATCGGATCCCTTAATAAATAGCTTCAGAGAGATACCAAAGAAAAATCTTAGAAGCCTAAACTCGGAAGTCTTAGATTTATTGTCCCCAGATAGTGTTAAGGAATCAGTAAATACGCCAATTGTTTCCAGCTTTCATAGTTATGCCACTGATGCTCATGACTATTCCACGAGTGACTCATCCAATGAAAGTGATGATGATTAGACTTTATTTTATTTTAACCTATTGTTTCTTCAATTCTGTATAATATTTTTCTACTTTAAGTGTTTGTAATAATTTATTTTCACAGATACAGAAAAAAACAAATGTATACAAACTAAAATTTTAGAAAAAATAAACAAATAAAACATATGACTAAAATAAATTACAAAACTAAAATAAATGACTGCATATCGACGGCTGAGTGGAAGATCGACCTATCTCGGCTGCCAGTTCGAAAACGCCCTATCTCAGAATATTTTTCAACAACGCTCTATCTAATAAAACTTTTCAAGAACGCCCTATCTCAGCTGCCGATTCAAAAACGCCCTATTTCAGCTTATTTTCAATGTATTTTCGTTCGAGATAGGGCGTTTTTGAACCGAATTCTCAGATAGGGCGTTATTCAACCAAATTCTGAGATGGGGTGTTTTTCAAAAAAATTCTGAAGTAGGGCGTTCTTGAAAA
>NW_023458557.1:23761808-23772868 GCF_013731165.1 Rhagoletis pomonella | reverse complement strand
CCGTACAAGTTGGCTGGTCTATGACTGAATCTGACGACTGAGGCTGATGGAACTCAGGATCCTCATACTGCTGTGGCTGCTGCTGGTTTTCAGAGCTCTTGAGCGGCTGAGACCGCTGTTGACTATCAGAATCCTCTCTAGCAATGTATGCCGGTTTTAACCTCTCCACGGATACAACTTTCTCGATGCCGTCCACCCGGATCTTGAAAACGTTGTCATTTAGGTGCTCTAGGACTTCATGTGGTCCAGAGTATGGCGGTTCAAGAGGGCGTTTGACTGCATCTATGCGAAGAAAAAACATGCGAGCATGAATACAAGTTTTTTAGGATGAACATTCGTGGTTTTGTGTGATGCGCAGTTGGAGTTGGCCTCAATGTTCTGATATGCTCTCGAAATTTTTCCAAAAATTTTTTTGGGTCAGCTGGCAAATCCTCTGACACGAAAAACTCTCCTGGGACGCGTAAACCTGTGCCAAAAACTAGATCAGCGGGTGAGGCGTTCAAGTCTTCCTTGTAGCAAGTGCGGAGGCCAAGGAGCACCGTGGGTAGGGCTTCTGGCCAGGAAACCTTACTCTTGCACATCAGAGCCGATTTCAGGGTCCTGTGCCACCTCTCAACCAGTCCATTGGATTGCGGATGGTAGGGAGTCGTCCTAATGCGATTTGCTCCAATCAACCGTGTCAAGGCGGTGAAGAGGGCTGACTCGAACTGAGCGCCTTGGTCAGTGGTGATGGTGAGTGGTGTACCAAACTGAGCAATCCAGTTTGAGTAAAACGCGTTGCAAACAGAGTCGGCTGTCATGTTTTCCAGGGGAACAGCCACGGGCCACCTGGAAAACCGGTCAATAATTGTAAGGCAGTACCTAAGCTTGTTTACCACTGGAAGTTCGATGAGATCCAGATGTACATGGTTGAACCTGGTATCTGGTATGTCAATGTGTTTGGGAATGAGGCGGTTGTGCCGTTGGATTTTGGACCGTTGACATGCGATGCAATTTCGAGTCCATTCCAGTGCATCCTTCTTGATGCCAGGCCAAATGTATTTTTGCTTAAGCATTCGGGCTGTGGTTCGCCCACTGGGATGAGACAGGCCATGTACCGAGTCGAACGCTGCTCGCCTGATGCTATTGGGAATGAAGGGTCTCACCACTCCGCTCGATATGTCGCATAAAATCGTATGCTTGCCATCAATGCAAAGTTTTTGGAGTTTTAAAGAGGAGTTGTTATTCTCTTGAAGTTTCCGAAGCTCATCATCACCCTGCTGCTCCTCTTCAATCCTCTCTGCACTCAAGATGGTGGGCATGCTAATAGAAGAAATCCTAGAGAGTGCGTCAGCTACGATATTGTCCTCACCTTTTAAGTAGACGATCTCGGTGGTGAACTGCGAAATGTAATCGAGCTGTGTGAGTTGGCGCGGGGAGGCTTTGCTAGTCTTCTGAGAGAACGCATAAACAAGAGGTTTGTGGTCTGTTCTAATGATGAAATGACGGCCCTCCAGGATGTGGCTGAAAAATTTTATAGCTGCGAAAATAGCCAGCAGTTCTCTATCATACGAACTGTACCTGGCTTCTGTAGGACTGAGTTTCCTAGAGAAGAAACCCACCGGCTTCCACCTGTCGTCCTCGTATTGCTCCAGTGATGCGCCTATGGCGAAGTCAGAAGCGTCTGTAATAAGAGAAAGTGGAGCTGTTGGTGCCAGGAAAGCTGTTCGTGCTGCTAAAGCGACACTGTGCTTGCAGTCCTCTAGGGCCTTTTCGGCGTCCGGGGTCCAAGGAATTTTTCGCTTATCGTTCTTTTTTGCATCCTTGAGAAAAGCGTTGAGAGGGGCCTGAAGTTCCGCGGCATTAGGCACGCACTTCCGGTAGTAATTAATTATTCCTAGGAACCTGCGAAGGTCAATGATGGTTTCCGGCTTGGGAAACGAACGGATCGCCTCGACACGGTCATCTGGGGGTTTGAAACCATCTTTGTTAATCGTATAGCCCAGATAGAGCACCTCCTCCTGGCCAAAACGACACTTACTGGGGTTGATTTTGAGCTGGTTTTGTCGTAGAATGGTGAAGATTTGTTGTAAGTCCCGTATATGTTGCTTATGTGTATGGGACGCTACTATGAGGTCATCAATAAAACAGCCGACAAAATCCAGCCCTCTGAAAATGTTGTCCATATGCCTCTGGAAAGTTTGGGTGGCATTTCGCAGTCCGGGTGGCATCCCCAGGAACTCATAAAGACCAAAAGGTGTGGTGACCGCAGTCTTCTCGATGTCCCCTGGAGCTACAGGTATCTGGTGGTAGGCACGCACAAGGTCGATGGTGGAAAAAATCTTTCTCCCATGTAGGCGCTGAAACAAGTCTTCAGGTACCGGAACGGGGTAGCGATCAGGGACCGTTTGTGCATTGAGACGTCTGAAATCTCCGGTAGTGCGCCAACCCCCTAGCTTCTTGGATACCATATGAATTGGGCTGGCCCAATTGCTGCTAGACGGCCGAATGACGCCAAGCTCCAACAGCAGGTTGAAGTCGTCCTTGGCTGCCCTGAGCTTGTCACCAGCCAGTCTGCGTACTCGTTCTACAACTGGTGGTCCCGTGGTAATAATGTGATGAGCGACACTAGTGTCTGGATTGGCTGCAGTAGCCACCGACGGCCTGGTGATGTCAATGAAACTGCTGAGCAGCTCCGCGTACATGCCTCCGGGGCACGAGTTGGAGAGAGCTTGTTGATCCACCGTTGAAATGTTATATTCAATGGTTTCCGCCAGTTGTCCAAGAGTTGACAGGGAGGTGAGAGGATCTATAAGGCGATGCTTGCGAAGGTCGATGAGCAACCCGAAGTGCACGATGAAGTCAGCCCCTATGATAGCAGACTGAACGTCAGCTATGGTGAACGGCCAAGTAAAAGCACGGCGTAGACCAAGATTGAGGGTCATGAGCTGATGACCATAAGTGTTGATGGTGGTAGAATTTGCTGCATAAAGTTTAAACGTTGATGATTCCAGTCTCTGCTTAACCCAGGCTCGTGGCAAAACAGAAACCACAGAGCCAGAGTCAATAAGAAACCTGCGATGCGATGATTTATCGAAAACATGCAGGCGATACTCTTTGATTGGTTTGGTATTGAGGCTGCTGTCCCCAATCACCTGCACTGACGACAGCCCAGCTAGTTTCCCTGTATGCCCGCCTTGGGGTGAGTACAGGGCAGTAGGCACCGTTTGGCTTTATCACCAAACTTGCTGTGATAGAAGCAGTAGCCTGATGGAGCTGGAGTTCGGGAACGGGATCGTGGTCTCCTCTCTGTGGCCTTGCTAAGCTTGCTAGACAGCTCTGCAAATGCAGCTGAGAGTGTCTCAATGGATTTCTCTAGGCTGCACAACCTCTGCTCAATGGGGCTAGTTTTATCTTGCCGAGAGTAACCTCCAGTCTGAATAGCACTAGTTGCCATGATTTGAACATCGGCTGACTGAGGCTGAACACTGGTCGACATGATGTGAGGGCTGGTGTGATTTTCCATGGCGCTGTCTGCGGCTTCAGCGAGCTGGTCTAAGGTGCTGTTGCTCTGAACAGCCTTCAGAATCTTACAAACAATATCTGGAAGCAGTGCCAGCCATTTGCTGCGAAGTAACTCTTCAGAAGCCCTATTTCCAGCGAGCGACCTCATTTCCCTTAGAAGTTGACTAGGTTTCTGATTCCCAAGCTGTAGCTCCGTCAGAAGTTTGTATAATTGCCGATCAACTGAATCCGTAAAACGTTTGATAAGGTTTGTCTTCAAAAAAATATACTTATCTTGTGCGGGCGGTGCCCTCAGGATGTCAGAAACCTCTTTGAGCACCTCTGGCTTCAGAGCTGCGATAACTGCGTCATACCTAGAGTTGTCACTTCTGATATTGCGAGTGGAAAACTGTGCTTCAATTTGAATGAACCAAATTTCAGGATCGTTTGCCCAGAATTCCGGCAGCTTGAGTTGAGTCATTGCCATCATGTGTGCCTCGTTGCTGGACAGAGGGCTGTAAAACGGTTGCCCCAGCGGAAGATAATTGTTCAAGTTGCCTGGTGGCTGTTGCAGCTGTGCTTGTTGCTGCAGTAGCTGCGCTTGTTGATGCTGCAGTGCTTCTTGCTGAAGCAGCTGCGCTTGTTGCAACAGCAGCAAGGCGTCTGGTGATTGCTGGGCTGGACTCTGAGTGGCACGATTCGGTGAGTGCTCAAGAGTCATTTTCGTGAAAATTTGTACGTTATGGCACGTGGGTCAAAGGAGTGAGAATCTCGTACCAACGCAATCCGAAAAGATCACGTCGGGGTCACCATTTATAGATACGAAGACTTCACCCAATGAATAGTTAAGAACGCGCGTTTACTAACACTTATATATTTATTCAATTACTTCTGTGACTCTGAACAATAAAGAAAACTTAGAAAATAATATCGTTGTCTGCTACACGTGTGGCGTCAGTAAAAAGGCTTCGGTAAAAGTATTTGCTTTCGTGGCCGGCGTTGGTTTACCGAAGTGTTAGACGATTGCTCGTCGCGCCGCTGTCCGGATGGATCATGCAACATTTGAGGCGGGGTTGCCACATATATGCTTAATTTGATCTATTTTATTTTTAAGTAAGAGAAGAATTTTTAAACTAGGAAATACTGATATACGTACATATGTATATATACATATATGTATCGTATGTATGTTGCTTACGTTTTCATACCTACATACTATAAAAGTGTTAGGGCCGTTAACTTATCTATTAACGATTTAACTATAGTTTAAAATATATGTATAAGTTTACGGCCCTTAATATGCTTAATGGCCCACCAAGTCGATTGACCGTGTATGTCCTTGTGGTGTGATTGTACCAACTGCTGGTGCGACTTCAAAAACTATTTGAAAATTGTATGATTGTACCAGCGTGCTGGTGTCGTGAATGGTGAAATTAGCAAATTTTTCTAAGTAAAAAGTATTTTGGGGGAAATTTCTTGCACTATATGAGTCAAAGCAGTGTTTGTGGAAGATCAAAGTTCACAATATTGCAGTTGTGAATAAAAAAAAACAATGTTTAACAAAATGATAGAAGAATTACGAGATTTTGGCTCTATTTCGATCATTTCTGGACCTTATTTGTAAAGAAATAAATATTGTACCAGCATGCAGGTAAGTTATAAGCTTCGAGCCTGATGGTACAATCATTTGATGGGGCCAGCAAGCTGGGGTCGTATATTTTCCCTTTTACACAAAAAGTTTTTGGTTGGACAAAATATTTGCTTTTTTCCAGAGTACATTGTTTTTCTATACCATTACTAATTGAAAATGTTTGCGTGTATACTTAGATATGCATGGTAAAACGAATGCAGAAGATGGCGCTGATTGTGATACCGCTAACTCTCTCTTGAAAATTTTGACAGTAATATGATGTCATAGGAGATTTTGTATATTGCCTGTGTGATATTTATATACATACACATATGCAAAACATGTACTTACTGATAGATTCCTCTCAGCTCTTTCCACCGGCAAACCTGGGATGACGTCATATTCACGTTACTCTCCCGAATTTCCCATCAATCAGCGCAATCTTTTATTATATCGGTCTTGTTAGATATGTATATGTAAGTAAAAAATTTTAGCTACCATTTTTAGCCACAACTTTTTTTAGCTCTTTTTTAGCCCTTTTTTAAAAGGAATTTCGCTACCACTAAAAATGATTCGCGGCAACACTGTCAATAAGTGGGACTGTGTGCATTGCTTAGCTGGCGCTCTTCGTATGTGAAACACACATGTGCTGAGAGAGCGCTGAGCATTATTTGGGGGTGGCTCACAAGTATGAATATGTTCCGCTCTCAAACCAAATCGTGGTTGCCTCAACTAAGATTTGGTAACTATGACCATGTGTTGAATGAAAGCTTATCTGTATTAGCAGAGCTTAGTGACATCCTTTTATGAACCATACGTTAAGTTGAATGGAATTTGTAGAAATATGCTTCAAAAAAATATTTATTTGTATTTACCACACCCTTCAACTAAAATTAACGATTTGGTACAACCTAGATGAATATTAGAAGCTTAAATATATTTAGTTATAATTACCAACCCATGGTAATAATTCCCAATCCTTGGTCCCAGTTCCCAAATATTGTCGACATTCGGGAACTAAATATCTTTAGCTGTCGAAACTAATCCTTTTTCTCAGTGTAGAAATGGAAATTAAGCCATTATGGTTTTATTGCGCTTTTTAAAATTTTGGTTTGGAAAACATAAAACTGGTTTTTGCGGAGAAGGGCACATATGCACCCGCCAAGTTATGCACCCTCAAAATTAAAACTTACATAAGTGCATATATTTATTTTCCTATATCCAATAAATCCGGAAATACCAAGTAAATATTCAGTACCATACGTACAAACATATATACATGTTTTAATAAAATCGAACAAACAAGCTTATTCAATATGGAACAAAGAAGGACTAAACTCATGGTATAATAATAACAAGGTGTTGTCAGTAACTTAACCTCACTTTTTCGGCAGGTCTATTCCGGTCACGCATTTTAAAGTACTAGAAAAGGTACTAATTATTTACTACCTTTAATCCGTTGGTGCATACTATTTAAATTAAATGTAGAAAAATGTATAATTACAGGCTTATAAGCCTGAATATATGTTTGTATCGGCAGCTCCACACAGCTTGGACATATATTGTAACTTTAAAAAAGTAAAAGCCGTAAAATAAGGCAATTTCCTATAAGACTGTAAATGATTTTTTAAATAGATTAAAACACATAAATATCGATAATATAAGCGAATTCCTAATTTAACCATGCAGCCACTCTATTCTAGTGTATCAGTAGTTCATTTGGCTCAATATTATGACAATGCAGCAAAAGTTATTTAATATAAAAAAGCGCCTTTCCATACGATTTCTGGGTACGTTTTTTTCCATTGATAACCACGATATCTTATATTTTTCTACTTTTTGAGGACAAAAATTATACAAATCCAGCAATTGTAAATATTAATATTGTTCTGAAAACACCAAGTTCTTTAAAAATCGCGGTAAAACGAATTACTAAAATGGAGTATTTTAGATACTATTTCCCAACGAATAGTAGTATAAAAATTAAGATCGGCAGCACCGAAAATAAGCATGCCGATCTTGTCAAAATCACAACAAACCCGTCGCTACTGACAACACCTTGTTATTATTCCACCATGGACTAAACTTAAGTTCGGTGCGCACATAACACTGTGAGTAATAGCGTATCCGAGATGTTGGTACGGCTAGAGCTGGTACTTTGAAGCGCGGCCGAAGGTCACCTACTCAAAAAGGAGATGTGCGCGCAAAAATGTTGTATATGGCATACCCGAATTTTGAAAACTTAAATCATAATTATTTTAATTATTGGTACTCAAAACAGTTTTTAGGAAAGGTTGTTAGTTTTTATGATTTAAAGGCGCCGCCAGGAGTTAACATCGTAAATAATGTTTGGGATGTATTTTCTACAGATAAATTTTGAAATATTTAAAAAAGTTAATCTCCGTTCCCGCATTCGTAATACTGGGTTTTTAAAATGCGTCTATTGGATATCCCTTTTGACGAAAAATTTTATGATTACCAATGATTTTCCCAAGTGTACGTAAACTGTGGAAAATTACAGTAACAATGTTAACACACAG
Organism: Rhagoletis pomonella; assembly: GCF_013731165.1. Taxonomy (NCBI): domain Eukaryota; kingdom Metazoa; phylum Arthropoda; class Insecta; order Diptera; family Tephritidae; genus Rhagoletis; species Rhagoletis pomonella. Next base: position 23,765,215 of record NW_023458557.1, on the reverse strand, counting down.
CGAGAGATTCTTTATTCACATTCCGAACATTCGGAATACATTTTTCTTTCTATTTATTTTAAGTAACAACAATTAATAAATTAAAAAATTGCGAATGAAGAGTATAGAAGGTTTTCTTAAATACTATGCGATTAGCGAATATGTTGACATTATTGTATTTAGATATAGCATTGAACTCACTCGTTACCCTAATAACTGGTTGATTTAGAGTAGGGATGCACAGCAGAGGTGCACGCAGTCGACGTCGCAGGCAAACTGCAAGCATGCGAGCGTGCTAGGCGAGGTGAAGTGAGTTATACGGAGATGGCATCGTATACATATTAACCACTACCAGCGTTGCCACAGACAAATTTTTTTTCCTACCAAAATTTCCTACCATAACCAACCAAAACCTACCAAACATTTTTTTGAGTTTTAATATTTGTTTTCAATGTCAAATTTTTTAAAAACATAGTTAACATAAACTAGAAAAACTAAAACACAACTAGATTAATAAAAACAAATTGAATGCGTATAACGATTCATTTTACTGTACAGACTTATCCATATGTCTCTTTACACATACATACATATCGTCACTAGATACGAATAAAGACGCGAGCTCAAAAGTTGATAGCGAAAAAAAGAGGCGTAAAAAAATTTCGGCGAAGAAAGACTCTTAACATAGGTGACGGCAAATAAAGCCGCGTTAACCTCTTTGACAGCAAAGAAAGACCCATAAACTTATGTCCGCGGTCAACTATATTTTCGAGTGCAACAGTATTGCCCAGAACTCCCCAAAGAGTTTTTCCGAGCTCTTTATTCCTGTCTAGTGACGATATTATTATTATTACGTCGAAGATACCCGCGCTGCGACCTAAGAAGATATATTGTGCTAAATCAAAATTGTAATCACTCCAACCTTAGGCTATTTAAAAAGCTCAGCACTTTGGATGAGGCCATGTTCCAAATTTTAGATGGAGAAGGCAATCGTTCTCCAAGGTGTATCAATCTATGATTCATGCTTCGTGGACATTCACATAGAATATACTCTGGCGTTTCTTTCACCAGCCGACAAACCCTACAGTCCGCCTGTACAGAAAGACCCATTTAGTTAAAACCGTACGTTAACTTGCAGTGTGCTGTCAGGTTGCCAGTAAGAGTTCTAAGTTCAAGGTGTCTTTCGGAGTTCATGCTGGAAATAGTTATGCATATCTTTGATTGTCTTATTCCCTTTAACTTCCGCCAGTAGGCAGCAATTTGAGATTATTCCCAGCTAGCTCCTAAGTAGGTCTGCAGTGTATCCTTTAGATGTACCACATAAAGGCTAGGGACCATGCAAACGCATTTGGGCTTCACGCTTTGCGAGACAGTCAGCCCTTTCGTTGCCTTCAAACCCTTTATGCGTGACGCTATTGTGGGCTCGCAGGTGGTTCAAGAGTTTACAAGCGTTGATGCCATATTAAAAGACTCGTAAGGCCTTTAACGCTGCCTGAATGTCCGACATAATATTTATTCTGGCCTCATTTGCCTTCTGCCACAGACTTCAATTGGGAAGACTTCCACCTGAAATATGGTTGAGTACGAGCACATTGGCAGACTTTTCTGAAATCTTGGTCCAAGTACGCCATAAATTATATCGTTACCTAAAGGTGAAAGGTGCCAAGTCCATTTTTTTTTTAGTTTAGTTTTTGATGCAGAATGACAGGTAATACGAAAATGGACTTGGCACCTTTTCACCCTTAGGTCACGATATATGGTTGTCCGTATTGCATATTGGCAATAATAAGGTACACGCTTGTACTTAGGAATCAGGTATATTTACATGTTTGTGGCCGCCATTATACGAACGCACCGGTGAAATATTTGTGTAAAAAGGTTGCTAAAATATTTGGAGATACGTACATATTTTCTATTTTTCGCAAATAACTATTACTCATTGTCCGGAAACCTACCAAAATCCAATCAAGCCTACCAAATGGAAAAAAACCCAGCAGTTTGGTAGGAAAAGCCCATGTTTGGCAACACTGACCACTACACACTTATTTTCAAGTAAAAATGCGTGTATGTATGTGTACTTTTGCGACAACTGAGCCAGTATGGCATCAGGCCACCAGAAAAAGCCAATTTTTCCAAACCAAAAGCGCCAAGTATTTATTATCATGTTTAATAATTTTTTGATTCAGTAAAAAGTGTATATACATATCCATTTCCTAACGTTTTTATTAATAAATTAATTTCAATACATTTATAACAACGCAAAACATATTTAATTTACCTATTCCTCACATTTTATTCAGTAAATGAATTCCATCTTAATGTAGAATATGAGTGTATAGTGTATACATACATACATATGTACCTATGCATTCGGTGTGCTTAAATTAAAAAAGCATCACTAAATACCGCACCAAGCATTGAATTCCAATTATTTTGGCTTTTTGGTTTCCCAAAAGCACTAAATTTAGTGCAAAATGCACGACCTTGGCAACAGTGAGCTGAGCACATCAATGCTCAAACAGTGATGCCAGACCAAGTATTGAGTAAATGCGCTATGTATATTTTTCTTTTAAAGCAAACGTTCTAATTGGCGAGGGTATTGATTTTTGGTTCTTACATAGAACACTGATAAGATTCACAAACTTATCTTAGGACTTAATTAAAATAATCAACATTATTTGTAGACGAATATATTTGTGTTCGTATGAAATAGTAGCTTATGTCGGGAGGCTGGCTTTAGTAAAATGTACCATTTCCTATATTTTTTAAACCACAAGGAATTTTTTTATGTCACTTTATACGAATATTGACTTGCTAGCATCGCCATTACCGTCTTTTACGTTTATTTTCCAAGAGTTCTTCAACGACTTGGCGCCAGTGAGTCTTTCGCAATCATATGCTGCGAATGGTTCATTATACTAAAGCCAGTCTTCCGACATAAGCTACTATTCTATACGAACACAGATATGTATACTTCCAAATCAGTGTTGCCGCGCCCGCAAAATACAGTTTAACAAAATCTTTCAAAAAGTTTAACAAATTCCGTTAACATTAAGCGGCTTATTTATCGGGTCTTATTAAAACGAAAATGCCTTGAGTTACTGTTTGTTTCTTCCTGAGCTTGGTAAATTGGTTATAGAAATAAAAAGTAAGCAAGTCAGTAAGTAAAGGCTCTCTAAGGCTGAGTTTTGTCGTCAAAAGTAAGGATGTTATAGTCTAAGGGTCAATTTCAAATGAATATTTAAACGGCACTTAAGTTTAATTGTGGATTGTTGTTTAAATGCCATTTAGCTTTCGTTGGGTTTCAGATCAAATTTGTTTAAATATGCCAAACAATTGGCAGCACTGCTGCTTATTCCTTGAAATTGTTGTTGCATTTGCATGTTTGTTTACATTTTCTGCTGAACAGCTGATTGTTTGACGTGGGA
>NW_023458557.1:23750965-23761798 GCF_013731165.1 Rhagoletis pomonella | reverse complement strand
ATGTTTGTTTACATTTTCTGCTGAACAGCTGATTGTTTGACGTGGGATTTGGTGGGATTGATTAAACAACCTACCAATCAATCTTGGTTGTTTGGTATAAACACAGGTTTGTATATCTCATATTTAAATAGTAAAATTCGCCATTTAAGTGCAGACTAAATGTATGATCTGAAAAGGAATAGTGGAAATTAATCAACAATCTCTACTTAAGTAGGCCATCTGAAATCGGGCCTAACAGTTGCTAAATTTGAAAACTATTACACATTCTTTCAGGCTTTCAACACATACTCCTATAATAGTTGTCTGCCCTTTCGCCAGTTTTTTGAATGCATGCAAAAAACGAGTTAGGCATCATGTTATCCAAAATGTGCGTGTTGATCTAGTCACTCAAATGAAGGGCCCTAAAGTTCTAGGTCGCCTCCGATCGGCAAATGGTTTTTATGAGAAGCGATTTCATGGCAGAAGTACACTCGGAGGTTTGAAAATGCGACGACCGCAGATCGGGAATTGCGTAGAGCAACATTTGCTGGAACTGTATGTGGGATCTGGATGACAGTCTTCCTAAAACAAATTTGAAAAATTTATTGAAGTAGTAACTCTTCTGACTATGAATTTTTGAGGAAAATTATCCTTTTTGACTATTTTAATAAAAATATTTAGCAAAACGAAGAAAAGTTTAACATTTTAACAGTGAGGAAAAACTTAAGCAATTTTGCTTAAATTCAAGCAAAACGGCAACGCTAATAGGCTTGTAAAATGCCCAATACCCAAATCCCTCGCATGAGTTATTATCGGTAAAAAATTGGGTACGCTCAAATCTGGCATCGCTGCAGCAAGTACAGCGCCAGTGAAACAGTGTTGATATTTTAAGTATAATTGTACTTTTTTCAGTACAATTAATTTTGAACTGTACAAAAGTACAATTTGCCGATATTAAGTACAATTTCAACATCAAAAATACTTTTTGTACCAAACGCTCAAATCTCTTCTAGCACTTTGATTCTTAATCCGTTTACATTTAGGTAAATGGATATACCAATATTTCATACTTGCTACAAAACGAAATTATGAATTGTAATTTTGAATGTAAACGTGATTGTGAACAGTAATATTAGTGATGTGCGTTATGGTGATTGCGATTTCTTATCACCGGCAGGTGAAATATCCCAATTTCTTTTGGAAAAATCTTTGGAAATGCAATTTACCTAATGGCGATCCTGCAGAAATAGAAGTAATTGAGCAATTCGGGGGTTGAAAGTAAAAAAATTTATGTAAATTCCATGCGTTGAAATTATAAATTTCCCTTGAGGATTTCCATTTTATCGATAGTGATCTCATTTTATGTTCATTAATATGAACTGACCTATATAGTAGGTCCATTCTTTTGCAATCGAGCTACAAAAGAACACTCGCTTAAATGACGAAATACACGCAAAGCAACAACACAAACTCGGCTATTTATCCGAGTTCAGCCAGGTCTGTTAAAAAATACGCCTCCTGAAGAGTAGTGTTATTAAGTGAAAAAACTGCTCTATTGTGAATTGTTACTGGGAAATTGGAGAGGGAAATTTTTGTTTTCGTATATACATGATTTATCAGGCATGTTCTGCAAATCGTTTTCGGCCAAAATTTTCGATTTTTCCGTTTTTAAATCGTATGACACGTTCTGTAAATCGTTCCGTTTTTGCTTTTTCGAACATCACCAAATCGTTTTGTCACCCTGTTCTGAAAATCGGAATCGTTGGAATTTTACCGTTTTATAATCGGCAGCGCGGACGCTAGCGGTTTAAAATTTTATTGCGTTTTATGTGAATAATAGTAAGTAAGTATGAAATTGTAAAAATTGTGGTTATTTGTAAATAAATAATACTTTTAATCCTATTTTAGGGGAAAACATAAGAATTCGAAGCAAGAGTTGATTTTTGTCCAATTCATGGAAGAAAATCCAGACCTGGCTAAAAATTTTGTTAAGGGCGATCACCACGTTTCTCAATGCTGAAGGTCCACCCCAGAAGGATGTTAATGGATGGAAGAAAGTTAGTTACACTTTATAAATTTTCCTAGTTCATACTCTTTTAACAGTTTCAATTTTGTACAGATATGGTCTGACTGGAAAGGTTGCATTAAAAAAAAAGGTGGCCCATAATAAGATGGAAACAAGAGCAACAGGAGGAGGCCCCTTTAATCAATATATCTTGTCCCAAAATGAGGAATCCGTTGCCAGAATTTGCGGAATTTTTGCGGCTGTAGAGGGAATAGCGCAAGCCAGAACTTTCGGCACAGAAAGTGAAACAAACAACCTAAGCGTCAGTGATTCCGATGAAGACGAACGTCCACAGACAAGTAGGGACGCCATCAGTACAAGACCAGCAAAAAGAAACAGGGATTCAGACACGCAGGACTGCCTTCAATCGTGTATGAAAACTCAAGCAAAAGAAATGAAAACCATTTCAGCGACATTAGGCGAAATGTGTGAAAATCAAAACAAAATTGCAAAAACAGACGAAGAAAAGAAAAATTATATTGAACGGATTTGTAACTTGGTTGAGACACAAAATCAGCTTCTAGAGGAACAAAATCATTTAATGAGACTGGACTTGGAGGAAAAAAAGAGACACCACATTAAGATGGAGGAATTGACACAAGAAAAAGTAAAAATTAAACTGAAGATGTTTGAGCTAGAAGCATCAATGCGATGAATGTACACATAAATACATATGTACATACATACATGAATAAAATTTATTTTACATTATATGAATTCTACGAGTAAATAAAGTTTAAGTATTACAAGATTAAATTATTAGCGATAGAGTCTCTTAAATTTCGACCAGCATTATTTAAATTTGTGTTTTCTTCAAGCTCAGCAATTTCCTCGTCAATTTCTGCAGGTTCTGCTGTGGTTTCTGGGTCCTCAATATCTTCCATTTGATAATGCCTACAAATGTTATGTAGCGCGCAACAAACATTTATTATCTGCACTACTTTTTGTGGAGCATAAGGTAATGTAGATTTTAAACACCTGAACCGGCTCTTAAGAACTCCTATAACTCGCTCTATAATGTTACGTGCCTTAGAATGTTGACGGTTAAACCTATGCTCTGGTGATCCTGGGTTGGGATTTCTATATGGGGTCAACAAAAACGGTTCTATACCAAATCCGGAATCACCCAGTAACCAAGATCCACGGTTACCAGCTTCGTACTTTGAGAGGTAATGTTGCTTTGCACTGCTCATATTGAACACAAACGCATCATGACTTGAGCCAGGCTTGCTTGCATCCACTGCTCGTATAACCATATCGTAATCACAAATCTGTAAATATGAAAAGGGGTTATTTAAACGTTCGCAAATGCTATATCATTTCATACTTACAATCATTGTATTTATGCTGAAGAAACCTTTTCTGTTAAAAAAAAGATGTTCATTCTGCAATGGTTTTACTAAAGCTATATGAGTCCCGTCAATACACCCAATTACTCCTGGAACTCCAAACTTTTGCACAAAATGTAATTTTGATTTTCTTGAATCCTCCTCGGACATATCCAACTTAATCCACTTAGGGCAAAGCACAGTTTCTAAAGCATTAATAACTTCTGACAATATTTTAGAAACTGTGCTTCTCCCCAAAGCAATCTCAGTATCTTTGCCGATAGAACGTTGATACGAGCCTTCCGCAAAGAACCTAAGGCTTGCTGCTAACTTGAGTGGTAATGGTATGGATGTTTCTTTGACTAAAGGCGTTATTTCGTTTAGTATTTCTAAGAAAGCACTCTTGCTTAAACGATAGCTCGCAACAAACCTAAAAACAAATAAAATTGTTGTCTGTAAAATACAAAACTTATTGTTCCAAACTAACATTGAATCCGGTCACTAAGAGGGTTAGATTCATCTCTTAAACGCCGTCTGTTGATTCTGTTTTGATAATGACGCTCCCTTTCATTCAAAATATAAGCAGCCATAAAAAACATTTTAATTTTTATTCAAAATTCACTTGAAAATTAAATTTTTATATAGTTTGTACCAACGGCCTCTTTTGCCATAAGGTTTGTTTAATTGACAAAATGAAATCAGCTGTTTCGAACTTAGTTCGAATTCTAATGAAATCGAACGAATTGTAGAACACCCAAAACAAAATCGCACGAATTGTCATTTCGGTTCCGATTTCAAATCGTACGATTTTCAGAACATGCCTGTATATTTTAAATAAGTATATATATTATGCAAATACCTCGCATAATAACTAATTTCTATTGTTTTTTGTGTCTAAATCCCGTTAAACTAATCACATGTTTCTTGCCAGCTACCAGCAGGGTTGCTTAAGTAGCTAAAAGAAAATTTTACCCGAGTTGAGCGTTCTTTTGTCGATCGCTTACAAAAAAATACAGCAAGTGTATTAATGTTTTATCATCATTGTCTTCATCTTTGACAAAATTACACGGTCACCCGGTATTTATTTTATTTTTTTAAATAATTTTAATTATTTTTTTTATAAAATTGTAGCTCATTATCAAACAAAAACCTAGCAAATAAATCGAAACTTGAAAGAATTAAAAAAATTAACAAAGTTTCATCAAATTTTCACAGTTTTTGTTCAGAATTTGTAGACATGTTTTGGGTTAACAATTTTGTAGCCCATTCATTCTAGTATAATAAGGTGCAAGTTTGAAGTGTCTAGAAAATACCATTGATTTTTTGAATTTTTCTGTTTGCGGTGTTGCGCACTTTCTTCCATATAACGAACGTTCGCATTTTATGTTATATGGATGAATGCGCGAGTAGGGTTGTTGTCTTTTATTCCAATATTTTAAATTAAGCTTTATTTTATAGTTTTTCTTAGACAATGATAAATGATGTACACAAATTTCAGCGTGGAAAAAAAGTGCAACACCTTCAACGAAAAAAGTTGTGAAAAATCTACGCGAATTGAATGTACGCGAATTGATTGTACTATCTCGATCATTTAAACATCTCGGACTCGCCCACCACTAAAAATTATTATTTAAATCTAAAGTATATATTAAATGATATTTAATATTTGCTTTAGAGATGAAATTTCGACAAATTTGTTTAAACAAAAAAGATTCTTCTGGTTGCGTTTCTATGTTTATATCATTTATCAGTTTAAGCACATACGATTAAATGTAAAAAAAAATATTTTTAATTGCGGATCCGAAAGAAATATTTATTAGTTGCATTGAGTTACGCAAAAATAGTGCCGAAAATCAATCGATTGTGCTGAAGGTGCCGGCTGCTTCCGAAAGGGCCGAAAATGGCACAATGCACACTCATTTTCGATCACTGTCACACATACAATCTCACTATTCTGTTGGCTTCGTTTTCCCCTTCCGATAACTTTTTTGATTCCGCGCTTGCCAAGTACCGCTGTGCAAAGTTTTGCACGCGCAGTCGCCCGCAACACACATGTGCTGATTTGGGCATCCCTAATTTAGAGCATAGTTGGTTTTGCAAAAGTCAAGTGCAAACAGATCAGGTTGACATAGTGTTCCCATTGGAACATTGAGTTTAACGAGATCTAAAAGGGCAGGGCAGTCAATTGCTCCACTCAAAACATCATGTAAGAACATTAGGCCAGAAATAATCCGTCTACTGCGAAGTGTATGTAAGTTTATAAGTTTGCAACGCGAAATATATGGAAGAGAAGGGATTTTCAAGGCATATTCAACAAGGTAGAAGTGACAACTCAGTCGAGCTCTCACATAGCTGACGGTAATGTCAAAAACCGTTAAAAAAAATTAACCCTTTTTTACTAATGTTTCAAATTGTATCATAGGATTCGCGGAGCATTTGCCCTGAAGGAAAGATTGGTCCAATTCCTCGAAAAATATAGTTGTAAGTATAGTAGGTTTGTATCTAATGTAGGTAATGCATATGAGTTTTGATCTACAACGGGTACAATTAACGATTTACTGATATGTAGGCACTTAGTTATCGAATTCTCATGTGCGGCGTTGACATGTAGAGAAAGTATCCGCTTAGAAAATCTTAGAACCCCGGTTTGAATCGCAGCTGGCAAAAGTGTTATTTTATTTATTTTTTTGTATCTAAAATTGGTTACAATGTAATGCAGAAGCGGACAATTGGTCCGAGCCTAGGACATGCTTTGGACTACTTACAATCACCTGCAGTCTAGTTTGAGGTGTGCTCGCAGTCTATTACAATATCCTAAAGAGTGCTTATATAGTATGTGAGTGTGCTCGTGGATCCGGTAGTGCTTGTTTATGTGCTTCAACAGCTAACTTCGTCCCCACAGACACCTCAGGTACTGCGCCTGGGAACAAACGCGAGCGCTTAGAAATACTCAGCTGCGATGGGCAACAAATATTAAGTCACTGGCACTAAAAAGGGTTCCGCATGCACGCGTGAGTCTTCTAATCACTTCTACCTTGTTATGCCTTGGGGTTTTCAAACCTAATTTGGGCTAGACCAAATTTTAAAAGCTTTTCTGAGCCCGTTCTATCCTTGTATTAATTTCATAAATAAGATTCCATATGAGAGAGGCATATTCAAGTTTAGACCTAACAAAGGCAGAATATAAAATCTTTCTGGTATACGGGTCTTATAATTTTTCAGTATTACGTTTAATGAATGCTATAGAGGCGAACACTTTGGGAATAATATAGTTGAAATGTTCAACAAATCCTTATCCTTAATTTTGGAACTAGAGTTTAGGACAAAGTTTGAAATAGTATAAAGCTAAGTGTACACGGTAGAGAAAAAACGCGAGATTCAGACAAAAATCTCGCTAGAGACGTGTAAACACTCAATAGAGCTCTACGAGAGACTCACCTACAAAGTCTATGTGAGATTTATTTAGCGAGACTTTTTCGTTGTGTACACAGTCCAACAAAGCTAGGTAAAACTCTACGACGACTCTACGCTCTATTCAGCAAGCTAAATAGACTTTTTGCTCTACGGAGACGTATAGTAGATTCTTGACAATGAACTGCATTACAAATTGTTAAATTTTGAAATGGCTGCGACATTAAATCGTATATTCGATACAAGCACACCATTTTAAGAACATTTAGATCGTAGCCAAATAAAGTATGGGGAATCATCCTCTTATTTTCATTGGTATTTTAATGGCTTTTCCAATAGCCTCCGTCCTATGCAAAGGGGCATAATTATTGGTTAAAACATAAGGGGTATTCACAAATTGAGCAGGTGGTCTGCTGTTTTGTCAGCGTGCCAGGCCACTTGATCAACTTGGTGAATACCTGGATATATATAGTAGTTTGACTGGAACTGCTCGGAGAAACTCCTTTCAAGAGAACTTTAAATATTAAAGGTTGTTTGATGTGAGTCCAAAAGTACACATAGTACCGAAGGGAGAGGTTGCCATGCTTAATTTTTAGGTACATTTGTCTACTTTTAGGTAACATTTTTTTCGGCAAATAAGTACAATTTGAAAGTTTAATTCTTGTCGATATTGCGAAAATGTATTTTATGACGTCAGAAAATAGGTGAATGCTGTCAAATCGACGAAGGATTAGCGCTCCGCTGATGGCGCCAACTACATTTTCTACATCGTAGCTTTGATATACATAAATACATATATACATACAACAAGCGTTTACAACAGAGCTGGGCAATTTTAGCTCGCGAGCAACGCCAGCGCTGCAGTTCGTATACGTATACAGAAGCAAAGCAGCGAATTTCGATTCAGTCTGCTTGCAGATTTCACCAAGGTAGCATCACGCTTGGTTATTGATTGTTTTTCTTCGTAATTTTAGCACACGCTTGCCATATTTTGTGTAGGAAATTGACAAAAAATGCCCAAAGCAAAAAGTGGTGTATTTTTCTTCGATTGGAGTTTACGTGAGTTTGCTACGATTCAAACACAAAATAGTGCGACTCTATATAAGAACTACAGTTTATACTTCAAAGAACCTTCAACACCCACAATTTCTATTATGCTGCCATTCCTACGTATTTTTAATATAAGTAAACTGTATTTTTCATGCCGTGTGAATTTAAAAAAATATAAAATTGGCTTCTTGCTGACCAACGTTCACTAATTTTATAATAAGTTCAATGATTTTTTTTTTAAAGGGTACGAATTGCATACTTTATTTTAGAAAAATTGTTTTCTATCTAAAGAAATCGATAGAGAAATATAAATGCTGGTTTATGGCCAGATATCCTTAATGAATAATATTTATAAGTTATACTCTATTTTTAGGACTAAATACCTATTTATATGAAAATAATAAAGTCTAAGCACCGTAACCATGTTGCCGGCTGGCATTTCAAAGATTTGATTCTAACAAAACGGTGCCCAGTTATTAAACAAATGAATTTTACCAATTTAAATTTTTTTAAATTTTACATGTACTAAACTTTTCGTATGCAAAAGTTTCTATAAACTAATAGTTTTAGTTACTAAAACTTCCAAGATGCATTATTCCACTATACGTATAGGCAAAATGGACCAAAAGACCCATGCACAAAAAATACCACTTTTAGTACATTTATAAAAAATGTGGCAACCATAACTGAGCGCGACGCACTAATACCATGTCAAAGTGAGACTGTGTTGGTGTGCCCAGCATTGGTTTAGAACAATGATGGGCAAAACGCTACTCGCGAGTAGCGTCTGCGTCGCAGCGCTTATACGTATACAGAAACGACGCAGCGAATTTCAATTCAGTCTGCTTTCAGTTTTCATGAGAGTGACACCACGCTTCGCTGTTGAATATTTTTATTCGTATTTTCAGCGCGTTGTTGCCACCTATATATGTAACAATGCCCAAAATGGCTGCGTATGAGTGCCAATTACCATTTTCGGTTTTAAGAAAAGCCAATAATGCCCAATGCTTGTTATGTGGTAATACGACTACTTGGAATCGTTCTTTTAATATAAGGCGACATTATTTGTCATGGTAAAAAAGTCAAACTGCCGAACTGTGTAAACCAATTTAAAGTTTTTTGTAATGGGTTTTATGTATATATGTATGTACGATACGGCAATTTAATATATTTAGTATACTTTATTGAATACTGGGTTTTTTACAAAGTTTAAAAATTTTAAATTCGTGAATTTTGTTGTTGAATAAACTATCATTTTTTAAAACATTAGTTTAATGAAATTAAATTAAAAAACTTTTCATGCACGTACATATGTACTTATAAAAATTAATTTCATAATTCATTATTTGAAATTATTTCTTCATTATTTTTTTATTATATTTTATTATTTTCGTTTCATGTTCATAATACAAATTAAATATAAATTTGTAAGACCGTTTTCTAACACACGCAAAAAACGACGCACTTTTGTACAATATAGAAAAGTGGCAACTGTTACTCAGCGCGATTCACGAATACCATGACAAAATGAGACTGTATTGGTGTGCCCATCTATGGTTTAGAACAATTCGAGATATAAAACTAACTCTAGGCGAGAGGTAACTATTGTCTACCGTGTACACAGCTTGTAGAGTACGTGATAGATAAAAGTTGAGATTTCTCTATTTTGTCTCTAGCTAGAGTGAATATTTCCTAGAGTTGCTCTACAGTGTAAACCTTATTGAGAGGGGAGATTTTTATTTCAGTAAAACTCTAGAGAGATCTACCGTGTACGCTTAGCTTAACGACAGCAACGGAGGACGAGACTTACAATAAGTTACAGAACAACATTTATTTTTATTTATTGACAATTTATTACGAAAACACCAATCACAAAAATTAGTAAGCTCAGATTGAAGGACCCCAATACCAGAAGAACATTCAATTTTTTTTTTAACTTTTAGGTCGTCTGCTATAACAAGTAATTACAATATCTAAAACAAGCACTGGAATCGTTCATCAAAATAAAAAAGAACATTGATCTGATATATTTAGAACAAAATTATCGCATCAAAATATTCTAAAAATGTATACTAAATCGCGTTAAGTTGGTTGTCAGCCTAATTCACACATACCTACATACATACATGTGTATGTATATGCGCCTTGGAAATTAACCGGTACGCGCAATAATCATTTTACGAGAGGTTCTTCGATGCAGTGATGCCAGACATTCTCTGTTAAATATATAATATCCCACGGAAATGGGGAAAAAATCCCTCAATTACCCACATCTTGAAAATCTATCCCACAAAATTCCCAACGAATTTAAACATATACATGTTTCAGTAGTAAAGAAGTAAAATTCATATAAAATAATAATAATAGTTTGGCGATTACACATATGTGCTTTTCCTCCAATTTGTGGCGGTCCCCTTGATGTTGTCACACAAAGGGGAGGGACCTACAGTTTTACGCCGACTCCGAATGGCGAGTGTATTTTTATGAGAAGCTGTTTTTCATGGCAGAAATACACTCGGAGGTTTGCCATTGCCTGCCGAGGGACGACCGCTGTTAAGAAAAAACCCCTTTTTCTGCATTTTTTTCACTCATTCATTTTTTCCCTATCATTTTTTTGCTCACTCACTAAGGGCCTAAAAGAATTTTTTGGTGACTTTAAAATTGAAGCACATTCATTTAACATTTCATCAGATAATTTGTTCCGCTTTTTACATGAAACACCAGTTACAACTGAAAAGATTCTTTCTTACTCAGCGCTTGAATTGGTTAACGTAAGAAAATTTTCGAAATTGTCCTTATACTTTTTAACAATTATACAGCGTGGCGACGAATAACTGTTACCCAGGTTTTTTTGAGAAATAAAAGGTTCTTTTATAGATTTTGCGAAAAAAGTATTTTACTGTTAATTTTCCACAGATTTTACTTTAGTTGTATTAATTAGTTTTTAAATTTAAATCCTTATTTACATTTGCCAGCAGTGTTAACTTTGAGAGAAAAGTT
>NW_023458557.1:23730673-23745965 GCF_013731165.1 Rhagoletis pomonella | reverse complement strand
CTGAGACAGGGCGTTGTTGAAAATTTTTCTGAGATAGGGCGTTTTCGAACTGGCTGCCGAGATAGGTCGATCTTCCACTCAGCCAACGATATGAAACGAAAAATCTCAGAAAATATTTTTGTCCAGCTAGCTTGTTCTAAGCGATTTACTGAGGCATTGCATTGAAAAGTTCACTTAGTTTTTCCTTACAAATTCAAATAAGCATAGGAAGATAAAGGTATAAATTCATAGATTTAATTGATTTTCCATTGATAGCCTTCTTCAAACTAGAGATCTCTTAAACCTCTTTCGTTTGATACCCATATTGTAATATTTTATTAAAATATTTTATATAATCCAATTTGGGCTTTTAGAAGGGTGGCAACGATTTTCAAAAATATAACCGAAATAATAATTTTTTAATCCTCTTTCGTTTGACACCTATACTGTCATATTTTATTATTAAAACTGAATTTTACTTTTTCAACAGGTGGCAACCCTCTTAAAAAATGTTCCTTTTGTTAATAAAATTACATAAATTGAGTTCTTGGATATAGAGGAAACGTAAAATCTTAGAAAATAATTTTGTCCAGCTAGCTTGTTCTAGACGGAACACTGTGCGTCGGGTTACTTACTGACGAACAAAAATAGTCATGAAGCTGAAGTTCGTGCTTTCCCTATACCCGCCGTATGGGATGACGCCCAGATTCGCGCATTAAACTTAAAGATTTTTCGTTTCCTCGATAGTCCGGCTAATCTAGGAACACTAGTAAGGGATATTGCAGCCGAGCTGGCTTTGTGTGAACACAATTTTCGCGAAATTGGGCAGAGCACACTTAAATTCCAGTCGTCGGGCATGCGTTCATCTGACCATATTCTGCACAAGAGTTGATGCATGCACCTTATCAACTCCTCGCCGCCGTACTTGAATAGCTCAACTGGCAGGCTGTCAGCTCCAGCGGCTTTGTTGTTTTTCAGCCGCGTTATTGCTATACGTACCTCGTCATAGTCAGGCGGTGGAACGTCGACTTCGTCATCATCGACTGCGGGCTCGGGTTCTTCTTCTCCACAACTTTCCGTGCTGCTACCATTTAGTAGGGCGCTCTGGACATCAGTTACTAGGTCGCCATTATTGTTCTTACAGGAGTGCGCCCCGGTCTTTAAACCTTCCGTAAGTCGCGTAACTCTCTGGTAAAATTTTCGGGCACTCCTCCTGTCGGCCAGCATTTCAAGCTCTTCGCACTCACGTATTTCTGCCTCTCTCTTCTTGTTGCGGCAAATACGTCTGGCTTCCCTCTTCAGATCCCTATAGCGGTCCCACATAGCGCGAGTTGCGCCCGATCGCAGCGTAGCCCTGTAGGCGGCATCTTTTTTCTCTGCAGCTTCCTGACACTCCTCAACGTACCAGTTGTTCTTTCGGGCTCGCTGAAATCCGACTACTTCTTCGGCGGAGGTACTTAATGAGCGGGAAATGTGGTTCCACTGCTCACATATGTCGGTTTGTTGAAGAGTGCTCTCTGAGAGCAGGTGTGAGAGTCGAGTAGCGAAAGCGCTGGCTGTCTGTTGTGATTGCAGCTTTTCGACGTTAAGCTTTCCTTGCATATTTGGGCGCACATTTTTTGCTGCACAGAGGCGGGTGCGTATCTTGGCTGCAACAAGATAGTGGTCCGAGTCGATGTTTGGGCCTCGGAGTGTGCGTACGTCTAAAACACTGGAAGCGTGCCTTCCGTCTATCACAACATGATCGATTTGGTTTCTCGTTTTTCGATCCGGAGACAGCCAGGTAGCTTGATGGATCTTTTTATGCTTGAACCTATTACTGCATACTACCATGTTTCGGGCCCCGGCGAAGTCGATCAGCCTCAATCCGTTGTCGGACGTTTCGTCGTGGAGGCTGAATTTTCCGACGGTGGTTCCAAAGATCCCTTCTTTGCCCACCCTGGCATTGAAGTCGCCAAGCACGATTTTGATATCATGACGGGGCAGCACTCGTACGTGCGCTCCAAGCGCTCATAGAAGAGATCCTTGGATGCCTCATCCTTCTCTTGTGGCTAGACGCTCGTCCACCGGGGTGAACGACAGTACTAGGCGACGGAGTCTCTCTCCCACCACAAATCCAACTCCGAATTTGCGCTCCTTTACATGGCAGCTGTAGTAGACGTCGCAAGGCCCCAGACATTGTTTGCCTTGCCCCGTCCAACGCATTTCTTGGATGGCGGTGATGCCAGCTTTTGTCCTTACGAGGGCATCAACCAGCCGGGCAGAGGCACTTTCCCCATTAAGGGTCCGGACATTCCAGGTGCATGCCCTCAAATCGTAGTCCTTTAAACATTTGCCGTGGTCGTCATCATAAGGGGGGTCTCATCCGAGGCTTTGCCTTGCTTCTTCACTGGAAGTGGTTTTTACGTGGCGGGTCCCAAGCCCAGCGCACAACCCATTGCTGGGACGGGGGTGGTTTCGCAACCAAATGCACGTTTATATAGCGAGCCGCTTGCTCCAAGCAGACACCCGCTTGCAGCCGCACCTACTGGTGAACAGACGCTGCAGACTTCAGTGAGCCCTTAAACCGAATAAGTCAGAGTGGCCCCACCGAAGCTCCCTCTCTTTCTGCCGTGACCCAAGGCTCCACTCGGATTGGTTACCGCATCTCGCACATGGGTTGCTCACGTTGCCTAGAGTGCGCGAACGAGGACGCAAGAGTCGGGATTGAGTATAGCCATGCAACTGTAACTGCATACCCAGCGCAATGACTATACCCCATTGCAATCCAAATCTAAATCTAAAGTATATATTAAATGATATTTAATATTTGCTTTAGAGATGAAATTTCGACAAATTTGTTTAAGCAAAAATGTTAAGCGCATATGCAGAATGTGGAAGCAAGATTCTTCTGCTTGCGTTTCTATGTTTATATCATTTATCAGTTTAAGCACATACGATTAAATGTAAAAAAATGTTTTTAATTGCGGATCCGAAAGAAATATTTATTAGTTGCATTGAGTTACGCAAAAATAGTGCCGAAAATCTATCGATTGTACTGAAGGTGCCGGCTGCTTCCGAAAGGGCCGAAAATGGCACAATGCACACTCATTTTGCATCACTGTCACACATACAATCTCACTATTCTGTTGACTTCGTTTTCCCCTTCCGATAACTTTTTGCTTCCGCGCTTGCCCAGCACCGCTGTGCAAAGCTTTGCACGCGCAGTCGCCCGCGACACATATGTGCTGATTTGGGCATCCCTAACATAGGGGACAGTCTTAACGTAGCATCTCCACAGGAAAAAAAATTTTGCTAACATTTTTTGTTTGCCAGATACACGTTTTATCAGTGCACTTGCACAATATTCGAATTCGCAAAAGCTCCGCTTTGATTATTGCGAATGCGAAAGCGAATACGAATGTGCAAATTTATGCGGAACTTCCGCGGTTGCGAATGCGAATGCGAATATTCGCAACAACCCTGGTACGTACATTAGACTACATCACCAAAAAAGTTGCGGTTTTTCCGCGGGGATTGTAAAATTTATTATATTTAAGACGTCCACCAAAATATTTCGGAAATATATTAATATTTAAGTGAGCTGGACCGATTTGAAAATACCTCCAAAAATGGAGGTTTTTATGAATAAAAATAGTTTCTTAAAGAACTTTTTGAAAAAAGTCCCCTCAGATGACAAAACAGATTAAGCTTAAAAAATATGCATACAAATATTTAAAAATCTTTTCAACGGAATAGTAAGAATGACATTTTTGATGCTATTTTTTTTCTTTTTTCAGAGATTGATTTACGAATAACTTGAATAACTGGGCCGTAATTATTCTGATTTAGACTTATGGGATCTCAGTAGAAAGGTATTTTCACACTGTCTTTATTTCTGTCCAAAAAAAGTCATTTGTGTCCCAATTTTTTTTTTTTCAAATTCCAACACATCTTAATTCAACATTGAATGACGTTCGTTCATCCTACCTTTCTCTTTCATCCTTTGAATGAGTTTATTAGCAAGGAAATAAAAAGGGTGCGAAAATAACTTTCCAATGACACCTCTTAAGTGTAAATCGGAAGAGTTTAGGTTCAGTTACTCAAGTTTTTCTTATACCAATCTTTGAAAAGTTAAAAAACAGCATCAAAAATCTCATCATTACGATTCCATTAAAATTTTTTTTTTAATTTTTTTAAATATTTTTATTCAAATTTTTTGAGATATTTTTATGCAAATTTTTTAAGCTTTAGCCGTTTTGTCATTTGAGGGGATTTAAAAAAAAAAAATATTTAACTGTTTTTATTCACAAAAAACTCCATTTTTAGAGGTATGTTCAAACCGGTCCAGCCCACGTAAATCTTAATATTTTTCGGAAATATTGTGGTGGACGTCTTAAAATATAATCGGTTTTATAATTCCAATGGAAAAATAGTACCGATTTTTTTTTTGTATGGGGAGTGATGCAGTCTAACGTACATATATACATACATATAAACTACATATAGTTTTTTGGTAGCATATGGCTCTGCTTCTATATTTGTTATTTTCAGAATATATTCCACCTTTATGTGAAATAAATGAGCAACATTTACTTTCGCAAGCAGAATTTATAGAACTTGTACGTGACAAGGCGAATTTATATAAGGTGGTGTTGTTTCATCAGCTGTGAGGAGCGTTTGATTGTCAAAATTTTGTGTTTCGTTAGCGAGTGAGTGAAAACGTGAGAGTGTTTGTATTTTCTGTCGCCCTTTTTCATTCCGAAAAGAATAGCTGAAATTTGACAATGGCCCGCTAAAAGCAAAAACAAAATACAAGCAATTGTTGTATTTGTCGAATCGATACCACCTTATATGTATTCGCCTTGGTACGTGATTTAGAATTGTCCAAAAGACAAACAGAACTTTTAGGTTCAAGAATGAAACAATGGAAATTTTTGCAGGAAAGTGTTAATATTACATTACAAGCGTGTCGAAATTTACGTTGAGTATCGAATTTTCTGTCGAACAGAATTTTGCTTTCGTTGGTGTAGCGAAGTGTTAGAAAATTGTGAAACATATATGATTTTGCATTTGTTTTCTTAATTTTTGGCGGCTAGACACTAATTTTAAAAATTGTTTATTAATTTCATGCAGTTCTAACGTCGTGAATACTAAACAGAAGCTCGAAAGTCTGGTTTTACTTATGAAAGAAAATTCCAATACGCTTTTGGCACGAGCTCCAGGAAGTTATCTACTGTTTAATAAAAAAATATTATATAGAATATCGCAAACGTTAAAAGGTCGTTTGTAGGTCTATGATAGATAAAAATTAACGTTTGATAGATCTTCCTATTTCTACAATAAGAAAAATAAAAAAGTGCAATATTTCTACGGAAGTTAGCCCCCTGTTTTTTTAATTTTGCCGATAGAATGTTGAATTGCCGACTAAGTGATGCAGAATCGTTTGTAGGTGATTGATAGATGACATTCGGTCTCCTTTAATGCTCAATATATAAATTATTGACGTGAAACGGTTTTGGAGAAATGTGTTGTACCTAAATTGAGCCAAGTGTACCGAATGTATCTTTATCTTACTTAGAATATTACTTAGAATAGCACAATCGTTTGTAGGTCTATTATAGACAAAAATTAACGTTTGATAGATCTCCCTATTTCCAAAATAAGAAAATTAAAGAAGCTCAACATTTTTACGGAAGTTAGCCCCCTGTTATTTAAATTTTGCCGATAGAATGTTGAATTGCCGACTAAGTGATGCAGAATCATTTGTAGGTGATTGATAGATGACATTCCTTTAATGCTCAATATATAAATTATTGACGTGAAACGGTTTTGGAGAAATGTGTTGTACCTAAATAGAGCCAAGTGTACCGAATGTATCTTTATCTTACTTAGAATATCACAATCGTTTGTAGGTCGTTTGTAGGTCTATGATAGACAAAAATTAACGTTTGATAGATCTCCCTATTTCTAAAATAAGAAAATTAAAAAAGCTCAACATTTTTACGGAAGTTAGCCCCGGTTTTTTTTTTTTTAATTTTGATGATAGAATGTTGAATTGTCGACTAAGTGATGCAGAATCGTTTGTAGGTGATTGACAGATGACATTCGGTCTCCTTTAATGCGCAATATATATGTGAATTATTGACGTGAAACGGTTTTGGAGAAATATGTTGTACCTAAATAGAGCCAAGTGTACCGAATGTATCTTTATCTTACTTTGAATACTGCTTAGAATATCACAATCGTTTGTAGGTCTATGATAGATAAAAATCAACGTTAGATAGGTCTTCATATTTCTAAAATAAGAAAAAAAATCGTAGTTTCTACGGAAGTTAGCCCCTTGATGTTCTTAAATTTTAGCGATAGAATTTTCAAATGCCGACTAAAGGATCAGAATCGTTTGCAGGTGATTCATAGATGACATTCAGTCTCAGTGTATTGTACCTAAATTGAGCCAAGTGTACCGAATTTATTTTTGGTATAAAGAGGGCTGATAAGGTTGACTTGTGCTTACTTTTCCATCACTCTTCTTCCATCATTCTTCATCGAATGAGCGTCATAATACCAAATGAAAATTCGTTCGATCAGCACTTTCGACCACAGTCGAAGATCGAATGCAACTCATATTAGGGGCCAGTAATTTGGTTATTCCAATGATGCCAATGCATTGTTTGACAAATTTGGATATAACCATATCCCATATGATTGACGTCTATTCAGCGATGGTTCAACAAAAAGTAAAATTAAAACGT
The DNA here is from genome assembly GCF_013731165.1 of Rhagoletis pomonella. NCBI lineage: Eukaryota > Metazoa > Arthropoda > Insecta > Diptera > Tephritidae > Rhagoletis > Rhagoletis pomonella. The sequence continues at coordinate 23,739,252 of NW_023458557.1, read as the reverse complement.
TTATTTCATTATTACATATTCTTATCTTCCTTTATTTTTAAGGTTTGAAGGCAGAGCTTTTACACAACAGTGGCGTTTTTTCCATCAACCCCATTAGCTTACGCTACTGATATCAAAGAATCTTATGACAGTAGGATGAAATGTCATAGATTACAAAATTCACAAGTGGCTAATTGTAGCAGATTTTAGGACGGTCGAGCGACTAGCCTACACTACGTTCAAAAATATTGGGCTCCACGTACGTCATTTGTAGTTGGTGAAAAGAATAGTGTACCACCGCTGCATATTATTTAATTTGATTTAATTTATAAAAGGCTTACATAACAATAACAACTATTATATAAACCATAAAACACAGCGCCAGCAGCAGAGGCTTTCGGCTGACTGATGAATAAGGGCAAGTAATAAGAGCTTAAACAGACGGCAGCGTTGATCCGGATCAACTCGGGAATTAACTGCAGTTGATCCGGATTAAGTCTCAGTTAATCCCGATCAACGCTGCCGTCTGTTTAAGCTTTTAGATACGACGAAGAAGATACGAGTCTTTTAAGAAGTTGTAAATTTTAGAGATGTTATCATATGTAGAATTCATGAGTAATTGAATTGGATCCAAGTTATCAAAATTCAATTTGTACAAAATTAAATTATATTTTCAACAGGTATTTTTACCGGTCCACAAATACGAGAACTGATTAGGACACCATATTTTTACAACAAACCACGTCTTTAGAAAAAAATGCATGGAAAGGTTTTTCTTCTGTCTGTGAAAATTTGGTAGGAAACAAAAAGAGTGAACATTATGAACTCCTCCTATGCCTGAAGCTCTGGTTCTCAATCCAGTTAATGCAATAACAGCTTCTTCCAAGCCACTGAAACCATGCACTTTGTTAGGTCCACCACCTGTTGCGCTTGCTTCTGCCTTCGGCCGCGCTTAGGGATTATAACCCTTACTAAATTCTCCTTTCTGTGTTGCGGGGAAGAGGGGCTTCCAACAACATACAACATTATTACAGTATTTTTGCGCATAACCCACGTCGAAATTTACAAAAAAGTGGATAGTGCAAACCGAGTATATTAATAAGCTAGTAGTAGGAAATTTGAAACATTTATCTTAAGTAAAATGTGAATCCTTTGATTACACGTGTATGTTAAAGTTTTTGGATTCGGGTTATGCGTTTGGACACAACAACCGAAAATCATTGTACATTAACTAAACCGGATCCAAGTTTCTCGATAAGGGGCAAAAAATATTCCTTTTTGCTCGTTTATATAAAGCAGTGGATAAAAATATACGGCATATACAAAATTTATTTATCTGTTTAAATGAACACCACCAATATTTCTTGCAAACACACATCGATTTACATCTTTTATTTCGCCTCCGACACAGAATTGTTTTCGTACAAAATTACGCAAAAAAGCTTACTCGTTCGTTTTTAGGCATGCCATTGTTACGAATTTCAAAAATTCGAAAATACGATTCGGATTGATTTTACACCCCTATTCTGCAACTCTTTCGTATTCGGATTTTATACGAAAGAGTTGCAGAATAGGGGTGTAAAAGTAACCTGAGTTTAAGGGCCAGTTTTTCAGTGCACGGCCGTGGTTTAAACTAACATGTTCAATTTAAACCTAGTTTACTTAATCTAAGTTTAAACTGGCACTGAAAAACTGGTCCTAAATTGAACAGCTGGCTGACATCTGATTGGCTAATCTTAGTTTAAACCACGGCCGTGCACTGAAAAATTGGCCCTAAGTGACATGCTGTCTGCCTACCATGCCATGGGTTGCAATATGTCCATTAAACAGCACCACCTGCATGCTCATTTGAATATGTTTCCATCAAATTTAAGCCAGATGAGCGATGAACAAGATGAACGATTTCACTAAGAAATTCTAAATATTGAACAGCTTTATGTTGGAAAAGGCAAAATAAGTATGCGCTCCATGGGAAGGCATAGTATGTTGATAGCTGCGGTCCAAGAGACGAAGTTGCACAGCAATTCAACATTGTTGTCAGTATGAATTGGCTAAGTGATCGACACTCGTCAGTAATATTTAGAGACAATCGAGCAAACCTTTCCTCATTACTGTTTAACTACTATGTTTCAAAGTCTGTGAATGGAATTGATGACTTGTGCTCGAAAGTAAACGGGTAACTCTCCGAGATTTCTCGCTTCTTTACTGCTAGGAACCTAACCCTCTCCCCTACAAAGTCTTCTACGACCTTGTTCACTACCTGGACGAAGGTCAGACTACCGCTGGGAATTCACGTCGATGATACATCAATTCCGACGGTGAACAACCCCAAAATACTCGGAGTAACCTTCGACAGTCTGCTCTTCTTCTCTGCGCACGCAACCGCTATTGTCAACAAAGTACAGAACCGCAACAAGGTCCTCAAGTCGCTAGCCGGCAGTACTTGGGGCATAGACAAATAAACGTTGCTAGCAACATACAAGGCTGTGGCTGTTCAAGGAAAACAACGGTCTGCTGACTATCTTAGAAAACTTTATTAAAAATATTTAGCTACTAAACCCACATGTGGTTTGTAAGACGATTCCAGAAAGAAGGAAGGTAATCAAAAGTCAAAAATAATTCTCTATATCGAAAAGTGACTGACATTTTAAGCGAATGATGTTGCCATCCGATTCCGAATATATTTGCTTGCTAGTAGGGTTGTAATCTTAAATTTATTTGTGCGCATGAACTGAAGGTTATGCCACAACACTCCCCCCCCCCCCCTATCCAGGAACACGACCTGGTATGGTAATCGGTTTTCTGTAACTGTGTCTGCTCCTCGTCTGGCTGATCCTGTGCCATATACGCAGCCTTCAAACGGTCGATACTTTCACTTCTTTTCCTCTCATTTTGAGTTTGAATATTTTTTCTTTCCGTTCTAAAACAGGAAAGGGCCCATCGTAAGGAGCTTGAAGCGGGTTTCGTATTGCATCGTTACGAATAAATACTGCTGGCGTAACAAAAAGTTTTTTTTCTACGAAAGGTGTATACCTCGAGTCGGTGGAGGTGGCCACTGGTTTAAGTTTTGACATGCGATCGCGAAGTTGGTTGGCGAATTCATATTCTGCTATCGGTATCTTTACTTCGTTCGAAAGGAACTGGGCTGGTATTGTAAGAGTATCTCCATACACCATTTCCGCCGGGTTTGCATTTAGCTCTTCACTCCAGGCTGATCGAAATCCGAGGAGTATTAACGGCAGCACTTCGACCCATTTGTCTGTCAAGTAGCATTTAATGGCACTTTTCAGCGACCTGTGGCAGCGTTCAATCAATCCGTTGGCGGATGGGTGGTAAGCAGTAGTTCGTAGATGCCTTATACCCAACAATTTCGCAAACTCTCTAAAAAGTGCAGATTCGAACTGCCTTCCCTGGTCCGTTGTCACCCTCAGCGGAACTGCAAATCTGGCGATCCAATTCGTGTAGAACGTGAAGGCGATCGTTTCGGTGGTTATGTCTTCTACAGGATACGCTTCTAACCATCGCGAATAACGGTCGACTATCGTGAGGCAATACCTATAGCCTCGGCATAGTGGCAGTGGACCTACAAGGTCCATATTGATATGCGCAAATCTTCTTTCAGGCAAAGAATACGTTGCGAGTGGTGCCTTATTGTGCCGGTGTATTTTTGATTTTTGGCATGATATGGATTGTTTGGTCCAGAGACGGCAATCTTTTCGTAAGCCGGGCCACACGAATTTTTCTGATACCAACTTTGTAGTTTTTGTAGCTCCTAGATGGGCAATGTTATGCAAGGAATCGAAACCAGTCTTCCGAAATTCTGCAGTTAAGTACGGACGTGCCCTGCCAGTGGCAATATCGCAATATATATCCACGTATGTCCCTGGAATTGATATAGCTTTAAGTTTTAAATTCGTATCTGCGGTAAGAAGCCCTCGAAGCTCCGCGTCAGCAATTTGACTTTCGGGCAGTTTAACAAAATTCATTGTGGCGGGGGTATGAATAGCTTCCATGCGCGACATTGTATCAGCACCTACGTTTTCTTCACCTGGAATATACCGAATATCTGTTGTGTATTGAGCTATGAATTCTGAATGGCGTAGTTGCCTAGGAGATTTTTTGTCTATTTTTTGCTGGAAAACATACTGTAAAGGCTTATGGTCTGTTAAGATGAAAAATTCATTGCCTTCCAGCATGTGCTGGAAATACTTTACTGCCTTATATGCCGCGAGAAGTTCGCGATCATAGGTACTATACCTTGTTTGCGATTCTGTTAACCGTTCTGAATAAAAACCGAGTGGTTTCCATTCATTGTCATCCAGTTGTTGTAGTACTGCGCCTACTGACGTACCTGAAGCATCGACCGCCAGAGAAAGTTGTGCGTTCGGTTTTGGGTAAGAGTGCAGCGCGGCTACGCATAAATCAATCTTACACTTTTGAAATGCTTTTATCGACTCTTCCGACCACTCAATTTTACCTTTGTCATTTTTCTTGTTGCCTTTGATGTAGTTAGAGAGTGCTAGCTGCCTCTCTGCTGCTTTGGGCAAAAATCTTCTAAAAAAGTTTATCATCCCTAAGAAACGTTGCAAGTCGCACACTTTCTCTGGTAGTTTGAAATTTTTGAGTGCTTGTACTCCCTATTTTGGAGGTGAGATTCCATTCTTATTGACGGTGAATCCCAAAAAATTCACCTCGGATTTCCCTAAAACACATTTCGTTGGGTTTATCACCAAACGGTATTCGCGTAATTTATTGAACACCAGCCGCAAGTGCTGCTTGTGTTGGTTCGCATCTTTTGACGCCACTAAGATATCGTCTAAATATGGCCAGGCGAAGTCGTAATCTCGTAACACGTGGTCCATGAATCGCTGGAAGGTCTGACTAGCGTTTTTTAGTCCAAGGCACATGTACAGAAATTCGTACATGCCAAATGGTGTTGTAATGGCTGTTTTCGGTATCGCAGACGGTTCTACGGGCATTTGATGATAGGCACGGCGGAGATCGTGGAAAACGTTGTGCAGCCGTAGAGAGTATGCGTGTAGTCATGTAAGTGCGGTAAGGGATACCTGTCGGGCTCGGTGTCAAGATTGACAAGTATAATTTTATTTGTGTATGTTTTAATTGCTGATCTATTTGCTACGTAAGGAAAGAAATTTCGGTCGGGATTTTTTTGTTGTACATTCGTAGGAGGAACTACACTAATTTCAGCCCCGGTATCCACTAAAAACTTGAGTTTCGAATTTTTGTATTTTATTATTAAGCGGCGGTTCTTGTTGTTGAGCCTATCGTCGACCGCCATTGATGATAGGCATTTAAATTTAAATTTTTAGAGCAAGGGCGGCGACACTTTTTGGAATCAGTACCAAATTTATGGTGATACCAACACAAACCATCTGGGGCTTTGCGGAATGATGAACGTGATGATGACCGATACTTTGATCGGCTTCGGTAACGACGATTGTTTGCCGCTTTTAAGGCACCTAGTTCTTTCGTACTGGCGTTCAATGTTTGATTGCGAATTTGTAGCTGAAGATAGCTTTTCTAAAGCGGTCACTTGTGGTGCATCACTAACCTCGCTGACCTTGTCCGCCAGTAGTGCAACCTTGTCGAGTGGCTCAGTGCTAATAGAGATAACAGATCGTATGTTAGAGGGTAGGACGCTTAACCAAATCGATTTTAGAATACTGTCATTGATTTCTTTGCCGGCTAGATCGCGCATTTCGCGAAGAAGGTGTGAGGGACGCATGTCGCCTTATTCAAGTTCTTGTAGTAACTTTTTTACCCGCCTTTGTTCTGAATCTGCGAATTGCGTAATTAAACGCTCTTTTAAAGACTGGTACAAATCAGTGTTTGGAGGATTTAGTATTATATCGCTAACTTGAGCTAGAACATTGCTCTCCATGGCGGCTACGACGGTGTGATCCAAAGTTCTGGTTTGGCATGCCAAACCGGAGGAATTTTGACCGAAACTTTAGCAAGTTCTGGGAATTGTCCTCTGGAAACATTTTGCGGATCGAAAATGGACGGCCTTGTGCGGCTTCCGTCATATTTCCTTCCTCTTTACTCATTTCGACGTTGGGGTTACCAATATGCGGCTGTTCAAGGAAAACAACGGTCTGCTGACTATCTTAGAAAACTTTATTAAAAATACTTAGCTACTAAATCCACATGTGGTTTGTAAGACGATTCCAGAAAGAAGAAGGAAGGTAATCAAAAGTCAAAAAGGATTCTCTATATCGAAAAGTGACTGACATTTTAAGCGAATGATGTTGCCATCCGATTCCGAATATATTTGCTTGCTGGTAGGATTGTAATCTTAAATTTATTCGTGCGCATGAACTGAAGGTTATGCCACAAGGCAATAGGCCGGTCGGTTTTAAATTACGCAGTACCAGTGTGGTCGCCGGGGCCTAGTAGGACGCAGTGGATGAAGCTGCAAACGACTCAAAACACTGCACTTCGGACAGCGACTGGATGTTTTCTGATGTCGCCAGAACATCACCTGCACGACGAGGCGAAAATGCTCCCCATAAAGGAGCACAACACAATGCTCTGCAAGCAATTCCTAGTAGGGAGCTACAGACGTGGACACCCGAACGGACACTTGCTTGCAGACGAGCCCTCGCCAAGGTAGGTCAGAAGGCATCTTTACGAACTGCCAAATGAGAGTCCGGCATGCAACATCTCTTCGCATGCCCGGAAAACCCGACGCAGCTAACGCCTTTGTCCCTGTAGACCGACCACATTGAGGCTGCACGCTTCTTGGGGCTTCCGTGAGTTGAGCTTGACGACAACGACTGAGATATTAACCGATCTGGGCGGGGTTGTTGTAGCCGCTACAATAACAACAACAACCACTTCGGTACGTTAATTATAGGCAATTCAATCAAAGTGTATGAATTTTGAAAATGAAACTTTGGCTTGTAATATCTATGGAATGCGTCAATTGTTATAAACAGGACGATATATCAAATTAAGGGTTATTAAATTTAGTACCTCACGTTCATTTATCATTTTTCAACATCTCTACAAGTTTTTAAGATATTAAGATAAAACTTACAAAGCTATAATTTTCCCTTATGAATTTTCAATTCTTCATTACTTCAGCCACCAAGTGAAAAATGCAAAAAAGTGAGACGCGATTTATTTCAAACGTTTTAATGTCTTCGGATGTTTATTTAATATTAAGAGGGCCATGAGTATGGTCACGCCAATTTGGTCAGTTTTCAAGATCGTGGGGAATGAAGTCAGACATGTATTGTCAAAGATTAGGAATCGTGTGATAAGTTAATAGTAGTTTCAAGCATATAAGTATTTACAAACATTAACATAATACAATTAGGGTGATAAACGCCCATTTTAAGTATATTTATACTGTCTTGAAAATTGGTGCGGAATGGTTTCATTAGTCACCGAAGAAGCACATTTTTCGGGGTTTCTAAATTTGCCCTTATATGAAAGTAGGGGACCAGTAATAAGTGTTTAGATATCCATAAATATTTAAGGTTATTCTATTATGTGAAAAAGTTACTGTAGGTAAATGCAATAGTCTTTATCATATCCTGGGAAATCCTTTTGAGCACTCTCCAATTGGACGATATTGCTTCGCATTCAGCTTCAACGAAAAGAGTCACTCCCTGGCACACTTTTCTGTAATCCGGTTCTTTCATTTAAAAGTTATTTATACAATTGAAGAGAAATTTAGTTAGAAAAAACTGGAGATCCACTTAAGTCTTTCGATATATTTTTGGTAAATGTTACTCGATCGGTACGTAGTAATTACCAAATTGAATGCGAGACTTACTGTTACTGATTTATGATAATATGATGAAAATGTTCAGATTATAAACAAATTATTTTAAAATAAAAAAAAAAAATTGAACAACATTTTTTTAAATTTTTCTATATTTGCAATTTTTACATAGTATGCATAAACATAAGTAAACTAATTAGTGTTTTTAGAAGTTGTGCCTGTTCAGTGTTTCCATACACAATTGCATAAACCAAATTTTTCTACGATGATGGAAAATAATGGCTTTTTTATTAGAGCTACCGAAACTGTTCCTATATTTGCAAAAATTCGTAAACTATAGCTAATATTTAACAAAGATTAGAACATTTGGAACCAGCGACCTAAATGCACGCCAGCAGTATTAATACTGTTCTTTACATCTTTTGACTATAGGCAGGGCAATTCTCAAGAGAAAAATTACAATTTTATTGAAAAAAGATAACTTTGAGATTAACGATAAGCTAAAAGGCTGCGATAAATGATATTTGTTTGTATATTTTGCGTTAACGGATTCATTATCTAATAATATGCACCAAACCTTTTTGCTGAACCCAGAATTTTTAACAAGGATTGGTCTTATTCGACTAGTGTGCTGTGTGTCACTTGGCGGTCGGTGCGCGGGCTCTTACAATTAAAATAAAAGACTAATATTTTGCAGGCTTGTTGTTGACTTCATGATACAATATATTTTCACTATTACCAAGGGATTTGAGAAAAATTAGATTTTCGACCCGCCCTAATGTGCATTATGCGTGCCTTTGATCGTTTCTCTGTATTTCACTAACTCCCTGTGTGAGGATACCAAATA
>NW_023458557.1:23698052-23730663 GCF_013731165.1 Rhagoletis pomonella | reverse complement strand
TAATACAATCCTTAACAGAAGTACCTATAACTTAACAGTTTGGCCATTTTAAACACAATTGAAACTAGGTTCCGGTGTTTCTTTTACCAAAGAATTCACAATTATAATCCATCATACTAGCGCCTGAAACTATACCTAGCGACTATATATATACTAGCGCCGCCAGATATAAAAAACGTATAGCGTTGTTGTTGTTGTTGTTGTTGTAACAGCATACAAACTCCCCAAAGACTTTTTGGGGAGTGTTGCTGGAGTGACAGTCCTTGGCCAGATATAAATCTGGGTCGTTCCGGTTACGTAGACCCCGACTGTCGTGGAAACGAACGTATAGCGTCTTTACGTTCTTTGGCAAATTACGCTCTGTTATCCATAACTTTTACTGTGTTTTTGCCGCCTTTGTATTAAGACCCCTGGACCACCCAGGGAATTCATTTATATTTTATATTGAATTTTCCTCGTGATCGGAACTAGATTTGCTGAAAATTTCAAGTCTCTAGCTTGTCGGCAAATTAGTTTCAAATCGATTGGAAATTTCCGCGGTATGAGCTAGTTAAATAAAAGCGTTTAAAAAGAAATTATTACGCATTTTAATTTAACCATTTATAGCTTTATTTATCATTTAATTTTCTTCGTTGAGAGCTTGATGTTTTTGTAAAGGAATAGGCTTTAACACCAATCAAAAGAATTTACAAAAAAATCGTTTATTTTTTAATTTTTTCCTTGTTAAAGTTTGCATATTTTTATTGACAATGCAAACTTAAAATGCAAATATCTTGCGAAAATTACCTGATCTAGAAAAGCGGATATGGGGCCGTAATCTACGACCCAAAATTAAGCTTACGTGTTTCGCCGTCTTTTGTGTCATTTCAAAACTTGAAATATTCCTCTTAGTGTTATGAGAACAAAAAGCTCCATCGATTCCTATTTTCAGTTTCTTTTAGCAAACCGGTCTTTACTTGTTCCCCAAAAATATAAGGAACGGCATCAAAATGCACAAAAGCAATATGCAATACAAGCATCCGTGTCACTTAGGGCTTGTTCGAGTTGCAATCACAACCGCAGTGTTGAGCGAATTATTAAAGTATCGCGTTCTGTGTGAATTTCTAGCAATGTATTATCAGTTGGGCAGTTGCAACAATGTTGCCATTTTTCATCAGTACGGCAGTAATGCCGCTTTTATTACGTGCCTCGGAAAGGCCTTTATTTTGATTTTCTTGTGGTGGAATTTGATGGGTTTTTTGACGCGTTTAAATCAAACCATTAAATTACAAACAAGCAATTTGGTCACACAGTTTGACCGTGTAAGGACCCTATAACAAACAATTTGACCGTCCCTATTATACTGCACAACAGTTTACTTACTTATCTTCCAAAAAAGCTGATATGGCCTTGCCAACACCATAATCCTCATGGGTTTTCTTCAGTACTCCTTCTACTTCTTCGCGGTTCATTCCTCCGTATTCAAGCATAAAAGCACGAGCAGGTCCAATGGCGGAATTTTTTAATTGGTTTCTTTGCTTTCTATTTAGTCTAAGATTCTGATTTGGTTCGTACTCGCAATCTTCCGTACTGTAGACAGACAATGCAACGTCTTCCAATGAGATTGCAATTGCTCTCTTCAAATCTGTATCATACTGTTCCCTGGGTAGTCCCACCTGTTCCATGTTTACCTTTTCATTTTTGTTTATTTTCAAGTTTGTTCTTGTTTCACTGTCTTGCTTAGGAACGTCTGCTACATCTTTATTTTTATCTAAGTTTTTTTGTAAATCTCGAACCAATGTAAACCGAATTGCCTCATCTGAGCATACTGGTTTCGTGACTGTAAAACATTTAAATATTATAGTAACTTTTTTGGCAGTGTCTACACACACGTGCCACGGTAACTTTACCGTAGATCCACGATAAAATTGCCGTGTATCCACGGTAAAAATTGCCGTAGATCTACGGTAAAAATTTACTGTGGATCCACGGAAATTTCTGAAGATGTTTGTTTGCCGAAGAAGATCTTTGATTTCCGAAGTGCGCGAAGAACCACCTATTTAATGTAGATGTACGGTAAAAGATATTTTTTTTTTAAACGACTTCAAAAAAAATAAGAGGTTATCTATTCGACATGTATATATATATCGAGGCATTTCATGTCCCCGCGGCCACCACTGTGCGCGACCTCTCAGGATTTGGATGAAAGTTGAGGAGATTGAAGGTCTAAGTGACATGAATTTACGTGTAGCATATTTTGCCGATATGACGTAGGGTTGCCTATTTACACGGGACTCAAATTTTCGGAAAACGGCATACATACCTTTCTTTAAAGTGCTGTATCGTTGAAACCTTTTAACGAAACTTAATAAAAAAAAAATGTATTTCTTCCGCCTTACTATGGGCTTTAATTGTACATTTTTTACATTAATGTGCAACGTATAAAAACAAAAAAAAATAACTAAACATTTTTTTTTTATTATTTTTTGATTATAGCATTTTTAAAAATTTGTATTTTTATATAAAAACATTGTCTATAATGTCAACTTTAAGTACCCAAATGGGCGTAAAGGGCTACTTAGACGTATGGACTCTAGATCGTCTAACGCTCGAGCAATATGAAACCGAAATACCAACAACATCAACATCAACAACACTCATTGCAAAAGAATATTAGACCTCCAATGATAGCTTCAAGGTTAGTCCTTTTATTAAAACAAGAAAAATGAAAGGTGTGTAAAAAAATAAACCTAATGAGTAATAAAATTATAGAAAAAAAACAACACGCTTTTATTACAATAAGAACTAAAAAGAAAAAAAAATTATTTGATTAAATAAGGATATGAAGTTCCCTAACTTGATGTTATTTAACCTTTTAAACTACCTTATAATAGGATTAAAGTAATTGGCACGTAGTCATAGTCGAAATAAAGTCCACTGTAACGTTAGTTGCAGTTATTTTTTACAGGCATCCCATTGGAAACATGCAGCACCCATTGGTAGAAGGCTTCGGGTGTACGAATTTGTTGTAACATCAGGAGTTGAAGACTTGCTCTAGCTGCTAGTCTCTTTAAATTTCCTCCAATCACGTCGTAAGCAGATTTCTCATGTGAACTTCCAACAAAGTTCCATTCTGCCATTTCCTTGAAGGGATTTTCATGATTTCAGACCTTTAGTAAAGTTGATATGATTTATTCATATTGTTTTTGTTTTTTACACACCTTTCCTCTTTCAAAAATATACAATTTCAGAAAATTTCAATGTCTATTTATCATATTGCTCGAGCGTTAGACGATCTAGAGTCCATACGCCTAAGTAGCCCATTACGCCCATTTGGGTACTTAAAGTTGACATTATAGACAATGTTTTTATATAAAAATACACATTTTTAAAAATGCTAAAATCAAAAAATTATTAAAAAGAAAAATGTTTAGTTTTTTTTTGTTTTTATACGTTGCACATTAATGTAAAAAATGTACAATTAAAGCGCATAATAAGACGGAAGAAATAAATATTTTTTTTTTTCATTCAGTTTCGTTAAAAGGTTTCCAAGATACAGCACTTTAAAGAAAGGTATGTATGACGTTTTCCTAAAATTTAAGTCCCGTGTAAATAGGCAACGCTTCGTCATATCGGCAAAATATGCTACACGTATATTCATGTCACCTAAACCTTCAATCTCTTCAACTTTCGTCAATGTTATTGTGGCTTATTAACATTTTTATTTTTAATATTTTTTATTGAGCGATTGTTTATTAGGAAAAATTTAAAAAGCAACAAAGTCTAAGCGGTAGAAGTTATAGCAGCTATTTCGGAGATCACCACATCTCCTTATCGGACTTCTTTTTTCTAGACTTCAGCAGATTTCATCCATATCATGAGAGGTCGCGCACAGAGGTGAACTAAGAAAGCCTCTAAAAACTGAGTACGCGGTAGTTAGTGAAGCCAAGTCTCAAAGTCCTTCTGTACACGGTGTTTCGTTAGGTGAAACTAAGTACTTTTAGAATAAGTATTTATCGCTGTGAAAATAAGTAAATACTAGCATACTCGGTATTAAGTAACATCCAAAATAATTAAGTCAATTGTACTTTGGTAATTATTTTATTTTTTCGAAGTTAGTTCTTAAAAAAACTTTATTGCTAATCTGGATGAGGTTGTTGTTGTTGTTGTTGTAGCGGCTACAACAACCCCGCCCAGATCGGTTGGTATCTCAGTCGTTGTCGTCAAGTTCCACTAACGGCAACCCTAGGAAGCGTGCAGCTTCTGCGGGGTTTGCCCATAAGGACAAGGTCGTTAGGGATGTCGGGTTTGCCGGGCATGCGAAGAGATGTTTCGAGTCATGTGGGGTCTCTCCGCATGCCGGACATTCGTTAGGCACATCCTCATTCAGCCTACTCAGGTAGGAGTTTAACCTGCTGCAGTAGCCGGAGCGAAGTTGTGCAAGTGTGGTGCGCGTCTCCCGAGGCAGATGAAGCTCCGTCTCGTCAATGTCCGGGGGTGGTGTGCCTAGAACGGCATTCACAGGTCTAGAGTCTACATAACTCGAGACTGAGTCCCTGTGAATGCCGTTCAAGGCCTGTCTGTAGGCTGTCGGGTCCAGAGGTTGCTTAATGAACCTCTGGACTTCGTCCGTTAGTTCATATAGATGCCTCCTGACGTGCCTAGGCGAGGGCTCCTCTGCAAGCAGCTGTCTGCACGGGTGGCCACTTCTGTGGGTCCCGATCAGGAACTGCTTGCAGAGCATTATATTGTGCTCCTTTACCGGGAGCATTTGCGCCTCGCCGTGCAGGTGGTGTTCAGGCGTCATCAAGAGGCATCCCGTCGCTGTCCTCAGTGCGGTGTTTTGTGCGGTCTGTAGCTTCGTCCACTGCGTCCTACTAGTCCCAGGCGACCACACTGGCGCTGCGTAGTTCAAAACCGGCCGGCCTATTGCCTTGTATGTTGCCAGCAACGTTTCTTTGTCTTTGCCCCAAGTACTGCCGGCTAGCGACTTGAGGACCTTGTTGCGGCTCTGTACTTTATTGACAATAGCGGTTGAGTGCGCAGAGAAGGAGAGCAGGCTGTCGAAAGTTACTCCGAGTATTTTGGGGTTATTCACCGTCGGAATTGGTGTGTCATCGACGTGAATCCCCAGCGGTAGCCTGGCCTCCTTCGTCCAGGTTGTGAACAGGGTCGCGGAGGATTTCGTAGGGGAGAGGGCTAGACACTTTGCAGTGAAGAAGCGAGAAAGTTCGGAGAGATAGCCGTTTACTTTCGAACACAGGTCATCAATTCCATTCCCAGTCGCCATAATCGAGCAATCGTCGGCATAGGAGACAATCGAGACTCCCTCTGGTGGTTGAGGGAGCTTTGAAATATAAAAGTTAAACAGTAGCGGGGAAAGGACACCACCCTGAGGAACCCCCTGTTTTATTTTTCGCTGCTTACTCGTTTTGTCTCTGAACATTACCGACGAATGTCGACCACTTAGATAATTTGCCGACCACCGTTTGAGCCTCTGTGGGAGAGAGGAGGCCTCTATATCTTCTAGTAGCGTGGAATGGCAGACGGTGTCAAACGCCTTTGACAAGTCCAACGCTACTAGAATCGTTCTCTCACAGGGACGGTTACGGTTATGGCCACGAGTTATCTGAGTGTTTATGGCGTTAAGTGCTGTTGTTGTGCTGTGCACTTTATGGAAACCATGCTGATGCTTCGCTGGGGTCAGGTGATTTGTGAAGTACGGGAGTAGCAAGGCCTCGAGTGTCTTCGCTACCGGGGAAAGGAGTGTAACCGGACGATACGAATCTCCTTTGTTTGCAGGTTTCCCCGGTTTGAGCAGTGGGACCACTCTCCCCACCTTCCAGATGTCTGGGATGATGAGAGTGGCCATTGACAAATTGAGGACCTCCGTTAGGTACGCTACCCCCGCAGGACCCAAATTTTTCAGCATCAGCATGCATATACCGTCAGGACCCATGGCTTTGGAGGCTTTCGCCTTCCCGATGGCCACCTGAACTTCACCGCAAGTGAAAGCAAGGGGGGCACAATTTGTTGGCAGTTTGTGCAGCCTTCTGGTCACTCGACGCTTGGCTTTGTCCACCGGAGGATGCAGTATGAACTGCCGGCTAAAATAGCTCGCGCATCGCTCCGGGTCCGACGAAGCATGGTCGCCGAAGGAAATTTCGACTCTGTCGTCGTGCTTCGTCGGATTAGACAATGACCTCACGGTTGACCAAAGCTTGCTCACACCAGAGGTGAAGTTGCAAGTCTTCAGATGCTCCTCCCACTTCTTCCGCTTATGTACGTTTACAAGTTGCCGAATCTCCGCGTTGAGATCCCTGATACGGGGATCTCCGGGATCGGCCTGACGAAGGCTATCACGCTCATTTGCTAAAACAGCCGCTTCGGCAGGGAAGTTTGGACGTGGGTCCGATATGCACACTGCCGGTATGAAGCGGGCTGCAGCAGCAGTGATAGCCCTGCGGAACTTACGTTCACCGAGATGGACGTCGGTTGGTGTGGGGAGCGATGTGAAGGTGTTTTCAGTAAACTCCGCGTAACCTTTCCAGTCAGCTTTAGAAAAGTTGACATAGGTCCGGTGTTTGGCGGAGGCAAAGTCGGTTGGTTTGTCAATCGAGATGACTATGGGTAGATGGTCTGATGCTAGAGTCAGCATAGGTCGCCACGTTATGCTGTTTATCAGACCAGCGCTGACTATTGTGATGTCTGGCGAGCTACTGCAGTTGTCGTTCATTGTGCAGAATGTCGAATCGTCTATCTGCTCAGCCAAGTCTGTTCCCCTACGATCGTTTGACAGGCTTGAGTGCCAAAGATCGTGGTGCGCATTAAAGTCACCTACTACCATACGGTTTTCACCTCTGAGGAGCGCACCTATATCAGGGTGATATCCTGCCGGGCAGCAGGTGACAGGGGGTATGTATATATTAAATATTTCGAGCTCGACATCGCCTGACATTCTAGGGTGGTATCCCTGCGGTCGATGTCTGCTTCGATAAGACGATACTGCACGGTGTGGTGCGTGATGAACGCTAAGCCACCACCATTATCTCGCTCGCGATCTCGACGGTGCACGTTGTACCCGGCACAATTCAACAAAGTTGAATTGCTGTGCAACTTCGTCTCTTGGACCGCAGCTATTAATATACCATGCCGACACATAAAGGCGGTTATCTCCTCAATCTTGCTCTGTAGCCCGTTACAGTTGAATTGGAGGAGCTTCATGTGGTTCGGGAGACGTGTTGTGATGTGGGGTGTGAGTGAGGTGTATGTTCTTGCCGCCGTTGGCTGTGTGCGCTGCTGGGGTGATTGCCTCCCTGTGGTGGTAGTGGGGGGCGTCGCAATTGATGTCAGCGACCGAGCAGCGCAACACGGGCCCTCGAAGTTCCCCGTCCAATCTCGCGTGGTGCGCAGACCTGAACATGCCCTAAAGTGGCACCAGCCAAGGCAGGTGTTGCACTTGACTGATGTCACATTACGGAATATTCTGGTCTGACATACCGTGCAGATTGTAGGGGGAACCAATAGTTGTTGGCGACGGCGTGTGGGTGGTGGTGCGGTTGTGTGTGTTATGTGGTCTGTGGTGGCTGTGGTATGTTGTTGTGTTGTGGCGACTGTGTGTGGTTGCTGTGTGAGTGTGTGGGGCTGCACGGGCGGACTATGGGTTGCCGTGGAGGCTGCTCTATTTGAGCAACAGGGGGCCACGTACGACGTGGTCCACTGTCTGTGTGTCCGTAGTCCCGAGCAGACCCTGAGGTGACTCCACCCCTCGCAGGCATTACACTTGACTGAGGTGGAGTTGTGGTGTAAACGTCTTCGGCATACACAGCAGGTGTATATTTCTGGCCCAGGTTTTGACTCGATGCCAGCCCTGAGTAGGAGAATGCGTAGTGAATGTTGCCCTATGGACGGACAACTTCTGAGATACTTCGCCGACCTAAACGGGGTTAAATCGCCGAAACAACAGCCCTTGGTCGGGTGAAACCCGAGTCATTCCGGTACGTAGAACCGGCTGTCGTGGGAATGTCTGGATGAGGTTAGTTTGCTTTTGTTTTATTTCTTCGAAGTAATTGTTTTTTTAACTTTATTGCTAATCTGTATGAACAATCAATTTATTTTGTGAATAATCAGTGCTTTAGCTAGAGCCGTAGTCATTGAACTGCTTTGTCATTCATGCTGTTTATTATTCAATAATATTTAACAATAAAATCGCACAAAATCAAGTTTACCCTTCTTTTTTATGCATGCTAAGCAAAACCATACTTTTGTGGTTTTCTTACTTTCTTTTTCAACCCATTTGGAATGAACAAAAAACAAGCAAGAGCTACATAACATCCACTCTAGTAACACGTTAGTATTGACTCGACCGCAAGTACGACAAGTTTTGATATCGTTCTGCTTCTTTTCTGATATTGCCTGTTCAAATGCAAAAAAGGCTTCTTCACGCAGTATTTTGATAATAACTCGACATTAACGTTTGGAAAAGTCTCTTAAAATGTAAATTTCCAGGTTCAAGTCGGTAGTTTTAAAAAGATACTCTTCCAAGTTTTTGTCAATCAACCAACTTATCATTTCTTGTGTTTATTGCAGTTGAGTCCTTTCGAAAAATGGAACCGGCAGTTTCTTTTTCTTGAATTGCACTGGAGTAATGAAACCTAAACTGGGGGTTCCTCTAATTTTTATTCGAATCGGGGAATTAATGCTGCCAAGTGCAGCCCTTTGATATACTACAACAGTCCACTTAATATTTGTGTGAAAAGGTGTGGAAGTAGAAGCTGCAAGCTTTTCTGGCAGTATGGCAGTAAAAAACAGGGACGGAAAATAATCATTATTTGTTGAATTTTAACAAAAAAATCAACAAGTTGTAATCGTCGTAAAACAGTTTTACCTATACTGACGTATTTCTGTTCGTACCTCCTACTGTAATTTTCGATGATCTTTTTTTCGAATTTAAACAAAAAGGTTAAAGATAATAATTAATATTCGAAGGTTATTTTTTCGCTCAAAGGTAATTATTATTGCTCGATTTTTATTTTTCGATCAAAAATAATAATTATTTTAAGATTTTTATTTTTCGATCAAAAATAATAATTATTTTAAGATTTTTATTTTTCGATCAAAAATAATAATTATTTTAAGATTTTTATTTTTTCGCTCAGAGATAATTAATATTGAGTTTAATTTTTTAATTGAGGAAAATTATTATTCAAAAAACTCAAAAGCTATACCAGGATTATTTCCAACGTATTCTTTTCACAGGTAGCGACATCTTAGTAAAAGGAATAAGTCCGAAATTTTGTCAACATTTCAGTTGGTTTCGCCTGTATGACCTTTTAAATTGTATAAATAACCATTATTTTTAAATGGAAATATAAAACTTAATAATGGGGGATGTCACAGAATCCATCGTAGTCCGATTTTTCGTGAAATTACGAAAATGCGATCACTAAATCCAAATTGCTACGAATGTGTGTATTCAAAGTATACGCTACTTTCGTAGCTATTTGAATTTCATGATAGCATTTTCGTATATTTTACGAAAAATCTGACTACGTTGGATTCTGTAATAGCCCTCAATAATTTTTATCTCGGTGTGAAGAAATAGATATCCTAAAAAAATCATGTGATTGAAGAAATTAAAAACCAAATAGTTATTTCCGTTGAGCGAAAAAATAAAACTTAATAATAGTAATAAATAATGATTAAACGCTGATTTCAATTATTTTACTCATGTTGACTACCGTCCCTGGTAAAAACTTAAGTTCCAAGAAAAACTTGCATTTTCTAGAAGTTATAATACATACACACATAAAAGATCAACTAATTAACGAATAGATATTTGAATGAATGCCAGTAACTTAGGCATGTAAATACATCTATTGTGAGAAAATCAAATACTACGCATGGTGAATACACTGCCGTGACCTATGAGAAATCGGGTCCACACTAATTTCTGTCATAGATCTACTGTTAAAAAATTGTTATTCGCACGCTTCGAAAATCACTGTGAATCCACGGTAATTTTTTTCCGGGGATTCGCGGTAAATACACTTTCTCAGAAATTACCGTGGATCTACGGAAATTTCTACCGTGGATCTACGGTAATTTTTACCGTAAGAGTTACCGTGGCTCGTGTAAGTAGACACTCCCAACTTTTATATTGATGGTAATGAATGCTATTTACTTTTATTCACGTTATCAGGTTCTAGAATACCATCTTCAGTAAACAAGTTTTTTAAGTCTGTAAAGGTCAATGCGCGTTCACCCATCTCCTTTTCGGTTTCCTGAATACTTTCTTGGACCGCACGGCGTTTTAGCAAACGTTTCATTTGAAATGAACTAAATTCATGGCTACACGATGGTAGCTTATGTAGACGGCCCCACGATGATTGTTTTCGCGTTTCTTTAATATCTAACAATATTTCATGGCGGATTTCTGCCGGCAGACTTTTAAAATGTTCGCTGAGCACATCAATTGCTTGCAAATTCGCATTGTATTCCCTCCAAGGATTCGATTCGTCGAAAGAGAAATCTTTCGTGGATGTAGATGGTTCTAATAAAGTGTTCATATTATTTGTGTCTACCACTGGTTCCTCTTCATCTGGTTGTTTTGGTAATTTGAACATGCCATCTTTATCTTTTTCTACCTTATTTGCAACGCTAACCCTTTTGCTAGGTGACTGAATTAAAAGTTCAGCATTTGCACCTAATGCTTGGTGCACTACCTTTTCCTTTGCGAGGGATTGTAGCAAAAGAGCTTGTATTCGATCCGCTTCACTATTCAGTTTGCTGCGTTGTTGCTGCCTTCTAGCCTTAAATTTACAAAATTGCATTTATGCATAATCTAAGATATTTTCAGGTTCAGTTACTATAGTATCCTGTTTAAGCTGTGGTACACATCCATCGAAAACAAAAACAGGTCGCACCCTATGATAAAGTAGTTTACACAGACGATGAAACAGACCAAGTAAATGAGCATGTGGGAGCGAGGATCCATGGTTGTCTTGAAATCCCTTGACAAGCTGATGGAGCCAAATAGATATGTCTGAAAAGAAGTTATTCAGGCATGTTCTGCAATGTACTGCCCTGTGAATTTCTACTCCGGCCAATTCGATTAAAAGCGCATTTGACTGAAATTCACTCGGAAGTGAATTGCAAAACATGTCCGATGATACAATTTTATATCTTGTGAATACTATTAACATACCCACAGCTAAAATTTTGCCTTCTAAAGTCTCTACAGGAACAGGATTACCACAAGGTTCAACCAGTTTCCACAGACCTGTGACTCCCATTTTTTTTACAATTATTTTCCTATAAAGAATCTTCTAGAGTTTGAAAACTATCGAAGGCACTATCGATAGTATCGATGGTTTTTACTATCGAAACAATTGATGGTTTTGAAAGTACTATCGATAGTTTTCACTCATAAGACTGCTTTTACACAGTTCAAGTATTGAACTCAATTCCGCTCGCTTGGTAGAGAGGGTGTGAGAAGAAAAGGGACGAGTACACATGCGTCTGTACCGTCAAGTCGTTTCAAATTTCGGGTGGGCTTTAGTAGTCAGCCGCACCTTGTGTTTTAAGAAAACCAGGTGGAATTAACAAATGAAACTTGGTCAGGATGTTAAGGGAGGTATCCTCTAAAACATGTATAACTAAAAAATATAAATAATATCATTGTTTATAAGTTATTTGTTGTTAAAATTTCTTAAGTCGTTCCACTTGGTTTCCTTAACAAAAAGGCATTTGTGCATACTTTTATATATATAAATGCACATAACACTGTACTTAATACTTTACACACTTTTCTTTTAGTTTATCTTGTATATACTAAATCACTTTAATTAAACTTTTACCGACTTGTAAATTACATTGAATTTCACGCATATTTACAATAACACATGGTTGCAAACTGACACATAACATGTGTTGCCATATTGTACAAAACAATACATACAAAGAAGGCAATGATTAAAAAGGAATACAGGGGAAATCAATACAAAAGAAAATGTTCAGCTCCTTTTCTTCGCAAAACAGAAAGGAGAATTCTATTGCCTTAGGGTTATAATCCCTAAGTGCGGCCGAAGGCCGCCTACGCAGAAAGGTGTTCTCTGCAAAAGGTGTTCAGCTCCTCTTCTTCGCAAAACAGAAAGGAGAATTCTACTGCCTGAGGGTTATAATCCCTAAGTGCGGCCGAAGGCCGCCTACGCAGAAAGGTGTTCTCTGCAAAAGGTGTTCAGCTCCTTTTCTTCGCAAAACAGAAAGGAGAATTCTACTGCCTGAGGGTTATAATCCCTAAGTGCGGCCGAAGGCCGCCTACGCAGAAAGGTGTTCTCTGCAAAATGTGTTCAGCCCCCCCTTCTTCGGCAACACAGAAATAATAATTCTACTAAGTAAAAATTCCGAATTAAAAATCCGTTTTTATTATTCAAAATTCCAGTCTGGTGGCACTAAGTTGTCTGTTATTTTGCTATCTTATTCATCGTTTATATGAAAACTTTAACAATAAATTATATAAGAACTATAGGGTTGCTAGAAAAAAAAGGGGGTAGTTTTGAAATGAGGGGGTCCTATTCTACCCCCCCTCGTCCCCCCCTTTTTCTAGAATTTGCCGTCCGTCTACTAAAATTTTCCCCAACTTTCTTGCTTTGCTTTTGGCATTTTCGTTGCTTCCCATTTAAAGAACCAAAAACTTGAATTCAACAGAATTGAAACGTGTAAAAGCAAATAGAAAACACAAAAGACAATGAGCAAGAATTGCTTTCAAGTACTTGAATCATGTAAATCGGGTGTAAGGTGTGTATATCCAACAAACATTTAGGTTTAAGGTACGCCAGCACTAGGCGACGCGACACGACACTACACCGCGCGGCAAAATATTCTTTGCATGTATTCTTATGGAGCATACCGCACTACGCTGCAGTGGAGCTACGCGACGCGACGCTGCGCGGCAAAGTTGACCAACTAGGCAAAAATTTTGCGCCGCGTGGTGTCGCGCAGTTCCGGTGCCGCATAGTGCGGTTTACCTAGCGGAACGACATAACATTTCGTACTATATATTTAACTTGAAGTAATTGGATTTCCAATTGTGAGTGAATATTCAGATGCATTTCATTCAAGAAACATAATATTTGAGAAGAATTCGCCAAGGAAAATAAAAATAAAAGGCATTATCATTACATCAGCGTCACTAGCATCCATCTTGTTTGAAGCTTTTGACACAAATAAATTATAAAATTTGCAGCGAAGTGTCGCGCCGCTTCAGTTTCAGTGCGATATACCAAAAAGAGTCGCGGCGTATCGCGTAGTGCCGCTGCAGTGTCGTGTCGCTTAGTGCGGTCTTACCTTTATGGGCTGTTTTTGCTTACGCGTAAAAGCACATTTAGCGCATTTAGCTCTAAATGCTACTCTAAGGGCCGGTTACTCAATGTCTGGTTAACACTAATGTCCGGTAAAACATCGTTATCGACGTTACAGACTCCATGTTATATGCATGGAGCCGAACACGTCGATAATGATGTTTAAACGGAGATTAGTGTTAACCAGACATTGAGTAACCGGCCCTAAATGTACATTTATCCATACAAAATTCGTCACCTAAATGCAACTAAATGCAACTCCATTTTTGCATTAAGAATCTAAATGCTAAAAGCAACCATGTGACCTTCCAACATTTCCACGATTCGAACATGGATTAATGAGAAAAAGTAGCAACATTGCATTTTCGAGTATACAGTGGCTTGCTGCGTTTCAGTGATCGCCGATCGACATTTCATTTATTATTTTACATTATTTGGATAAAGAAAAGTTAAGAAAATTCAATATCGATGTGATGCTGATAGAAATCCGGATCAATTTGTGATCAATTCTGTTTGTTTTGTTTCCTAATTAAGTGAGGAAATATTAATTGACAGCACCGACAAATGAATAAATACATAAACAAATGGTCGGTCATGGTTAAAACAATTCAAATTTTTGTATTGAAGTTTTGGTTTAAAATTTATTTTTTCCTTTTCAGTAGGGTTTTTGCACATTATCTTTTGCGTGAGAATTGATCGTAATAGATACGGATCTGAATAAGCGACTGGAACACGGCTGTTTGTCAAAAGCATACGATTTCGAACTCGCGTAAATGTACATTTGCTAAATGCGATAGCATGAACGCTCTTCGAAAACATATGTTCGAAAGTGCTAAATGTTGCATTTTAAATGCAGCAAAAACGCAGCATTAAGCTCAACTTGAAGTTGGGTTGAGAACTAAGGCTTTCTGCACATTGGTCGTCCAATCAGAGTTGCTTTATCGTCACAATCATGATGCAACGATTGCATGACGACTACACTTTCGCACACTCGGTCGTGATATTTCAGTTCATTTGGCGTCTAAAAATTGTTTTGGAGCAGGTATTTTCTGTTTTTCAGTCAAGAAAAGAAATGAGTGGATCGAACACGCTTTCAAACAGAGTTCATCCCAGTGCAATACATGTTAATACATGTGTCAATTCTTAAAAATAATAAACATGGAAAAATAATAATTAAATACTCAAACAGCCTTGTAAAAAGGAAATTAGCCATTAATTTTATAACAAAGCCTAGCCTAAATGTAATTTCAAGAACTAATCAAACGTTTTACTACATACAGCGTTGCACGAAACAACCGTGTGGCCAAATCCCGTGTTTATATGCACTCTTAACACGGTTCAACAACTCTTAAGGCCGATTCACATACAACTTTCTTCGCTTTGCTTGATAGATCTTTGCTTTGACATATAAGATCGATGTAGGCATATGCATGAGTATGCTCACATAAAAAACGGTTGAAGCAAAGCAAAGCAGAACGAAGCAAAATCTTGGGCAACTCTCAACTTTTGCCCGCTTTGGCAATCAGCTGTCTACATTTATCTTTTCTTGTGCACTTGCATTTGCATTTAATGACAAAAATAGAGTAAATAGGAACTTTTATTGCTATGATTAATACATATTATTATATTGCTATCTATTTTACAGATAAAAAATATGGAGGAAAAGGAGAACGCAAAAGCTGTCAAAGGGTTTATTGGAGCATACCTTCTGCGTTTCGCGCTTTGTTGTCAAAGTTTGAACTGTCAAGCAAAGCGAGGAAAGTTGTATGTGAATGGCCCTTTAACTCGCATTCAAAATGGCGCGTATTCATAGTCCAGCAACTAAGTCGAAACTAACAAAGTTGCAACTTAAATTTAAGTATCAACTTAAAATTTACCTCTATTCATAGTCGCATTTCAGATTTCTACTAAGGGCCGGTTGTTCAATGTCTGGTTATCACTACCACTACACTATCGACGATTTCGACATCATGCATGTAACATGTGATCGATAAAGCAGTAGTTGTGCTTAACCGGAGCTTCTACCTCCGATTTGTGCTAATCAGACATTGAACAACCGGCCCTAAGTAGTTTCGACTTAGTTTACGATATAGCAAAACGAGCGTGAAAATGTATCGATTTTTCTTTACGATATTTTGGAAAAATTACATTTTTATTAAATAATGTCAAGTTTGATCATCCGTTTATGTAATTTTTATTTTCATTGCATGATTATGCAAAAGAATAAGATATCATTTTCTTGTTAATTGTGTGAAGTAGCCAGAACAACCGCAGTGATGTGAAGTCGATGTATATCGAAAGCATGCTGTGAAACATACAAATAGTAGATATCTAAATGCTATGCACAAATTTACTTTAAAAGAACTAGCGTGAAACTGACTTATTATTTGAGAATTTATCTAAATTATTCCAATTATAAAATTGTGATGTAGCTTTATTCGAATTGTAATACGCATTTAATTTCATCTTCCGATTAAAATGGATCGATCTTTGTAAATTTTAATTGGAGATTATTCAATATTATCAAAATCACCCTCTACCAACTTAATTTTTTACATATTTCTTCTTTTCCCTTAATTTGATAAAATACTTCTTCCTAGTTACGACCTAGTTGCAGCTTCAGCCGAAACTAAATTTTAAGTTGGTACTGTGCCAGAAAAGTCGAAACTAAGCTTTAGTCGAATAGCTTTAGTTGTGATTTAGAATAGTTTCGACTTAGTTGAGTACTAAATATGACTATGAATATGCGCCAATGTGATTTATGGTGGCACGGTTAAGGCTATCTGCACACTTGTCGTCCAATCATAGTTGCGTTATCGTCTCGCCCTGAAATTTTGAGCCGAGCACATGCATTTCAAAGGAGATTGGCACACTTGTCGTTATCGGCTAGTTATCGGCAAATTGTAGAAGATGCAGAAACGGATAAGTACGACACTGTCGTTTGCTTATCGTTGTGCACGCATTGTTTGTTTACATTTTATGGGAAAAAATTAGTGAAAAAGTTAATATTTCCATTAAAATTGCAAAAAAAAAAAAGCTTTTTTTTCATAAAAGCTGTGGAAATTATTAAAAAGTGCATAATTGCATTACAATTCAATAAATGTGAGTGTTTTAACTAAAAAATATGACGAAATTGTAAAAAGCCTGTGTTTGCATGCTCAAACCAGGAGAAGAAAAGAAGAGATATTACTGAAAAATGATGTCTAGAATTGTTGCAGCACAGTCTATATTTTAAAAATTGCAGGTTTTTGTCAATACTTCACGAAAATATCAACCAGAAAAACAAAAAATACCTGCTCCAAGTGAATTTTTAGACGCCAAATGAATTGAAATATCACGACCGAGTGTGCGAAAGTGTAGGCGTCATGTAACCGTTGCATTATGATTGTGACGATGAAGCAACTATGATTGGACGACCAATGTGCAGAAAGCCTAAATGTTTCAGTTCGATTCAAGAATGTGTGTACATGTGTGTGTCCAAATAACATGGTTTGACTCATGATTCAATAATACAAGGTTCGATAAACTGACAGTTGTCTCTCTCGCACCGCTCCGTTAGCAGTGGCACCGTGTTGCTTCTTTGCAAATTTACATGGAAACAGTGTAGCTTTGTGTGAAATAAAAGTATAAGCTTTTGTGCAATATGTTTATTTGTATATGCATATGAAGCATATTTAACTGATGAAAACATAAGCATTGGATGTTTACATAAATCTCATAGTAGTCTTATTTTAATTTTGAGTCTTTTGCAGTTTTTATACACCTAAATAGCACATTAATTACGTAATTCACGTAGATATATCAATATTACGTTCAACATTTCGTTTAAAATGCCAGATTTCCTGCAAATACATTAGAATGTACAAAAGGAATTTCACTACTAAGGCTGTGTGCGAGTAGACCTAAATTTTAGTACCTAAACTAATATTCCACTGGAAGTTTCCAGCACTGCTACAATTTAGGAAAAGAGCTGCTAAAACCGTGCGAGTTCATTTCACAACCTAAATT
The DNA here is from genome assembly GCF_013731165.1 of Rhagoletis pomonella. Lineage (NCBI taxonomy): Eukaryota > Metazoa > Arthropoda > Insecta > Diptera > Tephritidae > Rhagoletis > Rhagoletis pomonella. The sequence goes on along the minus strand of NW_023458557.1, from coordinate 23,713,315 downwards.
GTTAGTTTTGGAATTTGAATTTGTTTGCTTTTAATAAATATATCTATAAAATTAATAATTTTGTGGTAGCTTTGGGACTATTTAACAATATAATAAATTTGCAACAGAAGAGGAGAATGCTCCATCCATCGAATTACACATATACTTATCTGAATGCAAAAATCAAATAAATTTATACTTTCATCTTTCTGAATATTTTCTTTTTTGTGCCATAGCAATGATAAAAATTATTTTAAACATCAAAAAATCGTTGTTCACTTAATCGCTCGCTCAAATATATTTGACTGTTCAATTTAGGTTGAAAAGTATGCTCGCAGAAAATCTAAATTGTTCCTATTCACTGCGTTACCGACACTTTCCAGTGATTTAGGATTTTTCTCTATTTAGGTATCAATTTAGACGTACTCGCACACAGCCTAATTGCCTACTTTGCGTACTTTTCTACTACCATTTTCGCACCAAGAGATTTCATTCTTCCCATTTCTCCGTCCTTCGTTAATGCAATCTTTTGTAAGGGAGTGTCAAACCGCAGCTGTCAATAATTATCTAACCTTGTATTATTGAATCATGGGTTTGACTTAGAACGAATTGAAACATCGTATAAACCACGTATATGATTGGAGGACAAGTGTAATTGTAATTGTAATTTATTTCAGTCATATGAAACAGACGTTCCTTACAGACTAGATACAGAAATTAGGTACTTAAACGGTACGTGTATAACATAAAGCACTCTACAGTTTCGAGATCACAGTGAAAATAAATAAACTTTTTGGTAGCGAAAAACCAAGTTCGACCGAATTTGAGATTGTGTTGAATTCATTTAAAGCTCTTGAAAGGGGGCATTTCTGGCATAGGTACTCGTTTTTACAATTTCCTTGGTAAAAAGGCATAGGATTGCGAAGAATCCTTTGAGGAACATTGAAGTTGACCTGCACTAGGAGGGTGGGGCAATCGATCACACCATTTATTAAATTAAAAGCAAAAGTTAGAGATAACAAAGATCTTCTGGCTCCCAGGGATTTAAGGTCTATGCAGAGCAAACGGGAATTATACGTTGGAATAGGCTCGGTAAATTTTAGATTTCTTAGAGCAAATTTAAGAAAAACCTTTTGAACCATTTCAATGCATGGTATGGCCTCCAAATAAAATAAGCATATTCTTATATAGAACGAACAAACGATGTGAATAACGACTCAAGTGTATAGGGGTCAGAGAACATTGAACTCTGACGCCTGACAAAAGCAAGATCAGCGTAAGATTTAGAAATATGTGGCTGATATGACTATTAAAATAGAAATTAGAGCTGAAAATAACACCAAGGTCTTTGATTTCTTGAACTTTTTGAAGTTGATTTTGGGAGATAGCATAAGACGTCGAAACAATACTGCGACTTTTGGAAAAAGTAACTTGAAAGCATTTTTTTATATTTAGAGAAAGGCGAGAGCTGAGACACCAACTGTGTAAATTATTGATCTCGGACTGAAGTCTACGCGCATTATACGAATTTTTAATCACTGCAAAAATTTTCAAATCGTCAGTGTACAGTAAAAATTTCGCAAATGAAAAACAAGAACTCACATCATTTATAAATAATACAAAGAGTAAAGGACATAAAATGCTTCCTTGAGGAACCCACGAGGAGGCAATGAAAAAATCCGAAGAACAACCATTAACAGAGACCACGCAGCGCCTATTCGACAAATACGAATTGAGCCATTGCAAAAATATGGAGTGGAAACCAAAAGGGGCTAGTTTACTGTCCAACAACCTATGTAAAACTCTATCAAATGCTTTAGCAAGGTCAGTGTAAATGCAGACGACTTGGAAACCGTCCGAGAGAGCTGCAATACAATACTCACTAAAGACGCCGAGATTAGTAACCGTAGATCGGTTGGGGACGAAACCATGTTGATTGGATGAGACTAGACTTTTTGCTGCGAAATACACTTTCTCCTTGACGATGGCTTCAAAAAGTTTAGAAATTGTTGAAAGTTTCAAAATGGGTCTGTAATTACAGACATCACTTTTGTTACCACTTTTAAGAATAATGGAAGTCAATTTCCATTCATCAAAAAAATACCAGAGGCTAGAGACCTATTGAAAATAATTTTTAAAGTAAAAATCAAAGCAGGGCACTTCTTTATAAAGTTTGAAGAGAGCCCATCAATATCAACTTTTGCCGACGCTGACAGATTTAAAATGCCATTAGCAATATCGTCTGACTAAAGTCTAACAGGCCAACCTAATATTACCGTTTCAGTTTTTCACATTTGAGTAACCGAAATAAATTTGCGTGTGTGATTTTTCAGAGTTTCATTTCTGTGAAATTTCAGAAGTTGAGCTAAATTTGAGTATAAATGCAGAATAGCTTCGATTCTCAAATTAAAATAAAATAAGTTAAGGTCTCGTTAAAGTTACTAAAAGCCATTTAGTGAAAGGAGTTATTCAAACTCGAATGAAAATTACTAACAATTTGTACTAATTTACTTCGTTTTTAAAAAAGCTTGTCGGCGAATTCAGCGTACATGCATAATTGGTTAGGTATGTATGTATACGTATGTATGCAGATATTTAAATGTCGGTTTGCTATTCGCGCGACAAGCTTTTTTAAAAACGAAGTAAATTAGTACAAATTGTTAGTAATTTCCATTCGAGTTTGAATAACTCCTTTCACTAAATGGCTTTTAGTAACTTTAACGAGACCTTAACTTATTTTATTTTATTGATTTTAGTGCAGTTTTGACAAAATTTTCTTGCTAAAAAATCTTTTGTTACACTGATTTATTTTATTCCTTTGATTGTACATGTTAAATAAAAGCTTGTTTTTAAAAAATATTTTTTTTTTACATTATTTTATTTTATAATTTTTAGTCCATTTATAAAAGCGTTGTATATTAAAAAGTGTTATTTCATTTTATGTACAAAATTTTGCAATAGATATTAAAATAATTCAACTTGCAATGAAAGAGAACAGAAGACTTGGCAAGCAAAATGTCGTTTGCTTACGGTTTGTATAAACATACATATGTACATATAGCAGCAGTTAATTTTATTTAAAGAAATGGCGTGTCGTCCATTTCCGTTGTAGCATGGCATATATTTAGGCGCAATATTTAACTTCTTCTGTCGGGGCGACATCTGGAGTCTTCTAATTCTTTCAGCGAGGTTCATATCTAGACTAGGTTGATATCAGAATTATCGCCGCCAGCTTTAACAATTTTATAGTGGTTTTACGTTCTTTGGCAAATTACGCTCTGTTAGCCATAAATCTTACTATTTTTTGACCGCCTTTGAATCAAGACCCCTGGACCATATGGGGAATTCATTTATATTTTAAATTGCATTGTCATCGTGATTGGAACTATGCTGAAAATTTCAAGTCTCTAACTTGTCGGGAAGTCAGTTTAAAATCGATTGGAATTTCCGCGATTTGCGCGGGATGACCAAGTTAAATAAAAGCTTATAATAAAAAAAAAGCATATGGGGATCGATAGAGATCATTAAGGTGAGTATAACGGTGTATTTCTTTTCTTGCGGAAACAACAACTACAAAAGTTATTAAGGGTCAAAGTTCAAATTAAACAATTTTTAAATAAAAATTTCTTAAAAACGAATGTATGGATTCGTGTATGGATGGATGTAAAAGTTTTGGTCTCAATCGATAGGAAATTTAGTTCCCTTTAATTTTATATACATACTTTATATGTATTTGCCTTGTTTAGTTTTCACAAAAATCGAATTAATGTACGCAGAAAGGAATTCCGCTTCTCTTCTGCGGCAACACAGAAAGGAAAATTCTACTTAGGGAGGTTATATTTATATCGGATTAAACGAAATCAAATTTCCTATCAAATGAGATCCAAATTTTCAAAATCCATGCAATCGTTTTCAAAAAATTTTGATTTAAAGAGCTGCTTAATTTGAAATTTGACCCTTAATAACTTCTGTAGTTGTTTCCGAAAAAAAAAAATATACCGTTATGTTCAGCTCAATCATCTCTATCGACCCCAATATTTATTTTTTTTTAATTTGAGAATCGGAGCTATTCTGCATTTGTTCCAAAATTTTAATTCATAGTCGCGCCAAAATGTCAAATGATGTGCATGAATATTAGGTTGGCCTGTTAGGGAGCCAAAATTAGTAGAACTCACACTAGCAAAAAAACTAGAATCCACAGTAAGGACACGGTCAGTATTTATTGACGTGATCCAAGTACCGCGATATTTACTGACGGTGTAGCATGTAGTATTGATGGATCGTGATCCATATCGTAAATTTTTTAGAAATTTTGAAATCTGGATCGCGGATCGCGATATTGTCAATAAATATTGAGCGTGTATCACTTTCAAAACGCGATCCATACATTTCGTCAGTACATCTTGTACTCTCATAATGCGAACATCGAAAACGTATTCGCTATGCTTTCGTTCTCGTTGCTTAAAACCTTTCAAAACAAATTGAAAAAATTATAATCCACATCAATCAATCAATCAATTTTAAAATAATGTGGAATGCATTATCTGCAAATTATTCATACAAAATAAAAATATTTTCATGCATCATAATAAGAGTTCAGCACAAAAATTATGCAAGTACTGACGCGATAAATATTGAGCATGTAGCATTCGTGCGCGATCAACCAATCCATCAATATGGATCGGGATCCAAATATTGTGATAATTACTGACCGTGTGACAGGGCCCTAAGGTTATCGTCTACTAAATTAGAACTAAAAAATGCAACAAATAGATTAGAAACTTCAGCTGGGGTGGAGGCACATTTGTCTTCAAAAAATACAGCGGAAGGAATACTAGAGGTGTTCTTTTTTGACTTAATAAAAAACCAGAACGACTTCGGATCTGCTTTGATATTGGATTCAATGCCTAAGATATAATTTCTATAAAGGAATTTATTCAAGCAGTTAAACTTTTTACGATGCATCTGATATTTTTCAAAGAATAACTGACTTCTAGAGGCCTTTAACTTATTATAAAATTTGTTTCTAAGATTCTTCAATATTTTAAAGTCACGATTATACCACGGTAATTTATACGGTCTTTTTGTAATTATTGGAATGAATTTAGCACAAAAATCAGAAATTACAGTTTTGAAAGTAGCAAAGCATTTAGTAACATCGGGGTAAGAGAGCAAGTTATCCCAATTTAATGCAGCGTTTTTGCTGCATTTAAAATGCAACATTTAGCACTTTCGAACATATGTTTTCGAATAGCGTTCATGCTATCGCATTTAGCAAATGTACATTTACGCGAGTTCGAAATCGTATGCTTTTGACAAACAGCCGTGTTCCAGTCGCTTATTCAGATCCGTATCTATTACGATCAAATCTCACGCAGAAGATAATGTGCAAACACCCTTTTGAAAAGGAAAAAATAAATTTTAAACCACAAATTCAATACAAAAGCTTTAATTGTTTTAACCATAACCGAATATTTGTTTGTGTATATATTCATTCGTTGGTGCTGTCAATTAAAATTTCCTCACTTAATTAGGAAACAAAACAAACAGAGTTGATCACAAATTGATTCAGATTTCTATCAGCATCACATCAATGTTGAATTTGCTTAATTTTTTTTATCCAAATAATGTAAAATAATATATGAAATTTCGATCGGCGATCACTGAAACGCAGCTAGCCTCTGTATACGCGAAAAAGCAATGTTGAAACTTTTTCTCATTAAACATTGTTCGAATCGTGGAAATTTTGGAAGATCGCCGGGTTGCTTTTAGTATTTAGATTCTTAATGCAAAAATGTAATTGCATTTAGTTGCATTTAGGTGACGAAGTTTGTATGGATAAATGTACATTTAGAGTAGCATTTAGAGCTAAATGCGCTAAAAGTGCTTTTACGCGTAAGCAAAAACAGCCCATAAATCACCCAGTAAGCTATCCAACTTGGGATAATCGCAGGCTGCATAATTAAACATTGGTTTGTCATCAGCAATGAAAGACGGGAATACATAAAATTCAAATTTAAGTAACAGAGGATACATGTTCCACATCAGATGGTGTGATCGGATTGTGGCAAACTTCAATGTTACACGTAACTAGCGATTCAGTAATTCAGTCTCATCTCATGTCACTAAATTTGAGATTAGCAATTACCCTGCAAAAATCGTTGGACCATGTAGTCTATTTGTGGTAAATTGGAGTACTTACAAAAGTGTCCCTCTGTCATGCTGTAGCGGACCAACACGTGTCTCTGCGCCAGCTTATCGTTTGTTATCCGATCACTGCTCGTGTTTTAACGACACGTGATTGAAGTTGAGCATTTGAAAGCACATTTGCAAGTCTGGCTGTAGCTGAACGTGTAGAGATGCTCGCTGTTAGTTCTTAGCTCCCAGCATGTTCGGGTTCGAATGCCGTCAGAGCCAACATGTAAAATTTAATTTTTGTCTTGGTTTTTATTAATTTCGAAAAAGCATTTGAGAAGTGAAGAACAAAAGCGTGTACAAACGAAAAAATATAACAACAATGCCATTGTTAACATGTTGGAGTAGTTTTGTGCTACTCTGATGTAATGCAGGGATGGAGTATATGGTCCTGCCCTAGGACATCACCATGTTAATTGGACCATATTTTTTATAAGAAGTGTGGTTAATTTTGGAGTACTCCTTGGTCCTTAGGGAGTACTCTTTACACGCATGCATGGGGTAGTCGCGATTTTTGCAGGGTAGTGACTATTTTTGTGACTTGAGACGATTTGGGTATTCAGAAGGAGAGAGTCACAAAAAGTTCACCAAAAATGGGTGGTGAAAGCAAACACAGACAATCAGATAGTGTTTATGTATGCCTTTTGCCCGCGCCACTCAAAGAGTCGCAACGGCCGAGTGGTCAAAGCATTAGGCTGGCAGCCGAGAGGGTCAGGGTTCAAGTCCTCCTCGGCCGTAGAGGATTTTTTATTTTTTTTTTTACTTAGTATTTTTTTATTAGTTTTATTTTTTTAACAATCTTTAGATTTTAATGTTTAAACAAAAAAATTAAATATTTTTCAATACATTTGTATGACATTAAAGCATTTTGGTTTATTTCCTAATGAAATTCTTGTTGAACAAATTTCCTCGCTTCATTTTCGCGCTGTTTTTAATAAAATGGAAAGAAATAAGCTTTTCCTCCATACATCTATTTTTGTGACCTGCTCTTAGCCTGCTGACAAATTAGTGACTTATGTTTGAGACTAGAGACGTGAGACAGCGTACTGAATACCAAATAGTCTCAAAATCCAAGTTCACCACCAAAAGTCACTATTAGTGACTAGAGACCGCTTACTGAATGCCAGGGTTAATGTTATCACTAATAAATATGAGGTCAAGAATTCTATCCAACTTGTTAACAAAATTATTAATTTGTAATAAATTAGGGCTTAAGAGGCTATCTATAAAATACACTTCATGGGACGCATTGACATTATTGGCGAGAGCCCAGCATTGGAAAGATGTGGACCAAGATACATAAAAAGATTAAAATCGCCTAACACACAAAGATGGTCATCTCCTAGCTTATTTAAAACTTAATACATTAGGGCTATTCGCGATTCGGTGCATAAGAGCTCACAAATTTATGCAATTGCAGAAATATGCCATGGATTGTGAGCGACCTTTATTAAACTGTTATGGCAAAACTTTTTTAATCAGCTGATAGAAATGTCAACCAGAGTTGCAATGCATAGCATTTTTATGCTATGGATTTTCGGTATTGCAAATTTGTCAAGCCATGACAAATGCAAATGCGTGTATTTTGTTTGTGTATTGTAAATAATTTGCAATACAAATTTGCAATGCAATGATGCTAGGCCATTTGCACCGGATCGCGAATAGCCCGATTATATTGTTAGCATGCGCATGATAAAGATTGTAATGACTATTAGGCGGGATATAAGAAACAATCAAGTACTGAGAGTCATGACTAGATGAGGCACTGATTTGAACACAAAGCTGATCCAAAAAAGAATCATAATTTTCAAGCGAGACAGAGAACGAATGAAATTTACTCTGAATCGCAATAAGAACACCGCCGCACAGTGGGCGATTTGGGGGAAAAATTTTTCAAAATCAATTTGCGCCTCAGAGGTGAGATAAATCAACGATTTTTTGTTTTGTGTAAAGGAGTTTTATTGTAGAATAAGGGAAAATTACAAAGAAATGCGACTCTGAAGTTACACAATTACAGGACTCATGGAAAGGACGAGAATTAAAAAAAAGATTGAAAAAATAAAAAAACAAAAACAGCATTACTCGTAAATGAAATAGAACTAGGGTGGCCAGATATTATAGGGACATAATCAGTACAGTTGGGATCAAAAATCAGTACAGAGCCATAAAAATCAGCTCATTTTTAAGCGTTGAAAAACCCTGGCGACTTAATGGGTATAGACTCGATAAGTGCACCAGTGTTTTTTATTGGAAAAATAAGAAAACAAAAGCACCAGGTTTTAGTTTGAAATACAATTAAGTTTGACGGTTTATTTAATAGGTATATTAAAATTCAAGGGGGCTTACAATATTACCTTGATTTCGAAGTGGTGTGGTGGCGGAACGTCCGTAATCGCTGGTGATTGAAATCCAATAGAAAGTTTAAAAAGTTAGAAACTGAAGTCGAACCCTCTAAACGGTTTGAAGAGTTCCGTTTTCAGGGGAAATTTTAACGAAAGTGCACTGACAGGAAAAGTGCAGTTTTTCTTTTTGTCTTGTTTCACATACGAATGTGTATGTGTGTGCATCTGTTAAATTAACATTAGGGTACACCCGATAATTTACTTTAAGTATTTGATTTAGCGTGGAGGCCTAAACAAGCGTATTTTTTATTATTAACAATATAACCACCAAATAACAGCGCATTAATTAGGCAAAATAACTAATAGACTTTTAAATACGTATAGTATTATCAATACAAAAATGCATTACTTTAAAACAAATCAATGGTATTACGTATGTATGTACAGCTGTACTCAGGAAAATAGTAGTAAAATGTATTGACAGGTTTTGAGAATTTTTTCTTTTCTTACTTAATTTAATTTTTTTATAAAAATATAGTTAATTCTATAACAAAAGACATGTGAGTTGAAGTCTCAAACTTTCTAGAAAATTTATAAGAATTGAGAAAATTAAAAAAATTTGTAGCCCATTCAGTTTCAGTAGAAGACGAGCTCGAGTCAGAATCTGTTTGCATATTTTAAGCTACAAATTTAAAACATATTTAGTTGGTGTGCTTATTAAATACAACATTCACATTAAAATGTTGACTAAAAGGTAATACACCGAATTATCGCTAAACGAATTTTCGAGTACGAATGAAATTTAATAGTGTTAAATGTGTATGTGCAAGTAAAATTACAGGTGGTCGAACATCAAAGTAAAGCTATATATATCATATCCAAGAGTCGGTAGTTTGCACCTTTTCCAAATTTTTAAAACATACATTGCACGGTAGCAGTAGTCGTCTTAAGTTTGAAATACTGACAGCCGATTTCTCAGTGGATGTTTAATTATAATCGAAAGATTTTTTCTTATTGTCATCTTCTCAGTGTACTTAATATATGATTAACTCACCACCACCTTTCATAAGATTTATTAATGGCGAAACCAGCTTTTCCTGTAAATCCTGTAAAATCTGCAAATCGTGAAATGGGGTTGGGTTGAATCCAAACAGTTTGTTATTTTGCGAAATCCTAGGAAACGAAACAATTGCAAGCTGACACCTTTTTAATAATGGTTTAAATTTAATTAATGCTTTCAATCTGCTCATTCGTATGAGTTGTGTTGTGAACATGTAAACCTCAAGTAAATGTCAATTACACGAATTTACAAAAGTATTAAATGTAAAAATCAGTACAAACTCAAAAAAATAGTAGATTTTGCGTACTGATTTCGGGCTCTTAAAAATCAGTACAATAGAAAAAAATCAGCACACGTACTGATTAAATCAGCGCATATGGCCACCCTAAATAGAACCAACGTGGAAGTATAAACTTTCAAATAAGACCAATATCAATACAATCTATGGGGCCATTCCAGTGTTATGCGTGTTATATTTGTTACGCTAAGGATTTTTTGTTAAGGTCATCAGATCTACACCGTTAATACGATTTTCAAAATGTATGTGCCAAATTAAAGGGCTTGACCTTTAGATGCCCAATAAGGTTTTATTTTTTTGAAAAGAGTTGCCACCTGGTTAAAAATTATATTCAAATTATTTAATAAGGTTAATGAATTATGTACATATTACAATATGGGTATCAATAGAAATGGCTTTGAAAATGCTTTATTTTTAAACTACATGTAGGAGGGTTGCCACCTGTTTTAAAAGTTAAATTCAGTTTCAGCGTTTTAACCTTAACAGGTATAGAATAATTAATAATAACACAATAAAATTGAATATAAAGTGATATGGTCAACAAATCGCAAATTAAAATTAACCTAGCTAACAATGATAACACTATGCGACAGTCAAAATCGGGATGGGATGAAACCAACGGGAAATGTTATATCGGTCAAAAACAAGTTATACGTGTCCCGGCGTTTCGCTGGGTCACGTCTAGGAATCGAGATATATATATAACTATCATATAGGGGAAATTGTCACCTTTGGTGGTCTTTTTTTGACATAACTCGAGAACCACTAGTCCGATTTAGCTCAAACAAATTTAAAAAAATTAAAAATTACAATTCCTTTAATCTGTTCATATAACGTTTTTCTATAACAAAAACATCGAAATCCATTTGCGAGCTAATAGAGCGAACCGCTTCTGATCTAGTTCGAAGGCCAGAAATATTCTGAAAGTAAACCTTAAAAGTGCTATAATTATATTTCTGTTTATTAACATTTAAATATGCATTACAACTAGACTTATTAGTATCCAGTACGACGGGATCAGGCGTATCCGAAGTGGACATATGAACTAATTCGGATGAGTATGTTTTGACACTCTGTGAAAAAAACGGAACGGCCGAACCGAAACATTAGCTGGCCACATCTCTGGTCTTATTCGATTTTCGCAATCGCCCTCGCTGACTCCAAGCTTAAAATTGACATAGGATAGAGAATCCAGTCTCGACTTTTTTTTGACTAACTTGTAGCAAGATATTTGCCGCTTATCAATGCCAGCGTGTCTCACCACATAATCCACCATATTGTCACAGGAGACTGTTGGCACGAACGATGAAAGGTGCAGCTTCTTAAAGCGGGCAGCAACACCAAGATCACTATAATTATTTGACCCCACCACACGAGTTCGCTTTTGGACGTGCTTTTTTCTTTTACTCTCAGCTGTGAGCCAAACAGGGCTGCGGGTGGGAGAAAGAGGAATAGGTACTACCGCACCCGTAGCGCTAACAGCAACGACATCACCAGATTCAGCACTAGTACCACCAGCCGGCATTTGTTGTGAAACAGGTGACAAATCAGCCGAAGAAATATTGTCCACATTAACAGGAGCGAGTAAAGATGTATTAGCAGCAACAGCAGTGTTAAGGCTCTGTTATGCATACTTGGCATTGCATGCACTGCTATACCATTTTTACGTAGAAATCAAAAACCAACAGACTTCTACGTATGTAGTGCTGTGCGTTCGATAACCGATTACACGCGAGGCTCATTTAACAGATTTCTTATGTGACAGCTCTCAAGCCATGCCAAGTATGCATAACGGAGCCTTTAGCAGTACACAGAGTTGACCGTTTCGTGGTGGTAGTAGTTGCAGCAAGTAAATTGTCAGTGCAACCTGCGACTGTATTTCTATTTATGATAGCGCCACCTTGACGTACAGTTTTAGAGCCACTCGAACTAGCGGTCCGCCAGAATCCACATTGCGAGCGGGACAGATGACATTAACACTCTGAGTCGATGTGCTCTCAGAAAAGTCTCTTGGCGGACCAGACGAATGAGGGACCGCGGGAGCCTCAACAACAACAGGCGATGAACAGTAATTATTGTTCAATTGTATGTTACCAGGCTGGTCTGATCTAAGTGTTTTGTGCAAATAAAACTACGTTATTTCACTTTCTGGCCCAACGTTTCGCTAAAACATTTTTAGCTTCTTCAGGGGCAATTCCGTTTAATTAAATCTGTCACGAACCATAGAATTCAAAAAGCACATTTTAACCAAAAATAATAAATGGAGACATAAAAACATATACATATATGGAATTACAAATGACAAGAAAAACTACAGATTGAGTTTGAGAACAAACAATTTGACTCACACTATTTTAACATTAATACATACGAATCATTGAACACTAAATACTAATAATCCATACCATCTTTTGTGGTAGCTTTGTCAATACTAAAAGTTAGTTTATAATCATAAACATGAAATGTATGCGGCCGCAATGTTGTCTGTATCTTCCTTTCTGTTCATGGTTTTTTCTCTCCGTTACATTATTCTGAGGCTCTCCAATGTATATCAGGTTGACTCTCTTTTTTCTTTGTCAATAACTTTTGCGTTTGCGAAATCAGCTGTGTGTCCACTTGTTGTTATATGTTGTGCCAATGCTGTACTGCTTTTTTGTTTTCTGATGTCAGCTTCATGTTCGCCTAATCGAACACCTAAAGGCCGCTTAGTTGTCCCAATATACACTTTCCCGCATTCTTCATTTTCCTTTCCTTTGCATTTAATATCATACACTACATCGCTTTGTTGGTGGACATCTACTGGGCACTTTGTTTTTGTGTATATTGTCGAAAGAGTGTAATTGGATTTGTAGGCAAGTGCTGTATTTTGTGGTTTAGTTATGCTGTGATCAAAGTTGTCGGTTAGGTTGGGAATATACGTTACACTGTAAAATTTCTTGGTGGTTTTTGTTGTGTCTATGTTCGGTGTTGTATTTGGATGAATGTTATTTTTCATAATTCGTTGATTTATTAGTTCTCGTATTAATTTAACAGGATAATTATTGCATATTAAGATTTTGTTTATTTTCTCTATGTTAGCGTCATGGAATCGTGTGTGGCATATCGTCAATATTTTGTGGATGAGGTTTTTTGCTGTGTTAATTTTATATCTAGTTGGTTGCGATGAATAATAATTTATTAAGCGTCCAGAAGACGTTGGTTTATAGTACCAGTCATGAAAAAGATATTGGTTTTCCCTATAAATGCAAACGTCAAGGAAAGGGATTTTCGAATTTTTCTCTATTTCCATCGTAAATTGGAGTTTGTTGTGATACTTCTTCGCGTCATTAGGTTTAACTATAGCGAAGATGTCGTCCACATATTTGGCTATAAATTTGATGTCAATATTGAATTTTTCCTTGAGCTCCGAGATGGTATTGTCCAGTAGGTTGTACATAATTATGTCAGCTATTGTTGGGGAAATAGGATTACCCATAGGCATTCCAAACGTTTGCGAATATAGTTTTTTGTTGAACATGAAATAGTTATTGTCATTTAGACAAAACCTTAACATTTCTTGGAACTTATTTTTCGGAATATTAGTTTTATGTTAAATTTGGTCCCATTTATTCATTACGATTTTTGAGGTTAACATTGTTGGTAAATTTGTGAACAAGGAGACGACATCGAACCACACTAATACATCTTCATCACCCACACATATATTGGCTAGTTTATCTGTTAGGTTGAATTCATTATTCACGTTGTATTTTTCCGAAATTAATATTTTCAAAATATCTCCGATGTATTTTGACATTTTATAACAGGGGACCATAAAAGAAGAAACAATAGGACGAAGAGGAACATCTAGCTTATGAATTTTTGGCAATCCATAAAGTCTTGGCGCTGTAGCTGCCGTGCATGTGAGTTGTTGTTTTTCTCTAAAGTTGATGTGCTTGCCTTTGTAAAGTTCGTCCACTATTTTGTTGTTTTTTCTTCGGAGAGTGTTTGTGGGGTCACTTCTTATTGTTTTGCACGTGTTTTTGTCTTCTATTAATTTAATGAGAGTATCCACTTTACTTCTTCTCACTTGGTAGAAAATTCACCTTACCAACAACTAAATCGAATTTCTCACCAATACATACAATAGCGGAAATGGAACAACTAATCCAATCACTGGAGAATGAAAAAGAAAAAGAAATAGCCAGAAATAAAGTGAGCAGCAGAATCCTACTGTTCAAACGCAATATAAAGCATAACGCAGCGGAGAAATTTATTTTAGCAGCTTTTTACAAAGCAAAGTCGTTCGTCAAGCTACACAAAAACAATGTTGTTATTACTGATGCCGACAAAGGAAACAAAAACGAAGCGAAAATTCTCCAGCAGCAAAAGTTCTGAGAATTTAGCAGCATTCGCTCTCAAAGAGACGAAATATCAACAGAAGTACGAGAACGCGAAATTTGCAAAAACTTGCAACCTTCGAAACAGCTGATCACTTGCACAGTTGCCACTGGTGATTAGTTTGGCAATTTTTTTTCTGTTTGGTACATTTTCCCCCGATTTGGCATTTTATACAATTGAATAGTTTTCGATAAGAAAAACCTTTTTGAATTACAAATTAAATATATCGGAATGAATAAGTTATTTTTCTCATAATTATTCATGGTGACGCATTATCACATGGTGACGCATTCAAAAACAAGAGTATCTCCTCCACACAGCCATCATTGATCCAAAAACATTGTAATAGATATAGCTACAGATGTAGCTTTAAAATTATAAAATTTTAATTTCAACAATCAACCTACCAAAACCGAAAACTTCAGCAAACAACATTTCAGCATACTGCATTTAAATCTATTTTGGTATATTTAAAAGTAAATTATGGTACAACAGCAACAGCAACAGCACACACTTAAGTAAACAAACTGGAGATTAATAGTAAATTAGCGAAAAATAAACACAACACGTTGTGCATATTAAATTTACTCACTTTTTCGTTGTATACTAGCATTAGTAATAAAATTCGCAATAAACAACTCAAAAAGGCCATATTTTCTTTTGTTTATTTACAAACATGTGTTTGTGATCAGCTGATTTTCTTACTTGCAAGTTTTAGCTGGGAAAAATTTTTCCAGTAGAAGTTTGCAGCTCCCTTTCATATTTTGCTCTCTCAATTTCCCCTACTTTGCAAGTTTTTTGGGTACGAGAACGCAAAACCAGTAAAAGTTTTCTAAAACTTTAGATAGTTGGGCGTACGAGTACACTCCTAATGTTAGCCTCAAAAATCGTAATGAATAAATGGGACCAAATTCAACATAAAACTAATATTCCGAAAAATAAGTTCCAAGAAATGTTAAGGATTTGCCTAAATGACAATAACTATTTCATGTTCAACAAAAAACTATAT
>NW_023458557.1:23676284-23698042 GCF_013731165.1 Rhagoletis pomonella | reverse complement strand
AATTATGAAAAATAACATTCATCCAAATACAACACCGAACATAGACAAAACAAAAACCACCAAGAAATTTTACAGTGTAACGTATATTCCCAACCTAACCGACAACTTTGATCACAGCATAACTAAACCACAAAATACAGCACTTGACTACAAATCCAATTACACTCTTTCGACAATATACACAAAACCAAGTTTCCCGGTAGATGTCCACCAACAAAGCGATGTAGTGTATGAAATTAAATGCAAAGGAAAGGAAAATGAAGAATGCGGGAAAGTGTATATTGGGACAACTAAGCGGCCTTTAGGTGTTCGATTAGGCAGACATGAAGCTGACATCAGAAAACAAAAAAGCAGCACAGCATTAGCACAACATACAACAACAAGTGGACACACAGCTGATTTCGCAAACGCAAAAGTTATTGACAAAGAAAAAAGAGAGTCAACCCGATATACATTAGAGAGCCTCAGAATAATGCAAAGGAGAGAAAAGACAATGAACAGAAAGGAAGATACTGACAACATTGCGGCCGCATACATTTCATGTTTATGATTATAAACTAACTTTTAGTATTGACAAAGCTACCACAAAAGATGGTATAGATTATTAGTATTTAGTGTTCAATAATTCGTATGTATTAATGTTAAAATAGTGTGAGTCAAATTGTTTGTTCTCAAACTCAATCTGTAGTTTTTCTTGTCATTTGTAATTCCATATATGTATATGTTTTTATGTCTCCATTTATTATTTTTGGTTATAATGTGTTTTTTCTATTCTATGGATCGTGTCAGATTTAATTAAACGGAATTGCCCCTGAAGAAGCTAAAAATGTTTTAGCGAAACGTTGGGCCAGAAAGTGAAATAACGTAGTTTTATTTGCACAAAACACTTAGATCAGACCAGCCTGGTAACATACAATTGAATAAATTACGAACTGATCGGATAATAAAATTAATAGTAATTATTGTTGTTGTACGAGGCACTAGCACCAAACTCTGCAGCCGGCAAACCCACATTAACAGCATTTAAATTACTTGCATTCAAATTATTGTTGGTAGAATGCAAAGAGAAGATTAGATTTTTTAATGCACCAAATTGATTAGAAGATGTTTGAATTTAGCATCAAAAGCGTTAGACGTTAACTCAATACAACGCTTTTGGGTCAGCATAACCGCGTCGAGAACTTTGCAAAGTTTCTCCGGCATGACAACACAGTCTTCACAGAGGTAAATTAAATGCCGGTTGTTAGTTTTAGCCAAATTCATATCGTATTCAGATATGCCCTTACAACACGCACGATGGAATGTTTTCTTGCAAAAAACAATTACACGGCACCAAATTCGCGTCAGATCTCGAAAACGACTTAATACTTTTGCCACAGCAATTGTCCATAACGAAAGAATAAATAAAATATCAGAGCGAAAAGAAAACACGTCTGCACACACCGAGTGACTGAATTTGAGATAGCCTGACCCAAAAAATTTGCAAGAGAGGGCAAAAGTGCACTTCAGCGGAACCAGACCAAAACTGACCAAAAAATTCAAGAGGGATATCAACCGACGCGTTTTAGCGCGAATAATAACAATCGGAGACCAGAAATTAACATTTTTAATTCATTAAGGAGTTAGTTGCAAAAAACCCTTGCACTTTTCGCACCATTTTTTGATGAATTTGGCGCAAATAAATGGAGTAAATGTACTCAACACGTAATTAAAAGTTTTCATACATTTGTGAATTTTTAAGTGTAAATTAACACGAAATTCTGGATTTAATTGCAATTTTCCAATGTTGAAAGTCCGCACAACAATCTTGTGAAGTTATTTAGCCTGTTCCCGTACTTAACGATTTACAGGTTTTACAGGAACAGCTGTTTTCGCCTTTAATAAACCTTATATGAACGTGGCGTACGGGAACGACTTTGGACTAAATCCTGCAAAACCTGCAAATCGTAGACGTTCTGGAACGCACTAAATATAAATAAGATGGAGAAAACTTGGTGTTGCCACTCTACTAAAAATAAAATGGATATATATTGCTGCTGCCACTCTCTTCAAAAAGGTTTTGTGCGTCAAACTGCTTTTTTGGTAGGCGGCCTTCGGCCGCGCTTAGGGATTATAACCCTCACTACGTAGAATTCTCCTTTCTGTGTTGCCAAAGAAAATGGGCTGAACACCTTTGCAGAGAACACCTTTCTGCGTAGGCGGCCTTCGGCCGCGCTTAGAGATTATAACCCTCGCTACGTAGAATTCTCCTTTCTGCGTGCGAAGAAAAGGAACAGAGATCCCCTTTTCACAAAAGTATATTTATTGTGCAATATTTGGCAGTTTTTAAAGTTGAAATACTAATTGTATTAATTGAGTGGCAG
Source organism: Rhagoletis pomonella (assembly GCF_013731165.1). Classification (NCBI taxonomy): domain Eukaryota; kingdom Metazoa; phylum Arthropoda; class Insecta; order Diptera; family Tephritidae; genus Rhagoletis; species Rhagoletis pomonella. Next base: position 23,695,679 of record NW_023458557.1, on the reverse strand, counting down.
CACCAGTTTTCCTCCATCTTTTTTATATTAACTTTACAAGATTGTTTGTGCGGATTCTCAACACCGGAATTTTGCAATTAAATACAGAATTTCGCGAAAATGTACACTTAAAACATCACAAATGTACAAAAACTTATAAATACGTGTTGAGTTCATTTACTCCATCTATTTGCATCAAATTCATCAAAACATTTTTGCAAATAACTCTTTAATGGATAAAAAATTTTAATTTCCGGTCTCGGATTATTATTATTGGCGTCAAGACGCGTCGATTGATATCACTGTCGAATTTCGTTCATTTTGACCTGGTTCCGCTAGAGTGCACTACTACCCAAGAGAGCACTGAATCGAGAGCGTAATAACACGGGCGAGCTGCAAATTCTTGCTAGTGGAATTTTTACCAGCAGAAATTAAGGTTCTTATGTACAGGATATGTATTTGCATGTGTACATGCCACTTTTTACATATGGAAATGTCAACATATCGTGTAAAGGCAAATTAGATTTGTTTCTGTACAAAGCAGATGCACTTACATACGAAATAGAAATGTTTCAATTTTCATCTGACACACAGATAGAATCATCTGAGTTTAGTTTATTTCGTTTTCAAAGAACGTATTTTTAAATAGTTAAATAATGACTGTGAATTTGACAGACATAGACAATTACATATGTATTGAAAAAGTCACATTTACAGATGCAAATACATATCGTGTAAGAACACCTTTAGCTAGCAGAAGAAGAAGAAGAATAAATGTCAAAAGCCGCCATTTGTTGAATTGGTTAACCATATACAAAAGTAAAATGACTGGAAATCAAAATATTAATGATGTACTGGACTGTGTAAGTGCTAGTGTGTAAAGCAAAGAGTTTACAACTGATTTATAAATAGTAAAATGTTTACAGCAGAATGTCAAAACGGTGCAACAACTAGTTTTTACTAGTTGTGTGTTCAATAACTTTTTCTGCTAGTTTTCCCCTCTCCTCAATTTTACGCTCTATTACTACGTTTATGCGATAGCTTTCATGAATTCTCCATTTCATCATAAAATTATGTGTTTTGAAAAAGTGGCAGCGCACTAGCGAGAAACCAAAGAACGTAAATGTATAAGAAGCGACAACTCGCTAAAGTCAGCGAGTGAAGTCTGAAAGGTTGAGATGAGGAGTTCGCGTCCGTTTTAACATCCATTTTCGTAAATGAATTCGCCGCACATATGGCGACAAAGAACGTTGAGAAAAAGTGATCGATGATAGAAATAATAAAATGAAATGAAAAAAAAAACATGGCCGCAGTTTTTTTTTGTTTATTTGCAGACGGCATTTAACAATTTGCATGCGCATGTGCATAGATTTACTTTATTTTATAATTTTAAACAAATATAAGTAAATTAAATACATGCGCTATGCAAGGCCCTTATAAATTTCCTCTTTAGTATGGAAGTTGTAAAGTTGTAATTTATGGATTAAATTACCCTTTTTATATCAATCAAATGTACATTTATAATCAATAAATAACAACTATTTGTACAAATGTACTCTTGCGATTTTCCTCCTAACATATGTATATTTCTACATCCGTGCAAATATACGTACATATGTACATATACACATATGCCACTAAAATCATTCATCATAAACGCATGCGCATATTCTTCAAGGTCAAACTCATTCATTCATAAATTCAATGACCATACATCTCCCCGCAAACTCATCGCCTACAAGCGTAACGGCTGCGCGAGAGCCACAAAAATTATAAAATGTAAAATTGAAGAAATCACAGCCAGTCAAATGAAAAGTTGCAACTCAGCAGTAAAATCTGAGGACGCTTGCAAAAATTACTTATCTCGAGCTAAGCCATTGTTTCTGTAAACTTCTAAACCGCAGTGCTCCTTCCAACTTTTAAATTATTAGTTAGTGGTTTAAGATTTTATTTTAATAAAAAACAATATAAACATACATTTTTTGCACAAATGACCCATGATATTTTGATGCGAACTCAAAACTTCTGAAATCACATACATAAGTGGTTTTACAACAAATGTAATTTGGCAACATAGTTGCCGTCACCAGCTTCGGTCCTCAATTTTAAAATTTTTGTAAACCGATCGCTTACGATTTGTTTAGAGTTGACTCTAGATACTACGAGCAACATGTTTACGAATTCAAAAAATTTCATTATTTTGCATTATTGATAATTGCAAAGCGCTGAAGTATGTATAAGTGAGAGTATACATACAGACTTATTCTGCGTTGGTAACACAAATATTGTTTACTATCATGAAAAGATTCAAACACAAAATCGTACATTAACCTATTCTGCGTTGGTAACACTGGTCGACGGCCAAAATTTACCAGAGACGCCGTTATGAAATTCGTATGTAAAATCACCCCCTGATTCCGAAAATCAAGGTTATTTTTAATTTTATGGTACCGTTTTTGAGATATTTGCAATTTACCGTTTTTGCAAAAAAAAAAAAATTGGGTCCACTTAATCATATATATCTCAAGAACGAATTAAGCAATTCCAAAACGGTTTGAAGCTTTTAAAAGGTAATAAAATTTTCTATAAGCTGGGCATACAACACTTTTTGCTAGGCCCTGTAGATCCAAAGATAACGAACAATCATTACCGATTTTTTCAATTTTTTTTGTAAAAATATAAAAAAAATTGTACTTTGCGGGGAAGGATCTCGAAAACCTTTTATTTTTTTGCAGATTTTTTTTTTCTCCCTAAGCTCTGTTATATTACAAAATAAATAAGGTATCATCGAAGAAAATCGATGCAAAACTACGTAAGTTATAAGCGATCAAATAAAAATACCCAGGTTGCGCAATTTCAACGTATACCTCAAAACGTATGTATGGTATAAAGAAGAGTGAAATATCTAGCTATGCTCTGTTTCTATTGAGTTAAAAGTTCAATTTATGAATGAAGTTACCCATATTTTTAACTTTTTTTTAAATTTATTTATGTTTATACTATATTCTAACAATCTTTATCTTAATTTGATTTTACTATGTTGTCGAAATAATTATGTGTTCTACTTTGACGCTTATTCAGTTTAGGATCGGTTTCTCTTATGAGAAACCAGCAGTAATCACCCATCATTGCGACGTCCCAGAATCCTTGATATCGATTCTCAATTAATTTCATTTGCTGATGAAACCTTTCGCCATGTTCATCACTTTCGTCGCCAAGATTTGCCGGAAAAAAGCTCAAATGTGAGTGGAGAAAGTGAATTTTTAAAGACATATTTACGCCCATTTTCGCATAATTATTGATTAGGTCGTTCACTATCTGCTCGTAGTTAGGGCTTTTGTGTCTACCGAGAAAAGAAGCAACGACCTTATTGTTGTTATTGTTGATCAACTTTCTTATTTGTGGTCCAACAAAAATACCTTCCTTTATCTTGGCTTGAGAAATATCTGGAAAAACTGTTTTCAAATAGTCGAATGCTTCGCCTTCTTTGTCCAAAGCCTTAACAAAGTTTTTAATGAGACCGAGCTTGATGTGTAAGGGTGGAAGTATGATTTTCTCTTTCTTGACAAGAGGGGTGTATTTGATGTTATCCACACCAACGGTAAACTCGACTCTTTCCGGCCAATCCTTTCTGACGTAGTGGTCCTTACGAGCTCGGCTGTCCCACTTGCAGAGGAAGCAGCAGTGCTTGGTGTAGCCACTTTGTAGACCGCATAGCATTGCAACGACTTTGAGATCAGAACATATTTTCCAATCATGCTCTTCATATTTGATAAATTTGAGTATTTTTTGCATTTCCTCGTAGGTTTCCTTTGTATTTACTGCATGTGCAATCGGGATAGAAGGCTTTTTGTTACCAATATGCAATAATACAGCCTTCAAACTCAGTTTATTGCCGTCTATGAACAATCGCCACTCTTTTGAATCATATGTTTGACCAAACTCTTTGAATAAACCAGGGATGTCGTTGCAGTAGCATATACTGTCTTTCTTGGTATAGTGTTTGGAAAATGGTTCGTGACGAGTTCTACTATATGTCACCTTAACATCGGATGACACAAATTTAAATTGTTGCATACGAGAAGTGTGGATCTCGGCCTTTTCCTTGGATAGTTCCAAATCTCTTATCCAATCATTAAGTTGTGCTTGTGACAGAACGTTTCTTTCGTTTTCCATGCGAAATTCAGTACAACTTGATCCCCCGCACTCAGATGTTACTGTTGACAATGGAACTGGATCCGCAACTGCCGTTGAATGTAATGCTGGTAATGTCACTGTAGGTACGCTAGCATAGGTTACTCCTCTTGATCTTCCAACGCCAAGTACTTTTGTTTGACAAATATAACACTCTATTGAATGGCAAGTAGGTTCTCTCCATATCATTGGTGTATCAAATTTTGTTTGTTGCCTGATTCCCACTGAATCAATTCTACTCGACACGATGTACACAAAGTGTTCGGTGTCCATGGTTTTCAGCATTTTTAGGCTCAATTCCAAAATACTTGGAGTATAAAGTTTTGATATGATCTGAGAACACTCGTCGTCGCCTTATGATAGTATATTGGCCACACATGAAACAGAACATATCTGGATCCTTATTACACTCAAATTCTCGCGTCCTTTTACTCATTTTATTTTTTTTAATTAATCACGGTTTTGAAATTAGACTTATGAACTGAACTATCTCCGGCGAGCCTTGAAGATGTTATGAAGTTTCAAAGCGCATTAACTCATATTTATACTCGGAACAAGAATAAAATTGAAAAAATCAAATCTTACCTAGACAGAAAGGTTCCTTTTTATAACAAGCCGGGAAAAGAAAATACTACCTGTTTTAGATGTAGGCTTTAGAAATTTTCTGTGTCTTATAATTTTGAAAATCTACCTGCATACTTACCCATAACTGACGGAAATACATGTTTATAACTACATGCCTACAGCAGGTTTCGAACCCAACCACTCTTCCTTTCGATGCAACCACTCTACCTACTATAATACAATTCGAGTATTAAAAGTACTATTTGATTTATTTAAAGAAAAAGTGTTATCATTGTTATGGTGTTATTCGTTTATCCGGATAATATCTCACTTGCACTTTATACCTTTAATATATGTATGTATGTATAGGTACATACATTGAAGTTGCGCAACCTGGGTATTTTTATTTGATCGCTTATAACTTACGTAGTTTTGCATCGATTTTCTTCGATGATACCTTATTTATTTTGTAATATAACAGAGCTTAGGGAGAAAAAAAAAAATCTGCAAAAAAATAAAAGGTTTTCGAGATCCTTCCCCGCAAAGTACAATTTTTTTTATATTTTTACAAAAAAAATTGAAAAAATCGGTAATGATTGTTCGTTATCTTTGAATCTACAGGGCCTAGCAAAAAGTGTTGTATGCACAGTTTATAGAAAATTTTATTACCTTTTAAAAGCTTCAAACCGTTTTGGAATTGCTTAATTCGTTCTTGAGATATATATGATAAGGTGGACCCAATTTTTTTTTTTTTTTGCAAAAACGGTAAATTGCAAATATCTCAAAAACGGTACCATAGAATTAAAAATAACCTTGATTTTCGGAATCAGGGGGTGATTTTACATAAGAATTTCATAACGGCGTTTCTGGTAAAGAGAAAAAGTTGAAATTTGTGGTCCAGTGTAATCAGACTTTTTTAACGGATAATAAAGCTCCTCTCTTTTTCTCAACCCTTTTCGCACTTTCGAAATTTTTTAACCAGTAAAATTTGTTACCATCTCATAAGCAGGTAAGAAAATATTGCCCCATGAAATATGCAACAACAGAATTTCTACAAAACTTCATAGCTGGAATGCTGAATAAATTAAAACGTTACCAAGGAACCTAGAATTGCGGTTACAAGAAGTGGTAACAATATTTGGTAACAAAATTTGCTGGTTACAAAATATCCGGTAACATGCAGAATAGACCTAAAAGATATTCAAGTTAGGAGTAGCCTACTGTAAACGTACATATGTATGCGCGTAAATATATCAGGACGCGGCATTTCGCAGGAATTTAAGAATTTGTCAAGATAAAGATGGCGGAGGACGTGGGAGAGTCGGAGTCAACTTATGTTTCACATTTACGCGTTTGTTTTGGCGGAGGATGTGAGAAAGACGGAGACAACTTATGTTTCACATTTATGCGCTTATTTTTTGCATGCATATGAACAAAAAATTGGAAAACATTTATTCTTGCCCGATAATAACAAAATGTATGCATACTATGTATAAATGCATAGATTTAAATTAAACTTATGCCATCTGTATATAATAGACATTGGTTTTGTAATAAAGCCGTCGTAAACATTTATCCATCAAATCTCCCAACACACCATTTTTTTGCACACTTTAAATATGTAAATTTCCCGATGAAAACATAAGTACACTCATATATAAATGCATAGATTTCTTATTTAACTAATGCATTTTTATATAAAAGTACACTGGTTTTGTTTAAAATAATGATCACTTTTATCCACAGACGCCAACAATCGGCACTTGCTGACAAACACTTGGCACTTACAAACACTTTTTATTATTAATAAGGACACTTTCACAAACAGGCACGCCAGTATCTTACACATTCACTGAATATTTTATATTTTGCACCTCCATTTATGTATTTTCTAAATTAAAATACATTTTCTCAATCACTTGTGCAAAATAATCACCGACATTCACATTTGCCGCTTTTCTTCTGTTTTGTTTGCTTTTTCCGCATTCGAGGCGAAAATCAAAAATCTGCCGCGGACAGAGTCAAAAGGGAGACGAACTCCTCATCTCAACCTTTCAGATACGGTCAAAATCGTCCCGGCACATTTTCAAAGTAACGAGTTGTCGCTTCTTATAGATTTACGTTCTTTGGAGAAACTTAACAATAGGGTTGTGACTTTGTTGTTTTTTTTTTTAAATTTGCAAAAGCCGTTGGTATCAGGCAATGGTCCATATAATATTTAAATGGGTTTTAATGTATGTGGGTTTATTCTATTTGAACCTATTTTATATTGGAACAACGTCACCTAACTTTTCCAGTGTTTCAAATCCTGGTTATGCCAGTCATGCTTTTTATTCTAAAACCAACATAACCCTAGTAAACAGCTGTTTGTGAAACGTGGCATTGGCAGACTTGCACTTCACGATTTCATGAAATGCTGCCGAATTCATGGTTAACTTTCGTGTATAATTGAATTCATGAAATGGTGTTTATGCAGCCAATTTTAACCCAAATTCATGAAATGAATTTGTGACTTAGCCTACGCATTAACGTAGTGTATTTTGCTTTTACGCTCTCGATGCAATTTTTTACTGGGGGAGTTACTATACACATCTATACATACATTATTCAGTAATACCATGTTCGGACCGACAACCAGTCCTGCCAGATATACGGACTTTTCCGTACGGTACGTATTTGCAGGGGTGAAAATGGTTGTACGGATTCAACGTACGGATTTTTAGCTTTCCGTCAAGATGTACGGATTTTCGGAAAAGATTATTAATTTATCTTTCAGTTCATGCGCCTAATTTATATTATTTTCATATTTTAAAGCCCAAAATATTAAAAAACGAAAAAATTTCGTAATTTTTAATTAAATAACCTTTTTTGAAAAAACACGTGATTAATGCCAAAGAAATGTACCTTATCTAGAAAGTACAAGTTATTGCCATTCACTTAGTATAAATATTTTATTATGATCTGCCTTTTAGGTTTAAGAATTCAGTGGTAATAAATAATTTAAATGCATTTACAAGCAAGTGAGAACTTTACACCTATTGTAGTTCATTTAAATAAGGTCTCCTCTTCTCCGGCCACACATAAAGGAGAATTCTGCGCAGTAAGGGTTATGATCTCTAAGCGCGGCCGAAGGCCGCCTACGCTGAAAGAAGTTCCGCCAATCTTCTCCGGCAACACAGAAAGGAGAATTCGGCGTAGTAAGGGTTATGATCCCTAAGCGCGGCCGAAGGCCTCCTACGCAGAAAGAAGTTCCGCCCCTCTTCTCTGGCAACACAGAAATGAGAATTATGCGTGGTAAAGCCCAAAATACAATAGCGCAGTGGCGGTGACAGTTTTTTAAAATCAGCTGTTACCAGGGACCGTAAATGGCAGTTATATTTTTCCAACAGTCAAACTTGGGCAGATATTTTTTGAGTTCGAAATAAACGTCTTTCGGGATATTAAACAAACCGCTTATCCAAATTAAACAAGTTTGGTACCAAATGAAAGAGGACTTAAATGGCTTTTTAACAGAAATAACGATCCAAGGCTACCACTTCTATTTATATTTTTGTTATAATTTAATACAAAAGAAATGCATATACCTGACCCAAGTTTTGTTCTATGGTAATTAAAAAACATTTTTTATTTCAATAGTTTTCAATAGCTGGCTTTCTGCTGGCTTTCCTCGGTCAAATATTTCAGTTTTAAAGCTATTTTAGTCCTGTTTTAGTTAATACCAAACTTGTTTAATTTGGATAAACGGTTTGTTTATTGTTCAAACATCTTTGAACATGTATGCATACATACATACATCTGCCAGAGTAATAAAACTGAACATAAAAAAATATACGTACAATAATACATTTTGACATATAGAAAATACAGTCCACTTTAGAATAGAAGATAAGTAAAATACATAAACATGAGAAATGAATAAAAACCCATAAATTGTAACACATTTAACTGTCAATATTTTGTACACAACCGAAATAAGATATCAATGCGTTGATCTCTTTTAATCAAATGTTCGCGCATACAAATGCATACACCCATACATGCATTAGAAAATGCATTGATATTATTTGCATGTATACATATAGCCGACGCAAATGCAAGCATTAAAATTAAAATTATGATAAGACCAAAGCGTTGGTTGTACACACACACACATAAATATGTATTTACAATTAGTTAAGGAAAATAGAATTAGAATTTGTATATAAAAAGAAAATATTTAATAAACAGATCAGAATCGTAAAGACTCTCAATAAAACTCTTCTTCTTCTTCTAAAATTTATTTTGTATGCTTTACTTCCCCCCACCAGCGGTAAGGGGTAAATAATTTAATAATTTTTATTCTTCTTTCTTTATTAAGGTTTTACTTCCCCCCACCAGCGGTAAGGGGTAAAACTTTTAATATTGAAAGTACTAACCTCTTATTTTATTAGACTACAATGTTACCCCCCACCCGAGGTAAGGAACAAGTGACTCAGCTCTGCAACGAATATTTTGGTCCATACGAGCCTAAAACAAATTGAGCTCAAGCGGCAAGGTAAGACGGGAACAGATTTTCCGCACTTAAAATAATTATAAAGAAGCCCTATTAATTGTATAGGCATATCAGATTTGTAAGTCGTTAAAGCACGAGACTTTACGCATAATCTATTTATTGTATCCAAAAGAACAAACAACGGCTGTGAGTCGAGGCACAGCAAGGTCAACTAGGCGACCAAATCAATTCCCTCCAACGGTTCTTTTGGGGAAGAAAACACAATATTAAATCGATCAAATTCATTAAAAAAGAAAACAATTAAAATGGCTACTAAGCAAAAATTGTTAGAAGAACAGAAGAGTTTCGAGGAGCATTTCAAGTCGTGGCTGAGCAAACTTGAAGGCCGAAAAACGCGTGCAACAGAAGACTCGAAGAAAAATATTCTCGAACTAAGAGAGAAATTCACATCCAACCATTACCAGTTACTTAAGTTGGGTGTAGAAAATGAACTGTATTTAACGTCAAATTATTATGATGGCTGGATGCGAACAATTGCTGAAAGCCTACAAAAATACAATGCAGAATGTGAGCAAGTTGCGAAAGCTTGTAATTTAAAGAAAAGTGATGGGATGACACAAAATAATCATGATGTAAAACAAGAACTTGAATATCAAATAACTCGATTTGAGAAATATGCTTCAAGGACTAGAGATGAAATTAGAAGGAGGTCTCAGAAACATTTCCGTAAACTCTAGAAAAAGAATATAAATTACTTGAAGAAAAATATGAAGAATATTCATCCACAAATAAAGATATGCGACACATAATGGATGATTGTGAGAGCGAAATGCATGACATAAGAATGTCAGTTTCAGAGATAAAAAAACAGAACAAAATCACAAAGATCAGGTCCTTCCCCTAACTTAAAGGTAGAGGATATTAAAATTTCGCCATTTTATGCAGACTTGTCAGAATTTAAAGACATATTTAATAGTCTTATACACGAAAGCTCGCACTACTCTAAAGTTGAAAAGATGTATCGACTAAAATCATACCTAAAAGTTGAAGCTGGACGTCTGATACAACATCTGACGGTGACCAACGAAAATTATTTGGCAGCATGGGAAATATTGAACAACAGATACGAGAATCGTAGATTGCTTTTCACATCCCAGTTTGACAAAGTTTTAGATTTGCAAACAATTAATAGACAATCAGCAGCTAGTCTAAAAAGCTGTCTAGATAAAGCAGGAGAATGCATTTATGCAATAAAAGGTTTGAGTATCAACCTCACCGACGCTGAACCATTTTTAGCAAGAATATTAGTAACTGCCATACCTAAACAAAAGCGTCAGCGTTGTCTGGCTGTCAAAAAATTCTCATGCCCTTACAATTTGTATGAAGCATACCGAAACAACGCGGCGTCAACGCTGGGCGGTTGGAAAATCCGATTTTGACAGGGCGTTAGGTATTGAAGTTGGCTGCAGAAAACGGCGAAACTGTCATTTTCGTCTTACACACAAACAAACCTATACTTATTGTTGGTATTATTTCCGCATTTGACGTAGCGTTGACGCTTTTGTTTAGGTATGGCACATCGGCGGTAACGCTAGGCGTCAGAAACCGCTCCGCCCAACGCTTTTGTTTAGGTATGGCAGTAAGAAAGCTTGATAAAGAAGGACTACGCTTATATGAGCAAAGCGTAAAGAAGACAAGAGAAATACAAACTCTTGAAGATGTTTTCAGCCTTTTAGAACAGCAATATCTTGTTTTGAAGCCGTTTCTAGTAAAAGTGGAAATAGGTTTCAAAAAATGGAAAAAGGTTTTACAAGTAACTATGTCACTGGCACGAAAAACAATGAACAAATATCCTGTGTGTATTGTAATATACCAGGGCATAAAATCACCTACTGCAAAAACTTCAAGACTTTAAAAACAGGGCAAAAGCGAGAGTTTGTAACAAAAACTAAACTGTGCTTCGTTTGCATGGAGCACTACTATGGCTCAAAGTGCCATAATCCTGAAAAAAGGTGCATAAAAGGTGGGTTTAAACATCACTTTCTGCTACATGAAGACAATAAACCAAAAGAGGTCGGAAAAGTGACCACAATGGTATCAAGGGAAAACTCACCAGCAGTGCTTTTAGCCACAGCTCAAATACGAATCAAATCAGCTAATGGCGAGCATATTTTACTACGGTCTTGGAGGTACCAAAGTTGGCGTTTATAAGAATAAAATAAAAATAGAGATACAGCCAAGATTTAGCAGCGACTACTTAGTGACAGCAGAAGCCTTAGTTCTGCCGGCGCTAACAAGTGTTCAACCAGAAGAGACATTTAAGCAAGATATAGAAGAATGGAAGAATTATGTTTTGGCAGACCCTTTGTACAACAAGTCAGACAGAATTGACGTTGTAATAGGCAGCGACATATTTGGTCACATCTTGGAAGAGGGCGTTATCAAAAAGTTTGGCATACTAGGGCAATCAACTAAATTAGGTTGGATACTTTCCGGAGCTATCACAGCAACCGCTGACAATAACAAAATTTTGTCAGCAATGACCAGTATAGAGAAATTTTGGGAACTGGAAGAGGTCCCAACTGAAACCGAGTCATCCAACGAAGACGAGTTGTGTCTAAAAATTTATAAAGACACTACCATGCTAGAGGAAAAGGGAAGGATTACCGTTAAGATACCTTTCAAAGAAGACTGCGCTTTGGAAGAATCCAGGAAGCAAGCAGTGGCACGTTTTCTTTCACTGGAAAAAAGGATGGCTCAAGATGTCAACTTGAAAAATGAATACACCAAATTCATCGACGAATACCAAAAACTGGGACATACGGTAAGAAGAAAGTACTGGGTAATAAATCTAAAAAAAGTTAAAAAATGTTTTCGAAATTGCGTGAAATGCATTAGAGATCGACAAGAAACTGCTCATCAAATAATGGGAAACCTACCTGAGATGAGAGTTACGCAGTCTTCTTTTACACATACAGGTGTTGACTACGCTGGGCCATTACTTATTAAGTGCTCCAAAAATAGAGGTATTAAAGCATATAAAGGCTACATTGCAATATTTGTGTGTATGGCAACTAAGGCTATACATTTAGAAACAGTATCGGATCTAACGACAGAAGCCTTCTTAGCGACTTTGAGAAGATTTTTTGCTAGAAGAGGAAAAAGCTCTCACATATATTCCGACAATGGAATGAATTTCATCGGAGCAAATCGAAGCATAGAGTCTCAATTTAAAAACGCTCTTAAAAACAACTGTTCAGTAGCCCCGATATCAGCAAATGAAAATATTGAATGGCATTTTATCCCGCCGGCAAGTCCTCACTTCGGAGGTATTTGGGAAGCAGGTGTAAAATCCGTAAAACACCACCTAAGAAGAGTGATTGGTGAAACCAAATTGACCTTCGAAGAAATGTCAACGTTGTTATGCCAAATAGAATCGGTACTTAATTCACGACCGTTGTATACGCTGGGATCTGGAATAGAAGACAATAACGTTCTTACGCCTGGGCACTTCCTTATTGGCAGACCGCTTTTGGATATTCCAGAAGTTGCGCCAGATGTGGAAAAGATCAGAGCTTAAGACCGTTGGAAAATCATTCAGAAATTGAAGAGAGACTTTTGGAATAAATGGAAAGATGAATATCTTGTAACACTGCAAAAGCGAAATAAATGGAAAGTCGACCATTTAAACATAAAAGAAGGCCAAATAGTAATAATAAAAAATGAAAACACACCCCTATCAAGATGGCCTTTGGGTAAAGTAACACAAGTACACAAAGGTACAGATGATAAAGTCCGCGTAGCTACAATAAAAACAAGTGATGGAACTATTAAAAGATCAATACAAAAGCTATGTCCATTACATTGTATTGAAGATGGCGAAAAGGGTACTCAAAATGAAAAAGTGAAATCTAACTATACTTTCACAAAATCTTCCAATAATAATTTAACAAGACCTAAATGGTCAGTAGCTGAAATGTTGCTAGTATTTTTGGTACTTATTGTAAAACTACTTAATATAAAAGGAGAAGCAACGGCAAGTACAAATTTCATCACACAAACGAACCTTTCAAATAGTTCAGCCGTATACTTGGACTCTTATGGCAGAGGAGATGTCATAGCTTCTCGTTGGAACTTGGTAATATACTACAATCTCGAATCTTATTTCAAAGAAATTGAAAGCATGCCAATTTGCTTAAAGCAAATAAAGGACTTATGTCCAAAAATTGTTTACTTTAGCGAACAATGTGAAATAGTAGCAACAAATCTAAATAGTAAATATGAACTACTAAAATCGAACAACCAGCTTCGAATAGGGAATTTACATGATTCAACTTTCACAGGCGATTAGTTGAACCAAAAGTTGAACGAAAGTAGGCAGCCGACCAACTTCATTGAAAGCGATTAGTTGAAAGGCCGTTTACACCAGGCGATTGTTGCTTTCAACTAAAAATCGCCTGAAAAATCGCCTTATTTTGGTACTTTTCAGTCCGATATTTGCGTAGTGGTCCCACGAGGGAAACAGACCATGGATAACTTCAAAGAAGAGATAAGTATTCAAAATTTATTTTTTGCATTTAAATGACAAATAACAAATTCCTTTATGTAATAAGGGAACACTATTATATTAAAACGGCCAATAACCTTTAGAAAGTGCAATATGTAACCAATAGCTCGATTACTACCTGGAGCATATTATGCTATTGGAACTAGTAATGTAACTAGTACGAAAGCGACAATTGTAATCGACACCGCTGCAGGGTATGTACATTTGTATGTATGTGTATAGTATTTTGGCAGTAATATGCCCATACATACATATATATGTATGCTTGTAAAAACGTTATCAGTTAATGGAGTACATATCGCACACCGTCTTCAAAAGAGTCACAACTCAAAATAATACGTTTGTCAGAAAATGCGAAAAACTATTTCTTAGCACATGATAATCATATGGGCAAGGGCGACTTTATCTTAGGTTTTTTTAAACAAATTATAAGAGAATTTTGTTCCAGATTTTGCTGAAAGGTAAATAAAACCTCTGCGTACATTTTAAGAGCATAATCTCAAAAATGCCAAATTTTGAGTTGTGACTCTTTTGAAGACGGTGTGCGATATGTACATACATATGCATGGGGAATTGCATTTTCATTTGACTCCAAAACTATTGGGGCATATTCGTATATGAAATAAAGTCGACCCTAAGTTAAAGATCGTCAGTCCCAAATAAGAAGAAAGTTAGTTGCGTTTTTTTCACAGATGCCTAGTAAACTGAAAGTGATATGAAAAAGCTGTGACTAACTTTAGTGTCAACTTTATTTTAACTATGAATATGCCCCGTTATTTACATATAATACGAGTATATCAGTGAAAAATGATAAATGCAGAGTTTTTCTCAATATAAATAACTTTTCGACAAAAACATCTTTGAAGTTAACACGTGCAGTGCAATCAATGCATTTGTACGTTTTTTGTCAATGTATCCATCTTTGAAGTGGATTTGTGAGAAAACTAAGGCAGCTAGAAAACTGCAGTTTGTTGCATTGAAAACAGCGTACCTATTAACTACCATTAGAATCGTTAAATATATAAAAACCGATTTTCTTCGCTTTTAATGCCGACATCAAATCACCAAACAGTGCGCATTTGCGTTTCTTGGTCAATGTGTCCATCTTTAAGCATAGTACTAAGTTCGCGTTTTACATGAAATGGCTGTCAAAATCCATACAAATTGCATTATAAAAGTGAATTTGGGGAAGAACTAAGGCAGCTAGAAAACTGCGGTTTGTTACATTTAAAATAGCGTAGCATCTACCATATGAATCGGTAAAAAAGTAAAAGTCGATTTTTCAACTCAAATGCCGACGGCAAATCACCTACAAATTTGCCAATTGCATACATATTTCCATAACTTTCACATTTTAGATTCACAAAATTGCATCTCTCGCATACATATGCATGTACACAATATGTACATATTACATAAAGTAAGAATTATTTCGACTTTTATGCATGCATTTATTTTAAGTAATTAACCAATTTAAAGAACAAAAACGCAAAAAGCCGTCAGCATTTCGTTGTCTAACAAGAAAAACATGCATTTACTTTGATGAGACAATTTCTGTTAAATTTATTTTGCCTCTGGCTGGGCTCTGTTAAAATTCGGTGGTCTCTGGCTGGCCGCTCTTAAAATGCGCTTCGCCAGTTTTGTTGGTATTTGACAATTTCCACGCTGATTCATTCTTGGACCTTCTCTATAAATTTACCTTGGTTTTGCCGACTTTGATATTTATGGCCAAACGTAAATAAACGTTTTGCTTAGAAACAAGGGGCAAAGAGGAATTACGAATTTGTGAAAAATCGCAGTAATTCATGCTTTTTAAAGTAAAACAAGTTTTATTTCGTATAAAAACATTTACAAATTTCATGTCGTCTGCTGAATTGCAGCAGTCGAAGGGGTAAAGCCCACAAATACAGTTTTTTTTTGTTTCCCCGCGATGACGCCTTGGCCAGAAAGTGGGTAGAGTTCTGCCGGCAGGAGAAGCCCTACAATTTGGACACAAGGTTGGTTGAAAAGCATTCTTGCTTTTCAAAGACAAACCAAATGTATGTCAGCATACTAATAGTTGTATGTACTTCTTGAAGCAACCCTGTATTATTATCTACTTTTTATGTATTCTCATTCATACTTCGATGTTTGAAAATATATTTTCTATGGTTATGTGCCCAGTCGCGCATTAGAGAAAATAATAAAGTTTTCTTTTAATTCGTAATTATGGTAAATACGAGTGGTTTGTATCAAATAGAGAAGCTGGATCGTGATAATTATGTATATGGCGTGTCCAGATGAAAAGCGTCCTAATCCATTCGGATTTATGGAGCGTTGTTGAGAAGAGGAACGGTGACTCGGCGTCAGCGCATGCAGGAAGATGATGATGTCAGCACGTACGTAAATGATTTTACAGCAGCCAGGGACACTTTACCATCGCTTGACGGATTGAAGATCAAGCTATTGGAAGAAAGAAAGGCAGCAAAAGATATCGACGGAAACATCGTGAAATGGTGCTAGTTCAAACGAAAAGAGAAAAGGTAAAAAAAGGCGCGTGTTACAGTTGCGGCAAACTCGGTCATTTCGCTGCAAAATGCCCAGAAAAGGAAAAGCAAAATATGATTCGAAGCAACAATCAAAAAAGCCAGATTCAAAGCAACAATAGGTCCATTCTTTTGCAACCGAGCTACAAAAGAACACTCGCTGAAATGACGAAATACACGCAAAGCAACAACACAAACTCGTCTATTTATCCGAGTTCAGCCAGGTCGGTTAAAAAATACGCGACCTGAAGAGTAGTGTTGTTCAGTGAAAAAAATGCTCTATTGTGAATTGTTAATGGGAAAGTGGAGAGGGAAATTTTTGTTTTGGTATATATAAGATTTATATTTTAAATAAGTATATATGTTACGCAAATACCTCGCATAATTACTAATTTCTATTGTTTTTTGTGTCTAAATCCCGTTGAAATAGTCACATGTTTCTTTCCAGCTACCAGCATGGTTTCTTAAGTAGCTAAAAGGAAATTTTACCCGAGTTGAGCGTTCTTTTGTCGCTCGCTTACAAAAAAATGCAGCTTATGTCAAACGTAATTCTCAGTATTGGCTGCTCATGATATCAACATGTTGCATGAGAACAAATGGGTACTCGATAGTGGTGCAACATCAAATATGTGTAGCGATAAACAACTGTTTACAAATATCGAGCAACAACACGATACAATCCAATTAGCAAATGAAATCAAAGTAAATGCAAGCGCTATTGGAGATGTTGAAATTCTGATTGGCGATGGAATCGTCAAATTAAAGAATACTTTGTGTGTACCTAAATTAAAAGGAAAATTTGTTTCTGTCGGCAAAATTGTAAACAAAGGCGCAATGGTGAATTTTTCGGATAAGTTTGCAGAAGTCGTTTACAATAAAGATGTTATTTTACGAGCGTGCTGTGTTGAAAAATTCAGCTTTTATCTGGCACGACAGATACGGCCATTTAAACTTTCATTATTAAAAACAACTTTATGAAACGCAGATGGTAGAAAGCATCGACAAAATTGAGATACCAGATCTGAAATGTACAACTTGCTTGAAGACAAAAATATATGCTTTGCAATATGATAGCAGCGAAAATCGTGCAAATGATTTGTTGGAGCTAGTGCATACGGATGTGTGTTGCCCATTTCAGAAGCCTTCGCTAGGCGGGTCAAAATATTTTCCTCAGTTCACGGATGATTATTAGCGCAAAACATACGTTTACTTCTTGAAGTCGAAAGATGAAGTTTACGACAAATTCTTGATTTTTAGGAATGCAGTTGAACGTCAGACTGCTAGATGTGTTAAATGTGTACGGAGTGACAACGGCGGCGAATTTGTTAATAAACGATCTGATGAATTGTTTGGTGAACGTGGCATTACACGGCAGTTGACTCTGCCATATACCCCTCAACAGAATGGGGTTGCAGAGCGTGAAAACTGCACAGTCGTTGAAATGGCACGTAGTATGCTCGTTCTGGACTTTCGGAGTCATTGTGGGCTGAAGCTGTAGCAACAACGGTTTATATACATAACCGTTCACCTACAAAGGCGTTAATGAATATGACCCCGTATGAAGCATGGACTAAACGTAAGCCCAAAGTCAGTCATTTCAAAATTTTTGGATCTATGGCTGTGGCGTTGAATAAGAAACAACGTAAGAAGTGCCAGGCGAAGGGCAAAGAATACAGAATGGTTGGCTATTCTTTGACAGCTAAGGCATATCGCTTGTATGATGCAGAAGCTCGTGAAGTCATAGAGCGAAGTGATGTTTTGTTTGAAGAAAGTGATCGCAGAGGAACTTTATTTGATGGGTGTCGAGACGCAGTCAACTGTAATGATTTGTTGATTCCAAATGACATGGACACTCCAGAGAGCAGTAATGATGAAGAAATCAATGAAGCTAGCAAGCATTTCGAAGATGATAAAGAAAGCGATGAATCAGTTTATTTAAGCGGCACGAGTGAAACTGAAAGTTCTGAGACAATTGCAGATAAAATCTTAGATGAAGGAAAGCGAGGTCCGCGTTAATATATTGAAATATGCAGACTTCGAGGTTCCCAGCACGGTTAATGGAGCACTGACTGGTAAATTAGCATATGAATGGAAAAGAGCTATGGACGTTGAGTATGCAGCCTTAATAGCGAACAAAACATGGACATTAACTGATATGCCAGAAAACCAGAAAGCAATTGGTTCAAAGTGGGTTTTTTCATTGACAAGGGGTGAAAACGGCGAAGTAGAGCACTTCAAGTGCAGAGTCGTGGCTAAAGGCTGTAGTCAAGAGTTCGGTGTCAACTGCAGATATTCGCCGATTACATTATCTACATACATCAAATGGATGTTTGTACAGCCTACTTGAACAGCAACTTGAGTGTACATGAAACAGCCTGAAGGTTATGTCAGCAATAAACATCCGGATCAAGTTTTGAAGCTAAACAAAGCCATTTAAGGCCTTAAGCAAGCAGGCCGAGAGTGGAATACCAAGCTATATGTCGTTTTGAGAGAGATCGGGTTCCTGCCTTGTGTATATGAGCCATGCTTATATATTACAGTGGAACCTCCCATAAGCGGACACTGAAGGGACCAGCATCTCCGTCCGGTTAATGGAGCCGTCCGCTTAATAGATTGTCCTTAACAAAAATTAAAACGTACATACATCTATATCTATTCTATACTCTATACTAATATATATATATATATATATTATTATACTAATTATATAAAGAGAAGTACCTTTTTTTTGTAACAGGTAATCTCGTGAACGGCTGGTCCCATTTTCATGAAATTTTTTGTATAAATAGCTTTCGGTAACCGCCATGTTTTAGGCTAAAAGAAATTAACTTTTTTCGTGTAGGTGGACCAGGGACCGTTCTATTCGAAAAAATGTTATTATGGTCCGATTTGCTCAAAATTTGGTACGTAAGTAGCTTTTTAGCATATATTAGCATATATGATCCATTTTTTCCGGGAAGTGGTCCAGGGACTGATCTATTCGAAAAAATCGTATTTACGGTCCGATTTGCCTAAAATTCAATACGCAGGTAGCTTTTTAGCATATATTAGCATATATGATCCATTTTTTCCGA